>NW_026535782.1:10000000-11200000 GCF_028551555.1 Melozone crissalis | reverse complement strand
TGTGTAGAAACTGCTAGATAGTCTGGAGACTTCCAAAAGGCATTTGGCCCCCCCAAAATGCATCCATTATACATCTGGTGTAACAGGAGCATTGAATTACAGATAGTCCAAACCAAACCATACTGAAAATCTGACAACTTTTTCACAGATTTTTAGGTGAAGTTTCAGACAAAACCCAGAGCTCTATCTTAGATTTTTATGGCGGTACAAATATACTATGTATACTGTACAAATAGCTAGGTGCAGTCTATTCTTAAACCCATTATGGTTATTTTACTCTACCGTAAATAGCAACAGGCACAAATGTTTACAAATGAGACTTTGTTCCCATATCCCTGTCTGTGCCTTGCCAGCTTCCTGGAGGGAAAGTCAGTGATGCAGAACTTTATTCACTGGAAACTTTATGTGCTTATTTGCAAACGAAACCTTTGCATGTGATCTGAAGCCGACAATTTGCCTACAGTATGTTGTCATCCCAACTGTGTTTGTTAACACCAGACTGAACAAATCGGAGGGAGTACAAATGTCAAAAGCTCAATTGAAGATTGAAAACCTGGGTGTGTCTAAAGCATTCACTATTGTTTATCAACAAAGTCACATATTATATAGCATGACATCCTTTGTGCCTATACAGCAAATGAAGATGGAAAGTAAAAAGTAGTAACTTTCATACACAGTGGGCTTACAATCATTGTAGGGCTAATTACTGCTTTCTTTTCCTCTCTAGTAAGAGAAGCTTTTGAAATAGCTTTTCTGATTTATTTGAATGCATGTTTTCTACTACTTAAAATTGATATGGTGGGCTCACTCCTTTTTAAGGACTTAAGATTTTCTTCTATTTCATCCTGTGAAAAACTGGCAGTATCACATTGCCTGAAGTGTCTTATGGATAAAAACATTAGTTTGCTAAGCCACTTTATGTGCCTGCTTCTTTCATTTAATTCCTATAGATGTTGCACTTCCCTTAAAGTCCGTGTTTAATCCAGATCATGCATTTTACAAGTGCTGTTTTCGGCAATCAAGTGCTCTTGCCATTCTGCACTAACATGATTTCTCCTACCAAACATTTCAGAAGATCCTTTCTTGCAAACAAACAGAAGTGGAGAAGGACTGTCAAAACCAGAGTTCATTTTTTAATGATAAAAGCCAGATAAAGGACACTGATCTCCACTCTGGCTTGGAGATCTTGTGGCAGAACTCTTATCAACCTCCTTCCTCTTGCTGGCATGTGCAAACCTCTGGTGATCAAGGCCACATACCATTATCTTCATAGTACCTTAATGATCCTGACAACTGTGTAACTGAGAGCCATTTGTTGCCCTGAAAACTTGTGTCAGTCAAAACTTCTGTCTGTTCTAATTCAGAGTCAGTAGACTGGATCAAGGCACTGGTGACACTCTCACATGGATTGCATGTAGGACACTTGACTATGGTTAACACCTAACAAGGGCTCCAGATTTCTCCGTTGAAGGACCTCATCATCATGCCTACAGAAGACATTGACTACAGCTGGACTTCAGACAGGATCTGTGAAGTGTCATGCTTGGAAAAAGTTTAACCCACAGATGGAAATATAGCTATGCCAAGAGCTATATGGAAATATGGTTATGCCCAAAAACACCTTCCCTGTTGCTCAGCTGTGGTAAGAGAATTCATGCAGCACATCACTGCACTGACATAATCATATTGCCCCTGGGACCCTCTGCAGAGAGCTGTATTGTGTCATAAAGATGGGGCAGCTACTTTAAAGCAGCTCAAGTATCTCTCATGAGCTTATTCCTTCTGAGGCATGCAGGTTCCCAGGCTGCAGACACAGTGGATGATCCATGCCACAGTGGGATTTCTGAAGTAAGCAGATAAAGTAATTTAGAACTCTGTGGTTAATGAAAATTCCTGAAAATGATTTTTGAAGTCTGAAATGTGTCACAAGATTCTGCTTATATATCTGCACATTGACATACTGTGTTTTTGGAAACATCCTGTTTCTGTTACCATATCAAGGCCAAAAGTGGCAGTGATAAACAAAATATCAGTACCCTACATATTCTGCAGACTTGGAATTTTCTTCCCTTAACAGTCTTTTGCTGAAGCATCATACTGCAGTATAGAAAACTGTATTTAACCAGTAAAACACATTGTACCAGAGAGAGTAGGAAGAAAGGATGAACCTAAGAGAAGCATATCTCCCCAGCCCTCCTGATCTGTAACATCCCACATAACAGATCCAACCTAACTAATCCTAGCTAGAGGAATGAATTTGATAGATGGGTTCCACAAGAAATGTTTCAATTTGAGGTATTGTATTACTTATAGGTTACTCATATACTTATAAACTCATAGGTTACATTGCTTTAATGGAGAATTGGAGAGAGAGAACTGACTTCCTTCTTTGTTTATACAATAAGACAAAGGTTTTGACTTTATCTTTAGACACAGTTGAGTAGCAAAGGATAATTTTAGAAGCCTTCAGAAGAAAAAAAGGATAAATACAAAGAGGAAAATATCTGGAAAAACAGGGACCTATAACTTAGGAGAAGATTCTCTTCCTGCAGAGAGCCAAAAGAGAAGGGACTCCAAAAGTGTCACCCCACCACCACACCAGGAATTACAAAGAATTACAGGACAGCAGTCTTGAACATGAAAGCCTGTTTCACCATTCTGCCCTTGCAACTTTTAGATTATTATACTTATATAGACCTGGATCTACATTGTCAGTATTCTCTTCAACTTATTTCTACTAATATGCTTTTATATTATTCCTGTTTCTTGCTCCTTGTTTCCAGGTCACCCTTTCTCTCCCACCTTCAGTAAATTTCTTACTGACAGAAGGATTTTTAGGCCTTGAAGCCTGGAAGAAGTTTCTGAGGGCTTGAAAAGATCCCCCTGCAATTATTCTAGTCAATGAAACTATAGAGACATACATGTGGAGAAGTGCTAGATCGGCTTTTATCCTCTTAGCCAAGAAGTTATTTTGTTTAGGTCAGATCCTTTAGCAAATTATTGCTACACTACATGTCCAAATAAAAGTAAATTTCATCTGAAAGGTCCTTCTGTCAGGACCTACTTTTATCTAGAATTCTTATTTTAAAGCAATTATAATTTAAAGCCTTGAAATGAATGCACCATTCTTATGAAGTTATTATTCTTAGCATTTTCAGAATGCAAAACATATCTGCTATAAGTTCCACTTCTGTACTTGCCTACATTTCAGATTCAGATCAAATCAAAGGCAAGTCTAAGAATGACGTGAAAAACATCTGCATGTGTTTTTTTGTTTGGATGAAATATGTAAGAAATCCTCCTGAAGCCTACGTTTGCTTCCACTGCTAGAGCCGCTGAGTGAAAAAACATAAGGGAGACAAATGGGTGCATAGTTTTTATTTTTTCTGGTTATATATCTACTTACATTAAAGCTAGAGATATATTTAAGTACTGCTATAAGCATTTGACAGGATAAAGCTGTAGTCTGAAGAAAAAGTTCCTGCATTAATAGAGATCTAGCAAAGCAAGTAAGCCACTGATATCTTGTCAGCATTGGGCTGCTGCAGCTGTCCAACAACAAAAGCATGACAGCCTCCAGAGCATGCAGGGATTGTATCCAGAGAACATCAGTTTTGTCATTATTATTCTTTCTTAGTTGAAATATAGTACACATGAAGGGAAAGTGAAATGGTGAGCAGTAGTAAATGCTGAGTTTAAGCTACTAAACCAGGAATGTCTCCATGTTCCTTTGGGTAGGTTGTTGATCAGACTCCTTTTCCACACAAAGAAAGGAATTGGCCATATGATGTATTGTGTGCTTATTCCTGTGCAAGAGGGCTTCACACAGTAGATACTGCTAATTACAATCTACTCCAATAATTCCTTTTTTTCAATCATTAAATCTCTAATTTACTTACCTGATGAAAGTTGGCACAACCTAATTGGGACTTCTGTTTCTTTACTATTTTTAACTTTTTTTCATGTCATTGGGTTTCCATGCTGATTTACTTTTAGTAATATGCTCTGTGAATAATGGTGATATGATCAGGTTGTTATGGATGGAATATTTTTGTCTGAGAACTCTGATGACACCAAATGTCACACAGGTCTGTCTTTTGATCTGCTACAACACAAACAGTACCAAAAGGACTGCACCTGCCCAAGCAGAAAGGGAGATACATCCTGAACTCTTATTAAATTGACTGAAATTGATTATAGACTTATGATTTTAATATTGGTGAGGAAAGGATTAAAAGACCTAATTTTTTGTGATGCAAATTGAACAACAAAATGTAAGTCTAATGAGGAATAACTACCGTCTTCATATTTTCAATAACCCATTTTCTTTTAACTCTGGATTTGGCAGTTTTAGCTCATACAGGAGACATCAAGAGTGTAAACACAACCTTCCATTTCATTAAATGTTTATTGTCTTATGTTTACTCTTGATGTATCAAAGCTAATCCACTTAGAAAGGTGCATTTGTAACAAAATATCACCACAAGCCAAAGTCTGGGTTACACAAAAAAAAAATGTTGGGGAGAGAAAGGGTTACAGAAGAAAATTTTTGGAGAGAGATCAGTTTTGCTGAAGTTGATATCAAAGCCAACTGATAAAAAAGTAAATAAAAATAAAATACTGTTGGTGCATGAACTGTAATAGTACTAACATATTATTTAAAAAATCTTTTAGTAAAAAAATCCATACTTAGGTGACTGCTTTGGTCAGAGAAATTATCCATCTGGAACTCAGTCTCTTTCCTACCTTCCTCTAGTGCATCATTTATCAACATGGAAGTCTCTCTCACTTATTATTCTAATTTCTACCTTAATGAGACCATTTTCAGTTGTAACCCTGACATTTGGAGCAGTGGATAGAGAAAATTAAAGAGTGAAAAGAATCACAGGAGGAGGAAAGGTTATTGCATGTGCTACTAAACATAGAGAAACTACTGTAAGACATCCTTGCAACAATGCAGAAGCATTTTCAAAATAGCTGTCCAAATACTTCTCACTCTTTGACCTGGTTTAATTATGTTGTAAATGAGTACAGAATAAAAAGTTTTGGTACTAAGTTTTGAAAGGCATTAATGAAAACCTATCTGCTCCCTTCCAACTGAAGTTCCATTTCCTGCCAGATGAACCATGAAGTGGCAATAGCTTGGGGCAATTCTTTTGATATGAGAGCTCTTCTAGAAACAAGGCTTTGAGAGAGAGTGAGAACCAGAGAAACCCAAAAAAGAGTACACAATTGATATTGTGTATCAATATGTGATTGGAATTGATATAATAAAGGACATATAATTGATATAATAAAGGACATATTTTGTTAGAAGATTTAAAAAAATATTTAAAAGGAGTTAATATATTACACAAATAAAGCTGATTGATTGCATTTGCAGTGCAGTTAAGCAATTTGAAGAGCGCCAGATCAGTATTCTTGTTCTATAATGGCCATGATGACTCATCATATTTGCTTTCCTACTTGTAATCATATTTTATTTTCTTTACTAGAATTCTACTAGTAATTGCTAGTGGCATATAGACTAAGTCACAGATGTTAGAACAAAAGATAAAACAAGTACACTAAATGTACATTTCACATTTACACCCAACAAAGGTTGTCAGCTGTTTCTTCTTTGCAGCTGCTTAAAGGTCTTACTGTCCTCTCCCACTGGAACAACTATCCATTGCACAGATTTAGAAGTTGGGGAAAATTAATTCTTTTAATTGCCAATTAGTAACAGAGGTGGTTAGTGTGAAAACAAAGACACTAAGCTCCCTTTCTCCCACTATCACCCTTCTGCTCAAGATCAACACCAGTCCTTCATTCCCTAGCTCCTCTACCTCCTCCCCACTAAGTGGTGTAGGACAGGTAGAGAATAGTGGTTTATGGTCACAGAATCATAGGATCATAGAATGGTTTGAGTTGAAAGGGACCTTAAGATCATCTAGGACCAACACCTCTGCCATGGGCAGGGACACCTTCTACAAGATGAGGTTTCTCAAGGCCCCATCCAACCTGGCCTTTGATATTTCCAGAGATGGGTCATCCACAACTTCTCTAGGCAACCTGTTCCAGTGCCTCACCACTACCACAGTGGAGAATTTCTTCCTAATAACTAATATAAACCTACCCCCTTTCAGCTTAAAAGCATTACATCTTGTAATCCATAATAGCTGTTGTGACTTGTTATGGTCAATCTACAACATTTCATCTCTGCTGCTCCTTTCTTCTCACATGAGTCCTCTTCATGGACTGCAGTTCCTGCAGGGAATATCCTCCTGCTTAGATATGGGGTCCTCCATGGGCTGCAGGGGAATCTCACCTATTGCACACGGAACATCTCTTCTCTCTCTTATTTTTCTGGGGTTGGTGTTCCCAGACATGTTTCTCACATATTTTTTCCCCTCACTCCTCTCTGCTGTGCAGAGGCTTGAACTTGTGGCCTGGATGGGGCAGTCCCAGTCTCTCATCATAGAGGCTATCCCTGTCTGAGGATTGAGAGAATAAAGTCTGTAGATGTTATTTTATGTTTTATATATGTTATATATATGTTTTATATGAATATATTAGATATTTTATTTTGTCCCTTAAAAGGTCAACTGAATAGAATAGAAAAAAACAATGGAACTGAGTTCTTTGTGGCTGCTACAAGAATAAATGGTGCCACATTTGAAACTTTACAAATGGTAACAGTCACACACTATAAGAAATAAGAATAACAGAGGAATGGAAAGAAATAATGAAAAGCTGTGTATCCTTCAGACCATTTGTCCATAAGGAGAGTCATAACTTGTGTTTTTATCAACTCATCCAGAACAGAGAAACACAGAATCATTCAGAATCATTAAGGTAGGAAAAGACCTCCAAGGCCATTGAATCTGAACTCTGACCGAACACCCACCACCATATCAACTAAACAACATGTATGCAGAAAAGACCAGGTTTTGATATGATTCACATATTTTATTAGACTACTTGAATTCACTTTCTCTCACAGACTAGATTCAAAGACATGGTTGTCTAGACTGCATAAAAGACCACAAACTATGTAAGCAAACAGTAGATGAAACTACTGCCTCATTCCTGCCTGTGGCCTTCCCATTCTCCAGATGCCCTGACCAACATCCTTCTGGGTGTTTGGGAAGGTACTTAGAGCTAACTTTTGCCACCCATGAAATTTCCACAGGGCTGAAATGGCAGATGATAGGCAAAAGAAGGCAAAAGAAGGCAAAAGAAGGCAAAAGAAGGCAAACTATGTGCCGTATTGTATCTGTCTCAGCCCAGTCTACAAGTCAAGAAGAAGCAAGCTGAGATCTGGACTAAAAGGCAAATTTTCTTCCCCTGAAAGTAAATGTACATCCAGTTATCTGAATGCAAAACTTAGAAAGCAGAGTAAGTGCAGCCAGGAAACCATTTTGAGTCTGGTCTGGATGCTCTAGTAACGGGTACAGACTGAAGAGATATCTCCCACAAACCATGTTGTTTACATGTCTGATGAACATCTGGCAGATGCTCGATGACCGTGAAGAAGAACTCACTCCAGAGGAGGAAGGCAACTGGGAGAATAATATTTAAGATGCATGGCTGCTTCATTTTTATATTTTCACCACTTGGTCACATAAATGTAGCCCCAGTGAGGAAGTGGTTGTTGTTCAGTCAAAAAAAAGCTGGAGACGCTAGATGACGTAGGAGGGATTCAGACATCTGAAAATTCTGAAACAGTTTTATGTTCTTTCTTTTCAAGGCAGCTGATCAGATATTCCTGAGACAACCCTGCCAGAGAGAAAACAAAGCTATTGCAATAATCTCAGCTATACTATGCACATTAGACACATAGTCTACATAACCTGCAATGATGATTATGCTGATATCTGACAGAAGGAACATCAGAGGCATAGGACTACTCACTTCTGCTGTGTGCTTAAGCCAGGGTCAATTTTAGCAGCAGCCCAAACATTTTCATTTCTTGTCAAATTTATTTATATAAATCTTGTGTTTCTGCTGCTGGTAGAACACAATAGATTGTATTACTTACAACACAGCTTTTGAAATGCTGCTTCATCAACTTCAAGTGTATTTCTTTTAATTGTGAAACCATTTGGAAACCCATATACCTGAGCAACACTAATAAAAAGAAAAGAAGAAAATAATTTCCACAGAATAATCATGCTAGCAAAATTAAAATAATGTATTGAAACAAACCAAAGTTTTTAATCAATCAACTATCTTTCTCATTTCTCTTTCAGTTGCACACTGGCTCAAAATTATTTTGGTTTAAACTGCTCACAGCCATCTGCACTTTGTTCTTTTAAGGAGGCACTGCCACCTTGGGTTGAGGGGCTCTGCTGTGCCCTGGGGTGAGGTGTTTGGATCCGGCTGGAATCTCTGGGCTCCCCTCCCAGAGCCCACAGCCTCTGCCTGGCACTGACACCCAGCATGATGAGGGGACACCAAAGGGACAGAAGGCAGCTCCTGCCTGGCTGCTGCTCCCCAGTGATTTCTGCAATCATGAGAACAGCTCACCTGTGAAGGGTGGGCATTGCCACATGAGCAGGGATGAATTTCTGAACAGGTTGGCTCAACAACAGATACCCATGATACAACCAGGGCTCATAGTTATTACAGTCTCTCCTAGAAAGCACTATCTCTATTTTACATTTTGGGTAAGATTTTAAACATATATGGCTGGCTGTTGCATTTTATGACACCCTTCTGTCAAAAGGTGGTAGTATTGATGAGCAGCTCACAACAGCTCCAAACATGTGAAAGCACCTTCTCTGATGACAATATATTAATGAGATGATTTAATATGACAGATTGGGAACATTTTATCTGACTGATAAAAGACAGATTACATCTGCTTCAGACTATTTCTACTGAGAATGTTAAGACGAGATTTTATACAAGCCCATATATGAAGAATCATTTACTTGAATGTTCTAATGGAAAGTGAGCATGAGAGATCAATTACCCCTGGTAACAGTCTGTGTAGAATCTGCACCAACCCTTTCTTTCCATTGTTCTAATTAATTGTGTACTTTCTTAGAATTTATGCATATAACTATCAAGTCACAGTGTATTTCAGTAGCATCTCAATATTTAGAGATGTATAAAAAGAAAATAAGGACTTGAAAAAAATTTAAGAGATTAATTAATATTTTCTTTCCTTCTTAATACTTACAGAATATTCAGTAATGTTTATTGCAGAAAACAATCAAAATAATTCTTGTTGTTTAACACAAAGCATTATAACCTTCAATAAATAAACTAGATAAAATAATACAGCATTCAAAATATGGGTTGGTATTTGACTTGAAATTCCGAGACTTTGTTCTTTAAAACTCAGGAAAAAACTTCTCTCGGAATTGCTGGGTCCTCAGTTTTCTGGCTTCCTTGACCTTTACAAACTTTGTCTTGTTCCTCCATTTGGGAAAGCATTTAAGCACTTCATTTGTGTTTCATTTTGGATAATTTTTAAACTGTAAAAGTCACCAGATCTAAAACAAATACAAGATAAGAGAGTACTTAAGTTTTCTATGGAAACCTGATCAGCATCATTCTTACACAAAAATGGGGAAAGTACAGAGAACCTCGACTTTCCCCTCTTTAAATCTTGACACCATAAGTGTTGGAAATGACTGGATGACAATCTCTGCCACAGGTATGTCAGCCTCCACCTTGCAAGCAGCATGGCTACAGACCTCAATGATTGTAGATGAAGACTGCTTTGGGAATTCTCCTTTCTCCAGCACCCAAGAAGGTTTCCTTAAGCAATGAAAGGGAAGAAAGTTTTCAGGAATTATTTTATGTGTATAGCAAATACACAAAGAGAATATTTTAACTTCTTTCTAAAGGAGAGCTAAATTACAGAAACAAGTCCATTAGATTCATAAATTAGAAAGATAATTTTGTTGCCAGCCTCTTTCTATTCTATCATTTTCTGTCTCATTTATTCCAATTCTTCAATAAACAGCAGTCTTGAGAAATCTTCAGAAATGCTCAGAGACAGGAATTTTTTACCCTGTCCCCAAAAGAAAAAGTATCCTCCCTGTTTCTTCCTGTGTCATACAACCCCTCCCCATTCCTCTGGAAGACATCTGTCTTTTGAACTCAGCTGAAGGCGAGACCAGCTTGTCTATTAGGAGTAAAGGAAAAAATTATTGGATACTTTTTTCACAGAGTTCATGACTGGGTATTTAGTAAAGTTACAAAAACATCACTAAGGAAAAGTGGCGAGTGTGTTGGGGAGAGCAACTTCTGGAAAAAGCACAATTGCAGAGTCCAAAATGAGTGGGGAAATATGTATCACAACACTTAAGGAAATACGTAAATTATAGAAAGACTTTGAGGGATGGGAATTTCTTTCTACTTATTCTAGACAATTGTAATGGCATTCTGGATTTCTGTCCTGCTCACATATGGGCGTGAAAGGAAATGCAGATTTCTCTCAAACGCAGCCTGTTTGGATGTATTGATTGGAAAGCTCAGTCTCCAAACCAAGTACACAGGGTGGTGCTGTTCCTTACACCCCCAGCCTTCCTGTCAGTAATCCTGCAGCCTCCCTGCTGGCTGGCCATCTCTTTGGCTGACTCATGGCATAATAAAGCTCTCCACATCCCTCCAGTCTGGCTTCAGGGTGCCAGCCAGCATTTTGTGCATTCTCTGGGCAAGCTGTGAAACCTGTTTTGAAGAACCAGTCAAAAGAACATTGAAACACAATTGATTACCACAACTGGCAATCAGGAACAGCACAGGGACCTCAGCAAAGCTTCAGTTCAGACAGTGTCAAAACAGTTGTACCTGCAGGGCTGAGTTCATAAAGCAGATGTACCCAAAAGCACAGTTCATAACTAGGAGGAAAAGGAGGCTCTCCTCCCCTCCTACCCCTCTGCAAGCTTCTGCTGCTAACAGAAACCTCACCTCATCACCCTTCAAGCTATCACTGAGTAACAGGCAGGGAGACATGAACTGGCACCCTGTGAGAGTACAGGCTGGCTGAAAGGAAAGAAAATGTGGCTGAAAGCAGATGCAGGGAAATGGAAATGCAGTGGAGGATGAGGATGGAGTGAAAGGATGGAGAATATGGGAGGTGAATGCTGACTTTTAATAGTACACAGGTATAATATGATTCCTACAGTATATTTCACTGCATCTTAGGCATGTTAATTCCATAACCTGTGGCAGTTTTAGACCACAGATATGATCTGAAGTCCAGACATTTATCAATATTCAAAAATATTTCCTTTATTATTTATTTTGCACATAAAATCTAAAAGGTGAACAGAATCACTTTTACATTTTTTCACAGCTTTCTACAAACATTTTTCCTTCCATGTCTGCTAAATTTGGGGGTTTTTTTGCAGTACGTGGGAGCAGATGTAAATTTCATCTGGTGTTTGTTTTCTTGATAGCTACCTCCTCCCTAAGCCATCAGACAGTTTGACTTGGGACACCATCAGAGGCCAAGGCCATCTACCCTCTTGAACTGGAGTGACTTCAATTCTGCCTTACCTGTGACCTGGTATCTGCAAAGAAACCAGAGAAATAAATGTTTGGGGCTGGCAAGAAACCTGCACATTGAACATTCCCTGTTTTCCTCTCCCTAACTCATATCTGCATTGCTTGTTTCTCCTTCATTCTTCTTCATTCTCTTTCTAATATATCCCCTTTTTTATGTTTACATGCATTCAACATACTGAAACATTGGCCTAAAATAAAATTTGCTTAGTTCCCAGCTTTTTCTTCAACCTATCTTCAACCTACATTAATACAAATGTAAACTTGATTTTTCCCAGTTGGGCCTTTGCAATCTTTGATTTTGTTGTTTGTAGGAGAGGCAACCATTTCTGTGTACAGGAAAGCTAATGAAAGCATGAAATATTCATACTGCATCTCTAATTGTATAATAAAGTGGAACATGTGCTGTTATAGTTGAAAACCTCCAGTCTAATTAGCAGTAGCCTAATAAATGCTTAAGTGAAACATAAAATGTTTAGTGCTACTCAACTAAATCTCTTTCCTCATTCAGTTGTATTTAAAATGACAGTAATAAGATAATTTAAAATAATACAGAACATATGTGCAAATATATGTTCTTATTGTAAATATCTCATTATTAACTAAGGAGTTCCTTCAGGGTTTCATTATCAAAAATTGGCTTGTCCCATTATTACTTCTACTATAAATTTTTGGCTTTTTATTTTTCTTTACTTTTTTTCAAGTTTAATTTATCATCAGCCAGTATAATTTTATGTATTGTGGGAACATAATATACAGTTGGAAAAGTCTATTTCAACTTTTTATTTACTCTGGAGCCCTGGAAAAATAATCTCAAATTTATCCTTTCAATCTAATGAAATAAAAACATTTTGAATAAAGAAATCTGAAACACCATGGTCTTCTCCTTTTCTTTTTCAAAAATCTCTGCTAAAAAAATCATTATGTGGGTTCCAGAAAATATTTCCTCTGTAATAGGTAGGAAGACACGAAGCAAAGCGACAGTTTCTGTGGAAGAGTCAGCAGTGCAAAACTAATAAAATGCTTATTCATTTTCTCAAAGGTTACACATAGTTTCAGATGAAGAAAAACATTTTGCACTATGCCAAGATGCTTCTACATTTCAAATATCCTAAATAGAAAGTTTGTCTGAGTATCCAAAATACCTTCAAACAAAATAAATAGAATACATTTATTCCCCCATTGACTAATGTAACCACTACTGGAGCAGCAATTGGATAAAAATGTTCCCCTTGGCCAGGGTTTTCTACAAGTGTCTATTACATTGATTATTTTCTCTTTCTCAGAATTTCCTGATATCAATCCCTGAGACACATTTCAAACAAAATTATCTGATGTAGCAGAGAATAATATTATTTTTTCTCATTGCAATGCTTCAATGTAAGTGCTTCATGTATATATAAGCTAATTGCCTCCTTTACTTGTTATTAAAACCAACAATAATCTCGATATTATGACATGATAAATGTAGTATTTTATTTTCTGTCATTATAGGGGCCATTTTTGCTACATTATAAAGTTTTATGTGCAATTGTAACAAGGTAAATATTAGCACCCTTTGGAAGTATTGGCATTTCCCTTTCCTTATTTATGCAATTAGAGTAAGTTGGATTGACATTTAATATTGCCAATTTACTGAAATTTCTTTCTAATTTATTTCCCTTTTTCATGCACTGTGGACAAGTGTACCTCATTGTTGAATTATTTATTCAAAATCAGGAGTTGTTTGACATCGAAACAGTGTGCCGCTTTATCTGAGTGAACAAAAAGCAGATTGATGAGGAAGTACATTTACATTATGAACATCTAATCTATATCTTTGTGAAATACTTCAGGATTATTCTATCTAAAAATCACAGTGAGCATGACAAATTTTTTTTTTATTATTGCTTTAAGATGTGGGTTAAATTATGTCTCACTTGCAGATTATACTGAAAAAAATATTGACTTTTCTCTTTCTAGAATTTCCTCAAGGTGCTTTGCCTCCTTCCTCTTCGTAACACAGAATGTATACACCTATTTGATTTGAAGCTTTATGTACCATAGGTAGCACTGAATTCCACTACAGGATAAAGTACTGAATTCAGTACTCACAAAATCCTCTCGGAGAGAGTT
Source organism: Melozone crissalis (assembly GCF_028551555.1). NCBI lineage: Eukaryota > Metazoa > Chordata > Aves > Passeriformes > Passerellidae > Melozone > Melozone crissalis. Next base: position 11,186,380 of record NW_026535782.1, on the reverse strand, counting down.
GCTTTAGATTAAGAGAGGTCATGTTTTGCTGAAATGCCTTTTCAGTTATTTTTAGAATCAATAACAATTTTTAGGTAGTTCTACTCTGTTTAGTATTAATTTTTGTACGTGCATACAATTTCGATGTCCCATAACAAGTATAAAAAATTATAAAAAGAATCTACACACAATAATCAAGTTGTACCCACTAGGAACGTTCTACTGACAGCTAAAACTAATATTCCTGTTGCAATTCAAATTCATACCAACTTCAGTGGCAGGTATAATCAGATTAATAGGTCATGAATGAACAATATGACACAGAGCCTTAGATCTTTAATTGTTTAAAGGATCCCCAGTCCATTTGAAGCTAATATTCACTGCAGAAGAGCAGGAAGAAAATTATGAAACAGACATAAGATGTATTTAAAATGTAGCCAGGAATTTACTGCATACTTCTCTAAATCCTGTGGGCAGACCAGTCCATGGGTCTCTCAGAAGCCAGGAAAACCTCCCAGGTTTGTGTTGTCACCAAACTTGCTGAGGAGGCACTCCAACCATTCATCCAAGCTTTTGATGAATAATTTCATAGTGTGCCCAGTATTGAGCTCTGGGGGACACCACCAGTGACAGCTCCTGGCCAACCCTGTGACACTGACTGCAGCCTCTGGGACCTGCTGGTCAGCCAGCTCTCAGTCCATCTCACTGCCCACCCACCCAGTCCACACCTCCTGACTCTGTGTGTGGGGATGTGAGATTTGCTTTCTTCCAGTCACCTCTCCCAGTCGCCACAACCACTCAAAGAGCCCTGGGAGTGACCTTGCTATGGTGCCCACCAGCTCTCCTGGCATTCATGGATGCATCCGGCCCATGGACTTGTGGATGTCAAGTTTGCTCAGGTATTCCCTAATCCAATCCTCCTTGAACAAGGGAAATCTTCATTTCAACTTTCCTTTACCCTGGCATCCTGAGTCAGAGATTTCTGAGAGCTGGTTTTGTTACTGTGCGGCCATTCAGAACCACCTCAACAGGTTGGAGAGATGAACTACTGCTTTTCTTGTTCTGAAGTTCACCTGTTTTTCTAAAATTCATATGCTTTTAAGTGTGTCCCAGCTTTTTGTCATGAGTAGCATACTCTTACTCTTGAATTGAAGAATTGACAGCTACAATCACGTGGCACTCCACATCTGTAAATGCATGCAGGCACATATGCCCCGAACCTACTATCACACCACATTGTTTGGAAAAAGACCTATCTAGAAACTGATTCCTTCAGGAAACTGTCTCCTTTTCATTATTCACTGCAGGAAGATATATGCTTTTCTCATCAATCTAACTGTCTTTGCTTTTCCAAAGGGATTCAGTGAGATTGCAACTCACACTGTTTCAGTTAACACATAACTGTTCCTTCCCTTCACAGTGGTGGCTTTTGCAGTTAGTCTAGCAGTGCCTAAAGAAGCACTTCAGTGGAGAATAATCACAGCCAGATCTTCTATCTAGCAATGTTCTACTTATCAGCACAATTTTTGCAGCAAAAGGAAGCACATAATTTAAATGATGGTTATAATTTGTTAATCCCAAAAAAATCCATTTTTCTAAGAATGAATCAGTAAAATACAGTGAGGGTCTGTATTTTCATGTGACGTTTGCCCAGCCACTGACTGGGCATAAATTTTTTTTAAGAAAAATTTCTAAATAACTGATAAACATCTAACATGACCTTAGCATGTGGTTAATAAATTATTATTTTAAAGATGTGACTACAGAATTTGACAAATAAGTTTATCATTTGTAGTCATAGACAGTAAGTGAATATAATACATTTTATTGTGGTGTTCATAATCATCCATGGCACATACCATATACACCTGTAACACACTTGAATCTTTCATTAATAATTAAAGAATCCTAAATAAATTATGTATACATTTACCTCTGTGTAAGGTACAACCCTGAGGCTGATGATAACCATGAAGAATTGAGTGTGAATTCTTCAACAAATTCTCCTCTGTTAATCCAAATTTTCTATTAAGAAAAGGCTATTTAATTGCAAGGTAGGTAAAACAATTGTAAGCCTCTATTATTACAACAATGTCTCCTTCAGGACTTGAAGATAATGATGATAGTCCCATTTGCAGCCAGCTGCTTCCCTGAGGTTGCTGTGGTAGAAAATGTGCTTCTTTATGCAAATGAACATTTATGTGCAACAATAGCAGTCTGGAATTGCTATATTGAGCTTAAATAACTCTGAATATCAATGTTTAGGAATCACAGTTGCATATTTTTCTCATTAATCCAGTAAAAGCATAGTGAATCAGATTGTTATGATTGAAGATGCTTCGTTAAAAAAGCCTTTAAGGTTCTTTATCAAAGTTCTATGTTTCTTGTTAAAAAAATAAATTATGGGTGCCTTAAATTTCCTTCCTTCTGTGAGTGGTATCACCTGCCTTGATGAACTGACTGTCCTGCAGACTCAGTTTCTGATGCCTGATTTTTCAGGTTCACCTGCCACCCCACACAACTGATCCATTTTAAGAAATGAGGCACCTTGGTGTCACCTACCTGCTTCATATAAACTAGGATTCAGAATCTTGTCTGTTTTCCAACAAATGCCAACTTAGAACTCATTTTTCTTATTATTCTTGTGTACCTAAATTACAAAATCTTTCTGTAGTTCTTTTTACACACCATCCTATATCAGGAAAGAATAATGGTATTCATCCAGAATCACCCTCAAGGCTTTTACCATGGTGATGGAAACCAGCTGTTCGACTCGTAAAGTCTCTGGAGGCAGACATACTTATTTATTTAAAAGGTATCTAGATTGCAGAAGAGTCAGAAAGGCTGTTATGGCTGATCAAATAAAGCAAAAATGATTTGTTGAATAATTTATTTGACAAATATGGACAAAATCTGGCCAATACATTGTTCATCAAATAGTGCTTGCTCAACTAAATTGAAAAAAACAACCCTTAACAGCCATATGCCAACATACATAAAAATCTCTTTCTGGGTTATACTGAAAAGAATTTAAAAGAATTTCTGTGAAGGGACCAAGGGACAGGTTCACATAATTTAGGCATTTCAGTTTATCAGTTCTTTAATAAAATTCTCTCTCAAAACCTTTAGGTAGGGAGAGTCCATAAATATCCTATCTGTCACAACTATACCCCCTAAATAACTAGCAGTCCTCCACATTTTTCTAGAATTAATTTATTTTTATCAGATCAACCAGTTTTGTATACATTTCACATTTAGGATCACAGACAAGGTTCCCCATGTTTGTTCATCTTGAGGACTCTGTTCTTAGAACATAATTTTGAATTCCTCTAGAGACAGAGTCCAAATATCTTGAGGCCCTTTGCTTTTATTCAAAGCTCAAGGGAAGGAAATGTGACCTCACTCACACAAGAACTTATGCTTTAAGGGTACAGAAAGAGAAATTTTTTCTTTCTAGACAATTAAAGCACTTATATCCTAGTTCCCAGGAGAAGGTCTTTAACTACTCTTGACTTTTCCAGATTGTGAATGAAACAAATGACAGAAAAGCAACACAATCATTAGTATCCCTCCTTAGTCTTAGTTTTTGTCATTATGCATAGACTGAAAAACTGCCCTATAGAAGGTCAGACAGGGCCAGACAATGTGATCTGAGGAAGAAGCAGCAAGGAGTGTGACATGATGTAGAAATGCAAGCAACAGCCACTTATGCTTACATCTTTCTCTTCTTTTTTCCTCCACCACTGTCATCCTCCCTCAGAAGTAAATCTATGACTGGTTAAGGTTACTTCTTTGCCAAAACAGGCAAAACCAGCCTAGTTTTTCACTGTGATGAAACTACATAATTTCAGTTTAAAATTCATCTGGAAAGCTTAAAGTTGCAGCTGAAAAACCTGTGTGCACAATGTTTGTTAACAGTGTACTAGATGTCTCAGGTATCTGATGGAGGGAACATTAAAAGCTATGAGTTTTTTTCATCCAGAAGTCCATTAATAACATTAATAAAATGTTAATCTTGTTTTTACAGTTCATTGCTTCAGGTAGGGATAGCTATTCTCTCCTGGATTGGACATGAGGGACACTTTGAAAATCACAAGGAAAGACAAACTTAAGTTTCCTTCCATGGTTCATGTGGCTTTTTCTAGGGACCACTTTGTAGAACATAATCTTGCCTTGGATTACTTTAGGCGATACATATGGGAGTGTCAGGCAGCGCTGCACCTTTTTGTGTTCTCTGACTCCTTGATCTTTGGGAAGTAAAAAGTTTTTCTGTAGTTGAGGCACATAACTATGTAGTTAAGACCAGGAAAACAAGATGAATTCATAAACTATCTATCCTCTACATCAATATTATTTTGAAAGAGTGATTGACCTTAGTTTCAAACAGTATGTCACTAGTTAAATTTCTTCCCTTTTTCCATGGGTTGAGATACAGGTACAACAACTTCATGGGGCTTATTCAATACCTATGTAGTGTAAATTTTTGCATGTAAAAATAATTCAGATTAATATCTCAGAATATTTAAAGGAATAAGTGACAAAATGGGTTACATTATGCCAGGGGTCTTTTGCCACAAGCAGTGTACGAAAGAGAGGAAGGAGCCCAGGAGCTGCCTACCTCACAGCAAACATCTGCGCAGTCATCAGGAGGGAGAGCTTGCCATACTTATAGACACATCTGGTAGCAGATTTTCTTATAAAGGAATATATATCAGGCAATGACAGATCACTTGCTGAAAGTAACCTCCTGAGCAATGTTTGGCTTCTCAACAGCTGTGTTTAGTTGAGGATTCCAGCTGAAGGTAGCAACATTTGCAGACACTAGAGGCTGAAAGCTGGGATTAAATGATTAATCACTTTCTTTTATTACTCAGCTGGGTGATTCATATTAATTGCACTGAAGCAGATTTGCATACAGTCTAGATTTACGTAATAATTTGATATAGGTATATTAAGTATTTACTTTAAGGGAGGATTGCAGGAAGTGTAGATGTGTATTCTCTCCTTTCTTTACCTCTGCCCATCATATTCTATCCAGCTTTCCACACACATGCTGTATTTTTCAGCCCAATTTCCTCTCTTTCTAAGCTAGTATGAATGCTTAGAAAATATACACTTCCAAAATAAGATCCCAGAAGCTCTAGCATCTGCTGCATTTCTAGTAACCATTCACTTCAATAGCTAATGCAACATAGATCAAGGGAAAGAGAAAGGCAGATAAGGAATGAGGTACATTTTTCATTTTCAGCAATTACTCCAGTGAATTTTTTTGAACAAAATATTTGCATTTCTTTCATTTTGCTGCAAACTCCTAAAACCATGCATGAAATATTAAAACGTGGAAGGACAGCTTTAAAAAGTGAAATGTATATAAACATTTGAAAAGACCCTATAACTCAGTCAAAACAAACAAACAAACAAACAAACAAACACAAAAACAGGGAACAACACTCAAACTAACAAAAACCCACAAAGACACTTTTAAAGAAACACCAGAATAAAAATCCTTGTCCTACTCTGCCTTTAGTCAAAGAGAGCTTTCTGCTCTGGACTCAGTACTGAAGATAATCCTATTATTTTGAGCACTGTAAAAGCAGGGTGGTTTTGGGATTTTTTTGTTTGTTTTTTTGGTTGGCTGGTTGGTTTTTTGGGGTTTTTTGTTGTTGTTTTTGGGGTTTTTTTATTTATGTTCAGTGAAAAGAGTCATGTGCTTAATTGCTATTCATAATTGAGGTTCTTGCTATTTAGAATCAGGTGTTTTGTCTGCAGAAGAGATAATTGCATTTCAAATACCTGCTCACACCAGTTAGACTACGAGCACTTCTTCACCTTGCAATCTTGCATGCTTTTTGATGTGAGACTACTACTCTGATGTCCCAAAACTGAGTCCCAGATAAGGGTTCTCCTGTGGTTTTGCTCTGTCTGGTATAATTTTTCCCCAGGAAAAAAAAAGTCTGACTAGCCTTTATCTGTGTCTGCATGGAAAATTGCAGGCAGTTGAAAAACAGTCAATGTGACGAAGGCCATCACAGCATCAGCATACTGCTAGTCCTGAAGTAACATACCCTGAAAGGAACCAGAAATACCTGCTTGTGTTGCTGCAGTAAAACAGCCACGTGATTTCTGGATTGATGTCACACTGCTCAGGTCCTGCTGGCTCAGGGGTTGCATGGAATCTGTCTGCCTGCAATGTCCCATGCAGATGTGCATTTTGATTGACTTTTTCCTTACACTAACTTCCGTGCAATTTCCTCAATCTCAAGCTTCAGTAGGCTGAAGCTTTCAGAGAATCTTGTTACCTTTTGTTTCTAATTCCTCTAAAGTCTGATTATAGTGCCAGCTCTTCTGCCATACCAGAGAAGTCTATTAGCATTTTATCACTTTTAATTCCAACCTAAATATTATTAAAGAAATGCAGTACATTTTAGTTCTGGCATATGTAGACTCCATATGTATTTTTAAAATGTTTTGTTTTGACTAAAACATGTGTGTTCACACGACTATCACATACCTATAAAGCGCAGCTCTTTAGCATGTCTACATCTTGCCATTTTTCCTCAGTCACCAGTGCTAACTGTGGAAGTGATTCAGGACATAGGATAAGAAGCTGCCTTCTTATAGCTGCCTTCTCATACCTAGCAAGAGAACTTCTAATTGAGTTCTCTTTTTTCAGTAACTGAAGCACTCCCATATTATTCATTTCCTTGGGGTTTAGGTTCTGTTTTCAGATTTCCAAAATTCTCTTTTTCCTTAACCACTGCCATGTGTCTCAGCAGACATGTACATGCAAGGCATTTAATAAAATGGATGGTCTCTTTAAGTGATGATGTGTCACATCTTGGTTTCAGTCTGTTGCATTTCATGGTCTTATATCAGAGAGGAAATAAAAAAAAATCTGCATCTGTTACTGAATATCTTAACAAATTATGTGAGTTATCTTTTAATTAGGCTAAGTGCTGTCTGTAAGTTTATGCAATGTGATCTAGTTTATAATGATATAAGTACTCTTCTTTTTGATTTAGTCTTTTAATAAAATCTGTAACAAAAAGAAGCATCAAGATATTTCGAAATAGCAAAATCTAATCAATAACAGTTTAGAGACTTTACTTGTGTTAATAGATGTAGTATTTTATTTCAAGTTATTTAATATTTTGGGGACATGAAAGTGTTTGGACCCCATAACTTCTCCTGTAAGTAGGAGATGAATGTAAAGTCATTAATATTACAATTCATTTAAGCACACAACATAAGCAGTTCTCTGTTAAATCAAATATCCTGATCTAAAAAAACAAGTATCTTATGTTTACTAAGGTATTAATGTTCCAGATTCTGCCAGAGAAGAAGTTCAAAAAGTGAAGTTGCCATCAAGCCCTCCCATACCTTTATCTGTAGCTACAGAGAAGAATGTGACATACAGGGTTCCAGATTGTGCTACTCCTGCGTACCTGGTTCTGAGTCTGACTGACACAAAAGTCGCCTGTTAGGATGTGTGGTCTGGCCTGCTTTCCTTTCTTTAAAAACAAAAGAATTGGTGTTAGAATTGCCTTATTTCCAGGTCTTCTCCTAATGTGGAACTGACCTGTTATTTGCTGTTGCAACATGTATACCAACTGTGTTTTCATTTCCTTCCTGGCAATTTATGTATAAGTTTGGAATTCATTATGCATTTCTTACCACAGACACTGATTTCTACCACTCTAGTTTTAATGTTTGTGCAGGAATATTTGCAAGGCAATTTTTTATATTAGAAATTAAAACAATAACAGATTTAATTGCAGGCGCTACATCTGTAGATTGGAGTCTTTGTTTCTGGAAAACTGATGTTTTAATAGGTTGGCACTATTGTTACGACTAAAGACTAAGTACTTAAGCAACACTTAGTAATTTATTAAGTAGATATAATTGGAAACAACACTAAAGATGAGCAATTATTCTTTAAATTTGTACTAAAATATTTTCAAGTCTTACACTTAGTTGATAGTTTTATAATAACCCACAGTTTCCCATGTGACAGTAGAAAGTTGATCTTCTGAAGCTTGCATGTTTTTACCAGTAGACAATGTAAATGTAAACCATTGCTTTTCACAGGATTTGTACATCTTTCAATCTGAATTAAGAGCTAGCTACTTAGACTACAGTCAATAAAATAATTACATCCATCACTTCTCTGAACTCTGCATTTCCAGGTTATCAAACATTAAAAGGAAGGATTATTTTAGATCAGAGATGCTTGGTTAAGAGAACAAACTCCTTTCATGAACACTACAAACAAGTCCAACAGGTTTGTTTCTTTCCCAAATGGCTAACAAAGAGCAGAATATGCACAGGACAGATTAAGGACAGTAGTTGTCCTCATGGCAGAAAGGATCAGTAGAAAGAGTCCTTAAACACAGGAGATTATTTAGGAAAAATAATTTCAAGCACATCATAGGATGGTGGGAGTTTTGTGTGTTTATATGTGTTGGAAAATATACATTTTTAGAGGAAAGACAAATCTAAAAGGCAAAACAAGACAAAACACTTTTTCTTTTTGCAGGCCAAGTAACATCGGGAAGCTTTCCTGAGTTGTTCTCTGTGATTTTGGTTTTACAGAAGTGGTTGGTCAGTACAGTCAGCTTAAGTGAGTGCATAAAGAAGTGACATTTGCAAAGACCTTTTCAAATATTCCCCGCTGGCAAAGTGGAATATTGGTACAGCAAAGGAATGTTGCAAAGAGAAGGAATAAACAAAGGAACACGACTAAAGTAAAGGAGTCTTTTTGCATAATTTTAGTACACCAATGGACATTGTAATATTTCTTGAGGGAGAGAGGTTAATTCAGGACAATTTAACAGCATTTAGTTCCTTAGATGTTAGTGGCATACTTATGCAATCAATTCCTTCTCTGGTAAAGCCCTTCCCTGCTCTCTGGCACCAGGACAGTCTTGTATAAAATAATTGTCCTGGGTTCAGCTGGGAGAGAGCTCGTTTTCTTAGTTGCTGGTACAGAGCTGCGTTTTGGATGCAGTATGAGGGTAATGTTGATAACACATTGATGTTTTGGCAGATGCTGAGTAGTGCTGACAATGAGTCAAGGAGATTCAGTGTGCCATGCCCTGCCTGTGAGGAGTTTCACAGGAAGCTGGGAGGGAGCATGGCTGGGACAGGTGACCTGACCTGGCCAGGGGGATGTTCCACACCACAGAACGCCATGCTCGGTATAAAAACTGCAGGAGCAAGCGTATTGTACATCACTCCTTTCTCTCAGGTTTTATTCCCATCTCTCTCTTTTTCATTGCAATTATTACTATTAATATCAGTATTATTATCATTATTAGCATATATTTTTAAATTAATTTTAAAACTTCTATAATCTCAAGCTGCAAATTTACTTTTTTACTTTCCCCCCTCCCCCTTTTTTTCATCTTTTTGACTGAGGAGGACAGTAAGGAAAGAGTGAGTGGCTGCATGATGTTTAGTTGTTGACTGTGGTTCAACCATGACAACTTTGAGACACAGTTTGACATAATAAAACTTGTATCGGTATGGATGTTTATGGGTCAAAATCATTAAATTGCTCTTGACTTTAAAACACCTGTCAAAAAAGTGCCAAAATTCAGTTAAAATCAACCCATCCTATCCAGGTCAGTATAGAGCTGTGTAGAGTTTTCTCTGGTAATGAAGAATGATTTCTTAAAATAACCTTGCCGAGGAAGGAAACACTTTCTATAAACAATTCTTAAGAGAGAAGCTACACAACACAGCTAAGCCAATCACTATGAAAAGGTCCTGCTCCTCTTCTCTTTTCACTTTATTTCCCGGTTGGGTTTTTTTTCTTTTTTTGCTTAACAATTTGACTCAACACAGCACTACACGCTTTAATTCCAGGGTGTAAGAAGAGGTATTTTATTTTTTTTTTTACTGTTTTCATGACAAATCCCCTCATCATTAAGCTCCAGAGACCATATAAGCAAAGAATAGTGGACTGCTGGAAGGAGAAGTGAAGATACCTGCTCTACATTTCCTATAGCTGCACCCTAACTGTGTCTGTGGGTATCACCAATGTCTACTGTCAGTGCTACGTGGACCTGACACCTTGTATGTAATAAACCTTGGAACACATTAAACTGAAAAATCAATTATAAGCATCTCTAGTCCACACCACATCACACATACTCTAGAACATCTGAATATCAGCAATGTCATCCTTCTGTATTCTCCCTGTTAGTGAGAAAAAAGGTCTGATCCCCTCTTTGTACCATTTACTTTGATGAAAATGATGGAAATATGTCCTTCATTATGTCATATCATCCTGTTAGTCACAGGCATCTTTCCAACCCCTTCTTAAGGATGCAGCACTTAAACAATTACCCATACCAGGGAATGGAGAGAGATGGTAACATGGCAGGTACTAATAAGGCAGAAAAGTGCAGTCCTCAGTGGAGAAAATGGTAAGGTGGAGCAGAGTGAATAATTTTGGCATATGTTTTCAAAACTTTTCCACACATTTTCTTTGCAATTACAGCAAATATCACTTTGAAATTAATTTTTGCAAAACAGTTTTTTTTTTCCCTGTAGGCTGATAGAACCATCTAGAACTTGATCTGACTCTCATGCAAAACCATGATTAACTTTAATTGGTGATGGAAATTGATTATAGATTTTGTCTTAATGCTGACACATCCAATTGCTCTTAGAAGAGACAGACTTTATAGACCTCCAATATTGAGTCTATGTTTACAGATGATGAGAGATAAAGGATATAAGAGAATCTTATAAGAGGGTTAAAAGTTAAAATTGACAAGGATCTATGGGCGGCCACAGACATTGAAGAAGACAGGAGAGAGGAAAGAAAATATACTCCAAGGGTGTGGTTTCATCACTGGATTAAGGAGCTATAAAACTGGGCTGCTGCTACAAATAATGTTCCTCCTCCCTTCCTGAGATCCTGCACTTGTTAGATCAGCTCTCTGACTCAGGTGAAAAACAAGGGATTAATTTATCTGCAGTCAGCTCTCTCCACTTTGACTCACTGAGAAGCCTCACAAACCCAGCACTGATGCAAGGGATGATTGTGCAAACTACCCTAAGGGAATATGATGGAGTTTCAGAAGATCAGAAACTCTTGACATTATTGTCAAGATTAATGCAAACAAATAGTGTGTTCCTCCTCTCAGGAAGTGACTGGTTTGTTTCTCTGAGGTTTATAGTCTCATCTAATTAACAGTAGTGATTTTAATTTCTTCTCTCCATTTTGAAAAATCTACATTGTGATTTGTTTTTATGGCTATTTCATAAACCATATTTATTATTTCAAAGGATTTTGCTATGCTTTCCCACCTGCTGCTCACAGTTTATCAATTCTGAATAACTGGCAGAAGACACTTGATGAAAACTATGAGATATTTATTCACAGCTTCACCTTTCTTTAATAAACCCTGGAATCTGTGGGGTACCTGAATTTGTCGCAGTTGGCAAGTGTCACTCACAGTGGCAGACCACAGAACAATTTTGCCAGCCTAGAGGAATCATGTATAGGAGAAAGTTGCCAGACATGATCTTATACTACTGACCTTCACAGACCCAGTCTAACACCTTTGAAAACCATTGAAACTTCCCAATGTATCAATTCCCATGAACTGGAAAAACACAAAAATTCCTGAATGGTCAATTTAAATTAAAAATAGTCTATAATTATATTAATTAGCAATTTTGACCAGGCTCCTGGCAGCTTTAATTAACTATGGATGCCAATAGGTCCAATGAGCTAATAGGGATGTTAGTGACTTACCCAGTTAAAGAATGCTCTATATTTGCCTATTTTTTCCTTTTTTAGCTTGACCACCCTTTTCACTCTATCCTGCACAAAAAAATTGTGGAGAACAGACTTGGATAAAAGCATTTAATATCAGCTAAGTTCTCTTAATAATAACTGACTTATGTAATTAGGGGAAATGGAATAAATCAGTCCTAAAGCCACAGGGTAATGACAGAGGACTGAATAAATTTCCCAGGTAACTTGGAGTTGTAGAAGATGGTGTCTCAAAACCCTGATCACAGCAATTGAGCAAATGCATGAAGCAGAGGATGTCAAGCTACTATCTTGAAAACTCTTTATGGATTAAGATATCCTTTATATAATTAACTTTACAAATTCAGGTATCGCTCTATGTAATATGCTACTAGACTTGTTAATTAGTTTCTTAAAAACTTCGTTTTTCTCTTACATATCTTTATTTGAGAAATTCTTCAGCTTTCTTGTGTCTATCTGAGACTATTAAGAGATTTTAAGTATGGCTAAATATTTAGGGTTGACATAAGTGTTTCACTGCTGTGACTTGAAAAACCAACAGGATGAGACTCCAGAGCTGCACTCGTGAGTCCGTTCTGTTGATAATTCATCTGAAATTTTCCCATGTCTGAACATTTTGATCTGGCAGGGTCTTAAATCTTCAGGCACTCAGATGAGTAGGGACACTCCAAGTCCTATGTGCTTATATAGGTACAGTCACTTCTGGCATTTCCAACTTCCTTTATTTTGGTCATAGCATACGGTAGAAACTCAAACCAATCTTAAAAGCACTTAAAAGCACTTCCTTGGCCACTATGCCCACAGACTTTCTACTCCTTTTTTGTTTTCCTGTCTAAGTGAGTTTTTTCTCTCAGTCACAAATAATTTGTCACCTGGAAAGAGTACAGGGACTTTATTTTTTAATATGAAAATGAGTTTACAAAGTAAATTTAGTTTGTCATTATAGAAACAAACAGTTCTTTAACACAGTCTAACTAGAGAAGTTGTTATTTCATAGTTATGTGACAAATTCAAAAATAACAAAAAGCTTCAGTACAGCTTAAGAATAGCTCCAGTACAGCTCTGTCCATAGCATAGAGTGATGCCAAAAAACTAGCATCTCAAGGCAGTATTATCCTTCCAAGGGCATAGCTGCAGAGCAACATTATGCAAATAATAAAGGAAAAACAAGTTTGTTTTAATTAGTGCAACATGGGCTCAAATACCATTAATGAGCTATATTTAATTTGCTAATTCAAAATTCCAGCATGATAGGAACTTATTTCAAATTCTGCACTGAATTCTCAAATGCCTACTGCTAGGCCAGAGAGAAAAAGAAAAGCTTGTCTCTGCCTCCAGTGCAGCCATTTCAGGATAAGACTGGTGGACAATCTGAGTGTTTTGTCCTCTTGGTTCACCCTTTCCATCCTGACTCTGAGAAGGCCTGTGCTAAAGGTTTGCCTTGCCTCAACATGTAACTATCCAAATTGAAGGTTTCTAAGCAAAATATACAGGTAAGAGACACCCCCTGAATGGCCACACAATGGAACATCACGCAGTGATGTTTGATGCAATTCCAGATAACCCATCATGGCTTTTGGCACAGGGTAGGTCCAAAAGCAGTAGAGACTTAAACATTTGAAGCTGCAGCTGAACTAAGTAACAGGGACTTTAATTTGTTTCAGCTTAGAAGTCCTCGTCCAACCACAAACCCTTCAAAAGGAAAGAAAAAGACATGAGATTTTTCTAGCTTCATAAGCTAAACATATAAGAGGAATAAATCACCTGGAGTACACAAAAATTAATAGAGCCTAGTTTGCTACTGATTTGTGTCTTACAGTTGGCAAGGATCTGATTGGAGATGTTCTCCTGTGTATGGACAGAACCTGAGTCTCTCTCCCACCCTCATATTCTGCCATATTTAACAAATGGAGAACTCACCCTTTTCCTCTGTAGGAAGAAATCTGCAGACTCTGTCTTTACTTTTCTCAGCTATTTTGTTAAATATCTGGAAGCATGAAGTTATCTTCAAGATTCCTACTACTTTGTAAAATTTATTTAAGTCAGTTATCATTTAAAAGGATTTATTTTGTTTGAATTTTGGAGGCTATTTATTAGTGAGGAGGAGAGAGATAGATGCTTCTTTAAGGATATATTTACATAAGCTGCATCTTTTTAGTACTTAGGACATAGCTTTGTTTTCTAAAAAAATGTACCTGTGCTCTGAAAGTTCATGATAGCTTTAAGATAATGAGCATGACATCAGTACATACAAGCAACTGTGGAGTCAGTAATTCACATCTAAACATTAAAGCATATCTGAAATGCCTAATTATTATGATAATAAGTTCAAACGTATAAGTAGAGGCAAATAAGCATAAGTAGACATGATAGTATATCTCATGCTGAGCTGTTCAAAGATTATCAACCTGTAGCACCAGAGAAAAAATGTTACAGACTAGTATTCACACCAGAAACAAGAAAAAACCAGAAATTTATTGCCAGTCAGGAAGGCAATCAGAACTGAAGCAAGCAAAAATTTGATAAACTTTGAGTTAAATTCAGTTCTAATTTAACGTAGCAGACATTTTGATAATACAACACAAACTAAATCCTTTGATAACTCTTAGAACTTCTACTTTTCGGTATGAAATACATCAAGAATAAAAAATGTCTGTGACATTCAGTCATCTTAATGAAGCAGATAATTCAGGTCCATCTTTTTTTTATTATTACTTTTGCTTGTACCCCAAGACAAAAAGCAGAAAAAAGATTTAGAGAAAAACTTCAGTCAGGAATCTGGGTTTAGTATCCTCTGACAGTATCCTAAAAGGAACCTGAGATTTTTTAAGCAAACCAAGCACTACCATGAAATTTCCAAAGGCTGTGTTTAATTTTCTAAGTATCTAGAAACCCTAATCTTAGATTTATGAACATTTTCAAGGACTCTCTTGAGTCCCATGGAGACTCAGGTTGGCATTGCTGAATTCTGAGACACAACTTAAATAGGTTTATTTGTCTTGCAGTTCGTTTAGAACTTCATCTCACTGAAAAAAAATGGAAATTCACCAACTTTGTTTTCTGCTTACATTTATTAATGCACAGCGATGGGTTCTGTTTATACTAGGATAGAATTTCTCCGGCTACAGTAGAATTTTTCTTCAGATATTTATAAAATTTTTAAACACTGCAGGCAAGGCAGATATAATAATGGGAAAATAATATAATTTTCTGTTAGGTTAAAAACAGATGATGAAATTATTCACATGGAACAAATTAGAAATTACTTGCATCGTTTGGCAAACTAAAAAACTAAAGTTTTACTGCAAAAATAATTTATTTCACCTGATTCTGACAATTAAATCCTACTCGTATATTCTCTTTATCAATTTAATATATCTTAATTATAGGACCAAACCCTACCCCAAGAAACCCTTTGGTATAAATATATAATAAATTCTGAAAATTAAGTGCTTAGTTTAAAAGATATGGAAATTAAATTACCAGTCTCCTATGGAAACATAGGCTCTCGCTTTCATAAACTAACTGCTCAGGAGCCTTCCACAAAGATTTAAATGTAGATTAAAAAGATAAGGGTGGTAGAGAACTTTTAATGGTTAGAGAAAAAGGGAGATTTCATGGATCTTCCTGGCAGACTGGTCTGGAGGGGTTTTGCAGATAGAGCAGCCTGAACCTACCAGTGAAACTTAATGACACTTGTAAGATATACAGGGCTGATATCATCTAGCAAAGGTCCTTTCCATCAGTCATTTTAGCTAGAACTACTATCAGTTACTGCAGTTTTTACTTTCATTTTAGCCACTCTTTAATGTGTTTATGGGTGATAAGGGAGAGAGGCAAATGGGATAGATAGATAGATAGATAGATAGATAGATAGATATAGATAGATAGAGATTTATTATTTCTTATACTATATAAAACCACAAAGAAAATAATTGCTGCAAAATATAAATGTCAAGACCAATAACTGAATGTCTTTAAGCATAGAAGTGTTCCCAAGGCAGAGAGGTAAAGTTGGTGGCCAAAGATCTGCTTCATTTCCTCCTTGTCACCTCTGTAGTCTTAGGCATGTGAGTGATCACTAAACAAAATTACTTATTTAAAAGTTTTTGTTGATAAACTGTATATTTGTTTAAGGAGCTCACTGAAGATGGCAAAATAAGAGTTAAATCACAACAAAAGGACAAACAGAATCCTGCATTCTATTGACTATAACCCAGGACCACAACAACTTGACATGAGCAAGCACTCTGAAAACAATTGCAAAACAAATGGCAACCACCAGAATTATCAAGTCATTTATCTGTGATTCCTGAAAGCAATTAGGGAATTCCATAACCACAAAAGGCAATTTAGCACTTTCATATGAAACCAGTTTATGTGACTGGTTACATATGATACTTTTGCTTCATTCTACAGTAAAACTTGTTACAAACATTCTTACTTTCTCACTATATGCATTGAATGGAACTAAGGAAGCATTTCAATTATTAATAATGATGAGTAATAGGCTACAGCTTATTTTCCCAGGTCATTTACCTCTTTTATGTGGTGATGAAGAAGAAGTTTAATTTTGTCACTGTCATTACCAAGACAACAACAACAGAGGCACAGTAAGAAACTTCTCTGTATAATCAATCTGATGTTTTAATATGCTTGGGTTGGCACATTTGACTCCAGTGTATAACCTTGAAATAAAACCAAAGCTGTATTATACAGGCTTTGAATATCTCAGTCTGATTTAAAACTACATATCATAAAGTAGTTTTAAAAGCAACAAATTTATTTAGGAAATGTTTTAATGGTTAGTAAAAGTCAGCAAATTCAGAAAAGCTCTTTAGGTAGCTAGCTCTATTATAAGAATTTAAGGCCAGTCTCTATGGATTATGAAATTAATCCCAGCGTAATAGGAGAGTTGGGTGAGGCTGCTCTGTGACCTTTCTCAGTTATTTATCAATGGCACTGGAGATCTGCAGAGATCCCAGTCAACTGGAAGCTAGTAGATGTTTTTTGTACTTCAAAAAGGGCAAGAGAAGACTAGTAATTATAGGCTTGCAAGTCTTACTTTGGTGTCTGGTAAAATTACAGAGACAATTGTTCTGTGAGGTATTGAAAAACTCATGAAAGACAATGCAGTCATCTGTCAAAGCTGACATGGGTATGTGGAGGGAAAGTCATGCCTTACTAAGTGAGTATCCTATTATGAGTATCCTAAAGTTACCTTCCTCCTAGATGGAGGCAAGATAGCGGATGTGTTGTTGAATGTTGGGTTTTTTTCGTTTTAATAAAGCTTTTGATACTGCCTCTCACAGTATCCTCCAAGACAAAATGTCCAGCATGCAGATAGACATATATACACTGCAATGAGTGAACAGCTGGCTGAAGGGTTGGGCTGAAAAAGTTTGTAGCAAATGGAATAATATCTGGCTAGTAGCCAGATATTATTGGGATTCCACAGGACTCAATTTTAGGGGCCCTTTAATTCTTGTCAATGTTTTTTACCAATGACCAGAACAAAGGAGTTGAATGCACACTAAGTTTGCCAACAGTACAAAATTTGTATAAGCTGTTGATTACCTTCAGGAGAGATCTTGATGGATTAGAGCCTTGGGCAGGCACCAACCATATGAAATTTAACAAGGACACCTGCCAGATTCTGCACCTGGAACATTGTGATCCTGGATATATGCACAGAATGGGGGGACAAGGACAGGAGTGCAGAAAGGAATATGGGGGTTTTGGTTGACAGAAAACTCAATATGAGCCAACAGTGTACCCTGGCAGACAAATGGTCCAATCACATCCTGGAGTGCATGAAGTGCAGTGTAGCTAAGCAGTGGAAAGGAGGGATTGTCCCACCATACAGCATTGGTGCAGCCTCAACTCTTGTCCTGACTGCAGTTTTCAGCCCCACAATGTAAGAAGGATATAGAAATATTGGAATATGCCCAGAGGAAAGCAACAGAGATCATTAAAGGACTAGAGGACAAGACTCAGGAGGAGCGGCTGAGGATATTTGGTTTGTTCACCTTAGAAAAGAAGAGACTGAGATGTGACCTCATTGCTGTCTGCAACTTCAGACAGAAGGTGAGTAGAAACAAAGTGCTGATCTTTTATCTCTGGTGTCTATTGATGCATGTGAGGGAATGGCTTAAAAAATTGTATCAGGGGGATACATTTATTCACATTGGATATTAGGAATATGGAATTTCCTGAGTAGGTGGATCAATCATTAGCACAATCTGCCTAAGTACAAGTCCATGGCCCAAAGCTGGTGTTTGGTGTTCAAGATATGTGTGTACAATATTCTTTGATATATGTTTTTACCTATAGTTTTTTTGTGTGGAATCAAGATTTGGACCTGATCTTCTTGTGTCCCTTCCAAATCAGGATAATCTATGATCCTGTTATTCTAGTGAGAGTCCATACACTTCAGGAATTGGTCCCAAACAATTTTTAGTTGTCTGCTTTTTCTCAGTAGATTTTGTGTTCATGGATGCTGTGGATGTGGGAAAGACTACACAGATTTTCAGATTCCTCTAGGGAAGGATATCTTACTGTAAATATGCCACCCTCATAAAAGAAGGATTGAGACAGAGGATGAAACACAAAATACCAAGGTCTTGACCTGGAAAGCAAGTACATTTTTTTTCTAATAGGCAGAGAGAGAAGAAAGAACAACCTCATTGCCTGATGAAAGCAGCATCAAAAATATGGAAATAGGAAAGAGATTAATCTAGTTTTCTACTCTTTCTGACAGGTAATGTGAGGTATTTTTTTAATTGATCAGTTTTATTTACAAGATTATTAGTTACTTACAAGGATTAAACTCTTCCCACATGATGAAGAAGCATTTAATGGGATAAATAAGTTCATTAATGTATTACTGGCCCCATCTCAGGAAATTATATTGGTTATGCTCTATTATAGAATCAACTTTTTTTTTTAGTCAGTGGTGGCAGAAATCTTGAAAATCGTTGCTAAATTGCAGTTAACAGACACTCAAATGAAACAACACCCATCTAGTCCAAGTCTTCACCAGTATAGTGCATTAAGTACTTCAGCAACCTGTCCAGTCAAAATTTAAGTGTTAGAGAAAAATAACATCCCCAAATTCTCTCTCAAGGTTCAGTTTTGCATTCGGAAAGGTGTCAGGGACTTGAAACATACAATTTATAGCACAGGAGTTCTGATATTTACTCAACCCAATACTGTAACTTTCCAGAAATTTGTTTGCAGTTTTTACTTAAGTTCAAGACCATTTTTAATTGCTTCTTTATAGAAATATAAATAATCTTAATCTTGAATAATCTGTCTGTTGTCATGGGTTTCACACAGTTTAAATATTAATAGACTCTTTCCGTGTTTTATCTTGACTATTATTTAAACATGCTAAATATATTATCTAACATTTTCAGTCTTTCCCCCCCCATTCCCGCTATCTTTTTAAATTGTGTGACTTTTTTGCCTTTTCCTTCAGATTTGTCAATATCCCTCACTAGAAGAGAGACAGAACAAAATGTAATGGTTTGGGTGTATGTTCTAAGCAGTTACATATAAAAGCATTATTAACTTGTTGATTTAGGTGTGATTTTTGTCAGGAAAGGATGGAACAATGGTTTAAATGCTAGCCTGGGCATCAAAAGATTTGGACTTTTTTCTCTGATAAAACCCAGATATCTTCTATAATTTTAGGTAAATCCTTTAGTGCCGAATGCCAATGAGGTCCTTAAGGCAGACTTTTACTGGGCTTTGTGAAAAAAAAAAAATAATAAAAGGAAATCATCAAGATCTCAGGAACTAGAATCATTGGAGTTACACAGGCTTAGGTCAGCGCTGCATTTACAGTTTTGGCACATGGATATTATCCTAAACATTCCCGATTAAAGAGGTTAAGCAGCTGTAAATGTTGCTGGCTATTAAGCTTATTTCAAACTATATTTTATTTCAATACTTGGGTAATTAAGACATTTTTTCTGGAATCAAAGACATTTTACATATTGTATTACCTATATTTAAACTCAAAATCCTGCTTTGTTCTCTTTTCCCTCTACCCTTTTTTTTGGCTGGTAAGTTTTAATTCCTTCCTGCAGTTGTGGCAAAGATTCATTTTTAGTACTGGTTAAAGCACTCAGCTAGGAAGTACTGTCTACACAGAGGTGACTGAAGTTCAGTTTCTTTGGCAGTGAAAATGTTCCCACCATTAAATTAGTGGGGACCAGAAGAGAGACAGGGTAGGAATCAGAGCAGGTGCCGTGCATTAACTCATTGTATTAATTTGAGGTCAATCAGTAACTACTAGGAAAGACCTCTATTGGGTCTAGTTACTAATCCCTGTATCCATAGGTTGCCCGTCTACAAGATAAAAAATAATAGTATATTCAAATAATTGTCTTAAAAGCATTTTCTTTGCAGAGCTAAAATATGGTTGAATGTTCTTGAAATTTTGAGATATCACTGTACTATGGAATGAGGGATAATTAAGACCCTTCAAGAAATGGTAGGAAGCCTAAAACTCTCTTTCAAAGCAGAGTTAATTAACTTTCCACTTTTAATTAACTTTTCACAGTTTTATGGGTTTTCAAAATTATTCCTTCATGTTACTCTCTCATTTTTGTATACACACAATCTATACATGTGTACAGATGCAAACTCATTTATTTTCCCCTGTGCTGAAACACAATTTCCTGAACTGGCTTTTTTCTTTCTAGCTTATGTTTCCATGGGATCCCATCCCATTATTTTAATATATAGATCTGAAACAGATTAACAGATACTCATTTGTGAGTTTCATTAACATGACATTAATCCCCTTTTCCAGTTCATTAACAAAGATGTTAACTACTACAATTCTTAACATTGATTCCTTTCCACACTATTATTTGTTTCTTCCCATTCAATACAATGCCATTTACTACGAATATTCAGTAACAGACCTTCAAACAATGTAATACAGGTAAAACAGATAATACATTTTGGTTAAAATAAGATGCTCTGGTCCCTTCTCCTGAAGATTTGAGAACAAGTGGAAATGTCTGTTAGAAGAACTCAAATTACTGCATTTGCAGTTTTGACTAAATGATCTCAGAGTCACTAGAAAGAGTAAAATATGAATGTTCAGTAGCTAGAGTTTCAGAAGAATGTCAATCTGCTCCTGAAAAGATGCAGGGAAATATTCTTTATTAAAAAGACAGTCCACTTCTAAATGCAATCTCGCATCCATACTGTGTCATGCTGTACCATCAGTATCTTTTTTTTCATAGAGCTGTCTAGACATCTGCTAATGTTCATTGCTTTGATGACAACTTATTCCATATGTGTCCTGTCTCAAAGAACTTGCACTGCCTGAAACTGGCATTTCTTCAGCTTTCTATGCTTGAGATATTGTGCATGCTCTTATTTTGAACCTAAATACCCCACTCCTTGCTTCTAACCTGTGAACTATTTGAAATTCAAAACAACACATGTGCTCTAACTTGTCAGTTTAGTGCTTTGATACCATTCTCCCCTGCATTTTTCCTCCTGCACCTGTTTCAGCCACAGGACATGACACACAGAGGTATCTCTCTGACAGCCCTTCCCTTCTGTCTACATGGCTTTTCTCTCTTGCCCTCCTTCATTCCTGGTTTATTCTCTGCCTCCTCAGCTCTCTTTCTTTTACTTCTGGCCTCCATGTACTAGGCCTCTCCCCAGCATTTTTTGGTTTCCTCCCTCCGTTGAAATGGGAGGACAGGAGGCTGGCAAGGTGTGTGTTTCAGAGCAGAGCAGCTGCGAGGCTGCAATTCCTGCTCTCACCTGCTGAGCACCAGATGGTGCCTCGGGAGGAGCTGCTTGGGCGGCACAGCGAGAGCACCTGATCCTCTTGCCACTTGCACTTGATTTGCCCAGATGCCTTGATGGCTGTGAATGAACAGCTGGGCCCAAGAGGGACAAGGATCCAGGAGGGGCAGCCCTCAGTTTGAGTGGGGACACTGGGGCAGTCTGGAACAGCAGCCTCTCCTGGTTACACCACTGCCCCTGCCCACAGCTTTCTCTGTCAGCTGCACTTGCAAGCAGGGCAGCAGTGGATAAACCCCTGCTCTCCCCTTCACTGCCCCTCAACAAGCCAAACAAACTTGACTGCTGGGTTTAGTTATAAGTCAACCATTTTACAGAGGGATCTGTGTTTGTATTTGCTGTTCCTTTGCAGTAACAGCAAAGATGTAAAGTGAGCCACTGTTCTAGAAAGGCTTCCATGAGAACCTCTCAGCATTGTTTGATGCCCTGGAGAGGTTTCTGGTGCTAACATGACAACAGCTCTCTGAGTAATGCTTTCCTTAACAATATTGCCAAGTGTTAATTAAAAAAGAAATGAGAGATAGTTCTTTGACCTGATTGTAGTCCTGCATTAGAATTGAGTTTGCCAAGTGAATTTTAAAGGAAAAAAAAAAGCGCATAAATCCTCTTGTGTTTTAAAACTACATTGAAATTTAACATATTATGTATCATGGCCCAAAAATGTCTTGAAAATACAAAAAGAAAGAAAAGGACTGGTATAACCCCTATGCCAATTAATACTTTACACTGAATATTAATTTGTGGGCATTAACCCCTTTTAATTGACCTTTGGACATATGATTAGGCAGAGAGCGAGCTCTGCTGACCAGCACATATATAATTAGCAAATAGCAAGGTGAGGTAGAACTGGTTTAATCTCATTTCATCCCTGAGACTTTATCACCATTTGGCCTAGTTCCCTTTATCCAGAGATAACAGCTTTATTTGGCAGTGAATTAAAGAACCAAGTAGCTTTGCATTGTAATATAGGTCAAACAAAACCAGCACATTCGGTGTTGGGTTGTTTGACAAGCAAAATGCCTGGAGATTATTGGGGGTGGGAATAAAACAGTTACAAAAGGCTGTAGAAGATTTTTTGTCTTTAAATAGTGCAAAAAAAGGTCAAAGATTTTAGTTTGAGCCATTCAGCAGGTCCAGGGGCAGTTCATTGTGCCATCAGGCCAGAAATCAGAATTTAAATTCCAAATCAGCTGGCAAGGACTTGGAGCAATATGAAGATTTGGCCAGTGTCTGGGAGATTTCCCCTCGATAATTTTACATGAAGTCTCCTATTTGACTCAGGAGTAAAAATCTGCATGAGAAGGAAAGCGAGCCTTTCAACTCTTTCAGTTTCCACATGAGTAGCAGCACTGGTAAACTTGTTTGAAGAAAGCAAAAGATTATATCTGAGATCGTGTCCCCCTGCTCAGCTGATATTTTTCAATAAAAACAACCTGTTTTCTCACCTACAAAATAATCTAAGCATTAGGTTATTAGATCCTTACTGGTCATCCTGATTTGGCTCTCAGCATATCCAGTAAAGACCCCAGAAGTGATTGAATAACTTCTGTGATTTTCAAGATTTGTAAAGTCACCTCTACCCGTGGGGTATAATGGTATTAACTCATTTGATGCCACACTAGGTTATTTCAGCATATGCTCAATCACATGAAACTAAAAATATTCCAGTGACTCATAAAGCACTTAGCAGATTTTATTAGAATGTTTTGCTGTATCATTTCTTTAAAAGTGGATGGCTGCAGGTATTATTCCTGAGCAGCAGATAAGGTACAGTGCTACAACTCCCACTCATACAAGCTTTTTCAGCTTCTATTGCACCAGTGACTGTCTGTACTCAGTAATCTGTCCCAGACAAGTGTGTTGCAAGTTTTGTTCAGGTTTACTAAATATGGCACTGTTTACAAACTGATCTGCAGAAGTGTGCCAAAAAATTAGGGAAAGAGGAACTGTAGGTAAAGTAGATTTGGAGGACTTTTCCTTTTAATTTGATTGTTCACATAAATAAAATTACACTTCTTTCTGGCATGAGGATACAGAAAGGGAAATAGTGGTATATCTTTGATCTGTTGCTGGGACAATTTCATTTTTGGGACTTATACCAATGACCATTAAAAAGAGCTATCTCATATCCAATGGGAAAGCATTCTGTGCCTCCCCTCAGAAAACTTACTGGAAAGAAATCTTGATAAGCAATGGGTTGATCACTTACCCAGAGCTTTGCTAGGGAGATTGGATCTAGGACACGTGGCTCTTTGGAGTTTAGTTCTTTGCTGACTGCCATCCATAAAACTACCTTGTGTCCTTGGTTGGAGGGGATGCAGTGGACCCTCCACAGTCTTGAGTGTCATCTGAAACTCAATGCTTCATGTGTGTATATGGACACTAAGCATAAACATTGGGTTAAATTTCAAGCACAAGCCATATTGGTGATTCTGGGGAAAAAGTGTGGGAAAACACTTTCCACATATCCACGTACTCTGAAGAAATTGGTATCAGCTCCCTAAATTTTATTTGGACAGCTAAATACTCATAGTTCTGCTGTGTCTGCACAAGCACAGTTTATTATATGGATGGAGATTTAGTGGGGCAGGAGGTGGTCTCTAGCTCCATTGAAGTAGCTGTGTAATGGAGTAATGTTGTTCAATTATGCCACATGTTGTATGGAGGCGGCTCGTGGTTGCATTGAAACTCCTTCAGACTAATTTAACAGAAAAAAAAAGGGGGAGGACCTAAAGCTGCCTTCATGCATCTATGCATGTTTTTAATAGAGAAATAGGCTACAAAAACTGACAGAACAGGAACAACAGAAACAAATTTAGGATGGAACTTTAATTTGCAATCACACTATTGAGGCTACAAAATCAGAAAATAAATAGCTGTGAAATGTACCCTATTCAGACAGGAGTAGTAATGCAATTTTTGGAATTCAAGGAAGCTTCGTTATTTTGATTTATTTTACTATTTCAAGAAATGATGATATCTAATTCTGCCAAGTCTGATATCTTTGTGGCCTCGGATATTGTAGTGCAACCTTTGGTCCTAAAGATATTAATCAAAAAATTTTTGAATCTACAAAGATATTTTAAATTATTCTGTCAGGAATCTAAATGCACAATAATGCCAATAGAGATCATATTCTCTCAGATTTTACTTCTACTATTTTTTCTGAGAATTGGGGAGCAAATCAGTGTGTATAAGGAGCTTATTGTCTATTAGCTGCTAGGAAGATATTAATGATTTTGTTACTAGATTTCAGAATTATGTTCCTCAATCTGAATAAGCAGATAGATTTAGGTAGATAGTTTTGATACCACACACGCAATCCAAGGGATTTAGGGAGCTTCTTACATTACCCTGTGCGAATGCAATATAAATACCACTCATCAAACAGCACAAGTTTAGAAAGATGATCCATGCACGTGGTGGTAATAGATCTTAATGTGGTTCTTTTTCCACAAAGTAACACATTTCTTGTTTATATGAAAACGTCATGTAGATAAACTTTAGATTTTGAAATCCTCAGTAACGAAAGAGAATCAAAGAAAAGTACATCAGACCTGTCTTAAAGTGCTAAGAAATGTGTCTGATAATCTGAATTTCTATGTAGTTTCTCTTGGAGTCTATCAGATAATGAATGGGAACTTCTACAACAATGCAAACAAAAGTAAAATTTGAAATATGGCTTTAGGAAGAAATGTCAACATAATAAGATTAATTACATAAAAATATCATCAGCATGAAAAGAAAGACTTGACCCTTCCAAACATCTCCAACTTTTAAGTTAAAATCATTTTGGACAACTTTTATCTCTCCCTTTTGCTAACATTCAGGTAAACAAATGACATTTCCATAAATTATTCTAAGAAAGTAATATCGGGCTTATAGATTTTAGTCATGGAACAAAATATATTTTGTGACATGAGAACTGCCTAAATTCAAGACTCACATTCCAGACTAAGACATATAGAGCTAATCCATACACATCATGGCTCACTTGAGATGCCTTGAAGCTTCACACTGCACTTCCAACTTCTACTCCTGTAAGACTTTTAAGAGCCAGATCATGCAGCTAATTCTTGAAATCTTACAGCCTCAAAAATGAGCAAGTTCTTACGACTGCTCGTATAGGAAATGTTGAGTACTTCTGTTTATCCTTCGTATATACAGAAGCGTGCAGATTTTAGCCTCCTGTTTTGCACAGCATGAGAGCAAGGCAGGGATGTGACCCATCTACCGTTCTGAATCCAGGGTTTGGTCCTCTGGGTCTGGGTGAAATGTGGAGCTTCACTCTCCAGTGCACGGAGTGGTGCCCACTCTGCAGGGACTCACTGGAGTATCCATGCTCTGCCTCCTGACTCACTTCCTTGCTCCTGAAACTTAAGCTCTGAACTGTCCCAAAATAGGGTTGGGTCTCATTAGTGTAATTTGCATCTACCTTTTTTCCCACAGGAAGTTATGCATACAGATTTATTTCCTATGATTCAACCTCAAAAGATCATAAGTTTCTACACAATTGTGCAGAGGACTGAATAAAAAGCTTAGTTTTATTAGGGAATAAATGTCATTTTACTTCAGTCAGGACATGAGAGGGAAAAGGTAAAGTGGTATGGCATAAAAGGAATACAGCCATTGAATGAGAAATTTTGAAATTATGCTGAAAAAAAGTGCAAAATAGGCCTTGTAATGAAATCCATATTTAACTGGATAAGATAGAGTTCATAAGCCCAGATTTTTAGAAATTTTGAGCACTTTCTTTTTGGTGCTCAGCTACCTAATCTTAAATTTGGCTCTGGAAAATATTTATTATTTTCAAAGCTACATGCAAAAGAATATTTACAACATTACTTTAGTTCTGTAATACCCCAAATTGTCCCCAAACATCAGGAGTTCAAAGATAGGCAAACTGTGCCCACATTACTCATATTTTGGCTTCAGGATGTCACTATGAGATTTCGAGATTTCTACACATATTTCTGGAGACATTTTAATTTAAATCTCGTCCAGGAGTTCAAAATAGAGCTGAAAATAAAAGTTTGGTTTATTTTGCCTTCTAAGCAATCTCAGAAAAAACATCAGGAAACAAAGAGAGGCTGCGAGTTTTGAATTCAGTCCCAGAGGAAGGAAAATTATTTCACGTTTATAGGCATGTCAGATCTAGGGTATACTGTCATTGCTGAGTGATTCTCCTACACACATTCATTTGGCTCAGAACTCTGAGTGATGCTGTTATTCATTTGTCTATCCAGAAAAAAATAATGAAAAAAGGAAAAAGTAATGAATGAATAAGGTTAAAGAATAATATCGTGCATAAAAAAGGCACTCATCTTTGCAGAATAGAATGTAATTGTTGACCTCAGTAGCCAATATTGCTCATTTTTTCCAGGTAAACCTTTACTATTTGCCATCCCTTTGATTATAAAGTTCACTGATTCCAACACCACTCTTGGTTGTGCTTCACTCTGCAATATGTCACATCATTTGAGGATGTGCAGTGCAGATAATTAGCAGGTGACCTTTAAAGCTATCTCTAAAACTCTTCTAATTTATTTTAACAGGAAAAATGTAATAGTGCATGTGTAAGCCATCCATGCATCAAACCCAGTCGTCTAAAGTAAATTCCAGTTCACCTTTAAGTATCAAAAGGTTTAAGCCTATTTACAGCTTGGATTTACTAATATTTAGAGAAAAAATATAGTTTAGCAAATCCTGTCTGAAGTTAAAAATCACACAATTCAATGTTTGCCTTTTAAATGTCATATTGAAGGAAGCTTCTCTGGCAGATGAGAGCACAGTATGGTGGTTAAACCCATTTTAAGAATCCTTGAGAATCAAGATAGAAAAGTGGTGCAGCAGATCCATTCTCATGCTTAAAGCACACATTTTTGTAAATGAGTATTTTCCTTCCCTTTAACCACAACTTTTGACATGAGTAAATGTCCTGAAAAATTATTTATTTGGATTGCACTGCACATACTCTCTTCATGATTTAAGACCCACAACATTATGAGGAAAATAAATTTGCTTTGAATATCTGTTTTTCAGTAAGTGCTTGATTTTATATATTTTTTTACTTCAGGAAATTGTATATGTTAGTACAACGTATAAAATTAATGTAGTAGCTAGTAAGTTCTTTTAAAAAAATTAAAAAAACATTGCATTAACCTGTTCTTCCTCTTTTCCTTTCATACATATTGTAATAACCATCATACAAACATTCTCAGAGACATGAACACATGGACTTGTTCTTATAAACCCTAAATAGTTCAACAAACAGTTACATTTGTTATGCCTATTTTATATTTCTTTGTTTATTTATTTATTTATTTATTTATTTTTTATTACTATTATTATTATTATTATTACTATTATTAAGGACCCAAAGTGAAAGGCTTAGGCTGAAAAACAATTTTGCATGTCAGACAGTTTATGTACTTTAAAACTAGGGAAGATACAGGATATTGTAAATCAGCACAACGTTCGCTAATGAATGTTTGCTCCTTCTTTCATAAAGGCAGTTCCTGTTCCAGACTAGCACAAAAAAATTAAATTGTCCATGGCTCTTGGCCCTTCTAACACCACCTGGATCTTCTGCTTTTTTGCACTTACCTGGATCTCAGATAAGAAGATGAAGCAGTTCTGTATAGATGATACAAAAAAGTAAAGAACTGCTCTAATCTGTTCTGACTGCTACTGAAGACATTATACTTGTGTTATTTGGCCAAAAGCTGCAAGATCCTACATTACTGGGAGGGCATCTCCCAGTCTGAAGGGTTTTGATTCCTTCAACATTCTTCATTCTAAAAGACAGATTAGAAAGAGATGATTGAAATATTATCTGTGTGTGATGCGAAGTACTTGATTCAAAAACACTGGAAATCCTGAGAGTTTGTGGAAAATACGAGCATATACTCATGTATGAGAACAGTCATAGCTGTCTGAGATTTCTTGCAAAATGTAGATAATTAACTCTTTCTAGATGATGATGATGATGACGATGATGATTCTCTGTGATATCTTGGCCTCTGTGATATATGCAATAGATAGAACCACCTATCATTCTTGTTTTTTATCAAGATATCATCCTGCCTTATTGATCTGTTTGATAGGGGACATCCAGGAAAAATACTTCCTGGCCCTACTGACGACTAATAATGTACCAGTTGAATGTGCAGTATAGCTACACACTAGCAAGGTTTCTGATGGGTTGTCTTCAACAGCTGTGCTTGCTTTAAACACTGGGCTTTAGCAAATACTTAAGAAAAAGCATGTGTTGTGCATACCTACCACTCTGCTGTCTTAGCTGGGTGGCTTGATGTAATACAAGCTTGTGCAAAATAAGAAAAATTATTTCAACACAGCACTCAAAGATTTGGGTAAAGTATATTCCAATGCTTCATACTTAGACCAGTCCTCCTACTATGCCAGTGATGTCACCTTTAATTTCCTTTCAGAGAACTGACATTTCTGGTTCACAAAGTACCAAAGACATTCTCAGACCTAAACAAGTTCTAAAATACATGAGACCAAAATAAGCAGTAAGAATAATGCCTGTAAAAACAAATGAGAAGGGTTTTAATGAAAACCTCTGCATACATTTCAGCATCTGAGAGCCTTCCTAGGAATTAAATTTACAAAACAAATTCTCTTTACTCAGTTTTCAAAATGGTTAATTATCAACTAGGAGACCAATGTCTCACCACATGCAAAATGCTAGGAAACTTAGAAAACAACATTAATGTTTTAGATTAAATTTCATAGCTCATTATAAGGTGGCTATATTCTGTGGTAGTAACAATTTACAGTGCTCTTTTTGAGCTATATAAATATCAGCTGCATTTTTTGCAGTTTCAGTCTTTTCCTATTTAACAAAAAGAACAATTTTTATCACAGCAATTCAGAAATATATTTGTATTTTACTCCATGCTGTATCTTTTCAACTGAAGACCTCAAGAACAGTCGTGCCAACTCAAACCTGGAGGGTTGTTTAGTACAGGGTCTTGTATCTATAAGTATGTCTGATAATGGATACTGAAGAAAAACATACAAAGCAGCACAAGTACAAAGAATGAGTCTATTCCTTCTATACTCCATGGCTTAAGAGCTTCTTAACTGGTGATTGCCTGCAGACCATCATCTTTAACTGACACCAGTGGACCTCTTGCCATGCATTTGTTTAATTGTTTTTCTGAATCCTCCTGTATTTTTCACCTTATCACCTTATTTTTCAATAATAAGGCAAGAAAATTCATAATTTCATTATTAATTGGACAGAAAGAATAATTTTAATTGTATTAAAATTTTCAGCATCATGGTATTTTTGATGCACTTAATACTGAACAAGAAATGGTGAATACTTGTTTCCTATTCATTCTTTCATTTTGTAGTCTCAGTCATCTTTTTACTAAGTAGAAAAGCTCCAGTTTGACTTCCATTCACAGGAAAGCTTCTCAACATCTCATTTAAAAAAAAAAAGAGATTGTTATTTTTAGTTTAGCAAAATTGCTTGTCAAAATAATTTCAGCCTGATTTCCTAGGAGTTTGCCTTTAACTTGTTTCTTCTTCTTTCATTATTTTTTAGGTGCTGCCACAATTTACAATTTCTACACAGTACTCTTCTTTTTGGTATCATCTGTTAGAGTGCCAATAAACTCCAGCAATCTTTGTGTTTGTTTCTTTCCATTTGGGTAGAAATCGTGTTTTAGTTTTTGTTTTTTTTGTTTTGTCAGTCAGGGATATGCATGAACACTGAACATGAACTGATGTGCTAATTGTAAGCAGCCTAAGTTTCAGCTGCCACTTAGAATGGCTTTGTAATTAGCATTCTCATTTTAATCTCATTGCCTTACTTGAAGGTAGACAATGCAGTGTGCATTTTTATGTTTCCTTTCATCCAACCAAGATGATGAATTTTACACTTTGCACTCACTATGAGAAAATGGTTCTTTAACAACTACATATAGAACTGCACTGCTTAAAAGAAAATCAAGGATTACTACTGTTCTAACATATTTTTTAAGTATTTTCTCCTAGTAACTGATTTTTTTTAACACTTAGTCTGTGCACTATGCCTCTTCATTATATTAATCTTATTTACTTGGGTAAATGACCAACCTAAAGAACCAAGTTTACAACTGCTATTCCTTTACAGCTTCACTAATTCCCCTAAATATTTTGAAGTCATAACTCCTTTATTAATCAAATTGCTGACTTTTTAAATCTCTGAACACTTCCTATTTGGGCTTGGAAGTTCAATTGATCTTAACTGGATAGTACAATTTGACAGTATAAACTTATTTACTTTAATGAAATAATCCTTTTGTTAGTATATATTGTTCACTAGAATGATATAAAAAAAAGATGTTTGTTCATGTCAACTGACCTGCATGGTATATGGAGCTTACCCTGTCAGAGCAATCCCAGCCTGGATCACAGCATGCACGGCTGCCTGGAAGGGCAGGGCAACTTTCTGATGTATCTCCAGACAAAGCTGCCTTCTGGCACTTAAGGAGCCTGGAAAGAGTAGGTCTAATGTTGTGCTTTTCCACTCAGTGAAATTCCCATGGGAGGTGGTTCAAGGGCCAAGCAGAAGCAGCTCTTCAACCATGATATCTGGGAGAAGACACACACACTGCTGTGTCTCTACAACACCTACCATGACACACTGAGCATCTGTGGGGTATAACAAAGGTTTTGATTCTTTGCTCCTGTCCTTATTTCTTAAATTGCAAAATAATGTAATTAGGTAATTAAAGGATCAAGAGTGCGCATTTGATATTTCACACCATTTTTTTGGACTACCTTTACAGGCAGGGGGTGCAAGATATTCTCTCAGCGCATATGGAAAATTAAGCCTCATTCTGTCTTACAATCTACATTAAAATTTTACAAAATGTACAAGAGTATTCTGTGTTCAAAGGTTGCTTTATGGGAGAAAGAAAGAGGAATTGTCCGGTCATCAGGAGAAACAGAAATTAAAGATATAATTAATTTCTTCCTTTGCAATTTTTTGGACACATGCAGTAGTTTCTAACATTCTTATTCTAGCCTATAACATGTTGCAGCAAAATGTTTTAAGAAAATTAAGGCAGAAAAATCTGCTTTCTGAGTGTTCTTTACTATTATTGTTATTGTTATTATTGTTGTTGTTGTTCTTGCTGTTGTTGTTGTTGTTGTTGTTGTTGTTGTTGTTGTTGTTGTTATGGTTTTTACGTCTGAGTTTCTGCATCAGTCCTGGACAGGCTGAAGCATATGAGTCATAGTGCACACTTGATCTTCAAACTAATTTTTAAAATGGTTTGTGTAGTTTCTGTTCCTAATTGACCACATTTTGTTCATACTTTTGACTAGCAGCAGCTGCCTAGTGTTGCAAAGGCCCAGTTTCAAAGCAGAGGCATGAAGGCTGAGCACTGGAATGCTGGTGTGGCTGCTTGGTGCTTCAGCCAGAATTCCAGCTATTTACTGACAGCTGAGGTGACTAGGAGTCCACCCCACATAAAAGGGGTCTTCTTAGAGAAGACAATTTAGCATGTATGTGCACATGTTTTTAATGGTTCTCTTCTGAAAAAGAGAGAACTTTCATTGGGTCAGAGAGTGTGCACAAATGTATTATTTGTGTAGTGCTCAGAATGGCTTTTGAGAAATACACAGACAAGCATGTTCCAGGCCCTTAGGAGCTCACATGTCAGGCCCTTAGCAGACCTAACAAAACTCGTGGGAGCTGAAAACAATAGATGGAGAAATGAAAAAAACAGACAAATGTAGCTTTCAAGATCAAAGGTAAATTAGATAGTTTATCATGAGAGTCCTTACAAAATATTTCTTCACTCTGCTAAGTAAGCCAGTCCAAGACAGTGGCATTTCCTCCTGTTGCCAAAACCCTTGGAACTACTTTCACAAACATCTCTGGTTTTCAGTCTCCAACATGCACAAAGAGACTCCTCTCACACATCTCTTTCCCCACTCCCCACCCCACTCTGGACTTCACATCCCATGAATATAAACTCTCTGTGCCTCTCGAGTTATACCAAGGGCTGTGTTCCATTAGCTAAAAAAAGAATGCCATTCTGAAGAACGTTCATACCTGATCCCAGTGAATTTGAATGTTCAAAGCCACATCAGATGGGACTTGGAGCCCATGGTCTAGCTGAAGGTATCAAAGCTCTTGGCGGGAGGGTTGGACTAGATGACCTTTAAAGTCTCTTTCAACCCAAGCCATTCTATTATTAAAGATATGTCAAAACAGTACATTACTTTTATTGCAGATTAATGGGGTTATGTCACTTAATTGCCATGATGAAGGTTCAGGAAGGACAAACCATCAAAGCTCTAATTTTCTACTTGAATTAACTATACTTTTAATCATAACTTAAACTGAGCCTGACCGTTTTAATGGCAAAATTGTATAGATTATTGGTAAACCTTTAAAAATGTGTAGGCATGGTTTAGGTGCAGAAGAATACAGAATACTGTTTTCATAATAAATAGTGAATATTTTATGGAAAATGAAAAAACTATGTCTAATATTAACCCTAGTGATGTGACTTCAAATATTAGTGAACACTCAGAATGTTTACAATACCATCAAGGCCCCATTAAGAACTTTTCAATAAAAATGCAGTACTCCCAAACTCCATAACGCATCTGAAAATCAAGGATACTTCCCCAGTAGTTCATCCACAGCCTTAAGAACAGGCTTCAAGATGCTCTAGAATTCAGCTACTGATTTCTATGAAAGGTAATTAAATAACAGAAACATCCGAAAACTCTTGATTTTACCTTCCTTTTTGGCACTACACAAATTTTTTATATTTTTTTAAAATTTAGGCCTCAATAAGACTTCTATAGACATCCCTCATATAAAATTGCATTAAACACAGCTGTCTCTGCTGTGCTTTCTGGGAAATACTGCAATGGAGAAAATGGCTATTGGTTTTGTGATGACAAATTATTGATCACACATGTCTTATGAATTACTTGACACTATGGATTTTTGCTGAGACCATTAAGGGAACAGCCTCAAGCTCTTCATGTCCTGTATATACTGACAACACTCTCACATCCAAATTTATGTGCATGCCACTAATGACCACAAAGAGAAAACAAAAACTTAAAAAGACAATTTTGAAGCAGGAGGTTTAAATAAAGGAAATTATAAACAATTTTAAAATGCTTAAATACCTGCAAATGTGTAACTAGCCATTCAAAAAGAGAGAATTAGATGAGTGTCCAGAATGTGCATAGTATTTCTAAACAGATAGCTTAAGACTTCAGGCAAGTGAAAAAGAAACCAGTGGCACTAATGTATCTCTGTCTTCCTTCATCAGAAATCCTCTAATTTTCAAAATCTTTATCTTGGATATGTATAGAAAAAATTTGCAGCTGTATTGGCACTAAAGAATTGGGCAGGTAGGCTGTCAAGACCTCTCTCCTAAGGCTCAGGTCAGAAAAAAACACAGAACTGATTGTAATTTATGCTCTTGACCTCCTGTAAACCCTCGACTGCCAAGCAGCACAGAAAGAAAGTCACTGGCTGCCCCACAGGTTCCACTGCACCTGAGGGTCTCAGGGTAAGGACACTGATATTCTGACTACAGCCTGTGCAGGTTTATGAGAGGGACTTCCTTCACATTCTCCCCCATCTTCTCATTAAAACTACCGCTCTCAAAATTTAGCGTATAGGTCATGCTATAGAGCAATACCACGTGTCAAACTGTCATATTGTATAAATCATGAGCTTGAGTCTTCTTTTTGTGAAGCCACATTTTCAGTTGTTTATAACCTTGCCCAATTTTAACTGCTTATGTTGAACATTTCAGTAATGGGAAATTTTACCAAAACTATTCCAGCTATTTCTCCCACCATTCAAGAAAGAAAATGTTAGAGTTTCTTCTAGGCAGCAAAGAAATGAGGCTTAGCTCAGGAGAGGCAGCTGTGGAATTCATATGAAAGGAAGAAAATGTAAGATAATTTTTTGTTGTTACCCTACTGATTGATTGATAAAAGCCTATCAATGCCTCCTTATTTGCAGAGAAAGAAGCAATGAACTCACATGTGGGAGACACTCACTTTACACTTTTGACATCTCTTCAAGAGATACTAAAAGTACTCCACTTTACATCTCTTGAAAGTCTCACTTCATACATCAGTAGCTTCCTTCCACTAACTCCCAGAACATTCTACCTGCATGAAGGACTAAAATGAATATGGAGAAAACTAATAGCAACCAATTTGTAGAAAACTGTTGGTGCTTCTCCTGAGATTTCAGTTCATCTCTCCCTTTGGTGTTTTGCCCTCCTGTTGTAGAGAATCACTGTAAAAAGTGTTAGACCCAAATTAAGAAAGACCAGGTTAGATCAAGAGCAAAGGAAGGATTTTCAGTTACAGGCAGGGTGTTGGAGACTGATGGAGGAAGGATAATGCAGTAAAATCTTTTCTGCAGAAAGCTGAGTGATGGGAACACAAAAAAAGAAAAAAGTGGAAGTTTCAGAAGAAGATATCAGAAGTGAAATGGGGCCATGTGCAAAAGATGAAGTCAGAGCCAAAACAAAAAAGAAAAGGTCAGGAGGAAAGGGGACTGGAAACCCTGGGGAATAAGGAAATTACATTCTATAGCATCTGTAGGAGCTTGATATCCTTCTCCAGCAGGTCACCTAGCTGACAGAGCAGAGAGGGGGTACAGAGCAAAGACCTGGAAGTATGCTGGAAAATAATTTGTGGATTTGTGGAAGATCACCAGGAATTTTAGTTGGTTATATGAACATATTTGTTATGACTGGAGCTTCAAAAACCATCTTATATTTTCTGCAAGATTTTTGGCCTAATTTAGTCTTCAGGGGTTTTGCACTTATTTACCATGGTATGTTCATGTTATTCTTTGGGAAAGTAAATAGTATAGCTTATTTTTTTCTTTCTACTATGCCCACTCCCTCTTTTGAGCAGTTCCTTGTACTAACTGCTTATAACAAGATTTCAGATGGTTCAAATTGGCTAAGACTCCTTAACATGGGTATGTTTAAATCTTTATGTAAACCCTACACTGTTTATAAAGTTTCTAAGAGTCTTGGACACAATTGTTGAAATTTGCTGAATATTGAGAGTTATTTTATGGTAAAATTTCACTCTCTCATGATGTTTATTAAATTAGTAACAGGCTTCAAAAGAAATTACATGATATCACATGTACAAGATGACAAGCCTTAAGTAGAAATAGTTGTGTAGGAGGTTCTCTTTTAAATGTGAATATACTAGTCTTAGCCCACTAAAACTACAGAGTACTGGATAATTTTTTGTTATGTTATGCAACATTCTTTCAAACTATAGATATTTGAGAACCAGTTTTCATACACAACTCTTAAGCAAATACTCATAACCTCATCCTGCAAAGAGAAACTCAGTAAAAATTATTTAAAATCCATATGCTATATAAGGAAATTTACCTGGAGTCATTCTTCTACCTTTTACTGAAAATAGGCTATACAAAGGTGATGTTAAAGTGCACATATCCCTCACATACTGGAAGCTTTAAGAGGGCCCAAAGCTATTTATAATTTCAAACTTTGCAGCCCTATTTTAATGCTACTTCCTTTAACTTTTGGTCTGATTCCCAGGATTTTCAGAAGACTATCTGTGTGTAAGAGATTTTAGATAAGGCTGCAACTGCCTTCATTCTTTGAATTTTTTGGTCTGCATTTCCTGCTAATGTGAATTGAATAAGCCAATTACATTGAAACTTGGTCCCGTAGTCATGCAAATAAGTTCACGAGTGTGGAGTTCTCTCTCCAGTGGATTTGTGGATTTAAGTGGTGAGTGCAACTGGTGTACCTTTGGTTGTATAAGGGGTCTGCACAGGATACTGGGGCCATGTTTTGTGCTCTTTTCTAAAGTTCCATTTGCACTGCGTTGGAAGGAGATTTCAGGAAAATAGGACATTCAAATAAATAAAGAAAGCCTTTAAAATACTGAATTGCTAAAAGTATAGGCTGAATTTTACTTTCTAGGTGCAGGCTGAAAGCATGAAGTTTAAGCACTCATTTACTAGATGAGATCTATAAAAAATGCACAGGAAATTATCAATGACAGCTTGATGAAAATATTCCCAAATGCCCATTGTGTACAGTAAAACACTGATCAAAAGCACTGCTGTAAGAGTTATATTATTTAACTCTAACATCTCTTTATCACTAACATCACGTGCACAATTAAGCTTGATTCACACCAGCCAAGAACTCCAGACAAAAATTATTTATTTTTCAAAGTCATGGAACTTCCTGATACTCTTTAAGTGCCAGTGACCTTGAGACAGAATAATTTTTCAGCAAGCACTTCTTCACAGACTGGCACTGACAGCAGTTTTACTTTCTGTGTGTTGTTACACTTTCTTCACAGCTCTGAAGTGATTCCAGATGAAGTCAAACAGTTGGGATTTTTTCAGTAAATTTTATTCCAGGCAAAGAACAACAATCTCTGTTCTCACTGAAGGAGGCATTCCTGAGACACCACAGTAGTGCTCTATGTGCAAATGCTGAATTCCACAATTAGTCTGTAAACAATAGAGATGTGGGCTAAATGGAGAGATTTGCCAAATTTGCTGAGGTAAGGGTTGCTAGAAACAAACAGGAGTAAATATAAATGCTCTGGTATGTGAACACCTACAACAACAATTATCCACTCCCTCCCAAGTTTAGCAGGTTGAGTTCCCACATTATAATGCTCTTCGTTTTGGAAGAAAGCCAGGTATCAAAATCTGTTCTAGAGAGGAAAGAAGGAGACCAAACCACTTAGTGTCTGAGATACTGCATTAAGAATTGTACAATGTCATTTTATATAAAGATACACAGCCAAATGCTGCACAACACAAACTTGATTTCATCTTCCTTTCCTTTCAAAGGCAAAGCATACAACTGCAACTACTTACATAGATATGCAGGGCCTTGAAATGAGCAGTTTGAGAGTAAAATCATGGACACATTGGAAGAAAATATGGATTTTATTTAAAAAATTTTGAGGAGAGTACAGATATTGATTATATTAGAAAACTTTAGAAATTTTAACTTATCTAAATGGCTGTAATAATGCACCCAAAATAAGATTATTATAATGACCTTTATGATATCATGACAAAACCAGTTTTTCTCCCATAACCTATAAGATTGAAAAATGTGTGGAAAAAAATTCAACAAGCTTTTGCAACAATCAGTTTAAATCCCTTAGAAATATGAACATCACTTGCCTTTATTACTAAATGAAAACATATTCTAAGCCTCCAACCTTAATGTAAATTCTTTTCAAATTTCCTTTTGGTAGTTATGAAGTACCCTAGAAAATGTGTGATTACAAAACAAGCCTGTTTTACATAGGAGGCTTTCTGGCACCATAGTGACAGCAGTAACACAAACCTCAGAGTAAGTAGATCACTGTTTGTTTTCTCTCTCAGTTTCCTATTTGTGTTCCTTGTGGGAAATTTATGTCATTAAAAGCAGAGCAAGGCATAAGAGGCATAGAACACTAGTGGGAATTTTTATTACATATCCATTCCAAAAAACATTAAAATTATTTTTACCTCAATAGCTTTTTTTGCCTAAAAAGCTATTTTACTTTTTTTTTTTTTAATCCAGTGTCTCTTTTTTTTATAAGATTGCTTACGTTAAGTCTCTTCCACACATGTTTTATGATAGCAAAAAATCAGCTTTCCAAGACATCTAAATTCAGTGTCTGAGTTGTTACACACAGAGCCTGCAACTCCTGGTGAGAGCTCACAGCACTTACACACAAATGTGCGCCAGGAGTCCATCCAGCAAAATATCTGTCTATCCACATAACTGTGACAAGCAGCACCAGCCTTTGTATCAGGACTCTGCTTTCTGTTAAGTACATTTTTATGTGGTAGGAAAATGATCTCTAGATCTTAGGCTAAAAAAAAAAAAAAAAAAAAAAAAAAGACGCTACTATACTCAGACCTCACAAGGAGATCAAGACCCAGGAAGATGACATTTGATCTAGCACATACTTTTCTCCAACTTCCCATGGCCTTCTGCTGCAGGAAGTGCTCATATTCAAATCAGCAGGACTTCACACATGCTTAAAGACAGGCATGTGCACAATGGCTGTCTGAGCTTGAGGCCATCCTTTAAATTTTTATTAAATAAGAGAAGCTTGTAATCTGATGTTAAACAGTGGCCCAGACCTCAAGGACTTCTCAGCTTTTACTCAGTCAGTGACTGTTTGACTGACGACCTCAGGGTTTGGCAAGCCTGATATTTTCAAAAAAACTTCCTGTAAGTATGTCAAAGCTGATATGTCCTCTGGTTCCACTAAGAGGATGGCCCTGAAGGCAAGAGCACTAAATCAGATGCAGATTAGAGCCAGGTTCACTTATTTGACATACAAAAGCTGTTCCTAATATAAATGGCTGGGAAAAATGCATACAATATGACAGAATTAAATAAAGTTCTTCCTCAGTAACAATAACTGCAACATAAATTTATCATTAATGTAAGGTGGGCAATACTCCCACTGTATTCCAATTCAACTTTAAATACTCATAACCCACAAAATTGCTAAACAGCATTCCCTTCCCTTCCCTTCCCTTCCCTTCCCTTCCCTTCCCTTCCCTTCCCTTCCCTTCCCTTCCCTTCCCTTCCCTTCCCTTTTTTTAAATGGTGATAAGAAAACTTGCTCCAATAAGCTACATGTTACTCATGTTTATGACTAAAAATATGCTTAATTAAAGTCAATGTCAAGAATAACTAATGTTCTTTAGCACTTTGGAGACCAGAAAATATAATTCTATCAAGATATGAAATATACAATTATTTGTGTATGTATTGGATAAGATAGCTTGTGCTCCCACCCACCTTTTTCCTCTCTTCTGCTATTAGTTTCAAGATAAATTTAAAGTGCTTTCTGCATCTGAATAAATTGTACCAGAACTGTCATTTGAATAATGCATAGCTTCCTACTGAAACTAAAAATATTTATTTAAATCATGAAACAAAAAAAAAAAAAAAAAAAAAAAAAAAAAAAAAAAAAAAAGGATTTTAAGTGGCTGGAGGCTGTCCTGCAAATTGCTGGGACTAATTCCTTACCCTTATATATTTCCAGATCTTTGGCCAATACTTTTCATGTCTAGCGCCATACAGACATCTCAGCCTTCCCATGCCCCTACTTCCTAGAGTCTTGCCACAATGGGAACACCTGCTCTGATCAGACAGGTTCTGTTTTGAATTCATTCTCCAGTTCACTTCTACACCAGCAAGGCAGTACTTCACAACACTACTTAAATTCATGTGCATTCTGTGTACCTCTCTCCCTCACTGAAACAAATAACAAAGGTACAGAACAACACAACTCACTTGAATGTGGTAATTCCAAAACCTTAGGTGGGCCAGGCGTGGAAAGGAGAAGAGGAAAAAATTATTCAAATACTTCATCTGTTCAGGTTAAATCTCTGGGTTCTGAGAGGAACATTTCCTCTTACTCATGTGCAGGAAACTCCAGCACTTGAAACTCCACAGCTTAGAGAAATCGCACAGTTTGTAGTTTCAAATCATGAATTTTGATAAGAAATCTCAGATTCTTGTGCTAGAAAAAAGCCTGATTGGACAAAATAAAGATCTCCCTACATATAGTTCATGACTAGGTCCAAGCCCTTGGATGCCCCCTTTCCCTCCCCTTTCCTCCTGCTCCCCATTGGGATACAGGGGTGCCTGGGACCTCTCCCCTCTGTGCCTGGTCTGGCAGGATTACATAGCAAATGCAGGAGGATATAAAAGCACCACAAACATGTGCCTTCTCTGAAAATTTGAATAGACCCTATGAGACTTATTTCCCCATGAGTGAATTGCAATCAGATCTCCGTTTCATAATTCAAATAACAGCTTATATAACAGACATGCTGTCTGAGGTGGTGGACTGAGGTTTTACAGTAAGGGGATATGTAATTTGTTATCAAGAGATTAGCACAGAAATCCCCCCTCCTTCCCCCACCCTTTTTTTTGCAATAAGGTCTCAAACTATCAAAACCTTTCCATTGTCACAACTTCAAGTAACACAATCATTTGACATTTCTTAACTAATGAACTGCACCCCTCTCCTTCCTTTTCTCTCCCCCTTCTCAGAAACGCAATGACATCAGGAGATTATGCTTAGTTCAAACAAGTCAGGGAGATACAAACATTCCTGAAAATATATTAATTCCTTCCTGCTCAACAGATTAGTAGCATTTGATTTGACATGACTATAAGTTTACACACTTCAAAGAATTTTTAAAGTAATACCTTCTAAAAAAGGAATGCATAAAAAAATGTTCTTGCACATTCCACATGACTAAATGATGGATGGTTTTTTCAGTATTCACAATCTATTTTCATGCCTTGGTGCTAACAGTCGTGAACAAAAATCAACTCCAGTATTGTAACATTAATGGGGAACAGTCTGGCCTCCACCTAACCCTGAAGATAATTATGCTAAAACAATAGTGATGAGCATCCAGCTAACCAGCTGTAAAGAGGAAAGACTGCTGCTGCCATTCATCAAAAAGGCCATTGGGATAATGAGGGGAGATGGCTACTGACATATTTCAGCAGGGGAGGCCATCCTGCTGGGAGTTTCTTTCATAATGCCAAATTCTATCCATTTAAAAAACAAACAACATGCTCTCTTTGGTTTGTTGAGTGATCTTGGGAGCAGAGACAGAAGTCATACAGTACTGACCAAGTTGAAATAAAGAGCTGGAAGAAACACTGAAGGAGAAAAAAAATGTTGTAGTGTACGTATCATTGTAATCTTCAGTGTCCTGAAAGAACTAATCCTAATTATGAGCAACATGACTGCTGTCAGTCAGGAAGAGCAAATCCCTTGCTTTCTGTTAGAAGCTACTAATCTGATTATTGATGTACAATTCTGGAGATAGTTAAAGAATGTGCATCTCAAGGAATCTGAATATCTTGACTGGACAGACAGTAAAACAGATATTTAGAAGAAGTGTTTTGCTTTAACTAAATAAAATAGCAGATAAACCATAGTTTCCAAACATATTTAGACTATCAAATTATTGTGTGAATAAAACAGAATGAATGCTAACCAATATGTCTGGTTTTGTAAGTAGTGTCTAATATGACATCCAGTTCATCACAGCAGAGGTCACAGATGATTTTCTAAAATAACAACAAGAAGGAAGATAAAATAATGATGGACTTTTCTAGTAAAAATTAGTAAAAATGTGTTGTACTGTCTTATGTTTTCTGTCTGAAGACCATTTTTCCCATTTAAAACTGGTATTTGCTGTGATAGTAAAGAAATGTATTTTAATTTGTCTGTGAAAAATATGCTTTAATAAAAGTGGTTTTGATATAAAAAAGGAAGCAAAGGAAATATATGTCCTATTTTTCAGTGACTTGCGTGAACAGAGGTGCTTTCTAGAATAACAAGCAAGGACCACATTCAAAATTTCTCCATTGCCATCCATTTTCAGCTGCTGAAGACAGTGAAAATCTCAGCACAGCTTCAGCCCCTCTGCTTCTAGGATGTCAGGGTCCTCTCTTTCACTGGCTCCTCACACAAGGGTGGATATACTTACTTCCTTGAAAAGGTCACTTAGAAATCCATGACTATCAAAGAAGATAGAAAAAGAAGGACACCTGGGGGAGAAGGAAATTCAGTAGGATGTTTCTAAAAGAAAATGTGAGCCCAGTGAACCTAATCTCCATGGGTTTCTTCTACAGTCTTCAGAAGGTAAGAACCTCCTCCACTGAAGTTTTTCAGAGTGGGATTTTGGCAACTTTTTCTGGAAGGATCTATCTTTCTCCACAGGCTCTATGAGACTTATGGAAGTTGGCTTCAGTAGGCTAAAATTCATCTCTTGTCATTCTCTGTACAATGAACCCACCCAAAAATGATTCTATTAAGGAAGCATCTATTCTCTTCCATTTCAAAAGAGAAGCATCTTGGGATGCTAGAATTTATAGCTGAAAATTAGAAATCCTTCTGAGGGCAAAATTGTTTTTTAGATTGTGATGGACCATGGTGTCAAAAAGGGCTTGTATTCCTTCCCTAGAATTCAAATAAGCACATATTTTTCCAGTACTGTGAGTCATAGAATCATAGAATAGTCTGAGTTGGAAGGGACCCAGAGTGATCATCAAAATTCAGCTCCTGATCCTGCACAGGACCATCCCAAGAAGAAATAGAGTATGACATATAAACATGTAAACATATAGCAAGGAACTAATAATTCTAAAATCTAAAAAACTTTTCATACATGTAATGGTGTTCAGTTGCATTAATTGGATTCTGTCACAAAACTGTGTGTTCCTACTGAACTTTCTCTGTTCATGCTGAAGCCATTGCAAGAGGCTGATCATAATGTACTTGGTTTCTTTGAGGTGTTGGAAGTCAGGAGAGAGCACTGAGCTTGTTGAGTGCCGTTAGACAGCAGATTAATAATGTTATACCTTGGATAAAAACTGTTTATTGAAACCAGGTACAAACAGACTTCTTTTGGCACAGTATGGGGTTTGCTATGTACATTTCTAAGTTGATGAACTCTGCAAAAGACAAGCTGTTAAAATTGTTTACATTGTGTATTCCTTGTACTGATCTATGACTTAGTGCTATGTGAAAAATGAAGAAATAGAGAAGGAAAGATTATTTGCCTTTCTTTGTGCAATACATGATCATGACTAATTTGATACTAGAACTGGAATCAAAGGAGCTTAGTAAAAGGTTCCATATCTAATTCTTTCCCACGTTCAGTCTTACCTTGATCTCTGAAATGCATTCATTCTCTCCTTAGGGCATGAATACTTGCTATTTACATGTCTGTATTTTTGTAGGAGAGGCAAATGAGGGCAAAATTTCTCAACAAGAAAATTCCACAGTGAAGATAGACAATTTCATATTTCTAGCCATAGTGAACTCTGGGAAAATAAAATTCACTGCAGCTATGTGTAAGTGGTCACAGAAGTACATATTGTCTCAAAACCCAGCATAATTTTACTATAATAAAGTTAACTGTCCCTAATATTTGGAGCCAGTAACAATAACTTTTCTACTGCAATCATGGTCTTTTGGACTTTATAACATTCAAACAGAAAACTAACAAACCCCTCACATTTCTCTTTGCACTAATGACAAAAGAACAGGGTGGTGCCATTTTGGCAGCACTGCTGGATTGCACTGATCTCTGTCATTTTTGGCAAATAACGAATCAACTTGGCCCCTCTGAAAACCTCGTGTGTGGTTAGAGATATGCTATTAGTGTAGAGCTAAAAGATACTCCTGTGGTGTTTACAGAAAGCCCTCACTCAGATTATTCTATTTGAAGTCAATTAGAAAACTCCTCTGATCTTACTGGCATGGTTCTCACAGCAAATACTAGACAGTTGTTATCACCAGCACTGAAGAATGCAGCTATCCTGGGAGAATGCAAAGGCTTGTTTTAGGAGCTATTCACTATCTCAGCTGATGCTTATTGCATATATGCCTGTTTTGCAAAGTCAGATCAAAATCGTTGCCTCTAACCATTATGCAGACAAGCAAAGGTTGTCAAGGACCTGCCAGTTTTCACAGTACAGTTCACATATCTGCTGGGCATTGTGGTTCCACACAGTGTTACTCATTTCTAGTATACCTTCTGAAACACTAACAGTGCCCTGCACACCACTGCTTTGAAGAAATCACCAACTGAAGAACAGAAAGAGAATGTAGATTTTTTTTATTCATTTTTATTTTGCTTTTTCTGTTTGCTTTCAGTGCTCCCACAACCTCATTTATTAACTGTTTTCTGTCCACTTTGGTGATATTGAAAAATACCTAACTGTAAAACTTCACTTATACTAGTCTTCCAAACCAAAACCAGGCTGCATAAACTTATCTGCATCTCTTTATCACTATATAAACCCAAAGTCACCATATCTGGAACATGCTTGAGAGACAGAAGAGGACAATATTAAGATCTTCCATGCCAGAGTGCAGGGAAAATATATGTGCAAGGGAAATCCGAAAGTATTCTGAGGTAGAGGTGTTATCTTCTGATTTGCCTTTTCTGAGTATTTTGTTCAGTGCATTTTCATG
Source organism: Melozone crissalis (assembly GCF_028551555.1). Taxonomy (NCBI): domain Eukaryota; kingdom Metazoa; phylum Chordata; class Aves; order Passeriformes; family Passerellidae; genus Melozone; species Melozone crissalis. The sequence continues at coordinate 11,141,703 of NW_026535782.1, read as the reverse complement.
CTGCTCTTGTTCAAAGCATTTCTCACCAAATGCTAAAGCCCACCTTGCCCACTCAAGGGAATATCTCCAGCTACAAATCTTCAACAAGAGATGCACAACTGACGCCACTTCCATTCCTTTTGCAAGTATCATGTAACATGAGATCAGATTTGCATTCATTTTCTCATTTTCTTTAGCAATATACAACATGTTCCTTGTATATTGGCTATATTGCTTTGGTCTTCAAATCAGCAGCTCTGTTGAATATGGCCCTTTCTTTCTACAGCTTTGTCTTCTGATCCTGAGCTCAAAAGAGAGTTCTCAGTGGGCAGCATCATCCATGTTGTGGAATCTTGCTCTCAAGGCATTTTGCAAAACATGAAGAGCAAACTCAAAGGGATCAGAGGCAGAGGAAAAGGGTTTTCAGGTTTTGTAAGGTAGATATTGGGCTCTTACTGCTGCCAAGTTTGATTCACATGTATTCTGATTTTATGAAGTGAAAAACAGCGGATTACTTCAGTCTTAATTCAGTGTTTCCCTTTATAAGTCTAAGATTTATATTCATAATGTTTTCTTTATCAGACTTTTTAAGAACACTCTGTTATGTTTCTCATACAAAACCCCCTCTTTCCTAAATTACTGTGCTCTGAGAGATCAAATAGCATACCATGATGTACAGTTCTTTCTACATACCACCAGATATCTCTGAGGAATTATACTGAGACATCAGCCTGGCATTTGAACATTAAAACAGAAGTCATAAAGTTAGTAACAAGTCCTGTTAGCTATAGAGCCAAAACTTTTCCACTAATTTTTATGAACCAAAAAAACTGTATAATTCAATTTGTGTCTCAAGTACACATGCACCACATGCAGGCATCTAGCGTACAATTTACTACTTCAGATAATGCATTTGTAAAATAGAATTTTATCTGCTGTTATGTGAAAGTTTCAACATCCAATATGATTGCTGATAGATAAACAGTTTGCTTTATTGGTTCATCCTTGAATATACTGAGTGACTTTTGTTAATTTCAGAAAATGTTGTGCATCTGCTTTCCAAAATTATCCCTCTGCCTTGGTTTCCTCTATCACTGATGATTTCTGGGAATATAGACCAGCACTATAATTTGCATCATGAAGCAAGAATGGACTTTTGATTCAAAAATTCAAATGGAATTTTAAACTGATCTAACATGGCACGCAAATTCATTAAGTGTTCCACATTTTTTGACTGTACCCATGTCAGTGGGATGGGAAGTAGATAACCTTTAAGATAATTTCTAGTTCAGGCCATTCTGTGATTCCATTCTGTGATTTTCCTACATAACAAACATTTTAAAATTTTGATTTAAATTTTAGAAGTCTTTCTAGAAACAAGGAAGATCTTTCCATTGTAGGCTGTAAGATCTGCTTTCTGAAGTATCATGTTCATACAGACATCTGTCCATCAGGCTCTGGAGAGCTGAATGAGATATTTATAATGACTTATTTTGCTGGAGAATTAATTCAACAGAAAAGAAAGCTTTTTATCTTGCAGTGGACTATTTCAACTGTTGACTAAAAATTTAAAACACTGATGTTTTTAAGACTAATGAGGGGCTTGCTTTCACATGTATTCATGCATCTGATTGCTGTTAAACTTACTATGTAATTAACTTTAAATAGTAATGAATAAAAAGCAAATATTTAATTTATACTTCCATTCACCAGCAAAAATGAAGTAGAGCTATGGGTAAAACATACTGAACATATCTTCAACAGTTTATAGCAACACAATAAAACTTATCCTCCTACCCAGGGAATATCACTTTCTTGATAAATAAAAATGTTAAACTTCACAAGACAATCCTATGAATTTGTAAGACAATCTGTTCAGTGTTCCTCATCAGACTATGTATAACAGATAAATCCTCTGTCTCCCAAACCAGAATAGGAAATACTCCACTTATCTATTTTTCCTCTCACTTCTTTTTGTTCCTTTTGAAAAATGAATATATGCTTTGATTTTTAGTCAATAGGAAAGTATTTCATCACCTATCATTCCTTGTACACATTTCTATATTTGAGAACGCAATTGAGATTTTTAAAAAAGAAAAAGAATAAAAATATGGGTAAAATATTGTGTTTTTAAAAAAAAAGTAAAATCATGACTGAATGAAATGAATTTCATCAGACCACTGTCTTCCAGAGTCTAAAATGTAAGTTATGGGGAACTTTACTCATAGAATTAACTTTGGAGCTTTGTTCCGGAGATTTAAATGCCTCTACTGCTAATTGCTTCACTGATTGTTCTAGAATAAAGAAGTAGAAAGGAAAAAAAAGGTGTTTGTTTTGCAATTCTTAACTATTTATAATTCTTTGCTTGCTGACAAGCTAGAAAGCAGCTTTTGCAATGGGTAATTTCAAAGCTTTTATCAAGTCATAACGGCATAGCTGACAGAGTTTTGCTCCTGTTTCTCCATGGGCAGTGATGCTCCCACATGTGCAGAGAGCTTATGGATCCATCTATGAAACTAGAAAAGGTGCATTAGACTCCTGTGCTGGCTTTGCAAGACTTGTTCTTTCACTAATTGGACTAGGACTTACATCAGACAAGATGTGCATGTCTATTTGGAGACAATCTACAGTCCAGCGCTCTCTAGACTGAACACACTATCAAAAAATATTTTTGCCTTTTTGCCTTTTCACTGGAAATCACATTAAATAACTCAAATATCCTGCTCTGGTTTGATCTTTTTGGGTTTGGTTTGGGGGTTTTTTTGTCTGCTTATTTTTGTTTGTTTGTTTATTTTCTTTCTCTTTATTCATTTCAGTAAACACAGAGGCTACTGTAAAAACTGTAAAAGCTTCATCTCAGAAGCCAAGGCAGCATTTCAACCAGGTAACACACAGGGTCCCTCACACCCCACTGAGATGTCTGACTGCTCCTCTTTTCTGCTGATTTGTATCCAACAGAGCATATAACCAACTCAACCAGTTGATTCCTCTGCTGAGACTGCTTTCCTGAATTGCAAGGAAAAAAAAAAAACAGGGAAGAAAGAAGTAAGAAAAAATATTACACATAAAGAAAAAAATTATATATGCATTGGAAAGAATATAAAAAGTCAAATTTCAAAAAAACTTATAGAATGGCATCCTTTTTAATTGCTTAAGTGTTTCTCATCTCCTTTAAATTAATGCGGATTCTGTTGAGGAATTAAAAAAATCCTAATTTAACTCCACCACAAATAAATGAAAACAACAAGAAAATTAACTGCAGTTTGTTCTATATTTGATGTAAACCTTTCAAATTCCCATCATGCTCTTTAGGACAGCATTATTATTTAATTACACATAAAGAATGGCAAGATGTACATAATAGTAATGGGGAAAATGGGTACAAAACAAGTGACTCAATGATCTTCAAACTGTTCTTCTAAAGCAGAGAATATTTATTATATATTATTATAGCTATTATGTGATGATTATTATTACATTTATTAGAATATAAAAGTACTATTAAACTATTGCAAAACTGACACTAATTGCTAATTCTGTGTCTGTGATCTGTCAAGAGTTGAGCTGTTTCAGGATGCAAATGCAGGCTCTTTTTGCCAGTCCTGCCTACAAACTCCATGTTAGGGGTATCCGTGGGACAAATTTCCCAGACTAATCAGTGGGGAAGATGGTGGGGCTTCTGCTGGAAAATTCTCTTCAGTTTAGCAGAACAGAGTATGGTATGTAGAAAATCAATTCCCCTTCATTCTCTTGCCAAAGAGGGTTTTAAATTTCCATCCTACATGAATCATATGAGATTGATGTTTTGCTTAACAAAGCCACTTTACTTCAGTGACATTTGAAAACTGAGGTATTGTATACACCCAAGGATAGTAATAACAACTTAATATTATATTTTATGAGTCTTTACACTCAATAGTTTAAAAAGTACTTTTTCAAAGATGTTACTTTCACATTGCTGGACTAAGGACTATGGATATGCCCAGGATGTTTTTCTAGCCAATATCAGGACCAAAAGTAACACCCCAGCTTCCATGCTGACCTGCTGCACTGAGACTGGACAGACAGCCCTTGGAGAACCATCCCCTCTGGGCCATGTGGTGTGCACAAGATGTTGGATAATTACTAATTAAAAGGTTTTAATGAGAGTAGTGAACACTGAAAATTTTGTTTTGTGTTAGACTTCTGAATTTCAACAATTGTTTTCAAACTCTGAAAATATTTCAGTTTAGTAATGTTTAATGTTTTCTTTTTTTAATGAAAATTTTAAAGTGCACTGTTTGTATTGAGTAATGTTTTGCTTTTTAATAGAAACGTAGACATTCCTTAAAAGAAAAAAAACACAATATTTTGTTTCAAGAAGGCTGAAATGGAAATAGATTTAGAGAAGTGATTGTCCATGTTTATTTTTCAATGGAGATGCATGAAAAAGATAATCCCTTATTAACCTGCAGTTTATAATGCTGAAGTTTTGCTACAGCAAACACATGCAGGATTCCTACTGTAGACGATAATCAAGATTTGCAAAGCTGCCTGAGGAATGTAGGCCTACAAATTTAATGGAAGGTCTACAAGTTTGATGGAAGTCATGCAGCAAAATAGCTCAAAGTAACTCTGCGCATTTCAAGAAATGTGTGTATATTTTAAAGCCAGAATCTGCCTCATTGAGTTTAACTAAGGATTGGGAAGTGACCCTGGATACAGAATGAGCAGTCAAGAATGACAGAAAAACAGGAAAGCTACTTCAGATCCTGTTTCAAAATAGACCTACAAAGATTTGATTTTTCAGATCTTAATCAATGATCTGAAGAACTGAAAGATTTCTAATCACTCTTGAAAGTCAGAAAAGGAAAACAAAAACTCTCATCCTCAACCTCCAACAACTACACTTGTAATGACCTTTTAAGTACTAACAACAAAATCAAAAAACATGAGAAGGTCTTGAGAAAAAAAAAATATAATGAAAACATCAAAGAGAGTGTCACATTTATTTCCTTCTGGAAAAAATTGAGTTGGATCTTCTCTGACCTCCTTTGTCTGTTTGGATTTTTTTTTTGCTAGAGTTATGCCAAATTATCAGAAGGTCTTTGACAGTGTCAGAGACCCTGAAGAGCTGTTAGCCAGAGATGCTGCAGATGTGGCTGGATATTCACTACAGCAAACACAGCTCTCATCAAATTGCATCACACAACCCTGGATTCCCAGTCCCCAGCAGTGCATGCAAAGCACAAAATATTAGAAAAAAAAGCTAACCACAGTATAACAGACAAATTTTTAGCATGTCTTCACTCATGCCTTTATTTTTGTCCTTGGTAAATTTTAGAAAGTCATTATGTACAATGTGGCCAAGTGGTTTTTACTGTCTAAATTATGGCCAAAAGAGGTGAAATTTGATTAATTATTAGAAAGGTGGAGTCACAACATCACTGGTTGTTCATAAATCCATTAAACTCCTATGCAGTATCCTGCTCTGAAAATGCATTTCCCAAGTGTGACAGTCTGCTTGCTTATGCTCTCCCAAGTATCTCTGCCAGGTATATTACTGAGTCAATACATTGAGAAACAGGAAAAGATTTTTAAAGGATTTCTATCTACGCAAAAGTCTAATATGTCCTAAAGCACCTCATGAAACAACTGCTAAACAAATGATCTCTGAAATGTCAGTGTAGTGTTTGCATAGCAGGTCACTGCATTTTAGTAGAATTCTCACAGCTCTGACGTGCATGCAGCCAGAGAAAGAAGTTCCCATAAGAGATTATCACAGGAAAAAGACTCATTCATGTATGCAATTGTTTGTTATCAATATACAGCATGTACTCTAATTTATTTTGACTTGTTGGATTTGATTCACTGCTTTTGCATGTTTGCTTTAAACTGGATAATCAAATCTGGCTGTGTAAGAGCTGAACTTTTTGCCTCTATGAAAGTGTGCATTGACCATTTGGTGGCATTTCTCCAAAGGGAAGTACACACCTTTCTCACCAATGTGACCCTTCCACCTTTCTCTTCCTTTCCCAGAGCAACAACTGAAAATTTCTTCAGAAGGCTCAGCAAGTAATGCACCCTTCTCTAGTCAGACTAGAGAAAAAGATATTTATTAGGACATTTGCCTCTTTGCCTAGACAAACATAGTGCATGCAGTCATGCTCAGGGTGTGTCTCTCCCTACTTAGGCAGACAATAAAGTTAGTGATACAGTTTGGAGGGTAAAGGTCTGAAGGCAAATGAATTTATTTCAACTATGAAGATAAATGGCTAGGGGAGGCTAAATGGATCAGAACTGCCAATAGGCATGTTTGAGGGAAAGGTTCAGGTGCAAGACGAGAATTAAATACAGCAAAATCTTCATAAATGTCCTAATTGAAGTGTCTGTCCCAGCTGTTGAAGTTGGTGGTCTAAAAGACGGACTTTTGTAAGAAACCACACTTCATTGCTGCCATTCCTCACAGCATCACTGGAGCTATTGGTTTGGTAACAATTGTAGAAGTAGAGTCTTATATGTGGAATGGAAAATTATACCCCAGAAGGATGCTCAACATATTAGTTGCAGCAGAGAGACAAACTTCTCCTTTTGGCATCCTGATGCAGGGAAAGTGGTGCAGAGGACACCGCCTGGTCTCCAAAAATACTCTGACTGTTGCAAAATATGGCCTCTTGAATGTGCTATTTATTTTCTAAAACTTTTTCAGGAGGCCTTGAAGAAGAATCCTGCCTGCATTCTTTCTGGAGCTCTGGCTGAAGGGTAGCAAGCCTGAGCATAGTCTCTATTATGGCAAGCTTAGTCATTAGGATGGAGTCAGCAGCACAACCCTCTAAGCAGGTTCTGTAATCTCATTGCAGGATCTGTATGGAAGTGGCTAAACCTGCTGCATGGGGGGAAGAGACTTCCTACCTGCCTCTGTGGGTCACCTTTGTCTTGGCTTTACCTCGCCAGGGTGTGACAGACAACACAAATCACCAGCTGCAGGCCAGATGTCACTCAGGCAACCTTTGATGTGAAAGTGTCACAGGACAGAGCACATGCCTGGGAGGAATTAAACCTGCAGGGGCAGCACGGTGAGTTAACTGGAACCATGCAGAGAGACCATCATGGTGGCTGTCATACCAATTCACACTCATTTTAAAGACACCTTGTCCCACTTTCCCTTCTCTGTAAGACAGGAATACTGGTAAAGGCTTCTGTATTCCTCACAGCACTATTGTTAGAAATTGATCATTTCTGATATCACAGTGCACAGAAGAATTAACATTGTAAAAGAACTGGGCATAACTTTAAATGCATTTTTTGTGTTATAACCTGCATACATCCACAAGGCACCATTACTGAGCATGTACATCCACTTGCCAACAAACCAGTTCTAGCAAACATGTACCATGTTACCCTGGATGATACAGTGCTCAGAAACCCCATGGAGACAGCAGCTGCATAAATTCTATCAGAAGATGCTGTTGTGTTACAAGGCATTATCAACTTCGTCTGCAAAGCTGGAAAAACATATGAAATGTAGAATTCCATTATTTTGTGTTACTACATTTTCACTGAAAATAAGACTATTTCAATTCCCATTCCTGCAATAAATGCATATGCAACAAATAAATGCTTTGTTTTATTATCCTTTATGATTCTTGATTATTTATTGCAACTAACCTTAAAAATTTTTTTTGCTGTATTTTAATTTTTTTTTCACTTGTTTGGATAATCCAGAAAGGTGTTGGCTTTTTTTTTCCTGTCTGACAGTGGCTGTTATGAAAGTAGGTGGGTGGACTGGGGGTAATTAGTAGCTTATACTCATCAATATTTATTCTCATTTATTCCAGAATTATGCCAAATTTTCTGTTGTTTCCATTTTACATATGAACTAAAATATTTTTGAGGACTAAAAGTAGGAGGATAAGTAAATAATGTGTATCCTAAATATCCTGCAGAATTGTAAGCAGATGAAAAAAAAACCACCCAAAACAATCAAGCCACACTAGAGATATTGCTCACAATTTCATTGACTCACATTTAAAATCTCAGACTTCCAAAAGCGATTTCCTTTGCCATGAAAGAACACGACTGCTGTTGTTTTTTGCCTGTGGTACATTTTTGAGGGAACATCCTCGTGTGTATGACCACCACGGCACAATTTGAACACCCTTGTGCCTCTCGGTCCCAGCCCAAGGACGCTGCCTCATGTGCGCCTCTGCCAGGGCTGCCTTGGCTGCCCACGCCAGCCCTTACACAACAGCAACACCCATCCTCAGTTTCGTGCTTCTCATTAGACAACACGGTCCTGTCAGGTGGCACTGTGTTTTGGCTCCTGCACACACAGCTGTTTTTACTACTCAGGGTATTTGAATGCTTACTCCACCCATTTGTTTAATGAGACCTGTAATCAGCTTCAATTCCAATAGGTCATTAACACCTCACCCACAGAAATATGAAGCCGAAATTGGACAGGTTTGTTATGCCTGTTACAGCATGCAGGGGTGATACTTTCTGCAGGTTTTAAAATGTCTTTATTATAACTCATGTTAGTAATAACTATGAGCCATTCTCCTTCCTACAGCAGCAACAAAAAGTAATAACTCTTCTTTTTCCTGTGTGATTATGCTTTGAAGTCTACATCTTTTTCCTAACTTTTGAATTTCATTTCATAAATATATCAAGAAAATAAACGCACTATCATGAATGAGTCTCAATATTTTAATCCTTATAAGAGAAAAATGCAAAAGATTAATAAATATATAGGAACTACATCTGGCTTAGTGTGGCTTACTAAGGCCCACTTAGTAACTGGTGGAATGAAAGGTGTCATATCTATTCTTGTAATCATTTGACAGTACCTTAATTTCTATGACAAAATACTGGGCTGGATGTAACCTGTGTGGCCTTTTTCTTGTTCTTAAAGGACAGGAAATAGTTGTTGCTTAACATCTGAATTCCACCTGCTAAATGCACCTTACTATAGGATGTAGCACCAGGGAGTTGGCATTTCCAGAGTGGAGAGTGGATATGTGAATGACACACCTTCATTCATGTCTCTGTTTTCTTTTTCCTTTCTGGGAATAAAGATGAGGCTATTAGTATGGTATCTGCTTACACCTGAGACAAAATGGGAGGAACGTGTCAGAGGCAAAAGGGCAGGATTGGAGAAGGAGAAGATGTATATCCCAAAAAAGTGATCTGTGCAGTAAACTGGGAAACTACTCTTTCTCTACATTGAAAAGTTTTAGTATATTTTCATTAACTTCAGCATTTTGCTGTGAACTGCTGCTGTTACATGCAATACAGACAGAGTCTGTAAATAAGGGTGAGTATTAGCAAGTGCTTTGCATTTAACAATGGGCAGAGAATCAGCACTGCACACTCCAAGCCCAGCCCCATGCCCAGGACTTCTCCCTCGCCTGTATGCTGCACCTCTGTATTTTACTGGCAGATTATACAATACCTGTATGTAGCTATACTCAGAAAGTGACTAAGATCTATAATTGAGGGATAAGAATGGGTGCTCTTTCAGTGGTTTTTCATCCTGACTTCATATCTGTTCACTTGCCAGATCTGGAATCAGAACTAGCCGAGAGAGCTGGAACCCACCAGGAAAAAGTGAGCTGATTTCCAGCAACTGAACATGTGGCTCTTTTCCTCTAAGGAAAAAAAATATATATTATATAGATTGACATTCATGGTTTTTTAAAAGTTCGCCCAACATAAGACATTATTGTGCAAAAGTTTGTTGGGTTTTTTTTGGTATGTAGGGTGCAGAACAGGAATATAGATAGTCCAATTGGAGTTTGGCAATTGCCAGTATGACAAAATTTAGTATTAATTTTGGTCCTTTTTTTCAGATACCTTAGTGAAAAGGCCAAGGACAGAAAGAGAAGATGGAGCTCCACCTCTCACTCCCAAATATTTCCTCTGTGTCACAGCTCAGCTGGTCTGCAGGGAACATACAGAACACTCTGACTTCTCTGGCTAAGCCTGTAACTCACCTAAGTGCTCAGTCTCCATTGCTCTCACACTAATTCTTTTCCCAAACTCTAAATTTATTTCATAACAGGGACAAAGAATTATTCCTGGAAGTATAAAGAGAAAAGTAGGTCAAGACACAGACTTACTTTGACTATCTCCCTTTAGCACTTTTGTGTAGTTGTAATTGAACTGTCCTTTAAAAAATTGTGCCCTGTATTTTTATTTTTAAATTTTTTTGGCGACAATTCAGCTTGGAAATTAAATGCATTTATGTCATTCAACTTTTCTGCAGATTTGCAACTGTAATCAATTATTTTATTGCACTTCAGGTTCTTTAGAGCCCATAAAAAATGGTGTATCCTTGAAAATATAAGGAGGAGGTAAATGGGGTAGAGTTCACTTAATTTCTGCTACATACATTGTAAAGACATATATAAACTTTAAGGTAAGGATATGGGTAATTTTACCGATGAAACATGAAATTACCTGCCCAGTGGTGCCGGGCAGACTTTTCTATGTTCTTCACATACAAAAGCAAGCAAATAAATTGGTAAAACTATGTATTTGGAAGAATTGTGAGGATATGGGTCTTGGAACTCCTTCACAATATTTTCATCTGCAGATTCTAACAAAATGGCTTATGATTTTGACTGAGCTTTATAGGCATGGTTACAGTAGAACTATAATCAGTATAATAAAAAAACCAGTGGAGAATCCACATCACCTGCAGCATTGTTGCTTCCTTCTTGTAGACCTAAGGCTGTTTAGTGCAATGTTTTTAATTAGAAAAAAAAAAAAAACTATTTACCAATTTAATTTGTTAATTCTATAATTAAACAAAAAGAGAACCTTGTGTTTTTATAGTAGTCATGTGAAGTTGAATACAGTTTGTTGTTTCATGACTTTAGCTCTTCCTTCAAGTTCCCAGACGGCACTTCAGAGAGAAAATCCAGGCCTTGAGTTTAGTACTTCAGCTGCCACAAAAATAAGTGTAGGTTATGTCATTCAAAAAGAAGATGTACTTTTTAAATGGAGCAGATACTTTTTGCACTGTTTGAAATGTCCCATTGGCAAGACTAGACTAGTTTAACCATATATAGTGGCAATGGTCCAAAAATACTAATCAGCAAAGGCAGAAAATTTGCTTAATTTGGGTGCAGATGGCTTGGGTTTACATGATGTTGCCAAGCTATTTTTGTCATTGTAGTCTAGGTCTTGGCCAAAAGTTAGGAACAAAATCTAAGCACATATAAACTTTAATGATCTTTTGGATTTGAGCTAAACCCAAGTTTTGTTGACATTTCCACATCTGAGTTCTGAAGCTATCAATTTTATGGTATTTTAAACCATTGCATAAGTTTGTGTCTGTAAATAGCACTAGGGAAAGTAAGCAAAAGGCCAGTCAGCTCTAAGGATTACCTTAACAGATTTTTTTTTCCTTTTATATTTCCAGTAGGAAAAAAAAAGAAAAAACAAAAGAAGAAGAAAAAAAGAAGTGTAACCGTATACCATTATTAATGAACGACAAGGTGTGGTCCTAATTTCAGTGGAAGAATTATGGCTTATTTGTAGTGAATATCTGTCTCTCAGTTTAAAACTTCACTTAGAAATTGCAGTGGTGGTTGGTCAGAAGATGGCCTGTTTTATAACAGTGGTGCAGCAATGGTTCAGGGTAATCTGTCTATTCATTACTGATTGATTCTGTTCTGTTTTGGTGACTCTTATATTTTATCTGTATGAAGAAGCTGAACAGTTGAGTATCAGGTTTGCCTGTTTCCTGTGATACGACTTTGAGTTCATCTTGATCTGAAAAAGTACAGGATTTGCTCCAGGGATAATTAGAAACTTAAATTTTCATGGTTCTCTATGACATGAAACCCTGTGAAAAAAGTGTTCAGTGGGTCAGGACCAGACCTTTATTTTGAGACAGGGAGGTATCTGAGCAACAGGACATTGACTTTGACAGCTCAGCAGGGCTGGGCAGTAGCCATGCCCTGAGAGAACTCCATGCAGTTTTTAGCAGGGAAGGCTGTTTTGTGAGAGGGGGAAGAAATGCATTACAAAAACTAGTAAATATTTTTAAATGTCCTGCAAAATTCCTGGTGACCAAAAAATTGATGGCAGTTGGACTAGTTGGTCAATGTAAGTCCCTTCCAACTGAAATATTCTATTCTGTTCTATTAAGTAACTAAAACCTGACTGTGATCCACCCATCTTGCTGTGTTAACACTTGAGCATATTTATCTTCCATATATGTGCAATTCTGTGAAGGGGTGAAGTGCAACTGTTAAGGGGTTTCTGGACATGTAATAGCAAATGGCTTAAAAAAACCATGAAATTGAAAGTTGTAAAATTTTACTTTAGATGCACAAGTTGGAAGGTCTCATGAGATGGCTATGAATATACAGTATGCATAAATAACAAGTTAAGGTCCAGAACTTGTTCAAATGGGTTTTTATCTCCTTACAGCATCTTATTACATTAATAGGTGCTGGAGTCACTAGGGCTATTCTAATCTTTAATGGTTTTATACCATATGGTAATGAAACTACCTGCATGCTTCACAGCACCACTTTCATCTTGTGTTCATTGTCTACATATATATTGTTGTCCAGTACAGATATCAAAGTTTTGTCCTTTTGGCATACCCTTTTTTAAAATGATGAGACACTTCCAGAGGAAAAAGACAACTCACTTTGAATTAAGATAATAGAATATGACTCCCATTATAGGAATAACCTCTTTCATCCTTCTTGTGATCTTGTGATCACAGGGTACTGTGATGATGACAGGGGAGGGAATGCACAGAGATTGCACTCATGTGGGAGAAATGCAGCACTCTGTGTTGAAACACCTTCTCTAAATAGTGCTCCAGTATCTCTGCAGAGAGCACAGCTCATCCAGAATGCAAATCCAACAGACATATCTGTCAGTACAGCCACTTGTCTGAGAAAGGAGCAGCAGTGTTTACTTTTTTTTTTCTCTACTCTGAGGAGTAATTTATAACAACAATATTCATTCTGTCTAAGCAGTCTCTGGCACCAGAGTATGCATATCAGCAATTGTAATACAGTCATTCACTATTGGCACTTCAGGCCAATAAAGTTTATTTCACTTGGAGTGCTGACATGGCTGTCTGCAAACAAGGCTCTGAGAACTAAGACAGCTGGAATGTCATTAAAGAATATTGACTGTCTCTCTTCTTTTTTATCTGTTTCCCTTTGGTGCAACTTTAGTGCATTTAAGAATGCTAGTTGCCTCCCACAATATGAAAGCAAAACAGGTAAAATCTATTTTTATATGTTCCTTTATGTGTATTGCAAGTAGCATAAATTAGTGAAGAAGATTAATCCATGAAACAGATTTGGGGAAGAGTAAAAAGGTGCCCAGGGGTGCCCAGAGATGGTTATCCCAGAGTTTTCATGAGGGCTTTTTGTGAATTTAAAACTGGCAGCGAAGGGAGAGGCTGATTATTAATAATTTAGCACCTTTGGAAGGATCAATATGACTAATTTGTTATGTCTGCAGAGCTAATTCCTATTCCTTTGTGAACTGAAGCACTGAAAAATTGAAGTAATAAATTTAAAAGGAAAAGCACTTATAGGGATTAAGGGGAACTGATTGATTCTGGTTTAGTCTTTAAAAGAATTAATAACCTAAAATTAGGGTGTTCTTTTACAGTTGTTATATGTGCAACTTGAAGAACTTGCTAGAAGGGGTTTCTGAAAATCAAGCTTCACAAATCCTGCACATTTCAGTTATTTAAAAAGCATCCTTGCAGCAGCTACACCCCTCTGGTTTGTTCTGGGACAGCTCATAGGAGGAATTCCAAACACTCCCAGAGCTTAATACAGACTGCAGGAATGTAGGAAACTGAGTTCTAGGAAAAAGGGAGGGAGTTTGAAAGAAACTGGTCTTTGTCTCCCTTTCTTGCCTGAACTATTCAAGTAATTAAACAAACTTCATGCCACAGTAATAGTGTGTGTCCTTCATAGAGGTTTCTGTGCTGGCACAGACGCCATAGGGAGAGCCCTGAAGAATAAATATCACAGATAAAGTTTCATAAGGGCAGAAAGCCACACCCTCTCACTTAGGGAGAGGTGAAGGACCAAATCCATGGCTTGGAACTACCAGCTCCTGCTACCAGTGGGGTTCCTATCCATCTGCTCCATCTACTCAATCTGCTCCATCTACTGCCTAAAGCAGTCACCTATGCTCGGCTCAGAGTCTTTGGTGAGAACTTTCCCAGTTGACAACCTGTGCATCAGCAGTCCTTTCTCTGGTGACAGCCATCACAGTCACAGGGCAGGCCTGCTGCCATGCTCCTTCTCATTGATCCCCATTTCCATGACCTTTGAATTAGCTTTTCATACCTCCAGGTCATTCCCTGCGGGACAGAATGCTTGGCTCCCTGCTATTATTGTGGAGGCATCGTCTGCTACATAACAATGGGAAAGCACCTCTCTACAGCATGGATTAAAAGGAAAGACAGAAATAGAATGTTTTGTGAATAATGAAAACAAAACACAGAAAAAAAAGACATGGAACAATTGGAGCACGCTCAAAAGGAAATTTTTAAGAGAAATTAATGGTGAAATTAACCTCTTGTAATGTTTACAGCTATTAAATACGGAACAGGTTATTATATTTGGCTCTAGGAAATAGGAAAGAACTATTACCCAAATGACAGTTTATAGAGTGTCCTAGAGTGGGTTCTGTTTCACACAAAGGAGAAACAAAGCTGAAGAATTCTTGAAAAACCTTTAAAGAATTCCACTAAGTAGTTATACTACACAATGCAGGGGAATTAACACTTAAAACAGCTTGAAGAAATGCCAGTATGGACTTGCACTACTTGGAGCAAAAAAACTGCATTACCCTGCCATAATTAAAACATACGTGTAAGATTTAAGTCATCAGGCACTGGTAAAGGACTGTGAAGAACAAAATATTTCAATGTTTCAATGTTAACACTTGAATGCTGGAAGGAAGGGTATACTAGGAGCAGTCTCTGTTAAAAGGTTCAACAAGTTTTTTGTTTGTTTTTTTTTTTTTTCCAGAAGGCTGGTTTCTGGGTAGGAGGGAAGGGGTTTGTTGTTTCTTGTTTTAGTATTTGGTCAATTAGCAGAGAAGACTGGACATTTGGGCCCTTTTCTAATGTTTTATCCACTTTATTTGCTTGCAAGTACATCACTAGCACAAACATGTGCATATATACGTGTCCTTTAAAGCAGTAAAGCCTGTTGTAGCTCAACATCTCCTGGCTTTGGCTTATGAAGTGTGCAGAATAAGACTCTTTAGATTATACACAGTTATGTTATTTTTCATGCAAAAGTAGTAAGTATGTAAGTTATTAGAAATACGGGAATAGCCCCTGCAAAATCAAGCCATTTTCATAGTACATGAAGTAATTTCACTTCTAATTGCTGTGACAGTGGGTTTAATAGATTTCCTAAATAAAAGAAAATAAATTAAAATAATTATTTATAATAATGCAAAATTATCTGTTTACACAAGGATAACCATGATCCTTGAATGTGAAAGCATTCTGCTTTTCACATACACCCTGAAGGTGTATAAAATTGTATAAACAATAATACTGTTCAAGACAATGGAAAACAATTATTTTGAATTTAGGATAAGAGTAAACGAGAAGCCTTTCATTGACAGAAGTAAGGGAACAGATATTGATGGAGAATCCTGTCCAATGTATCTTATAATGAATAAACAGCAATTATCAGAAATACTAACAGCAATTTTCAGAAATAATAGATTTTTTTTTCTTCAACATTACTTTAGAGATTTTCTTATATAGTCACTGAATATTCTTTGTCCTTTGTTCATATTAAGCAATTACACATTGTTTGTTCAAAATCTTAAATGATTAAATAAAGAGATTGACAGCCTTCTAGAAAGGGTTAAAATTCTGAGCTAATTTTTTTCAAATTGCTTACCTTCCAGGATCGCCCTTACATTTCAGACAGCTAATTCTGAAGTTGCAACATCCTTTCACAATGTTTCTACCTTTTATTCTGTACTCCATTGCAAAAGTAAAATGTAATAACTTCAACCTTCAAAACATTTGCCCAGAATTTTTCTTATGTCTGAAGCACCAAGTAGCAAATTAAGACTATGACTGTCAGGCCAACTAAAAAGGCAAATTCCATGCTGAGTTCCTCTCAACAGTACTCCATTAGCAATTTTTTTCCTAATCAAAGGGCCTCAGCTGACCTAGTACTTCAAGAATCCCACCATGGAGATTTTAAAATTTTTAGAAAAACTGATTACAGCAAATAAATTTACCAGCAGAAACACATTGATTACTAACAGAGGGTAACAACATCCCAAAGCCCTTGTGTTCCAAACAGAGAAAACTAAAAGGCTGAAAAAAACCTACTGGTAAAATTATTTCTGCCTACATCTAAAATAAAATACAACATTCAGCATGGTGAAAAGGTCATAAAAAATCTTCTTCAAGACTTTCCAATGGATGCTGTTTGTCAATAGCAAAAAAAAAAGCCCAACTGCATGATGTCCCAAATTCCTGGTGAATTCCAGCTTTTGTTTGTTTTTCTATTAAATGTACCAAAATGACCTCTGGATTGTAGTGTTTCTAGAAACTTTGTTATGATTGATCTAGTCTACATATATAATTAGGAAAATCAAGATGAGTCCATGGGGTTTTTTATGCATTGTGTTGAAAATGGGCATAACCAAGTTACGAAAGATGCTGAAAAAGTTGTATGTGCATGTACTCAAAAAGGGAGCAAATAATCAGTTACCTATTTTAAATAATTTATTTTTTTTTCCTTGAAAGTACATTACTATTTTAATTTGCTCAGGAGTTTTCCTTGAAAGGAAAATTACTGAAAAAAGAGAAACTACAAAGGCAGTAGTAGTAATAAAGAGAATAGCAGTAGAAATAGCAGTAGTAATAAAGAGAATAGTAGCAGTAATAAAGAGAACTACAAAGTTCAGTATGACTTCATTGTATTGTAGTTCTCTTCTGGTAGCTTTTTCGTATCCTTTAGATAAGTAGTATCTAAAGTAGTAGTATCTAAAGTAACCCCCAAGTCTGTCTACAACCTGAAGACTAAGTGCTCCTCTCATGCCTACACCCCATAATACGACAGAAGTGGTGCAGGAAGCTGTGAGAGGCTGGAGAGGCAGCAGAGACAACCCTGTAACCCTTGGAAATAAAGCACCCAGGGCCTTGCAGAGCTGCTGTAATCTCTTACATGAACTATTTCTGGAGGTCCCATTCCTCTTGGTTGAGGATACACCTCTTGTGACTGAGACACATGAAGAATTTCCTGTGCAGCTCATAGGACCAGTCAGGTTGCACACTCCTCTCAAACGAATCTCTGTGTAACCCCAATTTTTTTTTTAAGTTATGTTTCATTTTAGCTCTTAGGAAAGGCCTACAGTAGACTGTTAGCCAATTTTGCTTTGTACTCTGCTGTGTGAGTAACTATGTTGAGGCACAATGTATTTATCCCGGTAGAAAAAAGAAATCAGTAATTACCAGAAAGACTTAATTGCAGTTCTTTTAAATCAATATAAAATATTTAAATTATTTCTATTATCTCTACCTCACAGAATCCTTTCTCTTCAGTCTATTTTGTTAGCATTTTCAATTAGCGTAAGAGATCAGATCAATAGATCTGTTTCCATATATAGAATCAGCAAAGCAGGGTCTTCTAAATTACACTGCTAAAGAACAGCCCTTTTTAGCTCATTAGACCAATTACAGAAAATTTTATTTGATTCATGGGCTTTATAACTTTTTTCTCAGATGACAGAATTTTCCTCTATCAAATTTAGCTTAATAGTAGGTTATTTAGAGATAAGTAAAGAAACAATCTTCAGCTTTCCACCAGAGACTGATAAGCTAATTTGTCTCACTTAGCTCTGAGAGTGCTGAGAATATCTTCACACTTTCTAATGCTCTGGATTGTGCCATAAAAGCAAAATCCCATGCTGAGTGAAAGCCCAGCACTGAGCCTTAAGGGAGCACAGAAAACATACTGTAAAAGGGAAAAGGAATTAGTTCCTCTAATCTTCGACCCGTCATGGCTTTGGATTCACTGTCTCCTGATAAGGAAGGAAGCTGATTACTGTATCCAGGAACACTGGCCAGTCTTTGACCATTCATTCCTCATCCTGTAAATGTGGGTGAGAAATGAGAAGATGCTTGTCCTACACATGGTAGTTAATTTTGCTTTTTGCCCATTGTAGTTTTATTCCCTTAGTAACTTGCAAATCATTTCATGTCCTACAGCAATCCCACACATTATGGTATGCAATGCATCCACAAGGAAGGAACATTTTTCACCATAAAATGATTGTTCTCGATAGAACACTTGTAAAAATACCCTGCTAGGGAAAGATACATAATTTGTGAAAGAAGGAAGCCTTTTTCAGTAATAGAACCTTGGAAAATGTCTCTAATTCTCTTGAAGGCAGATCATTTAATCTAACCAACTGTTGCTGCAGAGCTCTAGAAAAGCAAGTATTTCTGGGTAACTTGACCAGAGGGAAAACAATTAGGCTACATTACTGAACTGTAGTAATATGTTTTCTTGGCAGCAGACCTTCCTCTGTGGTTACTGCCACGTATAATGTACCCTCTTGAAGGACTAGAGGCTGGAAAAACAAACAATTCAGAAGTGCACGGCACTAAGTCCCACACACTGAATACATGTTTGAAAACTGTATTTCAGTTGTGGATTCATAAGCTTGCTTTACCTCATTTCACATGTACTCAGACCTGCTGGTTCAGACGCTATTTTATATTAAGAGAGAATTGGGTTAAATTTTCAAAGTTCAGCTAAATCGTTACTGAATTCCCCCTATTCATTGGCAAAATGATGGAAAGAGAATCAGTGAGGAAGTGTGACAAAAAGATTGGTGAAAAAACCAGGTATTATGGTTGTACAAGACACACACACTTGTATCTTATAAGTACTTCTTCTATGCTTAAATGTGCATGAATTGCTGTTAGAACTTTATTAAGACTGAAGCATCTATTGCTCAGAGTTTATAATAAACACCTTTAAAATTACCTACTCAACTCTAATTCAACCTTTTTGTATATTTACATTAAGACATTCATCGTAATTACATGACTGTGTTCCTATTTTTAAGGGCATTTTATTGCTTAATGCAAATGAAAGAAGATTGTTAGTCATTTGGGAAAAGGTCTAGAACTGTGATTTGGGTTAACCAAGTGTAGTTATGAGTGCAAAAGACCAATGGCTCAAGTTTTATCTGCTTTGAAGAATCCTTATCCTACATGTAAGCAGAATACTAATTTTAAAGTGAATACTTCTTATGCTATTAAATACTAGAGATTAGTATTTGATCATGTCACAAACATTCCTAAATTTGCTTCTACAACACCCCTATTAACCAAGGCCATTTTCACCTCCAATTTGCAAATGCAAGACAGGATGGAGGAAAAGGGATCAAAGGTCAGAACATCCACAGTAGTTTAAGGTGCCAGTTTGCAACACTTATTCCATTTTCCCAAGAAGCTGATCTTCATGTTTTTCAAGTTCAGGTTCCAGTAAGTTTATTTGTAGTTCTGACTGTAGAGAATTTCTCTTAGGTCCTTATGTCTCATGCTGAACATGTAGAACACAAGGACATGCAAGTAGTGATGACCTCAGAAAAGTTTTGGGTTGCATGACTTGCTCAACATCACACAGATGGGAAGAATGAGAGAAGAAATGAAATTCCTCACAACCATATTCAAAGATCTGAATCAGGAAATCATCACTTTTCTGTTTGATGTTCCATTTTAGTTACGAGCAAACTCTTAGCAATAAGACCTGATTCACTCTTTGAATATGCCTCATGTACTAAATGCTCGAGGATTCTTGGGGAAATGACCACATCACTAAACACTGTTTCATAGTGCTTATGTACAAGCAGACTGAGTTAATATTACCCTAACAATTTTATCTTGGAATTCTGAAACTTCTGAATATCCTAAGTTTTGGGTTTGTTTTCTTTCTTTTATGCAGACATGTACCATGTATCCATGTCCATGTTTTGTGTGTGCATGTGTGACTTTGTGACTCCCTTGCAGCTGCAACCTGAAAACAGAGATGCTCCCTCTCTGGGCATCACAGTGCCTCCCCATGTGTCCTGAGCACGGATTGTGGTCAGGAGCTAAAGGAGCAACTAAAACATAGCACATGGCTCTGTGCACAAGAAATAAGTGTAAATGTCACCCAAAAAAGTGCTTCTACAGGCTGGGTGAAGGTAGAAGATAGAAGAAGAAATTTGCTAATAGGAGAAATTTGGAACTAAAATCAAGGGTCCATCCTGGATTCTAGCAGGAGCTTCTGTTCACTCCAGCCATGAGTCAGATTTTTGGCCCCCTCCAAGCATCCTATTGCCATTTCACCATCCTGGCTTCTTGTTTCTCCCTGTTTTCCTCTTTACCCTTGGACCCAACATGGCTCATTTGCTGTTTCCTTGAGTCTTTTGAATCTGCTAAAACAAAAACAACAACAAAGTCTCTTCTGTTTTACTGTCCCTACAACCTCCTTTTCACAGACTGGTTTTACAGTCAGTTCCCACAATACTTGATCCCTTACATTCTACCTAAGTTTTCTAAGCAATCCTACTTCCAGCCTGCAGTATCATGTGGCAGTTTTATCCTTTGCCTCAGAAAGCTGTCTAATCATTCTTTCCTTGTCATTCTTTTTCAGCAAACCAGATACCATTTTCTCCTCTGCTTCCTTGATTCATGCTATTTTTTCTTGTCAGACCAACCTATATGTTGTCTCTTCACCAGCCTTTGGATGCAATCGCCCACTCACCAGACTCCAGTCTCATTCTTCACTGCAAACCTCATGTAGCTTTGTTTCCCTCAGGCATCCAGTCTCACGCTTGATTAGTCCAATTTTCTGTTTTCTGACTTTCAATCTCAATTCTCCTCCTTCCCAATCCTATTGTTGCTTGTACTTATTCATTAATGCAATCTTATTCCTCCCTCACTCTCCTGCCTGGCATTTTCCTTTATACTCCTGGAGAAGAACCTGAGAGAGGGCCAGGGGCAGATAAATCAGACTACACAGGATGGGCAGGTTCTCTGTTGGTGGTTGTGGTGGTAGGCTCAGTGTTCCTGCTAGGACATCCACATAGGTATGATCATACACAGGTATTCTGGATAATAAGTCAAAGCAGGTCCTGCCAAACACAGGTGCAGGAGGCAGGAGTACTGTCCGCACATAAATGTACTTATGTGGTGAAGAGTCTTGCACAAGGTGAACAGTCTTGTAAAAAGGTTAAAAATAGATGTTAAAAAAAAGGGAGGAAAAGACAGCAAATTTATGAATAATTGGCCCTTCCTGTGCTGTATGACAGATTAAGTATGTAGAAATCCAGATGAGGCTGCAAGTACAATGTAACATGTAAGCATCTTGACCTCTATAAAAAAGGGGGTAAAAAAGCTTGCAGGTCTCAGAAATGCTTGGTGGTGTTGTGCCAATGCATGGTGAGAGCATCCAAGAGTCAGACCTGTCTGTCAGAGTGCAAGTGCGTAAGAGCTCTGCCCTGCACTCTGGGCTTAGTCCATGGTCATTCTCTGAATAGAAATTGTGCTGGAGCTCCTGAACAGAACATCTGCCAGCACCAAGGTTCCAGAGATTATAACAGTGAGTGAAGACCAAACTGTTAAATGCTAAACAAACAGGTCTAAGGTCAGATAAAAGCAACTATTTATGGCTTTTCTGAGTTTTCCCATTTGACCTGTAAAGTCCAGACAGATTTAAAACCTAGACAAATCTGTGCAGCCTTTCTTGTGGGTGGCAAAAGGAACATCCCTGATAGAAAGACCTTATCCTGTTCCTTCAAATAACTTTTACTTTATTTCAAAGGAAACATTTCTCTTATTTAATATGAACAAAGAAATCTATTTTCTCAAGCTTCATTTTCAGAAATATCCAAATCATTCTGACTTAAAATATATACAAAAATAATGTAATTTCACCTAAGAAAGACAATCAGCTTTTGAAATGTCAGCTCAATTATTTAAAACACAACAAAATTATAGGTTGCAGACTGCAACAACATATAATGGGAATCTTAATAAAAGACAATGTTACCACTTCCACCTCCAACACTGAAACTAAATTAGTGTGTTATTTTCCTAGAGGGTGTTTTACCTATTTTGCAATTGTTTCTACCTTTGGTTGGTTTTCTAGCTTTTATCACTACTGATGAAAAAAAACAATAAACAAAAACAGAAACAACTCACTGCTTACATCCAGATTTCAGTCACAAACAGGTCCATAGTTACTGAAAGATGGGCTGTAAAAATATTAAATAGAAACAGTTGCCCATCTGCATGGCCTTTAAAGAACAGATTGATCTCTTTTAGTAAATCAAGACACACAGCAAGAATCTGCAACATCAGCAAATTCATATTTTTTTTCCATATATGAAATTTTGGGGGATAGAGGAGGTAGTAAATGTTTCAATTTCTTTTTTTTCTCTTCTAAAATATTTTAAAATAATTCTAAATGCTTTTGAAATATCTTTCAATAATCTTCTTTTGGAGGTCTTGTCTACAAAGGGATGGCACAACTCTAGCCTTTTCATAACTCATCAAAATTTGCCCCCACAATTCCTCACCCCAGCACAGCTCGTGTTTCAGAAAAACCAGCTGTAAATCTCACATAAAACTTTCCAAAAGACTGTCTTGCCAGCGCGCTGTTTCCATTATCATGCTCCTGTTCAAACCTTGACATGGCCTGGGTTATGGGACCTGATCAAACTCTAACAGCTGGATGTAAAACAGCAGAGAGTGGAAAATCAAACAGTAGGAAAGATCTGAAGAACTCTGGGAAGATACAGGTGGCAGAGCTCTCACAAGCTGATAACCTTGGAAGGTTCTTTGCTCTCTGTCTGTCTAAAACCTCTTTTATCAGTTTTGCTCAGGGATCAAATACATTGTTTTGGAAAAATGAAGTCAAAATGAGATGGAAAATAAACCAATGACACTTGGAAGATTAGAATACATTTAAATGCTAGACTTTTTGTCTGCCTAATTTAAATACCTGCTTTCCCTCTCAAAATATATGTGTATATATACACATGAACATATATACATATATGTATATGCATGTATTATTTTGTTTATGTAAACCCTCATTTGCACACTGATAGCATAGTCAATTATTTCCAGTGAAAAACGTTTGAATTTTTTTCCTCTCAGTTGTACCTATTTGCATGTGATATCAAACCTCACAATATTTAATTTAGTACTCCTCAAAATACTCCTTAAAGGGTGGGAATACTCCTGTGGCTGGAGAACTAAAGAACAGAGAGCTACAGTCTAAATGATTAGGAGAATGTCTCCAATACAATAGGAACTGAAATAGGCTGAACAAGCACTTCAAACAGTTCCTGGCTTTTGATATTACAATAAAGGCACAATGAAATGTCTCTTTTAACTTAAATATGAGTAGATGTAACTTAAAAATTACTGTTCCAGAAGTTAAAATCTTATGATTCAAAGTGATTCCTAAGGCTTCACTTTTAGAAGATTTAAATCATAATAAATAGGTAGACATCTTTGCAAAACCCTCTGAAAAGTATACAAATCTTTTAAAGAATCCTTTTGTTCTTTTGAAGACAGATTTTTTTCCCAGTTGCATCCCCAGATCCTCAAGCTCCTTCAAAATTTGGCTTCTATTCTCTTAAGTGAAAGTTCATTATTTTAAGACTGGATCTAATTGTTGCTATGCAAGTCCATACCAATAACACACTGTTCAAATTCTATTTTATTGATGCTGAGAACATCAGATAAATAAATTAAACCTTGTTATTGCTGAAAAGGGCAAATAGCCATAGTAAAAACAGGAATAAAAAGGAAATGAGGATGATAAGGGTTTAAAAATATTTTCCTACCTGTATACTTGAAATATATATTCTTTCCTGCAATATCCAAATGTTTCAATTACCTTACATAGGAGGTTGTAGATGTTGTCCATTGTTACCTTTTTAAAAACTCCAGAAGCTTGAGAGGTTGTTGTACTTGAGAGGTTTTTGTACTACTAACTAGTGCCTGTGGGCATTCTCCTGTTCTGTCATAAGGGACTCTGGTCAAATCTGCTGCATCTGAGAACATCTTCAAAACTCTTTTTGTCTGAAAGCTCTTTACCCAGACTTCAAGCTTTTTGCTTTTCTTTTTCACCAGAGGGCAAATGAAGTACAGAGAGTCAACGAGAACCACAGCGTTCTTAGAGACTGGGACCTAAATGGCCCCAGAGAGGGACCAGCCTGAAAATTAAATAATCTTTTGCTAACAGATGGTCTTTCATGTGATAGATGAAACAAATGGATAAAGGAAGATGGAAAAGTTAAAAAAGAGGTTCGCTCTCTTAAATTATTTGTAAGGCATGTAGAACATTTCTCTTTACATTGCCCTCAAATATATTAAACCACTCATGCAAATAAATTTTTAAAAATACAAAAAAAAATGTCACTGTACATTTGTTTTGTTTTTCTTTGACTTGTTTTCTGTCTGAATCCAATTTACCTGCACTTTTAATCTGCTATAAAAGCACATTATTATTTCTATGCATATTTTTGGTACTCTTCTCCCAACATAAGACCTCTACACAGTGTTTATTGAATGCTTTCTATTTACTCTATTCTGAATAAGAAGTTCAGAAGTCCTATTCTTTCATCCTACATGATCACACTAGTTAGCCCCAGCCAGCTTCTCAATAAAAGCCTAAAGTGAGGTTATCCATCCTATGTGAAGTTATGCAGTTATCATTGCTGTCTCCTGTCTTGTTCAGTGTGCACATGAGGTTGGGTGGGTAATTAAAATTAAAATCTGTACAGCATTGACAGAGATCAATGTTCCTTTCTCAGCAAAACAGCAAACCCAGATGGCACAATGTCTTTGCCTTCACAGTGTCTGGGTGCGATTGAAACTTGGCACTCAGATCAGATAAAAGAGAGATAATTGATGGGGACAGGAGGGGAGGAGGTGGGCAGTAAAAAGGAATGTCAGGAACTGTGTTTTCTCCTATAATCATAAACATAGCTCATCTTTCTCAAATAAATTCACAGTATAGAGCTCCACCATATAACTTATTGTAATTAGTTCTTCCAGTACTTGGGTGTTGAACACTTCTTCCATCTATGGCCAAAATTACTCTTTATAAAGCATAGTTTTTTCAAGATAGAAGAAAATCCTAACCAACCCGCAAACAAGCACAGGTTCATAGGTGCTTCAGCACGTGGCATGCTGATTCAATTCTGTGCATATTTGGGATGTGCCTACCCAAGAGACAACTCTTTAGTGCAGCTGTTAGGGCAGCAGTGAATTCTAAATGTATGGCAAGAGCAATTTCTACACAGCAGACAGACAAATGCTTGGTTAGGAAACATGGAGGTGCTACACCCATCTCCCAGCACATCTCAAGGGCTGACTTAGATGGACAGCAGGCTAGTCACCAGAAAATGTGTGTTCCTCCTTTAACATTGTTCACTATGAATTTCCCAGTGGAAGATTTTACACAGTGTAAGCAATGGAGATATAAGAAATATCCTTATCTCATATGGTTTTAAAGAAGTATGTATTAAAAAATAGTGACCTCATTATTAAATATTAAATGTTTAAATATATTTCAATATAAATTATTAATGTATTAAAAAATAGTGACCTCATTCCTTGGGGTATTCTGAAGTGGCTAAACCCAGAGAACTTCAGTTATCAGGTCAAGGCTTTTGAACCACTAGTCTTTCTTTCCAGCAGCACTTACTCATTCAGACTCAACACTGTTGTAATGCCATCACACAACTTGTATCCTACTATCTTGGGACTGTCATGAGCAGACAGACTCCTGTCTGTTCCAGCTGTAATGTTTGTAAATACCCTGAGTGAACCATTAGCCTGTGATGCAGGCTGTATTCTCCCCATGCCTATGAATCAGTGAACAGTTCTCACATGTATCTCAACATAAAAGGTCTTCAGGAAAAGGAGTCTGAAGCAAGGACTTCCTGAAAAATTCAGCCGACTTTACAAAAACACTGTCTACCACACAAATTATGAATCAACTTCAAACTTTACCAGTTCATATTGTGTCATCATTCATCAGACAAAATTTATGCAGTTGATATTTATAGAGAAGTATAACTGCAAAAGATACAATAAATATGTTGGTCCTCTATCATTCTGCTCTTGAAATAGTTAAAAAAAATCAGTGTGCACTAACCTAAGATGGAGGGGCAAAATTAAAATATACCAGTAAAAAATACATTCTTTTATACCTACATGCTACTACACCTTTTTTCTACACCCCTTTTCAAGTTAATTATCTCTCTCCTAGACCATTAATAAGCAAAAAGGAATAAACATCTACATCAGCAATATTTTTCTGCTTTCTATGACTTTTAGCTAAATGCATGTTTATTATGTAGAGGCAGTAGAGCATGTTAATTTCTCTAGAACAAAATGACAATCAGCAAAGAAGAAGAGGAAAACATGGATAATGATGTGCATGTATCTGTTTATTAATGCTCTGCATGGAGCATGCACAAGCAGCATTTCTGGTAGCCCTGTGTGAAAGTTACTGCTGGTGCACACAAATCAGAGGTACAGAGCACTTCAAATTTCAATAATTGACTACAAAGTCTACTTCTGCACTCCCTCCTGGGAGCTCATGAGGACATGCATCTGGCACAATGTTAATCATATTTGTTCTGACACACAGCAGTACACCATTTCCCCTGGCAGATTACTTTCTATTACCCAATATAAAAATGGCTGACATCTTCAAAATGCTAATGAGAGATATATCAATTTTTTTAAGAGCTTGGATGGCTTCCAAGTATTTTTAAATGTACTCAACAGATTGTGAAATACATTCAGTATATGGTTATAAATGCAATTTGTTAACTTTCTTTGTTGTTGTATGCCTTGTAATCTACACTAGCAGAGATTAAATATGACTGGATGAGCAAGTACTCCTGAAATATTGGTTTATTCTTTTGCTTAATTGTTTGTTTTACTTCAGCTATTTCTTATGCTCTAATTGAACAAAATATATCTTTACAGTTACTACATCAGCTTGCATCACAAAGAAGTCTGGTCCGTTGCATTTTGAGCTGGAAAATGAAACTATGATTGGATTACAGAAATAAAACTCTAAACCAGTTGGAGTGTGGAAATACTTTTTCTTTCTTATTACACTGTGGTGAAAATGTTCTAAATTTATGCCTCTACCTATTCTCTTTTAAACATTTTCCTAATAGCATATCTTCCAATTCAGGGGTAATCTGGTTTTATTGCAAGCTTTATCATAACTGAGACACCAATGGCCTCAGCTGAGTATAATGAGACACACTCATGAACAGATTTACCATCCAAGATAAATATTTGGGATTAGAGCTGTGATATACCATTCCTTGAACAAAACTATGTAGAGATAGATGAAAAAAAAATTGCAGCTGGAGTTTTTTTGTCTACACATTCTAATTTGACTGAAGTTAAATAAATAAAGCAAAGTGAAGCAAAGTGGGGAGGGATGGGAAGGAAGGAAGGAAGGAAGGAAGGAAGGAAGGAAGGAAGGAAGGAAGGAAGGAAGGAAGGAAGGAAGGAAGGAAGGACACTGTAAAATGATCAAAACATTGTGGTATATACTGTTTTGCAGAGGATCCGCAAGACATTGATTTTGCAACATGGCCAAAAATTTGATGCAATATTGCTTGTTGTGACATCAATTCTAGCGAGAAGTGGAACACTCTACAGCAAATTCAATCCTAAGAGCTGCAATATTGTCTTTTCTATGTTTGATGTAATGAACAAAGCAGAACAACATAGTAAAAATAGCTTTTGCATTATTTCCAAGACAATGAATGTGTTGAGAAAGTGTGCATCCTTCAGAATAAGCTTTAATTATTATTATTACAACTCCAGGAAGTGGTCTGGGGTTTGTTTCTGCTTGTTTGATTGTTTTGGGGATTTTTTGGGGTATTTTGGTTGTTGGTTGGGTTGGGGTTTTGTTGTTGTTGTTTTTAATAATCTCAACAGTAATGATGAAAGCATCACAAACAGTAGAATAAATGCGTAAATGGCAGAAGAAACATTACTTTTAGCATAAGTGAAAGATAGCTGCTAAAAAAACACTAAATGTTTAGCCAAGGCAATAATTTTGAGCTACATCAAAAAGTAATAATTGTGTCCACAAAAGTGCGCAGTAAACTAAAGAATTGGCTCCTGAAATTATCCTGTAGAACATAATAAATAGTTAAATTAGTTTCCTATTGTAATCATAGTGGAATAACAGGTTTTTTGAGTGGTGTAGACTGAATGGAGACTGCATCATGTAATTTCTTAGATTG
This sequence comes from Melozone crissalis, assembly GCF_028551555.1. Taxonomy (NCBI): domain Eukaryota; kingdom Metazoa; phylum Chordata; class Aves; order Passeriformes; family Passerellidae; genus Melozone; species Melozone crissalis. Next base: position 11,113,395 of record NW_026535782.1, on the reverse strand, counting down.
TATGCATTCATTCTGAAAAAGCACCAGTTATAGGCAAAAATATTCTGCTTTATTTCTAAAGGCTCAGCTGTACATCTCAAGACCCTGACATACAAACATTGCCACATTAGGAACAGAGTTGGTTTTTTGTACCCTAAGCCTTTCCTAGTGGTCTCTCAGGGGCTTCTGCATCAGTAACATCCTCAGAGGACAGAAATTAGCGTCAGCACTTCAGCCACCACAGTTTATAACCCAGCATATAAACTCAAATTTACCTTCAGTACGCCTTCAGCTATAGCTTCTGGCTGCACTCTGACCCTGCTGTGGTGTGGACATGTTTTATTGATTCTGATGTGGGAGCAGGAAGTTAGGGCTGGTTAAAGCTTCATTTGTGTTGATAGGAGTTAGAAAAACTCCCATCAGCACATCAATCTTTCAAATCTGTTGGTCGGTGCAGACTGAAATAACAGTTCTCTGAAACAACTATTTCCCAGCTAGGCCAGAGATGCTTCAGCAGTTTTATTGAAGCTTTATTTTAATAAACAAAACCCTGTGAATACTTTTTTCCAGAGTTAAGGAGGTGAGGAAGGGCATCTTCCTAAAGCATGCAGATGCTTTTGGTCTCAGTAGCACAAGATCAGTGACTTGTCATGAAGGAAACTGCAGCTGTCACACTGAGAACAACCTCTTTGCCCTTGTGATGTTGGGACAAGAAATCACTTTGCAGCATAAAGAGAAACATTATCAATGGCCTATAAATAGATTTTGATAAGTAATAAAGAGAAGCTTGGTAATGCAAAACATACAAGATGACTAGAATATGCAAAGCTAAGAACAGGATGGTGGGGACACATACCAAATGCATGACTTCTCTTGGAAATGCATGAAATTTCTGCTATGCCCATGGTATAAATTGGTCAGGGATGTTCCAAACACTTTGCTAGAAACTTCAGTTTAGATTTTTAGTCCAGAAAACTTGAAGCTGAATCCAGACATTAATGGATTGCTCCATCCCCAGAAAGAGAACAGTGCATGTCCATATTTGAGAAAGACTGATGAAAATACATTGATTTACAGTAGACAAAGGCCAAGCCTGCAATAAAGATTTTTTAATGTGCTCACATGAAGAGTAAATAACCACAGAAGCAACCCAAGACTGAGAAGTCGTATGACACACATTTTGCTCTTCTTTCCAATAATATCTAAATTTCAGGCAAATATTGATGTCCAGTCACTGAATAAATTTTAAAATATCATGAAGAACACCAAGTTCTGTGAGAAGCTGAAGAAATCGGAGGTGCAGTCCGACAAAATGCTTCTTCAAGAAGTGCCTCTATTTTACTTCATAAAGTGTGTTCCTGATTCTGATAAATATCTTTATGCTATTTTAATGTGTGATAACACCAATAAAAATGAGATATAACAATAAAAAACTAATTGGTTTTAGTAACAAGATTATAATTTATCCTGTGTATAATTTTCACTAATACAGAGCTAATGTTTACTGTACAATTTTTCTTTTCAATCAGTTTTATTCTTTTTTTTTTTTTCCTGGGTGTGTTAGGCCAGATACACAAAGGATTATAAAACAATTATGACAAATATCATTTTGACATTGCATTGTACAGTTGTGGCCATTGAAGGTTGTCATGGTTTGACCCCAGCCATCAACTCAGGATCACTCAGTGATTCACTCACTTCCTTGCTGGTGGGATGGGAAAGAATCAGAAGGGTGAAAATAAGAAAACTTATGGGTTGAGATAAAGACATTTTGATAGGTAAAGCAAAAGTCATATGTGGAAGAAAAGCAAAACAAGACATTAATTAATTTGCCATGGACAGGCAGGTGTTCAGCAGGGCCCCATCACATGTAATGATTACTTGGGAAGATAAACACCATCACTCTGAATGTTCCCACCTCTTCTTCTTCCCACAGCTCTATATTCCGAGCATGATGCCATTTGGTCTGGAATATTCCTTGGGTCAGCTGGGGTCAGCTGTCCTAGCTGTGTCCCCTCCCAACTCCTTGCACCCCTCTAGTCCACTTGATGGTAGAGTGGTGTGAGAAACAGAAAAGGCCTCGGCACTCTGCAAGCGCTGCTCAGCAACAATGAAAACATCCCTGTGTTACCAACACTGCTTCCAGCACAAATCCAAATCACAATCCCACACCAGCTACTGTGCAGAACGTTTGCTCTGCTCTACTCCAAACCACCACAGGGCTGTAGCACACTTGGTAGAACTGCCAGGAGAAGAGCAAATATAAACTGTTGGAAAAGTAACAGGTAGCTGTTGACCCTCCCACTAAGTTCAACTAATTTGCTGATAACTTGTTCTTAAACTCTGTACCTGCTGAGTATAAACCACTGCCTTGTTGCAGCTGTGAGATAGACAAATTGCTGCAGAAAACAAACCAAGTCCGATAAGGGAACTCAGTTGAACCCATGGTCAGCTGATTGCCTGTGATGGGACCTCTTCCAGTTCATAGAAGTTTTGGCACCTGGATAAAGTACTGAAGCATGAGAAATGCTTATCTTACAAGCTGGGTGGACATTTTTGCAGTAGATAAATTATTTAGTGAAATTGTCTTCTCTGCGCTGAATAAATTATGTGAAATAACTTGATTTATATACAAATGTACCAAATCAAATACTGTTCATTAAGTAATGTATTTGAAAAGTAGTAACAAACATTAATTGGATACCAACTGAAATTAATTAGACTGAGATTATGTCTATATTACTCTAGTAAAATAAGATTGCATGTCTTCTCTTGCACCAATGTAATTACAACTGAAATGGTCATTTTTAGTACTACCAAACACACTTAGGCTGTGTGACAAGGAAATCATGTAAATTAATGTAGTCCTGAATTCTGCTACTTCATTCACCTTGGCCAAGTATGACTTTGACAAGGTAGAGTTGCAATATCACACATACATCTTCTATATAATTTATGCATTAATGACAGTGAATTCCATGAGTAGATCATGTATTTTTACCATATTTTTGAGTCACTGTTAGGATTTGGGACATCAAGCTGTCAGTAGAAATACATGCTGCTGGAGACAAGCAGTGATATCAGAGCAGTGTCTTCAGTCCTTTGAGTGAGATGCAGGCATCCTAATCTTGTGGGGCTCAGAGCATTCCTTACTGTGTCAGTCATAAAGGCCTCCAAGGAGAAGGAAACTGTGGAAGAATGTTTATAACTATGTGGATGAGCATGTGACACGATGGGAAATGAAGCAGTGGAACAAAACATGAGTTATCAGTGCTTCTTGAATGGGCTTTACTCTTGCTTTTGTGCCTGGGGGTCCCTCCTGGACAACACTAAATAAATAAATAAATAGAATGCAGAGTTAAGCAAAAGCTTAAACTATAAGGCTGGGCAGAAGTAGGTGTTTATTCACCTGTTTTTTCTTTTGTTGTCCTCATCTTCAGAGACTTAATATTTTGTGGGGGATATATTTGACCATTGGACAGAGGTGGGGCACAGTTAACATGACATCAACTTGAGTGCAGAACACCTAAAGTTGGTAGAGGTTCAGTGTGTCAACAGAAAGATCAAAAAAATGGAGTATTAATTCAGTGACTTCAACATTCTAGAAAGGATGCTGATATCAATATCTCAGTTTTACAAGTTGAGAAAACAAAACAAAATTTGACCAGTTTGACCATCTTATGCAACTATCTGTCATTGTAACGTTAGATAAAGCTTCAATTTCAAGATTCCTAGCCCATGATCTCATCAATATTTTTCAAAGGAAAAGATTGTGGAAATCATATCTTGGAGAGCAAAGCTCAAATCCCATCTTTGCTTCACCCTTTGCTTGAGAGAAATGAAAATTTCACTTTGCAAAGTGAGTGGTCATTTGAAAAAATTACAGGATATTCTGATTTGCCAAATTTCTTCTATTCAAGTTTCTCCATTCTCCGCAGGTAATAAAAGTCTTCAGGGAAGTCTTCTACTCACTGCAGTTTCTGTGTCCATAGGAAGAGTTTAAAGAAAGTTCATGTCAGAAGGTTTTTGACACAGTTACTTATAATACATTTCAGGCAGGAATTTCTGGTTCAGTATCCAGTTCAGATCAAACAGACTTTATATATGAATCTGAATCTCTCATCTGCTAGGTGCATACAAATTTTAATGACCCTGTTTTTTAGAAAGGGTAGTGTCCTTGCATGGTAGAGAAACTATTGAAAAGATCAGAGAAGAGTGACTTCAACATGCTTGTTTTAAACAGGAAAGAAAGTTGAGTTTTCCTGATAAAATCAGAAAATGTCAAATTCCACAGAGTTCAAAAATTATTTCAGAATAAAGGAAAATTATGTGCATTCCACAAACCATATAGGAAAAATATGTAAATTCACTAGAGGTTTGTGCCTTTTGAAAATACCATGAAAACCTCTACTGACACATAAAGGACAACTTATTGACAATACTGACTGCCTACCCAATGCCTATAGATTTCCTAGATTCATCTACATTTGAAAGTAGAAATAGTGACACCTGGCCTGCTATCCTGAACTGTGTAAAAGCCACAGAAGAATACAAATTCTGTGAGCATTCGCGGAGATTCACTGCTTCATTGCTTTAAAATTATTTATTTCATTTTCATCTGTTAAGGTAAAGACATTAAACTCACCACCAGAGTTAGGTAATGCTGGAGAAGGAAGAAAACAAATCTCAAACTTCTCATCTGACCTGCAGAAGCCTTTGCCGCTGCTCCACAGTGCCTGTGCTAGCGTGACTCATGGGGAGCCATGGCTGATCACACAATTAACATTTCTTGTTCTTGCTGCTGCACTAGACAGCCCCAGATGTTCCATGAATAAAATAATTGTAGTGTCCCAGAGAGTGTCAATTTTTATTTGTCAGTTCTCTTTCAGCTGAGAAGAGGAATCTCCTAGAGCTCATCCCAACTCTTTTAAAGCTGGTCTGGCCACCTTTTTCCGTGGGGTTTCTGTCCTTTAGGATACCCATAAACAGAAGATACAACATTCAAAGATTTGTTCATTTCAGGGTCATGCCAATGAAAGAACAGATTTGTAGGCAAGAGACTATTTGCAATTTATATTTTTAGAGTGGTCAAACCCTAAAAAAAGTTTAGTACTTGACTCCATTAATTACTCCCTCATCTTTTTCAGGATTCAGACCCCTGTACCTGCAGTCTAGCCAAATAAATGCACAAACTGCTCTCAAGGGTGTCCTGATCTGAGCTGTAGATTTCATTTCTGCTCTCTGTTTCACTCAATATTTCCCTTTTGTAACAGACAAACTTGAAATAAATTCAATGCAATCACAGCTAAAATATCTTGAAGAAGGCTGGTACTAAGTTCTAAACTGTGTTCTTCCAAATAAATCATACTCATCAGAAGAGACTGATGTCCCACCATTAATTAATGTAATTATTTTTACATTTATAAGAATTCTTTTAGATTTCTATGTCTGAATTGCTGCAAATTCTATAGAGAGCTGTTATACCATATTATTTAGACATTCCTGATATGATGCCATAGATTTTATTTGGCATGTTATTTTCTCTTTCCAAAGAATGTAAAAGAATCAAAACAGCAATAGCTAGGAAACCACTTTATTGAATAATAAAAAGGTCTAAGTGGGACAGAACATAGAAATTCAGAATATATGAAATGTAAGTAGTCAGGATGAACATGAGAGGGAAAGAAAATGAAAAAAAAAAAGAAAAAATGTCTGACATCATATTTAAAATAGAAAGCTATTATTTTAACAGAGTTTTAGAAGAAATTTTAATGTAACCATTTACATAAGGATGAGTTGTCACTAGTGGTGTGAAAATTTCCTGTCTGGAAAAAAATTAAGTGCCTATATGATAAGCCTGTAAGATAAGCTTTACTGTTGTATTTGAGGAGGGGTGGAAAGTGTTAGGAAAAGCTTTCCACTTACAGGACTGTTTATTCTCAACTTTGGTTCACTAATTTAAATGTCACAGTAGAAGGTTTTTATCTCTACCTGTGTGAAAAGTGCAGGCAGGCATTTCACTTAATCTTCAGCTTGTTTCTGTGCAATGATTAACCTGGGTAAAACTTTAAATAGCTATTGATCATTCCATTACCTAAGCACCTAATGGAGCAGGGGTTAAGTTTATGGAAAAGTAACAAAGTTTTGCCTGGTTCTATCCTCTACATTCTGATCTCTGAATATGTTGTCTCAGATCTACAAATATGTATGAACTTGGGTGTAAATTATGTCCCTGAAGCCAAGGATATTATTTACTTACTTAACATCAAATATGTATTTAAGAGTTGTGATAGATGAAGGTCATATCTAATATAGCACAATCAAGCTTAAATGAAGTTAGTGTTAAACTTTATACTAATTTATAATTCCTATGGTTAAGAGTTTATAATTCCTATAGAGGAATTTAATTTTCATATGACAATTGAGAAATTTTTTTAGCTTTTTTTGTAGATTGCCGCTTTTTAACTTCTCTGCTTTGATCAGATATGTGTTTTAATTTTAGAGTCAGATGAGGTTTGAAGAGCAAAAAGTACACAGGAAACTTAAACCAGAAAGTTACATTAGAAAAACTTGCAGGCTTCTTCTGCATCATGAAACTGTGAAGTTCACTGTTATAGTGTGAGTGTTCACAGACATGGTGTGAGGATATTCCTTTTGCTGCAATAGTATTTATTATTCCTATATGCTACTGGGAACTCCTAGTTTCCTTTATATTTAGTGAATAAGACCAAGTTTTAGAAGCAGACATCTAAGAATATCTGGAAAATATTCGTTTCTTCTCATTTGATAGAAATCAAAACAGAATGATTTGCTGATGTTTAATCAACTTTATCACCTTTAAAACTAAACAAGATCAATTCAGCCAAGAACATCCCATCATCTTTCTATAGTAATCATTTATTTAATTACAGGTAACAGTGAAAGGGATAAAGCAGTCCTTAGTGTTCATGACTGCAGAAGACTGTATGTTCTTGCTGGTATTTTTGAGCCAATAAAACTCAGTTCTTATACTAGCTCAAATAACAAATGGGTCACTCCACTGCTAAAGAAGAGACCTAGAACCTACTGAGATTTAATGTATGATATGTTTTTCCCTGAGAGTAGAATTGCTAACTTGTTAACCTTTTTCAGGGAAAATTGAGAAATGTCGATCTAGTTAAATAGAATTTGGTTTTCCACTCCTTTTTATAATCAATGTATTCAAAACACTTTCTAAGCTGTTATTCTTAATGTTGCTATACTGTAATCATATTTTACACAGGAATAGATTAAGCTGTAGCTATTAAGGTTCTCTTTCTCTCTGAAAATCCTATCCTATAAAACCTGCTTCATTGAGTAAAGATAAAAGAGTAGGGCACTGGCTTTTCTTCCTAATTTTGGCCATGACTGCAGAAATAATATCTACAGCACACAGCAGTGGTTTAGATGGGCAGGTTTCAACTGAATGCCTCTTCTTACAAAATGAGCTTGGGGACATCCTAAAATCCAAGCCTTTTATACTTCTATTAACTTATATGACCACAAACTACCTATATTTTATTTAGGGTAAGAATGGAGGAATTAACTTTAAGAGATTCATTTCATGTTGTGTCCAAGAACTTTATTAAAGTTTAATATTACAAAAACCGTGTTTCGTTGCATGTATCATTACTTCTACCTTCCATCATTCTGTCTCTCTCCATTCTTGTCAAGCCAGGACATCACTGGAAGTACAGAGTTTGTAAGATTGATTTCTGCTTGTGATACATTCCTAATACTTGATTTAAAAGAAATTTAAAAGTTTTTAACAAGATTTCATTTAAATAAGTATTGAGAATTCAGGAATGAATTAAGATCAGCATTCAGATTATTCACTGTATTGGGAAGATGTGAGGGGGGTGTATTGCAGGGAGAGAAGAAATCCCCACAACAGCATTCTAGAATATGAAATATGTGTATTCCAACATGCAGGATATCTGCCATTATTTTTTATCTATATAGATCTTAAATTATAGTTCATCTGTTACTGAAGCTGTTGTTATCAATGGACATTGTATCAGTACTATAATTTGGATTAATCCGTTCCTCATTGCTTAATTGACTCGCAGGTTTTGAAAATGCTGCAAATAAATTTTAACTGCACTTTCCTAAGTGCAATGTAAGCCATGCCAGAATCTAAATACAGCAATGTTACTGTTAAAATTGCCAGCACTTATGCTTTTAGATATGAAGACTTATGTGATAAAAACCTGAAAATACATTTCCCTTTTGATTTTAACTTGATATGAAGAAAAATACTAATTGTCTAAATACTTTTTTACTAAGTATAAATTATGAAAACAAACAAACATAACTGTTACCCGTTGTTACTGGGTTTGGGTGTTTGAGTTGTCTTTGGAGTCTTTTTTAGTTTAAGCCACTTATAAATCATATTATGATTAGCCTAAAAATCCTAAATATGAGAAAAAAATTATAACTATTCAAATGGCTCCTCTGTACTAAAAGCTCAGGTTTGCTTTCTCCTGCCTGCTGGCTGCATATGCCAGTTATATCTTGTCTCTCAGACAGTAAATTCCTTGGAGCAGGAACTCTTGTGCTCTCCTTTAAGGGGCCTACACAATGCAAAACCAACTTGATTTAGCCTCCATGTACTCCTGCAGTATATATTGTTTATAGTAATATTCAGCTGTAAGAAATAGGTGATTAAGGTAATTTTTATTTTATACGTGGCTTTGGGAAAGACATGAAATTATCCAATTTGTGACAGCTCAATACAGTATTTAGGTGGCATTTGTTTCTCATTTTAAGAAAGGCATCGATACATAAATTGTTGGGGATTTTTGAAAGGATGAAGCAAAATATGTGTGCCATACAGTCTGACCACTGGCCACATGGCAGTTATAATGCTGGTACCACCTCAGCAGCCCCAGTTCCAATATTTGCTGTTGTAAGCACCAGCTGACTCTAGGTCTATAAAGTGACCTGAGCTTGGTCTTTCTTGTACCACACACTTCTTAACTTCTAAAAGTTTTCACCTTTCCTGATATAGGAAAACAATTTAGATTTTCCCCTTCTTTATGGACTTGCATTTTAACAAGAGAGTTTTGCTTCTTCCATCGTGGAAACAGTCTTTTTTCTCAGTTCTCAACAATGTGGGAAGCTTTTATCAGTGAAGCAGGTTTCATGCTTCAGTAATACAATTCATAGGCCTGAAGTACTGATTTTTTTTGCAGAAGGAAGATACTAGTTATGAAATTATAGTCTTTTCCTTCACCTTTTTGGACTACAAAAGCTCAACTAGTAAGGAACAGGAATTCTTTCAGCTATCAGATCTCTAAATGTTTTCTTCTATGAACCATTTCCACACACTTGTTTCACTAGACCTGAATGCACTAAATCTTTTGGCATGTGTACATTTACAGTAAATTTGCAAACGATGAGCTCTTATCTGTGCATAGAGAGAGAGAGACCTTTTAAAGAGAATAGCAATACTTTGAACCCTGTGGAATCAGTCAAGGATTAATTTCATGTACACGAGTGATGCTACTAGCTGATCAACTTGTACATGTTTATGATCAGATTTCTCTAGAGCATTAATTTGCCGTAGCTCATCCTAATGGGAGATATAAAAATTACCGTAAGCACTCCAAAAATTTTAATGGATACAGAAATTACTTTGAAATTTAAACAAACAGTAAGATTTGCATTTCTGTATCTGGTCACACCCAAAGAACTAGCAACTATTCTTCAAAGCCGTTAGCAGAATACCCAAACCAAGGAAAAAAATTGGTCCCACCTTTGACATGGATTGTCTTATTTTTGGAAAGTCAGCACAGGACTGCTCATTCAACTCAGAACAAAGTGTAGAACAGATGTAGTACTTGGCTTAGGGAAAACAGCAAAAGTATATGGCTCAAATATTTATTAGTGAATATACATGCATAGGTAATGATGCAGGAAGCCACACATAATCTTCATTAGTTGTCTGCTAGATGTAAAGAAGCCATATTCTATGATTCTATACTGAACACCTTTCTTTCCTCAAACTAATGCCAAACTGCTTCCTGTTCATGGTAAGTCTTTGAAAGAAAAAGAAAAAGGAAAGGTGGTAGTCTCCATTTACATACAGCAGCATTGAACTGCAAGCTGTGGACCACAGAGTCAGAATGATTTGAGTTGGAGAGGAACTTAAAGATCATCTCGGTCCAACCTTCCAGTCCTGGGCAGGGACATCTTTCACTAGACCAGGTTGCTCAAGCCCAATCCAGCCTGGCCTTGAGCACTGCAGGAATGCAGAGCACACAGCTTCTCTGGGCAACCTGTTCCAGGGCCTTGCCCCCCTCACAGTGAAGAATTCAGTCCTGATATCTAATCTAAACCTCTCCTCTTTTAGCTTGAAGCCATTACCCCTCGTCCTAGCACTACATGCCCTTGTAAAAAGTCCTTTTGCACCTTTTTTGATGACTCTAGGTACTGGAAGATTATTCTTTCTATCATTAGTCTTTATGGATGCCTGCGGCATCTGAAGAAGGAAAAGGAAAGGATGTGTTCTCTCTCTGTCTCAGTCCTTCCTACAACACCTCCCAAATCACCTGAGTAGAGCAATGAATGGGATGGAGTGCATTCCTATCAGGTTTGCAGCTGGCAGCAAACTGAGGGGAGCTGCCAATGTACTTGAGGTCATGGCTGCCATCCAGAGGGGCCTTCTGGAGAAATGGGCTCAGAGCAGCCTAATGAAAAAAAGGACAAATGCAAATCCTTGTACCTTTTTAGCTGTGAAGAGGCCCTTGGAACAGTACAGACAAGGATGGGGGACAGATTTGTAGAACAGCCCCTGGAGATCCTGGCAGACGTTGGGCTGGGTGTGAGACAAGAGAGCCTGCTCTGGCAGTGAAGGCAGCCAACAGCATCCCAGACTTCGTGACACAGCCTGTCAATTAGGCAAGAGATTATCTCCATGTGCACAGAACTTGCTGGGCTGTCTTGAGCTCCTGCCCAATTTGGCCTTCCAATAAGGAGGACACAAATATACTGGACTGAGTTTGGCACGTCTTATTGGCAGGGCAACATTTGCCTTGTCAGGAGAGGCTGAGGGAAGCTGCTTCTTCCTCCTGGAGCAGAGATGCCTTCAGGAGGAGAAGGCAGCAGCCCTCAACACCTACAAGGAGGACACCAGGAAGGCGGAGGGCAAAGGACAACAGGCCCTGTCAGAAATAACAAACCTATGGCCAGATATAAGAAAAAACCTGCTTCATGATGAGAACATGTTCATAAAATTTCTATGGTTACTTATTTCCAAGGCCAAATTAACCAAGCCCTGGGTAATCTGTCTGCCCTTTCAGCTCATTCTGCTCTGAACAGGAGGCTGAACACGACATCTCCTGAGTTTCCTTCAACCTGATCCATCCTATGAGCCGCCTGAACCAACAGGGCTTACATGACTGAGAATGGTTTTCATCAAGGAAAGACTTTGTGGTCTTTGGGAGAAATTGGAGTGTATAGTTTTTTTGTTTGTGGGTTTTTGTTTTGTTTTGGGTTTGTTTTGGGCTTGTTTTGTTTTTGTTTTTCTGGGTTTTTTTTGTTTGTTTTTGTGGGTTTTGTTGTTGTGGGGTTTTATTTTGTTTGCTTCTTTGGGTTTTTTTTTTTTATATTTTTGGGTTTTTCCCCTGCAACACCTCTTCTCTGTGGAAAACAGAAATTTGCTGAGATAAAGTGGAATGATGTGTCCCAGAGTTTTGGCCCCAGCACAGGGATGACAATTATCCATGCATGTCTCTGGACCCAGCAGCTGGAGAGTGCTTCCCAGTCCAAAAGTTCACACACTCATATAGGAAATAGAAAGGCATGGAAAACAAATTTGTAATTTTGGCTGATGATCTTGGTGCAGTGTGGCACAGTAGCTGCTATTTGAACAATCTTCATTAATAGAAGAGACACCTGCAAGCTGCACATAAAGGATTTAGGGAGTCCTGTTGCTATATCAAATTGCATACCTATCCACATCATAAACATATTTTTTTTAATTCTGAGCCATAATTGAACTTCCAATATATTCTCTGAATGTATATTACCTTATTCTTAGTTGTAATATTACAGAATTTTGAACAATGATTTACTAGTCATATGATTTTGGCTTTGAAAAAAAATTTTATTCTCTCCCTATCCCTATTTGTCAACAAAATGCATTACAGTATAAACATTTTTCTTATTTAAACACTTTGTTTAGCTACTTTTGATAGGGAAAGCTAATCCACTAACCTATGCCAGGCTATTTGTGTTCAATCTGGGCACACAAGCCTAAAGTAAATTTATTTATTAGTTTGATTACATGGGGAATTTAGTATATATCACTTCTGTTCAGGAAATCACTTAGCTTACAGAATTGGCAGGACATATTTTCAATAAACAAAGATGTCAAGTTGTTTACTATGATGACATTGTATCCACCTGAAACATACAAAGCAAATTTCTGGAAAGCTGTAAGTGAAGACTGCTTGGGGTTTTTTTCTTTGGTTGGTTTTTTGCAAGTGCAGCAGCACTGAATCACAAAAAGAAACTGATTTGCATGTATAGAGAAGGCAATCAGACAGGTGTATCCTCAAATGACATCAGCATTGGGTTGTGCATCATAAATGGGATGATTAAATGATGGCTGTAAGTAAATGAAGCAATACATAATAGGTTAGCAGAAACATTGTAATGACTGACCTAACAACACTGGCGTAGACATGAAGGTAAGTCAGGATGCATTTAGAGGTGGCATATGACATGGTGTTATTATTAATAGTCATTTACAAGCTTTATTAGTCTTTTTTTCCAGAAGCTACTTTTGAGCTTAAACAAAAGTTTGAGTCTGATACAGAAATTTCTGGGCAAATGTATCATCTGTATTACGCAAGTGGTCATATTATTTAGATTGGTCCCCTCTGGCCTGAAAATCTGCAACTTGACAAATGCATTGTAATTAACCTAATGAGTTGCTTTATGTATACATGGTAGTACAAAGGCAGGCTACGTGTAAGCATGCAGATAGCTGATGACCAGAATGGTGTGTTACCTTCACAGGTTTCTGACTCTGGACATCACTCTGTTGTGGCATAAAAAATGACAATTTTTGATCTGTGAGGCAAATATTTCTAATCCATTCGGATTCCTATCATTTGAACCTAAATGTGTGGTGGTCATTCACAACTTCTAATGAAATTGGGAGATGCAGATACTTAGCAGACATAAAAATCAGTAGGTATCTATTTCCAGAGATAAAGTTGGATGATAATCTCATAATTAAATTAAGAATCCTATCCGGTGTAGGTCTGGTTTATGGTACACATAAAATTTAATGGAACATTAAGCAATGGACCTATTTAATTTAGTTCTGCTGGTTTATCTTATACAAAGAATTTGTGATTTTGAAGGCATTTTTGGCCAAGCAAACAGAGCATAGACATCATGCAGACTTTAGCTGCTTGGCTATTCTAATGGCCTCATGCAGTGGGTTAAAAGGACAAACATATTTCATTGCAGTTTATTCACAGGTAAGTTGATCAGATATACATTATCTTATTCTCAGATAGAAATACTTTGTATGGTCTTAATTAGTGAAACAAACTGTACTGAGGGCTAATCAGATGAGAGTAGTCTAGGCCAATGTAATGTTGCTTCCCCAGGCCTTTTAGAAAACATCTGAGATCTTGTGAAATATTTAAACAGCTTAATTAAACAAAGCAACATTTAACTGTGTTAAAATTGGAGCATCCTTTCTTTAAGGAGTTTTTTGCAGAGGATGTTGGAATCATTATTATAATTTTATTTTAACATTTGAAATAGGCTGTTTGAAACATGAGTTCACATTTTTTCACAGTTTGAACAGTGTTAAAAATGTTGTATGCCTCAGAACTTATCCGAAGTAAACATGGCTCAAGAAGCAATGAACATATTTATTTATGCTAGTTTACATTGTTTTCACTGTACTGAAGCTTATATTATCCTAATGGTTTTTACTGCTTAGTTGTAATTTCTATTATTTATTGCAGCTAGTAACATACTTTGTTACTCATATCACCATGTTCTTCAGTTTGATCTGTGGATTGAAATTTTCCCCGTTGTAGAACAGGGTTGCATTTTGATGCAGACAACTGATATAGGGCAGAGAGTAAGAAGGAAAAGGTTCTGACTTTTCCTGAGCAGAACATTTAAGTAGTTGCTTGAAGTTAATTCCCATTTTAAATGGCTTACCCAGAAGTTATTAGCTTAAGTATATGATTCAAGATAACCTTTTACATGTGTGATGATCTGAGTCAGTGTTTTGAAAACGTGGAGCTGAATTTGTTAATGCACCATATAGACATAACCATGTATTTTTGTAAGATACATTTATCAAATGAGATTAGCTGAATTGTAAGTAAATGGTATTCTATAGTCTCGTATCAAATCTGAAAAGATAGAGCCATAAATTAGTCACAGAGCAATACAATGTTCCTGAAAGAGACTGAATTTTATAATGTGCTTCTTGAGCTCTCCATTTTGGAAAGCAACTCAATTTCCCATTAAAAATTAGTTAATTTTTTGGTAGGAATAGTACTTGGTAGGTACCCAGGTAGGGAGGACAAGTATCAACCCTAAAGGAAATAATTTTAAGCACTATATACAATCTGATCTGTAACTATGAAGTCCCTTTGGCATTAACATTTTGGGAATTTAAGAGTAGTTCTGAAAGACCAAGATTAAGTAACAATGATTAAAGTCTTATTTGTTTTTTAATCGGTAGCCATAATGCAAAACAAGGGTTAGTTCTATCCTTTAGACTCAATTCTCATACTATAACAGATTCATGAAGTGTTGCTCTAATGAAGTCAGATTTCTTCATTTACACAAAGAGAGAAGAATTAAGTCCTATAGTGTAGCACAGACCTTTGGTATCTTAAATTTAATATTTTATTTTTGCTTTGGAATGGTCAAATGTATTACCACTTCATTCTTGTTCCTCTTCAGCACATAATTCCTGTAAGCATAAAAGAAATGTTCTTCCCTCAGGATTCTATCAGAAAGACTATCGTAGCCGGAGACTGAGGAGTTATGCGAGCACAGACAATATGGATGTGTTGATACACATTTTATACTTTCAAGTAAGATTAAATGGGTGCCCCTACCCCATCGTTTCACAGGTTGCTAATATCATGCTACAATCTTGATCAGGAAGGCTTGAGAAGCACTTATTGATTTTTACTACAGGACTGCAATTACTGCTAGTCTGCTTTATGTATCCTACAGGATGTTGTGCTAATGATTTCATTGCACACAGCCCATTCATTTCTAATGATGGCTTCATTTGAGATTTTAATGTTTTCCACTACATTCATTCTTTTTTCACATAGTTATAGAATAACTCACAACATAAAGCAAGTAGAATATATATTTCAAGCCATTATTTTTCTATTTTCACAAACCTGCTAAGTGGAAGCAATCACTTAATATTTTCTTACCAAGAAAAAAAAAAAGTCAGCACTGATCTCTGAAAATCTGATACAATCTATATTTATTTTAGACTGGATAACTGAAAGTGATTTTTCATGGGGTGCTAATCTTCTGCTACATAATAATATGTGAAAATGTGCTCCAGACTGTGAACTTGTGTCTCCCTTAACAGATGCCCCACTGAATTCTGTCACATTTAGTATCTCAAGGACATATTGTCTGCTCTTCTCAGGTAAAATAATATCTTGCTCCGTGAGCTGTCCTCTTCATATCTGCAGACTTGCTATTGAATAAAGTAGTAGGTGAATATAGCAGTGAGAATGCTTCATATCCATTGACCATCATTTATTTCTGCACTAAGTATTTAAAAAAAAACAAAAGGGCTTTTCTTTACCCCCGGTGTTAGTGCATCTGCGTTCCAAACCCAAACAGTATGTGTTATTATAACCATAACAAAATGCTGGATGATAAGAGGTTTCACTGCATCTGGGTAAATCACTGCACAGAGTCCCCCATAATGTCCCTAAAACTAGCAAAGAACAATTACAATTCCATAATTCAACTAATTCTTCATATCACGGACAATATTATGAGTAGATTCATCTGAACTTGGCTGCTTGGCCTGAAGACAGAAGTTAAGATGATGAAAAGAGTAATATTCACCCAATCAAAATCTAAGTAAGACTACAATTTGTCATTTTTGTACCAAGACTTGACTTTTCACTCCTGTTCCAATTTATGTACACCAAACAAATTGGATTAAGCCAGATGAAAAATTCTCAAGTTTCTGATTACAGTATGTGGGGCATAATTTGTTACAGGATTTGTATAGCATAAATGCCAAAGGTTACTTCATAGCATTTTGGACAGCCTTCTGGTTCAGTTAATGTTAGGAGAAGTCAGTATTCCCATAAGGTCATAAGTGACCTGCTGGCTAATTTAGGCACCTAAGCCAGAAGCACAAAGTTATACAAATGTAAATATTCCCCCATGCCACTTCAGTCACTTGCATGATCCATAAATTCTACTCTGAACATATGGAGACAGAATAGAAATCTGATGTAGTGTTACCTACAGTCATAAAAACGGCACCATTTTATTCATTTATTTCACTCCTCTTCTTTCTAGTTTTGTCTGGTCTATTCTACTCCATTCTGTTCTAATTATGTTTATTTTATATAGTACATGTGCAAAAATAATGAATGCAAATCTTATGTACTTTTACATATAAATACTTAGAACCACATATTATACAGTTAGTTATATTCTTATGTATTGCAATATATTCTGCATACACACACCCCTCCCCCTAATATTTTTTTGGGTTTGATGTTCCAGCCTTTGAGGACACATCTGTAGAATTAGATTTCAATTTTCTAATTTCACCCTTCCTTCCACTGAGAAGTTATGTTACAGGAGAATGGAGAGGTAGAAAAACACTGTGACTTCAAAATGAAAAGCATCTTTTTCTGCTTATTATCACCTCATATAACACAGAAAACTTTATTAACAGAAAATATACACTATATATTCCCTTAAAGGAGGTTAAGTCTTTGGTGGATAAAGAAGAGAAGCAGGGTAAAAAAGAAATTATATGTATGAAATGCATGACTCCTTTTAAACTGCACGTATTAAGACCAGATGAGAAAGTAGAAGGCAGCATCCAATTGAGAAATGAATTAGGGAATGACAAAGTGAAATGACTGTATTGCAATAAACAAAGAACAGAGGCAGGAAGTGAATGAAGCATCAATGAAAATAGTGCTAAGGTAAATGGATGCCCCATTACTGAGGATGCTTACAGATGTAATCTCTCAAGATGACATTCTCCAGAGAAATCTTGCCTCCAGTAATAACAGCCAGGCAGTTCTTAGCTGAACTGTTTGGATTAGAACCCCCTTCTTTGTCAAGGGCTTAGAGTTTTCCCAGTTTTCCTTGACTGGTAAAGCAGTTGTGGAAAGCCCATATGTAGACAGACCCCTTTTTATTAGTATAAAATATTATTTATTATATTAAGGAGATCTTTGTGTTTTGAGGCTGACATTCACAGAGGGAAGACATATAAAAGTGTAAGGAAGACATTGTTGTAAGATTTTCAAGCAGTAGAAGTGTCCCTTATGCCAGGGTAAGAGCAATGGGCCAGGCAAAGAAAATGGAAAAGCCAAATTATTGGTTGGCCTGGGAGACAGCTTTTAAATCTAAGGGGGAGCAAATGAGCAAGAAAGTTACTTAGCATAAAACACAAAGGCTTTGTCTGAAATTTTTGAAGAATGTGTTAGCCTGGATGGTGATTGTGAACAGCCTGCTTTACTAGAGTGGTCTTATATGTACTTTGTAAACAAACATACTCCCCTGAAAAGTGAGTCTTGGCAACACAATAGGTGTTACACCAAGATATTAATTCTTGGCACGTTTGGACCATCAGACAGTAAATGTTGAGAAAATGGATCTAGAGTATTCTTAACTGTAGACTGCCAAGTTGCCCCTCAAAGAACAGCTCTTACATATGCTTGAAAGAATCAATACAACAAAATACTTATTGCCATTATTAATGAAAACTATGTTGCACTAACATATCTTTTGAAATATTCCTCTTTTGTTTCTTACATGCAGCACAGACTAGAAAGCATGTCCTAATATTCAATTAGTCCAGTGTTTTTATAGACAGGAATTGAAGGGTCGAAAATGGAAATAAATTATTTTTAAAGGAAGTAAACCTCAGATTCTGAGCAATACTATCTCCAACACAGATTTCATTTCTCTAGTTTCAATTCTTCCTCAGGAAAATCAACAGAGAATTTCTTAGCTGTTAAATTAAGAAATGTAATAAAGAGGCAAACGACCCAGTATGCTTTATTAATTTAATTTTTTTAAAAAATATTTGTATTTCCAAAATTCTATGGTGCAAGATGAGAAAAAGCATCTTGTCTGGGTTTTAGAAATGACAACCAGTGTTTCCAGACTTTAATTTATATTTTATAGGTCAATGTCAAAGCTAAGCTATACTGACAACATTCTACTTCAAGGAAATGTGGATATTTTGCTAATGATGAGACGTTCTTCAGCTCCAGACTCACAAACAGATCCAACCACAATAACAATCTCTGGAAAGCAGAAAGTTGTTGATACTGGCTTCTTGAAAATTTCATATGCCCTCAGGCTTTGCCTGGAGGTTAAGCCCTTGGGTGAGATACAATCACTAACAATCACTTCCTATTCTTCCAACCTTCCTGGTCAAAGCCATGTTTCAGTGTGGTGTTTATCAATTTATGCATCTGACTGGCAAGAACCAGATCTACATTTTTAACGAGATCCAAAATTTATTCTGAATTATATTAAACTGAATCATGGCAGATGCGCTGGTGTTGGCTCCAACATGAACAGTGTGAAAAGGGAGCAAGGGATTCCAGCCTTGAGCCTTCTGGAAGAGACTTTCTCAGCTGAGCCCCCTGCATGGTGCCAGCCCCACAACAGCCCAGCAAAAGTCAGGATGAGCTCAGAGTAAAGTTGCAGCGCCTGACATTGGAAACCTGCACAGTGGGAAGTAGGTTCCTCTGCAAAGGAATGTAGGAGCCTGAATTTTTTCCCTTGGCATGCTGTTGACTCAGAACAGTCTTGCATCAAAGTAGTGAAGACGTGAAGAAAGTTTGGACTGAATCAGGATTCAGCCTTTTTCACGTAGCTTTTGTGGAGCAGATAAAGCAGTCTGTATTCCCATAAATCATTTCAGATATGTTTTCTTCCTAAACATGAAATATTTAGCAGCCGCTGCCACTACTGATGACCTCCTTAAAATAATGCTAAGCAACAATATTAGCTTTATTATGTGGCAATACTGGATCAGTTTATTCTAAGACAGCATTTTTGCCATATAGGATAAGACCAGGGATTAATATTATTTTCTTTGCTGTAAGGAAATGTGAAAAATTATTATTTCATAATAAAATTTATCTATTTTCTAATAAACACACTTTTTTTTTGTTTGTTTAAATGATAGCTTCCCATCTGCAAGTTATCAGTCTCTGTGCTTTCCTTTTTTTATGAATTTCATGGTTTATTTCACTCGACAAATATTTATCTTCTATTACCACTACAGGCTTAGTCCTTGACAAAATGAGGCATTTCAACAACAATCTTGACCCCCTCGTAAAACAAGGTTCCTCTCAGTATGACGCAAATCTTGGCCTCTTCATCAGCACTTGCAACACGGTTGACTCATGCACCTGACTCTCCCCATACCTGTTCCTCATAAGATTACAAGTTTCATTCTCCCAAATAAAGGCCAAGGTAAAAGAAAATAAAACACAAGTCCTAACACTCCAGTGAACAGACAAACTGCTAAGAGCAGCGAGAAGTCTGAAGCTTCTCTGTTTTCTCTGTACTGATGATGTACTCCATTTTCCTTCCATTTACTTCACAGAACTACAGAATATTCTGAGTTTGGGGGGACTGGACCTATAAGCATGATCCAGTTCAACTATTAAGTGAATGGCCCATACAGGAATTGAACCCACAATCTTGGGAACCCTGTGCTAACCTGCTATGCTAATCTTGAAGGCATTTTTCAGACTTGCTGCTTTGTGAAAGTATTACTAACACTTAAACTGATTTCAAGAATTCTGCCAAAGAGAACCTATGTTTTTGGTGAAAATATTTCTGCCATAAATTCTTGACTTTTTCACAAGTATATAACATGCTCTGGGGTGGATTCAGATTGCCTACATGGGGCCAAGCCTGTAGCCATTTAGTAGCCTTTCTCATAAAAAGAAAGATAATGTCAAAAAACTGATATCACTTTACAAGGGCACCTGGGAAATCCACCTACATTCAAGGTAGTTCCTTATTTTTTTCCCATTTGTTTTCACTGTTCAGACTAGCAGAATTTCCTCATGTAACCTCAGGTTGATTTCATTATTTTATTTTCAGGGTGGAGCACTACTATGATTATTTTCAGTAAACTGCTGTAGAGTGAGATTGTGAAAGAGAGGGTGAGAGTACTCAGCTGTGTAATTCTGGCACAATGAGCAGTTTCAAGGGATCAAAATCTTTGCTGTGATTTAGAGTGAGTCACTTTGGAAATTGTCCCATTTTACATAGAAATCTTCCTTTCCCCCTCTCCTTCATTAATTTCCTAAGCACTGGGTACAGCCCGTTGAAGTTCAGGCTCTTGCCTGTAAGCCACATTGAAGAAGGTCAAGAAGCAGGGTCCTGCCTGCAACACTTTTCCTTCAAGACAAGAAATATTAATTCCTTCTTATTTCCTGGATATTTGAGGTGGTATGAGTTAATGAACTGACTTCCTTAACATCTGGGACTTTGAAGACTAAACTTATCCAGTATAATCACAAAATATTCTTACTGCACACAATGGATACTGTGGTGTGATTTACGCCTTAATAGAAATCTACAAAAACTTAACAAGAAAAGTTGTTGGGCAGATATGTTTTCACTTTTTTTTTTTTTTTTCCTCTCAATAAAACATCACGAGTTCCCACTACTTACAAGTTGGGGCAGCTACATATCACTCCATTAAGTTACTCTGGATCATCAGATATTGTCAACACATATATGTGACCTGGTTGCCTGCAGCATAATTCAAGCAGAAGATGTTAAATCCTAGGAAGAAATTAACGTGTCAAGAAAAAATAAAAAAAACCTAGATAGATCAACAATAACAACAACTAAACCAACCAAACAAGCAAACAAAAAGTCTCAGAGAAAAACAAAGGAAGGGTTTATAGATCAACCGTTAAGAAATTCCAGATTATTACTGGCTGGTAGAGGGACCATCATTTTTGAGAAGCCAGACCACTGCCCTACAAAGAAAACTGCTGGGCACATTCTATGGAGAATATTAGAAAAAAATCAAATGGCCATTTGATCTAGCAACTTTTAAAGGAAAAGAAAAAACATTGGAACAGATTGTGCTGTCTCAATATACATGAACTTCAATGCTATTATTTGTGGTATCAGTGCAGCAAGGTACCTAAACTGCTGTATAACTAATACTAGGAAAGATTAATATCATGTCTTGGATGTCCTCAGCACTGTGAATTACAAAATCTTGATTTCGACTGTGCTATTAAACAATATTTCTGAATATTCACTTTCCAATTACATTTACTTTCCATCTTGACTCTTTTTGCAAACTAAGTAGCACTTCATCTTGTAGGAAGTCTTGTCAAAATGGGTTTTTACTTATAAGCCACTGTAATTAAGATAAATAAATGTTGGCTTTCCCTAACAGAGAAAATGTTCCACTCTATGCCATCCCTTCCTATTTTCTCTTAGAATCACATGCTAATCAAGAGTGCCTACAGTTCAGCACTTGAACTGATTGCAGTCTCAGTATTTAAAACCAGATCTTCCACCTGCCAGCTTGTTTAGCTGAATGATTTGTTCACATTATTGCACTGCTTGTACTTAACTGTTTTGTGGGGAGCTTGCTGTTGATCAACAAAAACGTCATATAATCATCTATCACTGTCGTGTTCCAAAGCAATTTAAATAAATGAATGTAGACATGGGTAGGATTGCATTGTGCACCCAGCCTGGTTGTGGAACAATTAAACTCACTCTGAAAGAAAACCGATAAAGATTTGATTAACTTTTGGTAGCAGATGTCTACCTGTATTTCAACTTGAAGTAGAGAAAAAATAGTTGGAAAAGACTAAATCCATGGTCTCCCACATTAACCACCTACATTTCAAGTTAAATATATATAAACAAGTGATTTCTAGCTCCTGATGTACAACATTTTCAAAATCATTAAATGGCCCGGGCTTATAATATGTTAGTGTAAGTATTACAATTTTTTTTTTCAAAAGCATTTCTATTTGTACAAGCTATAGTAATTTTAAAGGATTGTTTTTATGCTGTTGAGAGTGCATTTTCTTCAATTGCACTGACAAGTAAAAAGTTTCTTTCAAAAATGTTACAATTCCACTTTGCAGTGGAGTACTTTTTCCATATGAAAGTGTGCACAATCACTTTCTCTTTCACAAGATCCTACAATACAGATCTTGTCTGGGTTCTGGAATCTGCAGCAATTTCTAACATTAGGGATTCTAATCTCCAGGATCCCTTACTTCTTCTTCATAGAGATATGAAATCTGAATTTGCCCTACAGAAAGTAATCTTTGTTCCTTTCCACATGATTCTCTTGGCCGCAATGCTCTGCTGATGTATTTCTACAAAGAAGAAGGATGATGAACTTTATTCAGGCAATCCGATGGGAAAGTAACCATGATGAAAAGAACATGAAAATTTAAAGGAAATAAAGAAAAAACAATGAACAATTCTGACTGCTTACTTTACAGGTCTGCCAGTCTTTGGCAACCTAAGCAGTTGCTGAAGAGAAGGTGCCGTGATGTCTATTGGACCTGGCCACTACAGTCAGTCTATTTAATTAGCCACTGCAGTGTTTGTATACCTGCTGCTTTCACTCTGTTCCATGTTCCAGATTTCTTAGAGAGATATTTTCCATTATTTAGCACAGTTAGGAGTAGCCATGGTCCTTTGCAGCAATTCAATAAGAGGTTATCATGGAAGGCCAGGCTGCAAAGGCACTTGAGAAAAAATAGGGTAATAACCCTCTAACTACAACCTGCACAAGTCAGCATGGAAAACAAAATCCTTTATTCCCAGCAGAAGACTTTGGAGTTTGTTTGGTTTTTTTCCATATAGCTGCAAATTTTGCTAGGGGAAAAAAATCTGAATTTATAAACTGTCCCAGTGACAGTCAAAAAAAGGAAGAGAATAAAAAAATGAGGCATTCATAGGGATTTTTCAAAAAGGGAGTTTGGACCGGAAAGGGAGCAGTCACAATCTTCCTCATCTCAAGAAGGCTTGGTGCTACCAAAAGAGAGAGAAAAAAATGTTGCATGCTTCCAGAAAAAAACCCCAAAACACAACAAACTAAAAATGCACCACTTGTTTAAAAATAATTGGAATATATTGTGATCTTTCAGCAATTTTCTCTCATGTGACACATTTCATAAACATTGATTTTTTTCTTTGACATTTCACAAGCAGAAGTGGATTTCCTTCTTCCTTACCTGTCTCATGTGCACACACATATATGCATACACATATACACACACACATACATCTGTAGTGAAATGTAATAAACTACTATTGATTGCAGCAGAAATTAGATGTGGTGGGATAAAGCAAAAATAACATCTGCTAAGGTAGATTTTACCTGTGGTCACTAACAGGGCATTTTCAATATAAGTACTCGATGAGTATCTCTGAAATAACTACAACCAATTGCTATCCAGAAAAAATTAGCAGTGCTGCAATGCTTTACTAAAACAGCCACATGCCTGGTTTTAAATATTTTCATAGACCTGCAGAGTAAAGCCTTGTGCCCCACTTCATACTCCATTCCCCACTGTGAGTGCTCACAGCACTTCATGGCCTCTCACGTTGCTGACGTTAATCGTGCACGTTTGCACATCCAAAGGCCTTTGCTGGGCAGAGCAGTTCACAGGCCAGTTACTTCATTTCATCAGTGTAATCAGTGTTACATAACAAAGAACAGTATAAATGTTAGACAAAGGTTGCCCAAATATACAGAGCTTTAATCCACTGAAATGTTAACCTGATAGAATGCATCAAAAGAAGGCATCCACTGTAGAGAAGGATCAGTGATATTCTACACTGAGGTGATCAATACATAAAGAGCATTAAGTGTGAAGTTGCAAGAAATCTAAATTACTAAATGCCAAGGGGCTTGCAGAGATTCCCAGAAGCTGTCTTTCAGGTCCCCACTGACTGGATCATATCCTGTAAGTATCTGTTCTGCTGCTCACAGCCAAAGGCCCATGATTTTCAGGTGAATTATAATGTTTACAACCTCCTGCTAAGGGTTTGCACATTCTGTACCCAGTTTCATTTATTCTGACCCGGGAAATGCTGTGAACTGAGAGGAGAACAATTAAAGCATAAATTGCCAAATCAGTTTAAGTTATCACTTAAAGCTGTTCCAGAGGTCTGGTGTAGCAGTGTGCTCTGGCAGTCGTGGAGGCTTAACAGCACACCAGGCTGTATCAACGGGAGGATAGCCAACAGATGAAGGAAAATTATCATCCCACATTACCTGGCACTTGTTAGGCTACATCTGGATCCTTGCATCCAGTTTTAGGCCCCCAGGACAACAAGGATGCTGATACAGCATAGGGGGACCAGGATGGGTGGGCTGGAGCAATTGGCTGCGGAGGGGCCCTGCTTGTCCAGCCTGGGGCAGGATTGGGACTGACCAGCACCCATGGACACCAAGGAGAGGAAGCAGGGATGAAGCCAGAATCTGCACAGTGGAGGATGAGAGAAGGACATAGACCAAACCTAGAGGGGTTCCAGACAGATATAAGGAGACGTTTTCAATTGCCAGGATAGCTAAGCGTTGAAACAGGCTGTGCAGAAAGGCCAGGAAATCTCCCCCTCTATCAGAGCCAGCCAGGTCCTGAGCAGCCTGCTCTACTTTCAGTTTTGCCCCTCTGAATCAAGAGCACTCTAAGGTCCCTTCTAAACTGAATTACTCTTTCATTTTGCAGTCCAAATGAGACAGAGAATACAGTAGGTTAAGTAAGAATGACAGTGCATACAGCAAATGATAGATGGATGGACAGAAACAGGCAGTTTTAAAACAAAACATTATTGCTATGAACAGTGCTTTTATAGTCCTTAGCTTATTATCTTTTTTATTCATTCTGAACGAATGACCACAGAAAATACTTCAGTGCTAGTGTTAAAAACTAAAGGTTTGTTATTTTCTTCTTCAAGACAGAGGTCTGGGGACTTGAGGTGAGGGGGTTCTTTGTAGTAGGAGGTTAATATTATTCAGAAATATTAATTTGCCAGGATAACTTTCATTTAAAGCTATTAAAGAAATCCAGTGGAGCCAGAGTGTAATACTAAATGAATTCATTTGGTTTTATTTTAAATAGATTAACAAAGACAAGATTAAAACCAGGACAGTTGAGTAAAGATGGAAAACAGGTGGTTACCTGTTATTTTACCTTCCAAGCAAAATCTCTGGTGAAACTACATACAGTCCAAGTTTTAAATTAACTTCTAGTGTTACACTCTGTGTTACACTCTGTCCTTCTTCTGCATGACTGAAAGATGCAATTGTTTTCTGTGGTTTATTTTGCCCTGGCATATTTCTCACTAGCTCATTCCTTCTTACTTTTAGTAGGCTTCCTGGTTCATAATTCACAAGTCATCTGTATTTATAGAAGACCACCATTTGAAGCATTATATCCTCTGGTCTTCAAGCTGCTAAATTTCTCCTCTCCTCTACCCCAAAGGTAGACAGGAGGATCCATTTATTTTGTTTCCAAAATAATGTTTAGTAACTATGAATATGATGTGCAGGGTGACATGAGGGATTCAGTGACACTGAATTTATATTAACTTAGAAATGACTGAAAAGTCCAGCTTGTCTAGAAAAGGAGGTAAAAGTCATCAGTTTAGCACATAGGTGGGATCCATGCAAATGTGGAGTAAGCATAATAGGCTTGCACATAATAAACACTTTTAGAACAAGTTATTTTTTTAGTGTGTTAATGTTTCGATCCTAGTTAGATGAAGCTATAATGTTTATTTGGTACCAAATTCAAAAACTCTTCTAATTACAATCTGAATCCTGTGGCCAGGTCATGAAGCAACAAACAGCACAAAAGCAGCAACAAGGATGTATGAGCGCATCAAAATAAAGGTGCAATAAGCATTGCCACCTTATGTGCAATGGCCAAATAACATAAAAATAGACCTGGCAGCACCATTGCATAAATGCCTGCATGGGATAGAAATTTAAGCATGTAACCATGAAACTCCAGTGTACGGTTTCATAATATGCTAACATTCTGCACCTTCAGCCTGATCAGAAACCAGTGGCAACACCTCCCAGCTGCTATTGTTATCTTATTTCAGCAATATTCAAGAAAGCATAGTCAGACTTTGGCTTGGGTAAAATAGCCATACCCTGTTTCAGTTTCAGTAGAGAAACAGAGTAGTTTGCTCAGGGGAAACTGTTCTCACCTGCTGAGACTGGAATAGAGGAACTCTGGCAAACAGAACTGGAGGAGGGAAGCACTTGCACAATACTAGAAGCAGGGGAGGTGGGGACCTCACTGGACTATTTTGGCTTTAAAACTTGTACATGTATAAATATGCAGTATATGGTATAAGCTCCATTTTGACTAAGCCATCTGACAGACAAACCAACAATTTTTCTGAATACTAAATTCAAAGAAAACTAAGAGGTCACATATTTGTTAGAATTTTTTCTTACAACTAATGAAACAACAGAAGTTACAAAATATTTAAATCTAAAGGAACCCACATCCACAAATCATTTTAAAGGGAGAAACTAGTATTTTGGGGATATTACTGAAAAAGAAATGCCAACCTGTATTTCTGTATATCAGGAATGCACAGAATATTCACTTGCAACAGCTAGTGTTGCTTCTCTGATTTGAAACATGTGCAGAAGGGTGAGAATTTTTAAATCTGGCGTTGTTTGTTGTTAGTTTTTTTTTCCTTTTTCCCTGCAGTGAGTTTTATTACTAGGTGAGCTCTTCGGTCAGGATCTCTCAGCTCCATTTAGCAGGTTTCTACACGTTTCAGAACTTGAAAGACTCACCCAACGTATCATCAGCGTTCCCATCATCAGTCACGTTTACACTGGCTTAGTCCCAAATCAAACGTGAATGTCTTTTTTCCTTCTCACATTTTTTTAAAACTTTCTGTAAAAGAGATTAGTCAATAAAGGAAGAAAAAAAAAAACCAACACAAAAAACTCAAAAAACCCCCAAAAACCAAAAAAAAAAAACCCTCAAAAAAACCCCAAAACAACAAAAGTCCAAAACCCAAAACAACAAAAGCTGCAAAAGCTCCATAAACTTAAAACAAAACAGAACAACAAAACAACACCAAAAGTCAAAACAAAACCAAAACCAATTCACAAAAACCCCACTCACTTCACTTTAAAATAGTATGTAAATGTGTTATTTCCATCTTAACTCTTTAAAGTGCACAAAGGAATAAACATCTAAAAGAAGCAAGTAGGAGACGCATCATAGCAGAACAACATGGAGTTTTTGGAAAACAATTTAAACCAAATAAAGGCATGTAGTTCAGATCACTGGTACTGATTAAATTGGGGTTACTCACCAATGTCTTCTTACTGGCTCCAATTCAGCAAAGCACTACACATGACTAATTAGGAATATGAGCATGGAAATAGGATTTAAACTTTAGAACAACCATATTGGGAGGGTTACAGCATCTTACTAAATAAGGGCTTGGAGCCTTAGCTAGCAACTTTATTCATGTAGTGCTTTACTCTCTGTTTGTGGAAAATGTCATCCCTTCAGTCTCATGACTTTTTTTTCTCTTGTGCTCTTGTATCCACATGGCAGAGTTTTTATTTCCTCCTACATTCTGGGGAAGAATTTGAAGGAAGAAGACAGTCAAGATGTACTTCGTTAATTTCTATGCTTATATTTGACACATATAGCAATACGCTACGTCATTGTTTACACAATTCAGTTATTTCTCACAGAGTTTGGTACAGTGTTGTGAAAGCATGCATTTTTTTGTGAGTGCCTCACTACCAGATTTGAGGGCTAGAAATGAGAGGAACAATACTGTACAACCACAGACTTCTGAGAAAAAATACACTGCATTAAAATGGCATTGTATAGCTGCTGATTGTTTCTAAACAATTTCCAGATGAAATCTGAAAACAGGGTTTTCCTAACTGCCAACTCTGCAGACACAATGTGGTAGAGTCAAGCAAGAGTTATATAACTAATTAAAACCAAATTAATTTAATCAAAACCATTAGACACTCATTACTCATGCAGCTGTATCATCTTTTCAGTTTACCTTTATCCTCTCCCCCCAGCTGTATTGGTTACACCCACCTCTTGTTTCTCATCTGAAAATAGACATTTTTTTAGGAAAGGAAATGCATCTGTCTGTGTACCAGCAGATGCTGTCTTGATCTAGATCAGGCACGACTGTAATGCAAATAAAAACATCAGTGGAAAAAGACAAATATAAACAAACTACATAGGTAACTTGCTATTTTTGGACATTATTCGAGACAACTAATTTGAATCTTCTCAGCCACTCATTTGGTAGAGAAATATTTTCTTAGAACTTGTGGTCAATCATAGTTTCTCTCCATACAAAAAAAAGAACCTTTTAAGATGACATAAATTTACAACTTGAACAGGTGGATAAAGATATTTTATTCAGCCAAGAAGTCAACTTCTGAAATCAGACACCTTCGAAACTGGGTGAGGTTTTTTTACAGAGCATTGAGAAACTTCATATTGCTTCAGAACTTTGAAGATTAGTTTTATTGCAATGAAAGCCAGAGGGTTTACAAGTGAACATTAAGAACAGACAACATTTATTATAAAGAATAAATTTTGCAGACGCTGTACATAATTTCTACTTTGGGATTATTATTTAATGACATGACGGAAAGAAAGACTTTGCTTTTATTTGTGTGGTGTTCTCTCTTAGAATGGATGCTCAAGGCAAAAATCTCACTTGTAATGCAAGGTGTGCCAAGTAGGGAAAAGAACACAGGCAGCTTCTTCCTTTTCCTCATGCAGCCATACAGATTTGGGGCAGGATGGTGCCAAATGTACTGAGAGACTTGAGGAATGAAGGGGTGACCCACAGCACCCAAGTGAAATTAAAAATGTGGGTCACTGTACTGGTTTGCTGGAAAGGACCCCTCTCTCTCCCCCTCCCTCCTTCCCTCTCTAAATGCCTTTGGGCATCTGCCCAAGGCTGTGTCTATGCCACACAACAGAGGGACATGATGAAACCTCAGGAAGGGGAACCTCAACTGAAAGCACACTAGGACATTCCCAGGTTTGTGGCCGTGGAGACAATACAGGTGCAATAGTTTATGCTGAATCCAGAGCCCTAAGCATTGTCAGAAAAACATTTCAAAAGAAATGGCTAATACTATCAAAAAGAATGGCCCATCCTAACCCTAGAACAGGAAACGAGGGACTGGGAAATATGGAGCAAGGGTGCCTGGCTTTGTAGTGTACAAACTTGCAAATTGGGAAGAGTCAACATCTGAGAACTGAGAAGATCAGGTTCTAGTTGTGGCTTGGCCACTTCCAGACACAAGTTTGCCTTTATGAAGCCAGCTCAGAAGTCTTTGCATGATGTTCGCAGAAAGCTTCAGGAAACTTTGGAAAGGATGGAGATATATTTGTCAGTGCAAACTCATTTGCATGTGACACTTGGGGTTATATTTTACTGGTGAATGTCAATGCTGGTTTAATGGTAGGCCTCGATGAGCTTAGAGGTCTTTTTCAACCTTAACGATTCTATGGTCATATAAAGAACATGTTGACCATTGTTCTAAGTACTTATGTCATGAAAATCAAACTTAAAATCTGGATTCATTGCACTTAAAAAAATCATTATGATCAAAAATGGTTGTGTTTGTTCTGTGAAGAACAAACACAATTATTTGACAGAAAGAGCAACCTGAACTTCTGCTGTATTTACTTAACTTTTTCTGCAACACTTTTCTGCACCTTTTGATAGACACAAACATTAACCCTGCTGTGTTCACAATTACTCAAATGACTATTTTGTCTGAGATATAACACAATTCCTCGTCTCTGTCAGAAAACCTCCAGATCAGAAAACTCTCATGTCAAGGTCTGAAAAATTGTATAAAAATTAAGTTACTAAGTGAAAGCTGAGACTTATCTGTGTAATAAAGATCTGCATAACAAAGCATTCAAAGCCATCAGGGATATTCTGACAAGGTATGGAATTGGTAAAGAGGCACGAATAGCAGAACATCCTTACTCACCTCAGTGCCTAAAAGGAATGGGGAAACATAAGGGCTGCATTTGCCAACAAATTTTGTAGCCAAAAAGCCAAAGTGAAAAGTCTCATTGGGCTGTTGGAGCAAGACTTCTATAACGCCAGTCATGCCTCTCATTTGAAAAGGAATCCTGAAAAGAGGAAATAGTTTCCTAAGTATGTTATCCATATTCACCTAAATTTTCATCTTTGTGGAAAATACAGGAAAGATACAAAAAGATCACAGGGTCTTTCAGAAGTTATGAAAAAAGCTGCTGTTACTGAAATATGACCCCAAGTGTCATATTCAAGAAAAAAGAAACTGAAAATCATAACATATCAAAAATGAAGAACTACCTTCTTAATCTGTTTGCAATTTCTTCATAACAAAATGTTGTAAGTCTGCTCTTGTAAAAAAATTTATTAAAAATAGGAAGAGGGGAAAGAACATAAGAGACAACTGATAGTTCTTTCTTTTCATTGTTAAGAGGGGAAATCAATAATTTCACAGAAAGAAATCACTTCATGTTAATATAACTATACAAGTGTACAACTGGTGTGAGCAAAACCACAATCTGGCCCTGTAAATCAAGCTGAGACTGTTTATATTTACCCCATTTGCTTGGAACATTTCTCTTTCAGAGTTCATAACTCCTGTGGGATCTCAGCCTCTCAGGACTGGGGTGCAGGGTGACCAAGACCACCCCTGGGGGGCTCGGGAGTCCTGGAATGTTGCCAGAAATGTCTGGTGGCTGGACTTTGATCCCACATGGGAGATGACATCAGTAGGAGGATAGGAGGATTTCACCAGGGTGAATGGTGAAGGGATAAGTTAATTGGAGTGTGAGATACAGGGTTTAAGATTTCTGTACAGGGGGGTCTAGAGAAGTAAGATGGAGGAATTGGGGCGTGCCCTTCTCCTTCTTCTTCTTCTTCTTGGCCTCCATCTTCTGTGGTGATGTTGGCACTTTGGGATTGGTCCTTACCAAAAGTGCACTGGTTAATAAGGGTAGAGGGTATTGGAGAAAAATGATAAATATTGTATACGTAACTCCGAGTATAAAGATAAGTGACCGCCCCGGGGGGCTCAGAGTGTGCCCATGGCTGACTGCTGAGCAGAACTCTGTCAGGCCAAGAGAAAATCTTTTAGATAAGCATTTAATAAACACCGAGACCGAGAAAAGATCTGAAGTCCCTTCTCGTCCTTTGGAGCGTGGGCTGCCCAAGGCCATCTCGGGCCTTCCCGGACCATCTAAACAGCCGAAAATCCGACAACTCCCTTAGCATTTAAGGCACTCCAGAAAAATGGGCTTGTCCGTAAGAAGTATACCAAAAATTTGTCTAAAAGTGAGATTTGAGGTATAGAAAATGTCCAAATGAGAAGTTTGAACTTATGAAGCCTTTGCCCAGGTTTTATTTGACAATTTCGATGTTAGTGAGTAGTAGCAAAATACCAAAGATAGTAAACTCATGGGGTGTTATTCCCTAGGCAGCTCAGAGGGGAGATGAGCCCTTACCAAAATTATTGTCACTGACACCGCTGGTGGATCTCTAAATCAAAGACAAAAATAGGGCCTTGTGCAAAAAATATTGCTCTCTTTCTTAATTTTCATTTTTGTTGTGGAAGCACTGTAAACATCAAAATGGACCAAGTAAAGACATGGAATGGAAGGTTATTGTTCCTAACAACCAATCTCAGCTAAAGAGTGAGAATAACTGGTCAATGATGCTTCTCTGATTTTTGATATGTCACCATTCATGCACAATGTTTTATGCTTCCCATATGCTTTACTGTATCCACATTGTAATAGTATTGTAATGTTCTTTTTTGGAGGGAAAAAAGAAAGATAAATTTGGGGTAAAAATATCCCTTCTGCAGGACCAGTGAGACCAACAGCAGGAAATGCCATCAGGGCCTACGACTTCACGGATCTCCTCTCTAAACACATTACCATCTTATGGAAATAGGAAAAGTGGAACAGGGCAGAAAACTCCTTGCACTCATGGAACTGAACTTCCTGAATTTCAACCATCAACTTAGCTTTAAGATCTGCAAGTCAAATAACACCACTCAAGATTTGACTCATGGAATGATATCCCTATATGACCATGGAAACATATTTGATACTGTTTGTGATAGGTATGAAATGCTACAGTTTATGAGTTTCTACCCCTTTTACTCCACAGTTTCTATTTATTCTATCATTCCCCTACTCTGTCATTTGTATTATACAATAGATAGAAAAATAATTGGAAAATTAAGAGTTTGTCTGTGCACACTATGTTGAATGACATCAAGAAGCAATTTTCAGTGTAACTGAGTCATTGCAATTCTATTAACCTCTCTATGTTCTAGGATTTTGAAAATGACAGATCTGTAAGAACTTCATAGCCACTTTTACACATGTAAATTACAGCTGTTTCTTCAGGTTGTTTTTACCTGGTATAAATATCACAAACTTTCAAAGTTTCTATCTACCTCTGCTACTAGTTCCTCCAGAAAACCATAAGTAATTTTACTTTCATTTATGGGTATGAAAATTAAACATGATAAACGAATTTGAGATCTTTGCTGCACTGTATTTATAAGCCCATATTTATTTTTTTTTTATGTGATGAGACTGTTCATTTAATCCAAATCCCCTTGAGGGCCCCAAGCCAAACTTTTAAGTGTTGATGAGAACATTTCCTCACTATAGGTAAGGATCTTGTTCTCTAGGCTCTTTTTGCTGCCAGTTCAGAGACCTGACAGCAGTTCTTCTCCTTTTAACATTTTAACATGTCTCTGCATTTTAATTATCATAGAAGAAGCAGAAAACCCCAAAATAAATCAGGTTGTTTACAATTAAGCCATAGGGAGGAACTGCCATTAAACCTTAATGGGCAGTAATGATTTTCTTCAATATTTTAAAAACAATCATCACCCAGACACCAACATATGGAACATCTAACTTATAAAATCTCTCACTTTTCATCTTCTTAAAAGCTATTACAGAGGATGTCTTTCCTCAAAATACCTAACACCAGTTTTTGACTGATTGTGCTTAATATATGAGGGGCCTTTTTCATATCTAGGACAAGAAAGCTTGGATGATCTTCAAAAAACTATATGGAATATATAGATATATAGAATTTATTTACATTATGGAAGAATTATATAATATATACATAAGCCTTTATGCACTGAACTTTTTGTGTAACAGAGACACATGTATTGGCCTGAGTCTTTAAAATCAGAGTTGAGCTAGATGCAGTTGGACACCTTCTGTCAGGAATTATGATGGCTAAGCAAGTCTCCTAGGACAAGACAAAGGACAGAAGCTACATGGAACAGAGGGAATACTTATTTGGAAATCATAATGTGGGAATTTACTTGAAGCACACTTAAAACAAATACATCTGAGAAGCTGCAGTGCTCTGGCTTTGCTTAAATGCAAAATTTTGCAGGGAATAAAGGGACAGAGAAAGATGTGCTTGGTAAGTGCTGCCTCTTCACCCTGGGCTGGTTTGCCAAAAGCCCCTGACACTGATCTGATGCTGGGGCCATTACACAAAGGCTTCCTTTGCTCCTGCACAGTGAGCAGACCAGGCTTGCAAACCCTTATTCAGCACCACAGCCGTGACAGCTGCCTTGGCCAACTCTTCTAGCATGGGCTGCTGAGGCACAGGGAGCTGAGCATCCCTGAGGGGAATGCTTCTAGGACAGCCTCGTGATTTCTCACTGCCTGTGCTTCTCAGGCTTCCTGCAGTGCTTATTGTAACCAAGCCACATGTTTAATGTGAGCCCATCCACCATAACAGCCACTTTTCAAAATTGTTTATACCTCTGGTTTACACAGCATTCTGCATCAGTAAGTATCACCATTTAGTCAGGCACTGTATGGGGAAAAAAAAGTTTATTTTTATGTCTTGTTCTTGCTCATTTAATCCTGGTTATAAAGGACTAAAATACAGATCTGAAACTAATGTTTAATGGGAGGTCAGCAACCTTTTTGAGAAATAGAGGGCTGAAGGTGGTCGTCATTGCAACTCCAGTAGGATTTCCAAAGGTCTGTTTGTGGTCTTACATTTATTTGAATCAGTTTCAGACACTTAATTAGATAATCTGATAGCCTACCCATACTGAAAACAAAAACCAGAAAACTTTAGAAAATGTTTACACCAATTTCCATTTACTACAATGTCCACTTTGGAAATTTCTTTGCGTTCATATAAACATCACAATTTGTCAGAGATTGTACCTGAATGAAATAAACAATTAAGTGAGGACATTTCTGTTGGCATATTTATGCTACCATTATTCAGCTAGGATAGGGATGTTGCTTAGTGCAGTGATTTTTAATGTGCCAAATTTACTTAGCTATGCTGGCATAAATTTAGCATGTAGACTAGGCTTTGCTTTTATTTCTTTCCTTTTTTGTTTTGCTTCATTTAGCTCACATTTCCTCTTAATTTACCTAAACCAAACTAAAATAAGCCTCATGCACACTGGGAAAAAAAAAGTATTTCAACTCGTCTAATTAACCTGTTTTAAAAACAAATGCTAAAATAAACAAGGATATCTCTTTTTAAAGCACACAGCAAAACATCACAAAATAATTACAACAGGGATAACTTTGTAAAATATGCCATGAACACAGTATAGTAGAACCACTAAGCTTTGAAAAAATGTGTGGAACTCAATTTTATGGGAGGCTGTTGGTTCTCATTATATGTTAAGCACATGAAAGAAATTAAAAACTTGAAGCAGTGCAGTGAGCCAGGTCTGGAGAGGTGCTGACATGAGACATGAGGAGTGCAGGCCATACAGAGAGGGTGCTGCCACAGACAGGATCAGGGGAACAGGACGTGCCGGGGGAGGGCTGAGCCTTGGCAAACTCATATTCCTCTTCTTGCATATCTATCAGCGGCAGCTTTTGAACTCATTTTTGCTGAGTGCAAAGATATTCCCTGTCAGGCCTTAACACTGTACCATTATCTGTTTTAAAGACTCATCTCCACTCCCACTGTTTTCTTCTACAATGCTGGACTTGCTGCTGTAATTACTGTAACAGCTGTCTGTGTCACAAGTGGTTTCTGTAAGTTTGCATAGCATTTATCCAAAGTGAGGCTTTGATACTTCTTGGGGTCATTATTATATCACAAGCAAAGAACATAAGCAAATATTTATGTGGCTATTCCTTTCCACGTTAAATCATATTTTATTTTATTTTTAATGAGATTTTTGAGCCTCAATTTATAGCTTTAGTAAGATCATTCCAACATCTTTCTGGAGGGTAGCAGCTTTTTGGCCTCTTGTGAAAGGCAGCTAGGGACAAAACAGTGTTTGACCCAGAGAACTCTGAGTATGACTGTAGACCAGAGAGATACGTGAAGAACTTAGGTTAACTCTAAGTATTGACAGAATTAGATAAAATTTCTATTTATGTACCTTAAGATTTTTTTTCCATAGTACACGTTATTTCAGCATGGCAAAACAAACTCTGTAGTATTGTAGGGCAGTCAAATAATAAGGATTTTTTTCTTGGTTTTTGTTCTTCAAGAATGGTTGTTCAGACATCTGTCACGGGCTGCTTCTTTCATATCTGTCCAGTAAAAATGCAGGGCTTTTTTACTGGAAACTCAGGGAGTTTCTATAAACATTAGAGATTATATTTCTATAGCAAAATTGCCTGTCCCTGTAATTAACAAAACTCATCTAAACCAAATGTGTGCACTTTTGCCTTGAAAAATAAAGTACTTCTTTATTTCTTTCTTTACTCTCCAAGCTAGCTGAGATATTTCCATGAGTTAATGACTTACTTTTGCAGTTACAAAAACTGAATTGCTTGCCCTTCAACCACCTTGAAGTACACAAACAGCTATTAGCTTGCATTAGTCATTAGCAACACACAGGTCTAGGCCTTTTGTGCTGCACTGAAATAGATATATTGGGACATTATTATCTGCTTTGAATTCTACTAATTTATCTAATTCTGTGGAAATTGGAGATTACTTGTCATATCATGAATATTTGGTAACACTTGGCTTCCAAGAATAAATGAAAAAAGAAAAAAGAACAACTCTATTTTTTCTTCAAACATAAGAAATCTCTGCTCTCTGCCCACAATATTAGGCACACATGCAGCATGCAAAATACCTGTACCATTATTTATGACCTTCAGAAATACTGATACAACAGCATATATTCAGAGTCGAGCACAAAACCACCCCATTTCTATTGGACTCCTTTGACAGAAGAATTATAAACATAATGACTATGTACACACTTGATAAGGACACCATTATGCCATTTATACTAATATACGATTATATCAGCATAAACACTGCTTTCAACATATACAGAGCACAAGACACACCTACAAAAACCCTGCAAATAAGACTTTTGTCAATGCACAGCTGCCAGCACTGTGGGGTTTGCAGGGTGCATGTGCTTTGCTGTTTCCTTCCCTGTCCTTCCCTGTTCCATGTCATTGATCCAAGAGGCACTGAGGCACACAGTGTGTCGTAGGTCAGTACCTCAGTGTTAAACACCTACTTTAAAGTACAAATGGGTCCCAGACTTGTTCTCACACCTGAAAGCAAATACAGGGAAGGGGCTTTCACTTCTCAGAGTTTCCTTCCTTCTTCCTTTGAAGTTTTGAAGTACCTTTTTAATAGTCATAGCTCATTTTCCCTCTGCTATGCTTTTGTTGTCAGAAACACGGAACTGTGTGATTAATACTATGCAATTCCTTTTAGAGAAGGAGTTCATATCTTAAATATTTGCAGAATACCAATATCCATCCTATTGATCTTCAGTATTACAAAAAAGATTAACAAACTAAAGAAAAAAACAAGGAAAATCTGCACATGCATTCAAAGTCAGTTACATATATCTACCTGGTTATCATGGCCTGAGATGAGGAAATGGGCTTATACCATGGGGTACATCTGAATAAAACACCTGCTAGTGCAATTTTTTGTCGTTGTTCTTGTGACTATTATTTCACTATGTACTAGTTCTATAATACTTTCACTGACTAACACTATCTTCAAGACCAGCATTGCCTTTCTCAGCTGTAAAGATATATTACTAAATCTATAGTGGGTGTGCCAATTTGCTTCATTATAATTTATTTTATTTAGCTACATCTAGTAAATATATAACAAATGTATAACATTCTTTATTGGATAGCAAAATAATGAGCAACTAAATTGAAACTGATGCATTTTGACATGTATCAGCACTTACAAAAGCATTTTTATTGAACTTCAATTAAGTTAATTTAAAAGGTTTAGCAGCTCTTTCTAGTACTGATTATACACCATAATATTTATTGTCATAGCCCTTGTGCTTCTCCACATTCATGTTTAGTATGGTAGGGATAAGAATGCAGGTGGTTGGCATCTCAGGGTGCTGTGTAGGTTCATGTACTTATATACACAGAAGTGCTCATAGTGTGAAAAGTATCTCAGGGTTTTACTGAGTCCTTTCTGAGGACTGATGTAGTCATTGACCTCCTTTGTCTTCCATTAAGCAATCCCTCTTATCCCCCTTCTCCTCACCAGCAGCCTCTTCAGAATGGAAAATCTATGGGAACTTGTTCTCCTTTGCCTGTTCCTAATGACCATCCTCAGCAATGATGGGTTTGTGAAGAACATGTAAAGCCATTTATTTATTAGTTTATATATATACATTAAAGGATAGGAAGCAGCTGCCTAAATCCTTTCTAATAGAGCATGCAACCTGTTAAGGTTGCTTCAAATCTTAAATTAGTTTAAGTTAATCAAAACTTGCCTTTGCAGTATCTAGTTTAGAGAGCAGCACATGGCTACTGTGAAAGCCTTCAGACATAAATAGGGAAAACTGGCTTGTTGGAACTCCCATAGAATAGATGTAATTAGATGCATTGCTAAAATGATTGGAAGCTATGGTATTTATAGATGTTATATTTTCTCAGCTCAGTGACTAAACACAGAAGGGCATGAGACAGAGCTGTTTAACTACACTTAAGTTTTTATGCTATTCCTCACCATGAGTTATTATGATAAAATATATTTTCTAAGGGAATGAAAAATAGTCATTCCTTCCTATAAAGGTATCAGGAAAGTATGAGGAGCATCTGTAAATTTTTTTCAATAAGTTGTCAAGGACAAATAAGATGCTTGATGCACTAGGGGTGGAAGAATAAATAAATAAATAAATAAATAAATAAATAAACAAATTAAAAAACCCTCAGTAAAAAAGATTTGTTGCCAAATCCTGATTCTGAAAGTTGGAGAAAAATACAATAACCCAAGCAAGCACATATTTTTACTTCTGTCTAAGCTTAGAGGTCATACTAAATAGAGTAATTTTTTTAAAAAAAATTTTACAATACATGGAAAGAAATGTTTCAGTGTGAGGAAACATTTTTACTAATGTCATTCCAGCCAAAAAACTAAAGAAATTAGAGAAATTTTTGAACTCTAGTATCCCTTTTAAGATTACTAAAGGTTTTCTGAGCCAAAAGCTTGTATGTTTTTGAAGAAGTATCTGTTGCAATGAGAAAAGACTTTATGTCTTCATAAAAGATATGCTCGATGGTAAGTTGGAAACAACTTGGCAACAATCCTTCTGTTATAACTTGCCTATGGCGTTACTCCTTAAAATCTAGAAGCTTCAGCAGTCTCAGGGGTTCTCTATAAGATAATATTTCAAGTGTTGCATATTTATGCTTAAACATTGGATTCAATATTTCTTCATTAATATTTACCATGAAGTGATTTTTCTTAATATGTTGTTGGTTTAAGTTAGATTTAAAAAAAAGAAAAAGGAAAATCAGTCTTTCTGCCACAAAACTGTGAAAACTAAATTATTCTACTATATTCTTGTTTCCACTTAAGATTAATTTCACTTGTGTGTTTTTCTTATCAAAATTGAAGAATTTTGTTTGTTACTCTAATTCTTCAAAGTATTTCAGTGTTGGAATGTAGTTGTAAAATGTGCCCTGATCATCCTCCATCTATTTCAATATTTATTTTTGCTCCTACTTTCTTGACATATGCTCCTGAAACATTTGGCTGGGACAACACCTGTGTTGATAGTATTAGGAAGGGGAAGATATTCCACTTCTCATATCTGAACCACAAGGTCTGCAAATTTTTAGTGAAAAAATAAAATTAGTAGCTTAAAAACTCCAGACATTTGTTTGCTTCAGTTCATGTCTCAGTGTCCTATAGTCGTGAGAAGGGAGAAGGGATAGACTGGCGGTCACTGGTCCATGGAAATAGTGACATTGCACTCACCAAAGTGAGTTGACTCACCCAAATCCAGTCCAAAGGAATCATCTGCTCTGATAAGGCATATTTTCCTAATATATTCAGAATTACAAATTCTAGGACTGAATACTTTATCTCTGTGAATTTCTGGATACAGCCATTTGAAAAAATAGGTTTAGGTCCATTGAAACTCAAAGTTCTTAAATGGGTGGAATAAGAAAATATTTGGGGTTTTTTTTTTCTTATTTTAGTTTTGGTGATTTTAAATGGATTAATGAGTAATTTATTTTTCCCAATTGCTTTCATTTTAAGAACACTTTGAGCATATTTGAAAGCAAATTATTGTTTCAAATTACTGAAATAAAGTATATGGAATTACCTTTTTTGTTCCTGGAAAAATTGTCTCAAAATGCCCTGTTGGTTCTGATCAATCATTATGTGTCCATTTGGGTGACAAAAAAAACCAAAAAAAGGTAGAAAAAAAAAGATTTTTAAGTTAAACATTAGTCAGGAATACTACTAGAGTCTGTGAGCTTGCAAGAAATCTAAACATTTGCTCCAGGTATTCATCTGCTAAGATCTTGGGCATTAGGATTGAGAACTGACTGGGTCAAAATACATTCTTCCTCTTCCCTTGATTGGTTCCCAATAGAAGTGTCTTGCATTATTTATTATTAAAATATAGAAAAAATGCAAGGTAATACAGGACTTTTGTTGGTGTAGTTATAGGCCATATTTACCTGGGACTATGAAGTTATAGCAATGTCAGCATTGATAAATATGAATTGAAATAAGATGAGGATGTGGATTTTTTTTTCTTAGTCATCTACAGTTACATAAATATCTCTGTGTTTTTGGAAGAAACAACAAACTCACTACACCTCACTCTCTGGATACAGAGGAGAAATCTTCACCATGTGGAAAACATCCCATTAGCATCAGAGAGGATGTTCTCACAGAAAATTCCAACCAGCTCCATATGTTTCCTCATAAGAAAGAGTTATGTTTACAAAACCATTTTTCATGTATTTCTAAAATCAGTGTGTAAGTAATATTTCACTGCAGCTAGGACACATGCAGAGCAAAGTTCATAAGCAAACCAACAAGCGTTATATTTCATTAGATCAACAAGTACTGATGAAAAGTTTTCACAAGGCTTCAGACACAATTCATACTTCAAGCTCAAAAAAATACCTGCAGGAAGAGGATAACCACAGTATAATCTTTTATAACCACAGTTTTGCTTTATTTTGCTTCTATTATGCTAAGTAGTCTTATATAAAACGTTATTTCTATTTATAAGCTTTTCTGTGTTTTATCTCTCAGTGACACAACTTGTGTTAGTACTTCATAATGAAAACCTACTCCTAATCATTAATTCCAGGAGAAAATAATAATAATTCACATCATGTATTTCTTCTACAGAATTAAGTACAGTTTGAATAAATTAATCATTTTGTTTATGAAATTTTCTTTATGATGACAATTCTTCATTCTTCTGCTCAGAAACAAAGCAAAAAAACCCCAACCAAACAATCAAAAGAACACATTTTAGTGTCTTAATAAATATATAAAATATTTGTTTACTTCATTTTCTTATTCCAGGGTCTTTTTGGTAACTGCCTACCAAAAAATCTGTCATTCAAGAATGGAAAAAATTATATAGAAATCTATATTTCATTACTTTACAATTTTCACTCAATATTTTTGTCCTTTTTTATATAGATATCATTTCCTCATTTTCTAAACATAACAAAACTTTGTATGTGCATTACATTTTATGTTACAGAACTTGCTACAATGCTAATTTGAAGTATGACTTGTGTCAAAGTTGTGTACAAGCATTTTGACAGGTCACTTTTTTTCTGCTTCATTCCATTTTCTTAAAGCTGGTATATAACAGTATGTTGGCAGCTGCATTTATGATTAGAACTA
Organism: Melozone crissalis; assembly: GCF_028551555.1. Lineage (NCBI taxonomy): Eukaryota > Metazoa > Chordata > Aves > Passeriformes > Passerellidae > Melozone > Melozone crissalis. The sequence goes on along the minus strand of NW_026535782.1, from coordinate 11,071,923 downwards.
TAGTGAAGTTCTTGTTTATGTGATTATATTAGCAGCAATGACAAAAATAACTGACTATTTATTGGTAATTGTTACCCTGGCCCGTATTGGACTTCATATTGGGAATATTTTTTTTTTGCTATTTATTTAATATTTAACTCTGGTTAAGAGCAGCCCTCCTCTTCTACCCTGGGTATTTACATAGGTTTATGGAATGTGGCTAGGGTGCTCAGTGCCTTACAACATTGAATCCAAATATTCTGCAGCAGTCACAGCTCCCTGAGGTTCACAGAGCCCGACTCTTTTCTGATATGTACATGACAAGTAACAGAAAATTACAATGGACAAAATAGGGGTAGCATTTTTGAGAGTGTGGACAGGGCCAAAGGGCTGCAGGCTGTTGGTATCCTCTTCAAGCAAACAACACTCAGCTAAACTCTAAATATAACCAGACTCACATCCTAACCTGCACTATGGGATTCAGATCTCAAAATATACAAAAAAAATTTTAGTTCTCTTGGGGAAGTCCTTCAAGCAAGGCCCAAACTAAATCCAGTTCCCAAATATCACAGTGGGAAATAGAACTAAGACAACACTCTATGTGTCCTACAGGATTTGTGTCCAAAAGCCTGATGATCTCTTGTGATTAGACACTTCCTTTACAGTGTAAGGGAGTTTGTCTGTCTAGAAATTGTCCACAAGGAAAACATCTTCCATCTCTGACGATTACTATCACTTCACTGAAATAATTGTGGTTATGCTGTTCTGCAGCAGTCAAGGGTTTGGCTATTTATACCTGATATAAAATAGTGCATATATTTATGCAGCTCTCTTAGGGCCTTATGAAATGCATTCTTTTGTATTTTGCATCCACAGGGCACAAAGAAAATTTGTTAATTGCTTCTATTTTGATCGGGCTGTCTCACTGAGGGATAAAAAGAGACAGGTTTCCTGCTACAGGAGAAAGCTGAGCAGCAACACTGACACTGATGGCAAAGCCAGGTGGATGTAGTGACTGTGGTGCTGAACAGCTGTAAGTGTTTGCCACCATCCCAGCACCCCTCTAGACTGAATGACTAAATGGGGGCTAACAGCAATTGGGATAAACAGGAATAATGGAATGATTGCAGAATTTCTGCTCCCTGCTTTGTAAATGTGTCTTGGTTTCCCTACTGTCTGCCACAAGAGGCAAGTGGCTTTCTTTGTTATCACGAGTCTATTTCCATACTGACAGGGTACTTGTAAAGCTCCCTCAATAATGTTCAGAGAATTTAAATTGTTGATAAACAAATTCCCTAATGCCTTTTGTAATAGCTTCTGAGACAGTTTTTTTTTATGTGATGGAGGTAAACAATTAAGAGTAGTTCTCTGATATCAGAATCTCTCCATGGTTTTGGAAAGTTACAGCAATTTCTTCAGAGTTCCCAATTTTCCCACGCAGGGTGTGTATTGAATTCAGCAACTCTTTCACTGGCCAGGACAGAAGCACCTTAATCCTCTGCAATACTTAAAAAGTGCTGTTGTTTTGGGTTTTGTTGGTTCGTTTTTTTTGAGTTGGGGTTTTTGGTGGGTTTTTTGGTTGGTTTATTTTTGTGTTGTTTGTTTTTTTCTCAATGCACCTTCAATTCTCTTTCTAGATACCTAAATGGTTATTGTATTCTTTACATTTTACAGTTCTGTGATCTGAGTGCTTATTCAATGTGATCAAGGTGATCATCATATTAGGTAATGATTTTCATTGATTGATCTAGGTAGGGAAGAGCAAAGAATTTAGCAGACTTTTCTATTTGGCATTACTCAGTGAAGGATAAATACATTCTTCTCCTATGATACAGCAAAAGTTCAGGGCTATGCAGGATCTCTTCCTTCTCTCTCCCAGTGTGACAGATGTCATAAACTGTCACCTAAATCTTATTAAGCATAAGATATATGGTGTTAATATTTCTTTGACTATTTATCTTTAGATAGAACTTGTACTTGTTTTTATATTTTTGATTTTTTTTTTGATGGCAAAAAAGTGAAAACCTCTAGAGATTTAAACATATCAATATTTCCACTATAAATAGAAAATCCATTAGATTTACCTTCAGGCTGTGGAGTTCATTTTCTACTGTGAAACTTCACTGGTTTTGGAAAATGTCTCTAATGTTAAAAAGAAAAGTGCAGCTTGTGACACTAATAATCAAATAAAATTGTTTAAATAGTAAGATGATTTTCATCATGAAGACATTGTATTTTTACCATCGTCGCAATTAGTATCTTGCCATTTTGTACAATAAATTGGAGAAAGAACAGGATGAGCTAGCCCTGTTCAAGTTCCAAAAGCATAGAAAAACAGAAAATGTAGATCAACTTATTATCATTTTATATACATAGCTGTCATGTTAAGTCGCCCCACTGCAAAGGAGTAAATAAACAAAGCATATTATGTCAGAACTTGAAAACTATAGTACATTGCTCTTGATACTCTAGAGCCCTAAGGCAATATTACAATCTGCAGTTTCTAACACAGATATTTACTCTGCAATAAAGTGGTAATAGAAAAAACTCACAAAGTCTTTTGCTCTTTGGCTTCCTGGAGTTTGGCAGGCTGTTCATCCACCTGACACAATTAATCCCAACAACTAGACAATGGAACAACAGCAACACATGAACATTTCTGAGAACCACTTTATCATATGTTGCATAAAAATATTTGAGGGCTGGGGAATGGTTGGACTGAAAGTTCAGTTCATGATTGTTTACAATACAGCAAACTTTAGTCTAAACGGAGACTCTGAATAGCTTTGCCATCTGTTGTTTAAAAAAACAGAAAGAAAGAAAGAAAGAAGAGAAAAATGAGTTCCATTTGCTTCAAACAGCTACGGGGTGGTCAAGTTAGAATACTTGGCACAGGAGATGTTTAGAATTGAAAAGGAGTTTACATCTGGTCCCTGCTCACAGCTTATTTAACTCATCTGTAGCTGCCTTTGTTATCCCAAGCTCTGAAATCTGTTTCTGCTGTTCCTCTTTGGGCTTGCTGCAGCCAGTCCTGGCTACCACGAGCAGGGATGTGAAGCTGCCCTGCACTGTCTGTGGCTGTGGCAGGCACTCCAGGCCAGGGGCTTCTGCAAGTGCAGCTTCCCCTGCAGACACAGGCTGCCAGAGCTCGCCCAGCTGCTGAGGCAGGCACCCCTGCTCCCAGGAAAAACAGTGCAGGGAGCAGGACCCCTGCATGCTAAGCAGGAACCAAGCTCTTAAATCAAAGTCTGTTTTTTAACTCATATGGCTACATTGGCATTTTACGCTGTGGATGGTGTTTGGACTTTCAACAGAAGCAATTTTGGGCACCAGTGACCTAGAAGAAGGTGACCTGTAGTTGCCACTGCCATCAGGAGTCCTCAACTTGGGGGTGTGAACCCAACTGACCCCACAGCTGGAGAGGTTTCAGTGATGGCAGAACCCTGCACACAGAGTCACAGCTTGGCCTTAGGAGGGTTGATAGCACACCATTTGTTTCTGCACTGGAAGAAATCCCAGGACTGGAAGACATAAGTAGAACCAAGGTAGATATTTTAGGCTCTTGAAAAGCCTCCTGTGGACTCTTGTCTGAAACCAACATTTTGAAAATCTCCTTGCAAAAGGTCTGAATATTTTCACAGATTTTCAGATGTACATGTGTTGGCGAGTCATACCCCACACTTGAGGAAAGCCAATGCTGCTTATCTTCCATTGCATTTCATTATTATTACACTATCAGGAGAACATGGTGAGCATTCAATATCATATAAATTCATTAGAATACATAATACACAAACCTTGCAAAGTTAGCTATCTTTAAATTTATCTGGCTTTTAGCGAATTTTGAAGTGTAAAAAAATTATAAATTCAATCTACCAAAATGTGTTGGAGATACTTTCTGAAAACTTTTTTATGTAAATCACCAGACTATTCTAAACAGACCTTTTCCCCAGGTGATAGGTACAATAAAGGCAAGTCTTCATTTATCAAATAATTCAAGCATAATATAGTAAAAGTTACAACTTAAAGTTTAAAATTTTCATCATATTTTACAGACCTCAGAAAACAGGATACTCATAAAAAATTGCAAATTATTTTTACTTTGACAAAAAATATTGAATTTTTGCCATATAAAAGCTTCCAGAGATTAAGTTTAATATCTTCCTACCAAGAGCCTTTTCCATCCCTCCTCCCCTCCTTTTTTTATTCACTTACTGGCCTGCTTGGCTATGGTCTAGACTGAAAATGAAATCAAATTATACATGAAGATACAGGTCAACATTTCTAGCTCATTCTTTTTAAGGAAGAATTCTTATGTTTAATTCAGACAAGGTTTGGCAAAGTTTCTCCGTATCTCAGCTGAAATAAATAAACTGTCAAATTTATCAAGGTTAGACCAAAACTAACAATCCTGGGCAACAAATACTGAAGAGGTTGAGGGTGTTGTGTTTGTGCTGCTATTCCTGGGAAGTCAGATCATGCTATTGTAGTTCCTTTCCCCCACATCTCTGGCAGGGTACATCCATATCTGCTGTGTGGATCATTAATGGGATTGTGTGAGAACCTCATAAATGTGGCTTAATTCATGCCTGGCTAAAAACCCCCACTTTGCTGTAATTCTCTCGTAACTGTTGAACATTCAATGGAGCTGCAGCTACTTTCATCATATCTTATCTTAAAATATTTTGATCTTGAGGATGGACCATTCCACTGTATCACACATTCATGGGATCATTTAGATTGGAAAAGACCTTTAAGATCGTTGAGTCCAACTGCAAACCTAACACTGCCAAGGAGGAACTAAACAGAAACCCTGTAAGAGATTGCCATGCAAAGAGCAAAGAACAACAGGATTGCTACAGATGTGCAGGCTCTGGAGTAAGTCTGTGAGCCAAGAAAATAGAGGGACTGCCTCCTTTGCCATTTGTCCCTTTAAGGCAAAACCAGAATTAGGTCCCAGACAGGGCCTTAAAGTAAAATTCAACTCTCATATATGACAAGGAATCTGAAGGCATCGAGTGAAACACCTTTACATGCAAACTTGACCCATAAATTAAATTAGGCTTGTCTTTGTATATTATTAGTAAAATATATTATTCTGCAATTACTGATTAGCAACACTCCAATCCAATATTCGGTGTTGCTAGAACCTGGAATTAAAATATGTCTGAAACCCAGTTGGGCCACGGATTTTCTTACTGAACTCTTTTGTTGCATAAGGTCTCTGACTATGTAAGGTGTTTTACAAATTTTTAAGGACTATCTTGTTTATTTAAAGCATTTTATTCTTTTCCTATATAATTTATAGATTATATAAGAAAAGAATAATAATCTCACCCTTTTCTACCCCTTTTTGACAGTTTGAGTAGGATTTGAGGGATCAGGACTTGAGTAGGACTTGAGCTTCAAGAGGAAAACATTTGCTGAAAAATCTATTGAATAATTAGGAGATACATAGCATTTTACTTATCAGCTGGTGTGAAAAGTCATTAATCCTTTACTAGCATTCCAGACATCTGGTGTTAAGAGTAAACTTAAAAATTGCCCTAACTTAAAAAAAAAAAAAGTTAAATGTTGCTTGATTTTAAAACTTGCTGTTCTTTTGAAGTTGTTATATATGCCTCTACTAAAAAGAGAAAAATTTAAATACCTGGAACTTTCTTCCTATTATCATGTCTCTTTTTCAGGAAGACACATTCCTCAAATCATTGTGTAACCTATGTAGCATCTATTGCATGTAATCACTACCTGCAACAATGCTTTGGCTGGAGCACAAAAAGTTCTTACCCTTGGGATGAGGGGTCAGCCCTTTACACACAGACTGTGAGTAGATTTGCCAGCCCTGAACCTCACCCAAGATCTCCAACATGTGTTTTACATTTCCTAGTCAGATTGAGGATTGTGTTGTTGGGTGCCTTATATTTTGCTTTCCAACTGGAACAGACAGTCACAGGATAAGAGAAGAGATGCCTTGGAATATTATTAACCTCTATCTGTCACTTCCTAGCAAGTGATTGTTCTTAAAACACTTTTTTGGAAACTCTTTTTCAACTTTCATCTCATTATAGAATTCATGTGAGATTGTAGAATTCATACATGTGAGAAGGTGTTCCTATTGCTTTTACAGAGATTTTTTCTATTGCCTGATATTTATTTGATCTTGAAATTTATTTTTACATTGAAAACTTTTTTTTCTATATAACCACCTGATTTTGAATTGTTATTCTGTAATCACATGTGCTCATGCAGCTCAACCACCTCTATTTTTAATGCTTAATAAGAGAAATCAAACATACTGCTTTTCACATGACATTTTGCTTCAGAGCTTTCCTAGGTTTTTGGGGAATTTGAAGTCAATGCATTTCTGGCAACAGCGCTATCATTGGATGAATTTATGAAATAATTCAGGCTGTGGTCCCAGTGAGAGAAAATGATGCTATCCTATGATATGAAATCTGTGCTTCTGCAGAAGCATGTTATGTTTTGCAGAATCATGAAAAAAATGTATGAAGGTCATCTAGTCCATCTGCTTGGTTTGATCTGCTTTTTCCTATGGCAATCCTGGAAGATGTTTGTCTAACCTTTTTGTAAAGGTATCCATTGTCATCCACAGTAAATGGTTCTTTATTTCTCCAATGGAAGTGTATGTCCATTTTATGCATGAGCACACACAAAGGTGTGTTGGGTGAAACTTTGAGCCTCTGTATCCCTCATATGTCAAAGTTAATTTTTAGAAATTTCTTTCTATGAAAGCAACACTTTAAAAACCAAAATTCTGACAGATGGTCATTTTATCTGTGTGAAAAAAGCAATGGTCAATAGTTGTATGTTCATGGAAGAATTAATAAAACAAAATAGAAAAAGAAAATAATTCTCCAAAAGGAAATAATAATAGAAAACAAGACTGGCATAAAATGCTCTCTTTTTTTTCATTAGTTTATTAGTGATGTCTGTGTTGACCAGATATATTGGGACAGATTCTCATTTAGGTTTACATATCAAGAGAAAAATTTGGTTGATATACTATGTTTCACAGATCTCGTTTTGAAGTATTTTTCATTGAAATTCAACATATTCATTTATAGAGATGAGCAGTATACATATTAGTAGTGAGTACTGTGTTCTTTAGATTATCTCCTTAGAAACAATTTCATGTCATGGATGACTGATAGAGAAATACCAGGCAAACTAAGCAGAGGAAGAGCACCAATAAAAGCAATTATTCCTGTCAAAGCAAGTGGGATTGTTTCCAGTTATTCATAGTTTAGATTCAGTCAGTGCATGTCTAATTTAAAGTCAGACCTTTCCATCCTGTGTTGTGCTTCTGGACTCTGATTCCCTTTATCAGTTGTGATCATGACAGTGTAAAGACATTGAAGATCATGCCTTACTTAAAACAGACATTTAGTTCTGATTTGTGTTTGCTTGCTACTCTGCAAAAGTGACCACTCACAGAAGTCTCTCAAGGGAAATGAGATACAGTTGTAGCTTGCATGCTAGTCTCACATTAAGCCAAGAGACTTAAATCAAAAAAAATTAGTGGAAGACAAGTACAACAAGCCTAATGGGTTATAGAAAATTTATCTACTACCCTATCTAGAAAAACCCTACTCTTTATTCCTGTGTATCACAAATCCAGTTGATTGAAACCTACAGCAAGTTCCTGTTAATTTGGAAATGTATTTATCCAGAATATAATTGTGGGCAATGCAAAGCTGGGTCGCTGTGGCTGGCCTGAAATTTGTTGTCAGCGGGAAGAAGATTAATTTCATTTACTGTCTTTGTCATGTCTCACTGGCTTCCTGTCTTTTTAGCTTGTTACCCCCAGTGGGCTGCTGCTGTCACTCTCAATTCACTTTCTACTCAGTTATTTGTTATCTGATGGATCTGCCTACACATTTTCCCAATACAACATTTTTCCCATCCTGAACTGGAACTGTTGTCACAAAGTCTACACTATGAGGGAAAACTTATGCTGAACTTAAAAATATTAAGAAAAAAATAAAGAATTACATTTTTATGACTCTACAACAATGCTCCTGTCCAAGTACTCTGGCTGCCTGAGGAAAATTGCCTTTTTCCCTGTATTTTTTTCCATGTAAATGAAAGAAGCAGTGATAAAGTATGAAAGCATGTATTTATAGGCTCCAGACCTTACGTCTCAGTCCCTGCATCTGTGAGGAGGCCCAAGAATAACAGGAGTGCTCCACAGTGTTCAGAATAATATGGTACATAGACGAGGAATTGTTAAGAGTATGTTTGGAGTATTTTAGTTCATTTGCAAAGTGTTCTGGAATCAGAGAACATGGAGTGTTCTGCCAGCAGTACTGAGTTTTAACAGGATTGCCCTGTAAGGAGACATCCATATTTCAAAATGTTTATCATATGTGTGTGTACATGTGCCTGTGGACATGCAGTTTCTGTTACATCAGGTCAGGCAGCGACATTATCTCTGCCTGACCTGATGTAACAGACCTCTCTTTAATGCAGCTCTGTAGATGCTTAGGGACAAAATGGGAGGACCAGGGTCAGACTGCCTTGCTCCTTCCCCAGGGGACCAAAGGAAAATCTATTCTACCATTTTATACCCTCTGGCTGCAGATAGGGTATGTTTAAGTACTTTGCTAAATTGTGCTTAACAGCTGGGCTAAATGAATGCTGTACCATGCCAAGTGAGTGACAAAAGGCTAGCCTCAGTGGCTATTCTTACAATAGGGGTCTTAACCCTATAGATTCTCCTAAGGCTAAGAAAATTTTACAACAGAGAATGACCTTTTAATGTGCTTAGAAAGCATACAGATTTTGTTATAAAAGTAACTTCCCTAAAGTACACAGGAACAAAAGTTGTGTAATCAGAGATGTCCCTGCCTTGTCATACCCTGCTTTGGTGTAGGACAGAGGCTGTTCACCAAGGCCAGTTTTGGTGAAAGACTCCAACACTATAGGCTGCTTTTATAGCCAGAAGAGACAGACATCCTAAACAGGCAAGCCTGAGAAATCTTGAAATTGCCTCCAGGAGATGTCTTCCTCTTACTGTTGACAACAGCATCTGTCTGTTAATTCTTTACAGTTTTATGTACCTCCAATGCTGATCAGATATGTGACATTGATTTCAGGTGTGTTTGTGATTATATTTATTTCAGATTGTCAGAAGATTAGAAACAGTTGAATGATTAAACAACAGTGAGAGAATATGAGAAATGGGTAAGGGTACAATCATGTTTTCCCATGACCTTCCAATTTTCAAGTAATTTGTGTCTCAGGGAAATACAAAATTATCAACAGTTTAAACTTCTTTAAAATCAGCCCTGAAAAACACTGTAGTGTGAGCCCATTTTCTGATTTTCCTTCTAACAGTATAAAGTTCTCATTTGGGGATGTGCCCACAGATATATCCTGGCAGGAGTAAAAGAAAAAACTTTGATTATCATAGAACAGTTGGACGGGACCTTAGACATCACCTAGTTCCAAACTCCCTTCCATGGCTAGGAACATCTTCCACTAGACCTTGTTGCTCAAAATCCCATCACGGCTGCCCAGTGTCTCACTGGATGGCATCCCTTCCCTCCTTTGCACAACTCCAGGTAGATGACATAAGTTGCTTTTCTCTTTTCCACCAACACTGTAACCACATTGAAAAAGGCCAACCAAATTTGTCAGGCACAATTTGCCCTTCATGAAGCCATGTTGCTGTCACAAATCACATCCTTCTTTCCATGAGCCTGAGCATAATTTCCAGGGTGATCTACTGTTGTCGGGCTTGCCAGGGTTCCTCAGGGTGAAGCGATAGACGAGAATCTTGACTCCATGATCAGAAGGCTGGATTTATTATTTCAAGATATATAATACATTAAGACTATACTAAAAGGAATAGAGAGAAAAGTTCAGAAGCTGCTAAGCTAAGAATAGAAAAGGAATGAATCAACAAAGGAGCTCTCTCTGATTCTGTCCCAGAGAGAGCTTGGTCTTTGATTGGCCCTTAATTGTAAACATGGAACATGGGCCAATCACAGGTGCACCTGTTGCATTTCACAGCAGCAGATAACAATTGTTTGCATTCCCCTTCTGGGGCCTCAGCTTCCCAGAAGAGGGAAAAATCCTAAAGAAAGGATTTTTCACAAAAGATGTCTGTGACAATCTACTCTGGCTTGCCAGGCAGAGACATGAATCTCACTGGCCTGAAGTTACCCAGGTCTTCCTGTTTTGTTACTTTTTATTTGGTTTTATGGGTTTTTCTAGATGGGATTTATGTTTCCCCTTTTCTAGAAAGGAACATCTTTACTGGATTGCCACAACTTCTCATATACAATGGATGGTGGTTTAACCACTTAATCTGGCAGTTCCCTTAGGATCCTCAGATGTATCTTATCAGGTCCCATGCATTATGATGGATGCAAACTCGGTGAATCATTTGCTTTGCAGGAAGAAATAAAAACCATACAATCCAAGTGGAGAGTTCAGATCATGCTTTGGCTGTTGCATGGGAGTCTCAGTCTCCAAACTTAGTCATTACCTAAAGTAAGCAGAGTGCTATGTCAGGAACATTTCTAAAGAGAAAGTAACTTAGCACTGCTAAAATGCAAAGGAAATTCTCTCCCCACTCCTGGAGTGAGGGGAATGGGAGTGAGGAAAGCCCTTGCACTAATTCTGGAATGTGAGCTTGCAATACACAGCCATTTACAGACAGCTGTGGCAAAACCCTCTAGCACTACTCTCATAAAATTTTGCTGTTGCCCAAGTCAGCTGGAAATTTTCTGCCTGAAAGTTGAGTTTTACTGTTCTGTAAAAACAAACAAATGAACCTCTGGTACCTCTTCAAATAAAAGACAGATGTTTTCTATTACATCAAAGTGGTAGCTTTACTACCGTGAAAAAATGCTAGCTTACTTTTTCAAAAATGTCAGATACATTTATCAAAGAGAAACAGATGCTACAACTAATTTGCTTTGTAGGTGAGGTATGGTCCAAGCAGTGCCTTTTTCAACATGCATCAAGTTCATAAATACATTCTCAAAGTATCTTGGACGGTGACGGTAGCTAACAACACCAAACAAATGGAAAAAGAGATCATTTTTCAGGCAAAAAGAATATACAAGGAGCTATAAAAACCAAAGCATTAGTTTTTAAACTAAAGCAGGGAAACTTAAAGTACAGAAAGAGCATAGTTTGAAATTATTTGACAAATCTGGAGACCGTAATAAATTGTGAAATTGGGTTGTGCCCTTTTATTTCCATTGCTTAATACAAAAGAGTCGATGTTGATAATATTACAGAATATTGCCCTGTGACCAGAACTAACAGTTATGAGCTTTAATGCACTATTCAGTTTCACTTTTGTAATCTCTGTAATAACTTTAGGTGCCATTCATGCTGTTAACCCACACACAAACCAACCACAATGTTTTTTCAAATTATGGTTGACAGACTGTCTTTGTTTTGCAAAGTTTGGGCAACCAAGCAAACTCATATCTTTCCAGTATTTTTCTACAACTGTCTATTAATTTGTTTGTCACTTTCAGTTGCCATCAACAACATCATTGTTCAGCAGAGTAGATGAGGATAGGGTGGTAGCTATTTCCTGAAGTTTTATTTTCATCACACTTGATGTAAACATGTACAGGAATCTGATCCTATACAGATGAAGGTTTCATGTTGAACAATCACCTAATTCCAGTATAGGTCACCCCATAATAGTTTTGTTTTTTGTTTTTTTTTTCTTTTTTCCCCTGCTGTATTTACTACAGGCAAGAAGAAATGAAATAAAGTATTGTAGAAAACTTTTTGTTAAATCTGTGCTCTTTGACATATGACAAAAATGTATCTTGTAGTAACAGTTATTTTTAAAATAACTGTTAGGGGATAGAAAGGAAAAATCTACAATATCCACAATGACATCTAAAGAGGGAATTTAATTTATTAAACATACATTTCCCATATGAAAGTCAGGCTCTTTCATAGCAGCCAAGTTCTGAGAAGGACTAATGAAAGGACTGATCTCAGCTGAATAGCTAGAGTTATTTTCATACAAGGAGTCACACAAGCACAATATATTTATATATATGTGTTTATAAATCATTTTGGGCAGGCTTCATTACCTTCCAACTGGAAAGGAAAACCAAATTACTAGCAATAAAACATTACACCAGACTAAAATATTATATTATATGGGTGGCAAACACACCTTTATTACAAAATGACATTTTAGAATATTTTGAAGCATTTGCATTTTTATTGTGAGTGCTTGTTGTAGCCTTTCATCTATAAAACCAATTTCCTCAGACATCATCAGACCTTTTTCTGGAAGTTTCATCACATACTACAAAACCTATTAAATTTTTTTGATTTTAATTCTTGAACTGCAAAATTTTGTGGTTTACAAATCTGATATTGCTGGGAAATTCCAAGGCTAGATGTGAATATAAAATCCCAATGGAAAACTGGAAATGTTTTCTTTCCCAGAATGGGAACCTGCATTGGCAGAGTAAAGAAACAAGACATGAATTTTCTGTCTTGCACCTTAGGAAGGTATATCACTATCATGTGGTTTGGGGCTGCTACTATTTGAGGGAGTAAGGGGAAGACATTTTTACCAACACAGTTAAAAATATATATGTCTAATTAGGAATTTGGGAATTTATTTACAACCACATAAAAGAGTAATAAAGAGTATGGATGTAGTAAGTAATGCGTAGAATAACAAGAAAAGTATATCTAGCACAATACCAAGATTTATCTTTTTTAACTGGTTAACATAAAATTGTACAAAGGTGATACTACTATCCTGTCTTTTCTCAAATCAAAGACATCTCAATTTATTGTAAAAAACCACATTCTAGGTTGTTTGGGTTTGTTTGGTTGGTTGGATTTTCTTCTTATTAAAAAGTACAGGCAATATTTTGCTAATAAAAATGTAAATTGAAAAGTCCAGTGTAAGAGAATTCACAGATAACAAAATAATATTTTCTGAATCTCTTCTTTTTCCATTTTCATATCATGAGTGCAATGCCAATGGAAACTAGAAAAACATTTGTCATCATGATGTTGTTTGGCCCTGGGCAAGTCAGTCAACATCTCCACTTCTGTATGCTCAACAGTGGAACAGAGGTAATAAAGCTGTATATATACTGTAAATCCTTGAGAGCTGGATTACAGCATCCTGCAGAAATACTTTTAGAAGGGATTAAAAAGCTTTGCAACATGGCCCTGACACTTCTCAAGTATTGCAAGAAGTTCTGTGCCTCAGAGTTGGCTGTAACACCTGCGTTAAAAATCAGCAGTGCCTGGTAGTAAGGTTTACCAATTGTGAATGGTATCAAGGAAAAAAGTCAAGACCTTCCCACTCATCTATAAAAAGGGTAGCTACACATCTGAATTAAGGTCGTACAGTTGACCCTGGTTCCCCTTTTGTTCACTTTCTGTACCTGTCCTCCCACGAGAACCTTGGCATCAAGTGCATGTGCCGTAACCTTGGGATCCTTTACCCAGTGCTTTCCCCCAGAATTCCTTTACCTCACTCCATTCTTCCTCACCTCACCTCTCCTTTTTCTTTGTGGCTTTTGAGACTGGTAAAAGAGCAGTGCAGAGCCATCATGCCAAGGATAAGGCTCAGCTTCTTATTTGTGTCTTAGAATATGCTGATTTCCTTTATGAATTTTGCATGAAGAACTTAATGTAAATGGAAAATACAATTACCTTCTCTCATAAAAGTGTTGTGAGTATTAAATAGTTAATGACCATTGGGCTTTGTTAAGTATCATTTTGCAATTTTGATTTCTCAATTCTAAAGTGTTATTCTAGTAGGTATTGCATCTAATTATCTGTCACCCCTGTCTGGAGCAAAGGTCATGTATTTTGGCTGGACTACTATTGCAGAATCTCCTTTGTCTCACAGCAAGGGTGTTACCTAATTTGGGATGAAACAATTAAACACTAAATGTTCTTTTCAGATCCCTTTTCAGACTTCAAGATTTGAAGCCAAGCTTTATTAGTGCATGGGATTCTTTTAAAATAAATCATTTGAACTTCTAATGAAATTCTGGAATTTATGTGACCAATAACTGGTAATATTATGTGACCAATACTGGTAGTTATACCAGACTGGTATTACTACCACCATGACATCTGTACACTTTTTTTCTGTAGGAACTTAAGATTTCTTTTTAGGAACAGCAAACTGTTTAATAAAGCAGGTGTGTTCATTAAAGAGGCTTAAGAGCAGGAGCAGGAAAGAAAATGCTTGCATTATGTCAAGTAGCACAATATCATTTGCAAATTTTATCTTCTTTAATTGGGTTAAAACTTCCTTCCCTCATTAGACCTTGCTTGGGCATTTTGCACCACTAAAAGTTTTGTTATTAAAAGCAAAGATTGGCACTACTTGCATAATATAAATTAAGACCAAATTCGATCTTGAGAATATCTTGAAAAGAACAAATGTCCATTTCTCAGAATTACTAAAATAGAGAATCCATTTACAAACCTATAAATTTCAAATTAAAAGTCTGGATTCCTTGCATCTTAGTGTATTACAAGAATTATATTATTAAGTTACATGCTGAGGAATGTATTTAAGAAGTAACTTAAGAAAAAAAGTAGAGGAAAACAGAATGAAAATGAGAAGAAACAGTATCCTAACAATCAACTTCCTGTAATCTAATTGTAAAATAATCTGACATAAGAAAACTGGAATAAGATGTACAACAGCTTTTTATTAATGTATAATTAGTTACAAAAATATTTCTTTCTTAGTCTACACTAGGAATATGTTTTTTTCTCTTTAATTTAAGAAACAGAAGGGTTTTTTCAAAAGGGAATTTCTGAATTTAAAATCATGCTTCGTGATGTATGAATCACATGTACTCAATCTTTAATTTCAGATTTTTCATGGGCACTGTTTTAAACTTCTATTTGTAAATATAATCAAAATTCAAAACATTATTCTGGTAGAAGAATGATCAAGAGTGAACACCCAGGAGCCTGGAGAGTGAAATCACTGAATGGCAGAAACCAAGAAGGGCTTGAATTAATCCGCAGTAAGAATCCTCCTTCTCCTGTGAAGAAAACCAGTTCCAAATCTGAACCTGGCTTCTAAAACCATCTCTCACTTTTATACTAAGCAAAATAAATTTAAAAAATTGGATGAGTACTATCCCTAAGCACTGATAGCAAGGACATGTGGCTCCCTTAGTGGGGCACAGCAGTGGTCTAACCCCACCTTATTGGCCTCAAGACTCCATGTGAGGGTGCTGAGCTGTGAGGTTTGGGTGGAAGGGTCCCTCTGGACCTAGCAGAGCAATCTTGGCCCTTTGTTGCTCCAGAGTGGTATAGACATGCTCTCACACATTTCATGTGCGGATTGTTTTGGGCCCTCTCCTTTGAACACATCACTGCACCTGGATCTTGGATTGTAGTCTGATCTGCAATTAATAAAAAGTGCAATTGAAAGATAGGAATGCTGTGCCTCACTTCCATTTGTTCTCCAGATTTTCAGAAATCCCAGACAGATGTTTTCATTTAATATAAGAAAGACACGGAAAAAGTAAAAATCAGTGTGTTTTCAAGAAGAATGTAGAACACTGTGTTGATTGAATGTTTTGAGCTTCCTTTCATACACTGTTGAGTGGCCATTTCACCAGTAATTTATTTTAAAACAGTCATCACACAGAACTCTTCAAATCAAGTCGACGACACTACCCATAGTATTAATGACTAATCTGTGGTATTTAAATAGTGCTTGTCCTCTTGAAAGCATTTTACAAATATTGTTTAATGGTTTACTGAAGAATAGGAAAATTTTGGGTGGACTATGTTAATGTATAATCTTTGAATTAATTAAGATTTATAGTGTCAGCCTTGCTCTTTGCACAATTCTGAGTATTTTTGTTGTAATTTTCCTAGGATGATTTTCATCCACCTTATTTGCCCATCTTCCTTTAAACTAGTTAAATCTGAAATGTTAATGTGTAAAGTAGCATAACTTCAGATTTATTCTATGTTTTTTGTTTTTATCTCTTAGATACAGATCTGCTTTGCAGGTTTTGGACACGCAACTGAAAGCAAAAACACACAAATTCACCTTGGGCAATTTAAAAATCGTCCTTCACATAGCTGATTAGCAACAGCAATGGTGATGGGGCCTCACCCTGTGCAGCTCTCTGGGGTCAACAACAGCTCCAAACTGGGAACACCAGTAAGGGCTGAGGGCAGAAGTGGGAAGAAGTATGTGCGCAAAGAGTTCACAAGGAAAATTTCGAGGTTAGAAATACTGCAGAAGAGCCAGGAAAATCACAGAGCCATAAGAATGAAATGTGCTCCTCAATTATCACCTGGAAACACAGTGGAATAAAATATTACCAGAAAGCTTTTACCACCTGCTGTAGCCATTCTCAAGCCATTCTTGAGACAGAGAATGGCTGCAGAGAGGTCACAAGAAAAACTCTTTGGTGTGAATAACAGCCAAGGACACTGTTCTTTCAGAAGTTCCCAGAAATTCCCAGAAGAATAAACCAAGTAGGCCAATTTTTAGGTTTTGGGGTGGGTTTTTTCTGTGTCTGATCTTTATCCATCTTAACCCTGCTAAAATGTCTAAAGCTTCTGCTCTGAGACAGGCTGAATGCTCCTACAGCTGACTTAAATTTCCTTTCTTATATTAGATTTTTGGAAGATAGATTGATTAGATGGGAAAATGCTCTCATCTATTTCCTATCCACTCACAGATCCTCTCTTCTCTTTGACATTCCCTTCTATCATTGAACATGTGTCACTTTAAGTGTAGACAGTGCTCTGAGGAAACATTGCTTTACTGCAATCCCCGCTTGCATGTGCTTAGGTAGACAATCTTATTTCTACCTCTTTGTACCTCTTTTACCTATGTGTAAAGAGCCTTTATCTGCCTTTTTTTTTTTAAATTTCATAGGCTAAATGAACTCAGTTGATTGATAACTTTAGAATAGCCGCCACTAATGGCCCAAGAAGAGGTGTTTTTTCTTTTCGTAGTAGTGCTGCACTGCACCTCAAATCTTTTGTAGCTATTTGTCAAAATCTAGATAAATTACTCATATAAATCAAAGTTGTTATCCTGGCCTTATTGTTCTGAAAAAAATTGCAGTATTTTAATACAGAATTTTCACTTAGGTAGTGTACCTCTGGCTTTCTATGTAGTGGATTGATATTGCAGTGCATCATCTGAAATATTTTGCTATTCCCATTGATGAAAACGAAACAGTCACTGGCAATTGAAAGGACAAATTTCAAAAATAAGATACAGGTAGGAGGCGATAGTAGCTTTATCAACATATGTAGGCAGAATACAGGTTCCCTTAGGAATAAACATAGATCATATCTTTTCTTCGGCATTCCCTTTTGTCATAGAGAGTGTCCTTATAAAGATACACAGCAATATAAGGAAATTTAATTTCTCCCTGACCATTTCAGGATTCAACTCATTACTGCAGGTTTGTTGAAAAAAATATGGGACATGTTAGCTCAAAAGAATACAAAGATTAAAAAAAAAAAAAAAGATTTTTTTT
Source organism: Melozone crissalis (assembly GCF_028551555.1). NCBI lineage: Eukaryota > Metazoa > Chordata > Aves > Passeriformes > Passerellidae > Melozone > Melozone crissalis. The sequence continues at coordinate 11,054,416 of NW_026535782.1, read as the reverse complement.
TTTCTGAGCATTAGTCTACATTTTTTTATCACTATATTAAACAGTTGGTTTTTTTCCTAAATTTTACAAGCATTTGCTTCAACACATAATATAAAACAGTCAGTTTGTAAGGAAATACTGGTTTTCAGTGTCATACTATGTCATTCTCCTTCAGACGGAGAATTGCCTGTTTAATGCTTCTGCAGAATCTGGTATACATTAATTTTTCTAGCTTCTGCCCTTCTGCCCTTCATGATCACAAAATCATGAGATTTTTTTAACTCTTGCTTCAGAAAGTTAAAAAAAACCAGGCATAGTATTTTTCTGAAATCTTCCCATCACAGCTGAACATCAAACAAGTGACAGAGCAGCCCTCTTTTCCTGACTCTTTGAGTGAACCTGTTGGAAATTTCACAATGGCATCCAGTTGCCAAATAAAAGCATGGACATTCTTTTTCTTTGTGATTGTAACAAGGTTTAGTAATCATTGCAAAAGATTTATACCTATACTTATCCTGAAACAATCTGTTGCTCCACTCCAAACATGCAATATCTATGCTGTTTCTTATACTAATATCCTTTATCTCCTGTTAATCAATCTAACCAAATCAACTAATCAACTAATCTAACTAGTAATCTAACCAAATAGATTGAAGATTTTTTTCTTGCGTCAGTTGAGTTTCTTTCTTCCCAGTCTTCCACATAAACTGAGACAACACGTAATTATAAGCAACCTTCAAACATCTTTTAACTAACAAAATTTTTATATACCTGCCAGCTACTGTTAGTTCCAACAAAGGCAATTATTCTTTTCTAGCACAGCAAAAAAAAAAGAAAAACATTCATTATGCTGCAGTGTAGTTCAAAAGTCCAAATGAATTTTTAAAGTTTTGTGCTTAACATTTAATTGAAGTTTAGCTGACAGCTTGGTGGTCTGATCTGAGTACTTGTTCTAGCATGATGAGTCTTCATCATGATAAACATGATGAAGATGATGATGTTTAGGAGATACCAGGCAAATAAATATGTAAAGGCTTTGTGCTCTTTCTTCATTGCTAATTCTTGGCAATCATCCCATTCCTGTGGCAAGATCCTACACCTAGTCCTCTCATCAATGGACCTACAACACTTTAGACATGACATAGTTTCTTTTCCATCACACCTTTGATGGTACAAAAATGTCAGAAGTCCATCTGTGGAATGAAAAAAATAAGATAGTAGAGAGAAGGGAAAGAATTGTATGCAAATTTGACTGAAATTTAAATAAAGCACCTACAAAGAGTAAGGTTTTCCTGTTGGAAGTTACTACCTTACTACCTGGAGTGCTTCTTACTCTCAGTACTCTGTGTAGAGAGAGCTGATATTACAATATTAGTTCTAATTTACATATTTCATTCAGATGGGTAAAATCAAGATGAATCAGGGCTTTGGAACTGATATTTTCTATCGCTTATGTTGTAAAGCAAGCTTTGGAAACACTATTGGAGTTCTCTCCTCTGACAAGCTCCACCTTCAAAAGAGCTTGGTCCTCAGCTCCTAATGGCTCCAAACCAGTATTGTTCAAGTTTTTTAAAGACACATCCACCAGTTTACACACTGAAGTTTTCTCAAAAAAAAATTAATCCCTCCAGTTTATGAACACAATCTGAGTTTCTCTGAAGGTATGGTCTTCAGTCTAAGCACTAAATGTATGACCTTTTGTTGCTACATTAATTTGTTTGTAATACAGCAAATACTTATAAGACAACTGGATACAAGACAGAAGTCTGTGAATGTATAAAAAGTTTCATTTAGGTAACAAAATTCTGAATTCTTATTAGAATTTTTTCTGTCTGCGCTAGTCTTTAAAATAAAAACGTTAAGCTTGGAATGTTTTCCTTGGAAAGAAACCAACCCACCAAACTAAAGAGTTTCCCCCACTTCTTTCCCCCAGTGGGCTGTCTGCAGATATTATTATAATGTCTACAGATACTGTTATAATTCAGCATAACCTTTCAGATCACTGAAATGCGGGAGCAGCCGTGGGGAAGATCGCGGTGTTCCCTGCCCCGAGCGCCTTGGCAGCGTTGCGGGCCCCGCTCCGTGCGCGGCTCTGCGCGGGGGAGCTTCCATCGCCCAGCGCTGGGCACGCTGAGCGCCCCTGCTGCAGCACCTGCCTGGCCACAAACAATAGCTCCCAGCCCTGCTCGCTGCTCCCTTCGTGTACACACACACGCCGAAAAAATAGAAACTCTGGCTTCGGTGCCAGCCCAGACGTGTATTTCTAAAGGTTAGTTTAATTCATCAGAAATAGTTGAAAATATGCCAGTTGAAAAGATGCCTTTCCACTGGGTCTTTTTGCTCCTGTGAACAAATGTTTCCTAATGTTAAATACCTACATAAAGGGCAAGTTCTCTCTGCAGAACTGCACGGTGCCTATATGACTGATAGTGGGCTCTCACCTCTCACCTAGACTTTTCTGCTGCACTGGAGTAATAGTTCAAATATCAAGCTCAATACACTTCATGAGGGACTGGGGAGATAGATCTCTTTTCTCACCAATAGGAACTTGGAAATAAATGGTGGTATTATCTCCTTTTTCACAATCTAATGCTAGTGTTTTAGCAACATCCATAATATCAACAGTCTGTCACACTGTCTGGCACATACATGCCATGGAAATACAAAGGGAGATCGAAGATGAGCACTGGCTGGTGAGGTGCTATGTACTGGAGGACACAGGCTGCAGCGCCTTATTTTGACTCAAGGTTCACACCAATGCACTAAAACTCTGCCTCTGTGTGAGAGTAAGGTAATACACCAAAGGCATGGGGGGACAATAAGCACAAACTAGCTAGGAGTTAGAAATCTCATCTGCTTGGCATCCTGCCCAAGATTCTGGTTAACTCAGAAAAAGGAAGAAGCCAGAGGGACTTCGAATCTGTTTCTGGGAAGAACATAGCAATGATGGCAACAACAGTAATATGAGCAGGAACTACATATTTATTTGCACATTCTTGTATATATTGTATAACAGTGCATTACAAAAACATTAATTTGTAAAGACAAAGGAATTCCTTAATTTTTAATCATTTACTTAATGGAATGTTTCTGACAAATCAATAGTATCTGCAGGATTTTCCTGTAGATCTGTTTGTTGGGGTGGTTTTTTTTTTAGGAAAGTAGAGCAGCGGCTGAAAGAAAAAAGAAAGAAAAATTTATCTTTAATAAAAATTTACTATTATTTGTTATCATTGTACTGGGGTTTTTTTGCAATTAGCAGAATTTTAAAAGAAGTAGATATACGTAAAAATGTGAGGACAAGCAGCAGAACACAGGAAATAACTTTGGTAATAAGAATACATCTAAATCTCATGGTTAGGTCTGAAAGGGATCAAAAGAAAAGGTCACAGTACCATTTTTCTAATAAGTAAATATGCTAGAATATCAACTACAGAAAACCATTAGATTTAGGTGCCATTAAATTTAACTACACAGGGCCCCATATCAAAACCAAAAACGGGTTACACATTGCTTAAGATTTCTGTATTTTTGTTTGCAAAGAGGGCAGTTAAAAAAATATTCTTCCTGTGCAATAGAAATACCTGAAGATAGTACAAAGAAGCAATCACAGATTCAACTCCTGAAAACAACTTATTGTATCCACCAAAGTAACCACTTTAGGAAAGGTGGTGCGGGATGGTTCAACCAGTCCTCAGGTGACTCTCATGATGCAACCAAAGAGCAGTTCTCCTCCCAGCTCTTTCCAGCTGCTCACCTCTGTGCCTCCAGGCCCTGCCCTGCTCTGCAGGACAGTCATGCCTTGCAGACACTGCTTCTCCTGAGCTCCAGCACTACTGCACACAGCACCTCTGGGACCAGCAGCATGACAGCAAACACACCACACAGGGACCCTGCCTCTGTTAAGAGCACTCAAAGGAACTTTGGCATACCTACAGCTTTCACAAGGATAATGTTTGGTGTATCACCACAACTTTTCAAAGTATTTAGATAATTGGCTATTCATAAAGGCCATTTCATGAGCAGAAATAGAGGATGGTCCTTGCCTGTCTGGGATACCAACATCCTTTAGTGATGAGTTGGCCACAGGACTCCAAATACAGCAATTCAAAACCTAGACTGAAAATTATTATGGGCAGGTTTTAGTTTCATTGCCTTCTATGATTCTTTAGCATAACTATTCATATGTCTATTTATACTCGTGAACATGTCCTGGAATAACTTTGCCACTATACTACAACATCCCCATTGTAAATACTTTCCAGCAGGAACAAGAGAAGCCAGTTTCCCAGCCAAGAAACCAGACTTCAGCAGGAAGTGATCTCAGTAGGCATATCCTTAATTTCTGGAGTTATTTGCTTGAGCCAAAAGTCGAATGAGGACACATCTAAGCACATAAAGTAGTGTAAAGAAAATGTGCTACAAATTAAAAGGAAATCAGTCAACAGAGGATATACAAAGTACATTAAGCTCTCTTTCTTTTGTCAACAGTACACACTTCTGCAATTAAAATAGCAATATTTTCTAATTAACATATTGAAATGATAAAGCATTATTTACCTCTAAAATTCTTTCAGATATTCTACTGTGATCTAAAGACATATGTGGATTAAGGAGTGTGTTTAAAAAAAAGTGTGTCTTCAGATGAAGTTTGGAAAATCTTGTACAATAGTGTGAAGCCCAGTAACTTACACACTGAATTCCTGTCAGGATGCAAAGGTCTTTCCTTTGCATGTTCTTTTTGCCCCAGACAGTATGCAAAAGGTATGTTACAAAGACATTAGACAGTGATGACTGCAAACCTCAGAACATACAAATATCTTACTGATTTGTGACTGCTCCTTTTGCTTTTTTGCTAAGATTAGATAACAGTTTATGAATCAGAGCTTCATAAGTATCTGACAGTTTTTAAGGTATTTTTTTAAACACCAGGATTACAGTTATTTTTCCATAAGATATCTACTTATTTAGTAGTTATGATGGAAAAATACTTCAAATACTGTAATTGATACTTTGTGGTTTCTATCACTCAGTATGGAGCGCTGTATTTCCTGTACATCATGCACCTTGTAATACATTTTATCTATTTATTTGTGATTTTTTTTTTGTTCTGTGTATAATGCCTTAATATACTGGAGATGGTCATGAGCACACTTGACAGCACCTCTGTGAGATTTACTGGCATTATTATTTCCACACCTCAGGGACAAGAGTACTATTGTTAAGAGTCCAACATATGCCTAAGGAAAGTGTTTATCTTCATCTATCTTTCACCTTGTCCTTCACCCTAATCTCCCTGTCATTTCTACACTTCCTTTAGATTTTCACAACTGTTGATTCCACACACTGGTGCATCCTCCCTTTCTAGGGCGCAATACAGGAAACAAAGGGCAAGTTCATATCTATTTTCCAGTAGCTAATATGACAATAGTTCCTGACAGCTTAAAGAGGCAACTCTAAGGAAAATTCTGCTCACACCTTCCAGTCCTGGATTTTAACATGCCCAGTTAAAATTAAATATTCAGAGAGTTTCAGAACACCAATATTCCCTGTTGTGAATGTGGCTCTAATGAGACACTTGAGATTTAAGAAGGTTCACAGTTTGGCCAAATACCCACAGGTGTCGCATCAAGGGTATTTCTGACATCAGAATGACCTCACTGTTTCTTTTGAGAGAAGCTATTACTCAGTGCAATACTTACTGACGTTGGCAATTAGATGAGGTTTACCCATCCTCAAAAAGCCCCAGACAAATCACATTTGACTGAAACTTGTTTCCCCTTCCATCACCAGTGTAATTACATGGGAGGCAACATTTTAGTTCAAACAGTTAAAGTTTGCAGACTTACAAGCAAATGAAATTCTAGAGTTGAAATTATTGAACAACTTTATATGGCTTCTGTGTGCATTCTCCATAAGAAAGTGGCTAAAACAAAAAAGCTAGAAAAAGCATAAAAAGTGCCAGAATAAAAAAATTAATTTGTCTGATAATTGTAGAGGAAATAAGTCAGAAGAGAATGAAGAAATTAATAAATACCTTTTACTGAAGTCTTTAAAGAGAATAGAATTCCCGTTGGAACATTTTGATTTTAAATTTTATTTTCTATCTAAATTTTCCTATATTATTGTAATATAATACTTCACTCTTAGAGACTTGCATGAAACATCTATGTCCTTTTTTGAATGCATTTCATCCTTTATAGATTAGACATAATTGTGTGAATACATTTAGTCATTAAAACTCTTAAATTAACAAAGATTCATTCTGAATAATAATATATTTATAGCTAACTTTCCAATACAGGAATAGGAACTTTCCTAAGAAATACAAAAAGAACAATAATGTATTGTACTAATTTTCAACATAACTTTCTTTTTTCATATATTTAAGGAGCAGCAAATAATTTATAAAGAATTAGCAAAGAAGGTTGGCAGAGTGTATCACAATACTGAGTTGTGACATCAGAACTTGTTTCCTGCTGAGGAACAAACACTTCCTGAGTGTTACAATTTATACAAATTAATTTCTTTTGACTTTATTAATTTAATCCAGGTTGTTATTGATGGTGAAATAATATGTTAAATTATTTATTCCCCTAGAACTTCCAGTCCAAAACATTTAAAGGGTTACTCAAATCTTACAAGAATCTATTGAGAGCAGAAACTAAAAGGGTATTTTGATCCTTCATGCAATATTTCTGATAGCTTTTTTTACCCATAATCCATATTGAGCCGCTGTGCACATCAGTAGTGAGAAATCTATTAGTTTATTATATCAATCCCATAATAGTATTTCCTCCTGGCATTTAGTTCCAATGATTAGAATTAAGCAGCAAAAAATGGGAATGGGGTAGGGAAAGTGGAGAAAATACTTTCCAGAAAGCAAGAAATAATGCTTTGAGATTTGTACATATTCTGGAAGATTAAAATAAAATAAGAAAAAGATAAAGAAAACAAAGCTAAATGCTCTTGCAATCTTTCTTGTTATTCAAATGGCTCTTCATGGAAATTTAATTCTGTCCATTTTTGCCCATTCAAGGGCTTAGGGCTTGACTACACTGCAAACTAAGACATTTTTACATTATCAGGAGTCATAGCTGTACTAGTTTAAGCTGGTTAGTACAGATAGCAGCAAGAATGAAGATGAGACATTCATTTCAGAAAAGTCTATATAGAACTGCCAAGAGCTATAAGAAAATATCCACGTATTTTTCTACTGCTGAAGTTTGTGGCTTTTATTATTACTAAGTAAATTAAAACCAGCACAGGTATCATTCTCTTCTGTTCACTGCACAGATGTACAAAAGCAGGAGTACACAACCTGTCCCTGAGTGTGACAACTCATTTCAGCTGCAGTGCTTCCATCGATCTCCCCTCCTCCTCAAAGGCTCACCAGATACCAACCAGGACCAACAGCACATTTAATGCTCTGGTTCTGGCAAGCTGCTTTCTAACGCCACTTTTCCTGGGAAACCATGGTCTCCATTCCAGGACACAACCAAATTGTAAGTGTTACTCTCACACGGCATTCAGCAGTTCCAGCAGTCTCACAGGGCCCAACAGACCAACAGGCTGCAGAAAAATGGTGTCCAAAATCAAGCTGCTATTCCCAGAATAATTAATCTTTCACACTGCCACTTCATTTTCAGTGATTAAAATTCTGTTGAGAAAGAAAGTGGTCAGGAAAAAAGTCAAAATACTGTTCAAATAGCAGCATGCCACCTCTGGCTGCTCTTTTTTCCAGAAACCGTACAAATGGAAAAATGTGTTGCTTTCACATAAATATAGGCACATGTATAGGCAATAGATCAAAATCCAGTGTTTCCATATGTGACACATCCAATCAAGAGGAAAAAAAAGAAGCCTCCACTGGAATTAAGGAGGTCTGCTCTGGCAAGAGAGTTGGCCTACTGTGCCCTCAGTCTGCCCATAGATTGTTGCCTTGACGAGTTTGAAGGCTGTTCAGAGAGCATAACATTTTGGAAGGAAATCAACACTTCATTCTCTATTTAGCTATTACTATATATAACAATATATTTTCACTTCACAACATATATACTCATTATTTTTATTAAATAAAATCATATCATTCAGAAATCTGTTTGTACAGTTTTAAATTTTCCTGTCAACTTCAGATGTAAAAAAAAGTCTATCTTCACTAATTTATTACATAGTAAAGTCTACCTTTTCTACATATAGTAACTTGCTAAACAACAGAGGAATTATTTAGTACTTGAATGAAACATCTGCATAGGCAGAAAAGGATATTAGAGAGGAAAACAGGATTGGAATCTGGAAGAAATCAGTAATCTGAACTAACTAAAATCTAAATACATAAGAGTAAGAAAATTTCAGAAACAAATATCAAACAGCACAAAAAATTTATTCTCAAAAATTAGATTTCTGGTAGCTAAATAAAAATTTGGGGGGTGGAGTGTGGGTAAATGGGAAAAAAACCACCCAAATTTACTTCCTATGGAAATGCATATGAGAGTCCTTAAAGTTTAGGTATACATATGGGATAAATTTACTGAAAAGATTTTGAAACTAAAATAAACAAAGACATACGGTATGGATGAGACCCTTGTAGAAGAATGCCTGACTTTTAACTCTTCTCCAAAGAATTTTTAGATGTTGATACTAACACTCAGATCTTAGAATGAGGTCATATGTTTCTATACAAGTAAGCAGTCTTTCTGCAGATTTAACTGGAATATCAGAGCACTGTCTATGCAGAGGTTTACATTTGCTCTAAATTAGATGCGGCACCACTAAGAATCATGACACGTTTGTAACCAGCAATAAATTTGCAGCAGTCATAGAGTCTCTCTTTCCCCAGTCGCACTTGTAAATATTTCCTTTGGCAGTAGACTGTGAAAAAACCCATACTCAGTATTCAAGATCATGATGAAGTCATACCATACAGAAAAATATCATAGGAGAAAAAGTGAATAACTCATCATTCCTGTAAAAATAAATAAATAAATAAATAGATATATTCACAATGATATACAAAGCAGGTTGCATCTAAAACAAGTAAATATTTATGTGAATCTTGTAGACAAAGATCGAAATTTAAACTTGTGAGAGTAAGGTTGTCCCCATAATTTATGGTTTTCCCAGATAAAGATCTAATTTTCAGCAAAAACAGGTCACTCATTGTTTGGATGGAAACCAGTTATTACTCATTATTATGCTGGTTATGACTCAAAGAGGAAAAACATTCCCCAGACAAAATTCAATGATATGGGTGGAGCTCTCCTTTGAATTCTTGGTTTGTTTGAACTCACTACTTAAAGTTAAACTTGGGGGATATGAATCCACATGAAATGAAAATGTTCATGTGTACTTCTTTTGAACCAATTTGCTAAGATTACACTACTTTTTCTATAAAGCCCCAAAACAGAAAACTATTTCAAAAATGTCCAAAATTCAGAATAGAGATGAGGCATCTGCAATAAAATTTCTGGAATGCTCAAAAGTAATTTCACAAGTCAGAGAATACTGTAATCCAATAAGAGGTATTAATTTACTCTAAAACACAGCATGTCTCTAGCTTCTCTCAATCCACTTACTGATTACAGAAGAAATGCTTTACTGAGCTGGGAGTGAAGCTAAGTAAAACCCTAGCTTTAGGAAGATATTTTGGAAGTTGAAGCCATTGTCCAGGTGAAACTGAAAGCTGTGTCCAAGCAATCCTGCACCATGTTCTCTTCAGAAATACGGCCCTTGCAATTCCCTTATGAACCTGAGTGCATATTAGTAAATCCATCACACTGTGTTTTATAGCAATAATATAATTTTAAACCCACCTGAAATGTATGAAAGATTACATTTTAGTTAAGATTTTAACTGAACTGTGGTTAAGCACATTAAATATTCTCAAATGTGAAAACTGGCTTCCCTATGGGGGACAATGAACAAGAGGGTTCAAATTTGCCCACCTGGCCCTTGGAGCTCTCATGGGCTTTCTAAGGGCCAGGTGAGCATGAAGGGTTTCTAAGTGCAGTTGTGGAAATCGTGTCACCAGCACAAGCTGGCTTGCTCTGCGTGGCTCGTTCTGTTCAGTTATGTAAGTCATATAAATTCAGTTATATAAGTTGCTAATGTCACTTTAATGTACTTGATTTCATGTATTAGGCCTAGACTTTTTTTTTTCTTTTTTTTTTTTAATCCAGTAAGGAAAAGTTTTTAATTGCAACAATCTAATATTTTTTCCTAATCACTTCAAGCAATAAGTTCTGAGGACTTTTTGTCTAAGTCTACATAAAGCTAACCTTTCTGTTCCTTAGCAGATGCCTGGAATTACTGAATGCAGCACATAAATTACTTGAGTTATTCTATGCAACATGTTTAAATACCACCAGTGGTACACAAGTAACAGAACACATTCTGTGCCTGGAGCAAGCATCTCAAGAAGTTTCAGAGTGCAACTGCTCTATGTCTTTCCATGATGATGACAAGCATAACCATTTGTCAGAGCAGTGAAAATGTACATCAAGCCATTGCCAATTTGTGAAGATAGCTTAGAAGCAAATAACCTTCAGACTTTTAGGTTTTAATGTGAATAGATAGATGAGAGTGAAGCAGATGCCATAAATACGAATTTTCATATAAAGTAATCTCCAATTCAGGAAAATTCCTAAAAAACAGTGGATTTGGGAGATTTTTAAGATTGAGCAGCACAATTGTGTGAGAAACAGTGGATTATTATGATTAGATAAATTGATTTCTAATGATCTTCACATGAAAAGAGTATCATTCACATGAACTGATCTTCACATAAAAAGAATATGATTAGAAGACACCATTGATCTATAGTATTTTTCTGTCTTCATTCTCCCTTTATTTCATATGAGAATTACATATATGTACATCCTTACTTATTTTGCATAATTACCTGTATATTTATATGTTTATTAACATATAGAACTTATTTGGCTTTAACTTTATTGAATTTCACTTAACTTTCCTCCTTCCCACTGTATCTGTATCTTCCCTTTTGCTATTCCTTCTGAATTCTGCATTTCTGACCATTTTCCCCTCTCTTCTGGCTACTCATTTCATAGATTTGTTCAGTCATTATCAGTCTTTTTTTTTCCACATGCAGATACATCTGGGTGTCTTCTGTTTCAGCATCTGGATCCAGTAAACTTTTCACTGCACATTTTCCTTCTCTCTGTGTGAGATCAGAGACAGCCCCTGATGGCAGTAAAAAAAATAAAAAGAAAAACAAAACCCAAGAATGCTCCAGGCTACTAGGCATCATTTTTGATTGTCTTTCCTCAGAAGGTGTCTATTCATTTGAGTGTGATTAAAAAAAAAAGATTGGTTCTCCTGGGCAGTAATGACAGATCCTTGTATAGGGTCTTGCGTTCTCAGTGGCAGCTAACTGTAATGGCTTATGTAGAGACCATTACACACAGGTCTTCTGAGTGAATAATGATGAATATTCCCAAATTTTACTGCATTTAAGTCGCAGGTGTTTACAAGATTACATTAGTCTGCGGAAGCTAATTTCACCAACATTGTCCACTGGAGAGATACATTACTCCAAAGGGAGCTGAATGTCTAAGCAGAGCAATATTTTCACAACACTGTGTATTTAATCTAACAGTGAGCTACAACTGGTGATCAAAAGGCAAAGATATTTCTGCTCCTCCTCATCTATACCTCACAAAACTCTGTGATGGGTCAGTTTTGTGGTACTGAACTAACTAAAAAAACTTTTTCTAGGTTTTTTTTGGAGTACCAGTTTCCAGATGCACCAGAGATCTGATTGATCATACTCCCAATTGTTCAGCCTGGCAAATGGATTGAGCCACTACAGACTGGAACGGTCAGCCACAGGCAAGATGATGAGTGGCTGAGGTCACATCCTGATGTTTGCTGATAGTTAAGTCATTGAGGAAGGCATTTCTAAGTCATGCAAATAATGGCAAAAATATTTACCATGGAAGTATTCATTAAATATCCCAAATTTTGCCAACATAAAACTCTAGCAAGTAAAATATCTAATAATGAAGATGTTATACATTACATGTATTATACCTTTTATAGAGAACTGGAAAGTTAGGATATTTCATCAAACAATTAATGATATTTCATCAAAAATAGTATATTTGTCTAAATGAACACAGTACAACCAGTGTCAATATATTAATTTGTAAAGTAAATTATTAATTTTGTCTTGCTTTAGAATATTAAAAAAACCTAGTTGAAATAAAAGTTTAGTTTACGTTTTCTTTTACTTTATTAGGCTGAGTAAAGTCAACCTGTACTCTTCTCACTCTACCTTTATTCATGTTCACTTCTCAAGCTATAAACTCCAGGCACAAAACCAGATTCAATAGAGAAGAGACCTGGCATTATTATTCAAATTTTATAACAAAGGAATTAAAAATGGATGACAAAGAAAAGCAATTTGTTATTTGGGCAGCTTGGTCCTGGTGTCCTTTGTTATTTTTCACATTCACTTAGCAAAAAAACCTAACAAAATATTAAAGTAACAGTTGTTATTAAAGATTAAACTCCTTTACCCTTTGGCCAAGACCTTAGATCCCAAACTGCAAACATGTAATATTTTTACTAAAAGCAGAACATGCAATCAAGGGACATTTGAGTTTTGCAAACTGAGTATGGTTATAACCATTTGACAACTAGATCTAAAAGAGATCATGAACATCACTAGATACTCCATCCAAGCATTAAACAAAAAAGGAAATTAAAATACAGCATTCTTGCTATTTTCCAGGTATAAGATCAAGTGCAAGAAAAATTATTTCTAACAGACTTTATAAACTATTTCCATCAAATATTTTAAGTCAAAAAGAAAGAGAAAGGGGGAAAACCAGAATCATCTATAATTTTCAGCAAGTCAGTTAGTGAATATAAACATTACCAGGATTATGATCTCTCAAAGGTTTTTTTCTTTTCTTTTTACCCAGGTGAGTAAGGTTAAAACTTTATTTTTTTTTTATTTAAAGGAATGATTTTCCTCATTCTGTAACCAAAGGAAAGAATAACACAGAAGCTCTTCTTATAAATATTTTCTATTTGTTTAGCTTATTTGTAAAGTTTCATTCTCTTGTGAAAGAGCACATGTATTTCAATTAAACTAATATCCAGCTTAGGAAAGGTACTTCAGCTGAAATTATGTTGAAACCAGGAAAATGTAGCTTCCTTGTTAAAAGCAATTTAAAAATATTATTTGTCTACAGGACACAGTGACTGCACAAAAGCCAAGAGTCTACTAACATTGCTCAACATTGAAGTTCCCAAGAGTTAATAAAAGTCTTGCACAGGTTTGGTTCTCAAAATACAACAAATACTAGAGGTGATCTTCTCAGGTAACAGCGTGATTATAAATGACAAATGACATGAATGAAGTAGAAAGCTCTTCCTCAGCTGTAAAAATTCCCTGTCATATTTACATTCTGTGTAACCAAACTTTGTGTGACCAACTGAGTTGCAATCCTAATGTTCATTTTAAAAGCAGAAAGCACCAAAGCTTTGCTATTTATGCACTACAAGAGAGCAAGAATCATAGAAACATAATGTCTCCTAGGCTGGAAAAAACCTTTAAGACTATCAAGTCCTACCCTTAACCCTTGTTTAGCACTGCCAAGGCCACTGCTAAATCACGTCCCTAAATGCCACATCTGCATGGCCCTCAAATACCTCCAGGATCTGTCTGATAAGCATTTGACTCTCTACAGGTCTTACCCATTTATAGTTACACTCAATTCTATTGTCTTCAACAAATGTTTGACTGCAACACATTTCTTAACCTAGGCTTTGAAAGTTTTAGTACAACTCCTTTATTATAACTTTTCCTACTGATTTTAATAAAGTTTCAGATGATTTCTGTCTTCATAACCATATTCCTTTCTACAATATTTTAACCATTATCAGCCAACTACTACAAATTAAAGGATGTAATATCAGATCAGGCATCCTAAATTAGTCAGTACCAAAACCAGTTTGTATTACAGAGTCTTAATCAGCTTCACCATTTGTCAAATCATTTTGTGGTTCTTAGTAAGGTCACCTACTCCAAGTGAAAAAAGATGTATTTTAACAGAAAATCTTGCCAACTGTAAATATACTTCAAAGGAAGGAGGTGGGAAGATGGCTCTATTAAATAATAAAATTAGAACATAATCATATTTTAAAGGTTTTTAAACATTTTCATTTTTAATAAGCAGTGACTTTTTCTACCTATGACCTTAAGTATCAGTGTGCAGGAGGAGCTGGGGGCTGGGTAAGGGGCAAGGGGTTTAAAACAGAAGTTCAGCATTAACTTTGCATAACCCAGGGACAATGGCTGAAGCCCATGTTGATCACCTTTTTTTCCATATTATTGCTCTCAAAGTGATGAACTTCCATAGCACCCCGTAGATCACTGAATGTGTGTAATCCTCCCACTTCCAAAACACCAAAGGAGTTTTTTCTTGGCACTTAATGAAGGCTTTCTTCCTTTAATTTCAAAACTAACACCACTTTTCTAGGGGCCATAAGTGAAAATTTTCACTCTTGCAAGCCATAACATAGTACAAAACAGCTGAACGGAAAAACAGCTAGATGAACGGAAAAAATAGACAAACAATAAAAACCCACAAAAAATCTAAAAGGAGAGCAGCTGCCTAAAGTTAGTAATCTACACATATTTTTCTAACAGTTAATCAGACAAATAAATGATGTGTTAAAATGTGTTTAAAATTATAGATCAAAAAAATAGATCAGCCTCTTCTAACCCTGTTGAGTAGTCATATTCTATCAAATAATACATTACACAGTTCAATTTGTGATAGAATAATTGGTCTGAATAACTATTCATACATGAAAACATAAGTGGAAAAAGAATCCCCTTTCACTTAATGAATGCATCACTAGGTGCTGCATATCATAATTTACCCCTTCATTCATCACTATACCTGCCACTTATTGAAAGAATTGGGCAGAGAAGTAAAAATTGTCCTAAGGAATTTATGTAAAGAGTTTGAATACAGCCACATGCATGGCTAAAGTTAGGAAAAAGAATGCACTTGCAATAGCTGTTGGATAAAGGGGATGCTGCTGGAGCACAGTAAGATCAGCAGCAGGGAACATCTACACCTGCAGAGACAGACCCAGGGTTCAGTGCAACCCTCCCACAGCCCCTTTGGTCAGTGTGGCTGCAATTCTGGGGTTTAACCAGTCTCTCTTACATGCAATGGCTTCTTTATAAACCACAGTCAGTTTTGCCCTGTCTGAAAAACAGGATTTCTGGCATCTGCTGGGCAGTGCTGTCTGAAAGAGCCCTTTCTGCAGGCCAGATCACCAGTGCCATCCACCAGGTCTGTAAAGTCTGGGTATTTCCTAACCCCTGTGTGCCCCAACCCTTCATTTCATTTCAGTCCAACCACCTTCCAGAAGGGATTTGTCTGTGCTAGAGTCAAAACCAAACTGTGGTTTCAACCTTATGCTCAAACTAACAGAGAAAAGGATTTATATTAAAAATTACTTTTACTGAGGGGTTTTTAAAAATAACAATTTGGGGTGAGAGTTAAGAAATATGATGAAGGGATTCTATAGCTAAATGGATGTTAATATAGTTATTTATGAGATTTCTGACACCAGTTCCAGGTAGGCTGATGAAAGATAAGCCTGAGAGGTAGTGGTGAACATCAGCTTTTGGCTCCATTGTGTGATAAAGGTTTATATGGGCAGCAAATGGGCAAAAGTACTGGAAGTCTCTAAATAGTGTATCTGAAAAGGAGATCAGAGAGAGTGGGTGAAAGGTAAAGGAGTTTGCCAGGTTAACTTAGAGTGAGGGCATTCCTGCACTGGAACATAGGCAGCAGAACTGCAGAATCCTACATGGCCAATATTTACTTTAGCCACTGCAGGTGACATGGTGCTGGGCAGTGTCACACCACGACTGTCTGCTCTTTCTGAAGATGTCACCTAGGCAACTTCATCACAGGAACCTCATAACTAAGCGCCATAGTAAATAATGTCAGGTTAGTTTATATAATACACACAGCAATGGATGCCTGCTAAGCAGTCAGATATAAAAATCTGCCAACTGTCATAGCTCTCTCTTCATGTTCAAACACCCCCTGCACACACAAAAGTTTTCACAATTTGTTACAGTACTGACTCTGGAAGGATTTTCACATTAGAAAATTGTGGAATGTTCAAACAATCAATCAAGCAAACAAACAGAAATCTTGAGCCTTTTTACACAGCTCAGACACAGAATAAAAAAGCCAAAAATCTGATACTTTCTGGAAGTCAGGAATCAGATATATGTCATGTTTCATGGAGATTCTGCATCCAAGTACATGTTATTACCCATATAAAGAGAACATTAACGCACAGAACTGAGCTCAAAGCATATTGTCATTTTAGGCACTTTGCCAATGACCAGGAAGTTAAGAAAACAGAAGGAAAAAAATCACATTACTAATATTTTACTAGAATTCTATGAAAAAAAAGATCCTGAAAGCAGTGAATCCACAATGATAGAGGCTCTCAGAAATCAAGAAGGAAGCTACAAAGCCAATAATGTACAAATAGAAAATAATGACTTAGCTGTGTAAATTATTGAAATCCTTTTAGCAAGCCAGACGAACAATCAATGGCACACTACAGAAAGTCTCTCTAGTAATACATACGGTTGCTTAAAGATCAGTCAAAAAGAGCAGAGCAAAAGCAGGTCAAAGCAATTACCTGCTGAGAAAATTATCTCTGCTGTCGCATACTACAAGTTCATCTGCACTCAGGATCTTTTAAGAGGTACAGAATCCGAAGGACATTGTGGTGAGAGAATTGTTTGTATGTTACAGTGGTGTTTAAATACTGATTATGCCTATTAAAATCTACAAAAGGCAATGTAAAGCTACAGATGTAATACATTTTGTGGATGTATTTCCTGTAAATATAACACAAGTGAGGGAACAATTAATTTGATACAAGCTATTCTCTAAAACTTCCTAAAGTCTCAGATTCCTTCTGTTTGGTTCCTTGAGGGGCCAACCACTGCCCACAGTTTCACCATACTTCTCCAGAGTGGGATGACAAACATGGTCACTGCTCTACAGAATTCTACACAGCCTGGCTCACAAGCAGCCCTCAAGCTGCAGAACATGATTCCCTTTTGTGTTGATTTTGATGAACACCCTCACCTATATATAACTTTTAATTTTTTTTTCTCTTTTCATGATGATTATAAATGGCTGTAAAGGTGTGTAGGTGTTCTTTGAAGTACTCTATCACTGCACTATTCTTTTAGACTTATTACTACATTTACTACCATTTTTTACACCTTGAATGAATCCTGATAGAAAATTAGGTGTGTTGAAAGGTACATACAACCAGCCATACCTGGAAGCAGCACTTGCCTGAGCTTTATATTGCTACTTTTGAGCACAGAGAATGTTTCTAGATAGGGGTAAAGCTCAAAATATTGGTACTGTGAGGAAATCCTTACTGCTTATTTCTCTCTTAAAATGTTTGCTTTTACACTATTACACCTACTTCGAGGCAATTTCTTCTGTATTAAATACAGAGTCAGAGCAGATAATACAGATTCAGGAAGATATCAGGCATAGGATAGATTTTAACTTTGCCTTTGAATTAGGGACCACCTCTATATTTTCTCATACAGAATTTTACAGTGAGACAGATTACTGATATCTCAATGCACTTTCATGGGCTAGTTGGTAGTTGATATCTCAATACCCCTTGTATCTCAATACCTATTTATACCTAAATATTTACTTGAATTCTACACCCACTACCCATTCTGGAAAGGATAAAGAGCAAATGGTGAGATTGAAGACCTATTAATGAAGTTAATCACATAATAATCATTAAAAAATCATTAGCACTCCCAAAAATCACAAAATATTAGACATTACCTTCAAAAATCAAACCTTTTGGAATGAGAAGGCATCTGAATTTATACAGATAAAACTATGGGTAGTGAAATCATTAGCATTCCCAGATTTCTCCTTTACTTGTCCCAAATGATTCTCAATGTGCCACTTTCACTCATCTATTTTCTTCAGTTGCAAGTTGATTACTATCCTACCAGTAAAATCTGCTTATGTCTTGAATTAATAAACACTCATCATTTCTGACGGCAAAGTCTTGATCTGTCCAGCTGATGCCTCCCTTCTTCAATATGCTACTTTTCATTTACAGCTGGTCTTCCTGATAAATCTGTTGATGACTGTTCAATCAACAGAGAGGAAAAACTGTGGTGATATAATCATATGCAATATGTGGGTGGTAATGCATTTCATAGGGTAAGATAGGATGAGCAAAGTAGCATTTCTATCAGAGCTTGCTATCACTTAAAAGAAGAAGAAAATTTCAACTTAAAAGGTTGTATCTTGAAACTCCTTTTCAATGAATCATGCATTATCACAGTTTGAGCATTTATGTTAAATATATTTAAATTAAGAAGAAAATTAGTATTGGCAGAAGCTTAGTCCCAGTGATTTTGTGAAACTTTAAGGTCCTGAAAATACTCTTCACTGCTATAAATATTGGCTACAAAAGCTTTCAGGTTTTCTCTCAATGTATTTTTTCTTGGTTTTTTCCATTCTGCTATGTCTGAATTATGACTATTTTATCAGCTTCTCACCTGTGAAACTTCCAGAGGTTTGTTCGGTGGTGTACCCCAAGTAATGATTTTTCTGACATTGAAAAACCCCTACTTCTGTCATTCCCCAGTATGACATCAGTTTATGTTGCTCTTGGGCCTATTCTGTCATGCCTGGGGGTATGCAGAACTAACAGCAATAATATGATTTAAGCATTGATAATATAAATCTTGCTGTGTTACAGTAAATGAATATTTTTAATGCTTATTGCTGTATCTTTTCCCAATGTAACCTTTACTCTTCCAAATCAAAAATAGCTCATCCATAACCACAGAAGACAAGCTGAACTTTCCCACTGAGAGAGAGTTTTCAGTTCAGCCTACAAAGAACGTACCATATATTCCAAGAATGCATTCCCTTGCCTCTGCTATTTTAAGTGCACCTTAGGAAGCTATAATAATTACTGTGCTCATCAGCTGTAGTAATTGTAGGGAAGAATGTTCATATCAAACAGAGCTTGCACTGCTATGGCAACACAGCCAGTAATAACAGCGTGGACCATTTTAGAATGGGGATCCCCAGTCAGAGATCTGAAGCACTTGCAGGTGCAAAAGATTTTTACACGTGCCAGAAGTCCTCCTCTAACAGCAAAAAATACAACAATCTGCCTGCGGGGAAAGAAACAAATACAAACCAAAATCAATGAAACACCAAACCATGCAGCCTGTAAGGGCCTATACTAAACTGCCCTGGTTTGCTGTTTGAACATCACTTGTGAAATCAGAATAATTGACAAATAAAATAGCCTGTAACTGATAGAAATACCTCTTTCCACCTTTCTGGCAGTGTACTGCAGCCTAAAAAACAGTGTAAATTATAATGGGATGTGGATGCTAAATTTAATCACATTCACACCCTCTTTAAGGATACTTCAATGTTACAAGAGTTACAAAAGAAACTTAGACTTATCTACTTGTAGAAGTTATTTCAAAATAAAACAGAGTGCCACTTTAATGTGCAGTGGCTACTCTGAAGTAGATTCCTATGTGGGAACTCTTATTCTGCAGAAAATTTCCTTTGTTCTTCTTCAAAATTTACCTTAATCCACTTGAGATAACCAGAAAAAGTCTCTCTTTGCAAGCTATTCCAATCAATTTCCCAACACAGCTTTTTACTGTAAGTGCAATCAAATCTAGTGACTGAAAGTACTGGTTTTAATGGTCTATTCTAATGCTAGGACTTCCAGGAATAATGAAAACTTGCATTATTAGAAATAGCATAGAAATAGCAAAAGACAGTTTTCAGAAACAGGCAGCCAGTTTTTGCTCATTTGGCAATGAAGTCCACAGCATGACTTCATTTTGAAAGTGTTATCCCTTGATGCAAATTTTCGATCATAGATATTTTCACAGAGCATAAAAAGTGTGGTTATGTGTTGGAATCCTTCCACAGCAGCCCATTAACTAGCCAGCCTTGCCTGCACCTGGACTTTTACTTCCCCTCTTGCCCTACAGCTACTGTTTCCTCAGTCATGACAATCACAGGCACACTCTTTAACAGAACTGTGTGATTAAATTTCCACATATTCCAGTTAGTCTCTTTTTTACTTTAGTGAATTATTTGAATGGTCTGGTTTTGATCAAAACCTAAAAACAGGCTGAATTTGTAGAACAAGGTAACTGGTAACCTTGGCCAAGATGGATGTGTTAAGGCCATGGGAACTAACTACTGTTGACAGGATCCTCCTCAGACTTCCCCAAGGAAAACTTTACTTTTAGTGAGGAGCCAATTACAAAGTATAAGCAGAAAAATGGATCCAACAGATAACAGATTGAGACTAGAAGGTTTTGGCTTTTATGTTTGCACCTAAATGCCATTCTGTCACCCCAGCCTAAACAAGGAAAGTGATCACAGTGCCCTTAGGAAATGGGCACAAACCCAAAGTATTGCAAAGACAGCCTGCTCTCTCTTTCTTTAATTTCAAGTTTTAGTTCATCCAAATTTCATGAACGTGAAGTTAGGGCCAGAAGTACTCAGGGCATTTTGGATATGAGCTGCACTGCTGACTGTTCACACCAGCAGAGCTCTGGGAAAGCCCCAGCCCCAGAAGAGCTTCTGAACAATATTTCAGAGCTGTAGGCTTCACTCAGAAACCTGTAACAGCACAATGCTTTCTTCTCATATTGCAACTTACAAACAAGTGGGATTTTTACTCATTGCTTTTCTGTGGCCATCTCTTGCTATACATGCCATGGACCACAGGAAATTAGCCATGTTTCCATGTTGCTCACATTCTGACAATAATATGGATAAGGACAGTATTATGGATAAGGACGAGAGGAATAACCTACACTGATGTCACAATATGTGAATGTATGCCACATTTGGTTCTAGTTCTTGGTAAATTACCACAGAATGAGAACTGGATGTTGCATGCTTGATGTCACTGAATATTTGGCTTTTAAGACTACTGGATCAGATTGTCAGCTTTGTACCTCTGTATTCTGATGACTCAAAGAAATGTGGCTTTCTTTCCAGTGCAGATTTCCTAGTACAAAGGAGTTCCAAGTGGGAGAGCAGAACTGGCTGTAGCTATACCAGACAAACATATACACATACCTGAGCATTTCAGCATATGGACTGTTCTGGGGAAGGTGTATAGCTAGACCTGTTGTAAATCTTTGGTCCTTGAGAGATTAGTGTAATAAAAAGTCCAAAGCAGTCAGTAAAATGCTTAGATCTGCAGTGCAGCTGATCCAGAAATGGTCTTGATCACCATAAGGAATGAAAAATCTGCAAACAGACCTCTTTTAGTCACCAACCAGGAAAAGACAGAGATCACACCATCAGGTCCACCTCGTTCAAGATAATTGAAAGTTCTCCAAAAGCCTTCAGAATTTTAATTAAAGAGAAAAAAGAATCTTATTATAGTATGCTGGATTACTTTAGCCATGGAAAGGTAGTTGCTATTCTGGTATTGACTGAGTTCCTAAAATAAATTCCTAGGTTTGGCTTTATGCTTCACATTATTCTTTAAGCTGAAGATAAGAAAGAGATACAGATGATTGGATTGAGTCTCAGCCTAAGCAGGAAAAAGAACTTTTAGAAACAAGAGGGACTCACAGAGACTGTAATATGTCACTGTAACCTTCTTGTCAGGCAGAAAAGAAACAGATCTACCTATATTTGTATTTACATTCTCAAATTAAGAATAACATAAACTATTGTAGGCCTTGAAAAGTCACATTGAACATTATTTTTTTAAATTACTGATAATTTAGCCTCACTTATTGCTCATAAAAAAGAATTTATAACTGTTCTCCCATTACTATAGAATAACATAATTTTTATTAATATAAAAGACACATTCTTCAAGCAATCAAGACAGTTATTTTGTCTTTATCCCTTCCTTTTTTCATTTTTAAGCCCCAAAAAAGATTTTAAAGATTTTATTGACTTAAAAACTACTAACTTACTAACTAACAGGTCAGTGTGATTCAACATAGAAAAAGCTTTGCCTCCCATCAAAGTCTATTCTATTCAGGTTGAATGGTTTAACACTTTACTTCTAAATTCCTCATAGCATGAATAGCCATTTATGTGTCCCTGCATACCCTTTTATATCATTACTAATGTGATGCTGTGGACTGTAGATGCAGTTCTTGAAGTTAAGACCTGTGCATTTGAGGTCAGCAATCTGAATTTTTTCTAGGTTTACTGTTACTTGCTCCAATGTCACATTACCAGGTAGAACTATTCAAGTTTCCATTATCAGGAATGGAAGCAATTTCCGTTTTTTTTTTTGTTTTTTTTTTTTTTTTTTACTTTATCTTCATTCCTTGATGAATCAAATTTAATTGTTTTACAAGTATGACTTTAGGAAGGAATTTTCTTTGTCTGTTTACATGTTTCTGAGAAAAATTTTGCCTACATGTTCAAAACTTGAGCAAGTAAAAATCATTCCACCAGAGAATTCAAAATACAAATTGTAATACTTTATTTTTTATTTGTTTTTCCCCATGCAGCTTTAAACAAGCAATCATAGTTTCATTTTTAGAGGAATAAATTCCTCCATGGTGTTCAATGTTCATGTTTTCATTGTCTTTCTTCTGCTCACACTTTGCCTGAGTAGATTTAAGAAAAATGTACATAGGTTTCATAGCTATGTTGTTCTCTAATAATTCATTTAATTATTACTCACTCTGCTTAACTGAGTCTTTCTTTTTGTCACAATGTGTGGGAATGAGCAATCTGCAACCACAAAAATGTCATTCAAATAGGCAGATAGGCATAAAAAGACAAAAAGGCACACGTACATAGCATCAGATATTTAATTACAAAAAATAAAGATGAAGTTAAAATTAATTTAAGAAAAATTTTAAGGGAGCAGAAATAAATACAGTTAGTATTGCTGAAGATATCAGTAGGTGTAAGCATCTTACATAAACGTTAGTCTGTAGTGTCTGCGCAGGTATTTAACTGTGATTAGCGATTTCCAGGAAACGTCTCCTCAGCCTCCCTGAGCTGGTGGCTGTCCCTCTCCTGATGTAAGGCTGAGTGGCCTCATTAGCCACATGGGAGAGCAGGCCAGGCCCAAAGTGCCCTCCTTGTCCCAGAATTTGTCACCTGTCACGTTCTCCAGGGTTAGCTCCTGGTGGTTGGGAACAGTCGCACCTGCAAGCCAAGGCGGGGGCCCTGAGTGAGCACATCCTGCTTCAAAGGGGACAGGACACCCGTGAGCCCTTCCCTGAGCCAGCCTCTGAAATGACCATCACAGGCATCACTACACCCTCCAGGGTGTGACCAGCACAGCCCCGGCAGGGCTGACAAATACACTCTGGAACAAAAAGGAGGCATGGAAACATACGGTTTGATGATGAAATCCTAACTGTTGTCAGAATTGAAGTGATTCAGAGGTGGAATGTTACTCCTTATTATTAATCAGTGCATTTTTAACGTGAATACATATGTGTGTATATGTGTACATATACAAATGCATATTCATTATGTACCTGAAGCCATATTTTGCATTCACTGAGAATGTTTTATAATTAAAGTGTTTGCATAATTAATGTTCTTTCTTGCAGAAATATTTTCTATCGTGCAGCAAATGACAAAATGGGGAAAAGGAGGCAGAGTTGGCTTATCTTTGAATGATATAAACATTATTTGATGCTTTGTAGAATCCATTTATGGCAGTTTTTAAAGCTTGCTCTATTTAAAATGTGCAAATATAAAAAGTGTAATCTAGCCATGTTCCTACTTTAGGGACTATATGCTAGTATCTTTTACTCTTTATTTTAATGCCAGTGCTTAATTAGGAGAGCCATTAAAAATTCCTGATATTCATTGAATGAAAAAAAAGTCCACTGCAAATACCTTTTTTAATTATTATGGTATTTACAGACATAATATAGATAATAAACTCAAACATAAAAATTAATAAGACTATAAAATGAACCAAGCCTATTTTATACGCATAAAAATAGAAGGTTATTTACAAAATTGGCAAACATAACTGATGAGAACAGCATCTATGCTAAAGGCTGATTTAATTTTACTTTTGTAATATTCATTTAAGATTTTACCCCTTAATTATGTCACTGGTCTGGGCACAGCACTGTAGAGTGCTTTGTGACATGCATGTGACAGCTTTGATTATAATCCCAGACCTAACTGGGTGGCCTTGGACAACTCATTCCTGAACATTCCTGAACATTTCACTGTCAGTAGTGTGTAGGGGAAGTAAAGTCTGTTGTTTAGAGGTTTCTTGACTAATAAAATGGAAATGTTCACCCTTATCTGTTATGTAAAGATGCTACAGGGATTTGTCAGCTAATATGTGCAAACTGCTGCTTGTGAAGATTAAAAGCAGACAGTTATGTGCTATTTATTTGGTTTTACAGTTATATAAATTACTTTATTTATAAAAAGGGAACCGGAAAATATTCTGTGGTGTTTTTAAAAATGAGACCTTCTCATGTTCCAGAATCATGTTATGATGGGAGTTGGTCAAAGCAGATGATTTTAGAACTGCAAGAGTGTATGCACTAATAAATATGCATGATGTAAGCTGGGTTTATCTAATCACATCTCCATTTATTACAGTTTTTAAAGCAGAAAGCACAAGAGAGTTCATAACTGCGGGAAATATCAGTGACTAGTAATTATGAACAAAAATAATAAATACTTTTCTCAGGGACGAAGATGTGAAACAATCGTTAATTTGTATCGATTTGGAAGAACGGTTTCTGGTAAGTCACACATGTATTGTGCTGTCAAGCTAAAAGTAAGAGATCCAAGTTTTAAGAACAATTTGTTTCATCTTGTAGCCTGGAACATTTACAAACATTGCTGTGCCATTTTCTCACTGGAGCTCCCCAGTTAGAGGCTGTCAACTTCACAGCTAATGCACATGAACAGTAAATCACCTGCATCAGTACAAATGACCCTTCCAAACTATTTTTAGTTTAGATACCTGATATTACACTGCATGGGATATAAACCTTCATAGCCTTGGTTATCTGTGGTGATTTTAGGAGCAGAGAAGTGGAACAAAGAGCTTCACTGTGACCAGTTAAACTACTGCAAAGGGTAGGTAACTGACTGCATTCCAAAATCTTACATCTACAAGTAACTACAAGCAGACTGCAAAGAGGGAAAAAATAATTATTTCTGAAAAAAAAAAAAATTAGTTAGTTGCAAATCTTCACTAAAAGTGATGATTCTAAATAAGAGCAACAAAATATCCCAATCAGACTTTGACTTTGATAATCTTAAGGGTTTCACAGACTTTTGAATTATCTGAGTGACAACAGTGAGACTCTCAGATGAAGAGATGGTTCTGGACCAAGTTGCTTTCGACATGGGAAGCAGAAGAAAAATGAAAGAGGAAGAACAGATCTGACAAAAGAACCAGCAGAGGAAACTTATTCTTGCTGCTCTTCCTCCTGCAATTGTGGCTTGGGAATTGTGGCTGGTTTGCTGCTGCTGATCTTGTATACCACCAGGTTTTGTCTTAGAATCATTATTTTGCATATTGCAAAATAATAGTAACTATCCATCAAATCTGCTGTCCCCAAATTTTTAAAACCTGGGAAGAAATAAAAACATTCCGCTAAAATGAATCTCTTAGAAGTAATCAATGTCTGGGGGTGGTGAAAAGCTTATAAATTACTCTTGATCTTATAAATTGTCCATGTTCTGAAATTATTCCACACTGAAAATTTGTGTACTGTCTCTCTATTGGGCAGATAGATTAAGAGTTTGTATAAATTAAGCAGGCAATCAAACATATTACTATAGATATTCTTGTAGTTTTATCTTATTCTGCAAAGTGACGTATGAGTAGTTGTTATTAATGGTGACAGGGATACGAAAAATAATATTTGTGTGTGCACATGTTAGACATTAATATTTTGGTCTTGGAAATTTTGATTTTCACAGGGAAGACTCCATCAGCCCATTTGAAATATCTTCTGGAAACAGACTCCAGTAAAAAAAGTAATATGGTTCAGGATTGAGCGGATGACTCTGGCAGGCTCTGTGTGGCACAAGCCAGGTGCTGCCCTCTCTGATGGACACTGTTCTACCACCTCCAGGGGTTCTGGGGGGCCAGAGGGAGGCTGATGGAGGTGGTTGCAGGCTGGGTTGCTCCAGGGCCCAAAGGCACTCCAGGGTTTTCTTACAAGTATTAGAAGGAGCACATTTTGTGTTTTATGGAGGCAGCCCTTGCAGACCTGCTGTCTCTGTGGCAAGCGTCTCTGTAAGTTTACTCAGCACTTCCAGTCTGTTTATGTTCTGGTTCTTGTGATCATTTACTCAATAAATACAGTCATAGAGTAACAAATCTACTGCTTAGTCTGATTTCTTCAGCAACTGAATAAAAAGGGTTTTTTTTTCAAAAGGTAATCTTTTCAGAAGTTCCATAACTCCCAGTCCTGTCCCACTCTTCCATCAGCCAGGAACATTAAATGGGTCCTAGCAGAGACCTTTCAACTTCTAGTGGAATCAGAAATACTTTGTTGTTCAATTTCTGTTGCTGAAAATCTTAGATATGTGTTTCTGGAAAGTTAATAACTAGAGAGAAATCTTTAAAATAAAAGCAATAACGTCCCCAGTTAGCTTCCCTGAAATGTAAATAGTCTGTAAACTTCGTTCAGAGCCACAGACTTGGTCTTTGAGATTGGAAAAAAAATAGAACTTTGCCAAAATTTCAATTTCCTTACATCACCATACATTGTGATTACTCCTATCAGAGTAATCCACTGTCCTACATGTAATGTTTGTGCTGGAGCTGGCAATTCATCTTAAAAACTCAGATAAGTGCCATGCCTTAACCCCAGTGGCATATAGGTACTGTGCAGCATCTTGCACACTCTACCCTCTCCACTTGTGGGGAGAAGAACGGAAGAAAAATAAAATAATGTCATGGGGTAAAATAAAAACAGCATAATAACTGAAATAAAGTAAAATATAAAAGTAATAGTAACATTATATTAATAGCAATTATAACAATAGTAGTAATAGTAATAATAATAACAGAAATAACTGAGAAAGAAACATAATGCTCCAGAGAAACTATTCCTCATCACCTGCTGATGGATGAACAGTGTTCCCAAGCAGCAATTTTCAGCTTCCATGGGCCAGCTCCCCTCAGTATGTATACTGGGCATAATGCTCTATAGTATGGAATATGCCTTTGGCCAGCTTAGACCATGCTCTCTCCTGGCTTCTTGTGCACCTGCTCACTGGCAGGGAGTGAGACACTGAAAAGTCCTTGATTTCAATGTACACTACTTACTAATAACTCAAACATCAATGTGTTATCAACTTTATTCTCATACTAAATCCAAAACACAGCACTGTACCAGATACTAGGAAGAAAACTCCTAGCCAGAAGCAGGACAGTAAAGAACTGAGATTCTGTGGCATTAAAAAATACAAAGTTCTTTAAAGAGGGGAAGACTGATTAAAGGTGTACCCAGAGTTTGTCGGCTTTTTATCAGTATTTCTTCCATACAGGCAATGGCGCCCTGACAGTGTCCATCCTACCACGCCTGTGTGGAGGGACAGACACATCCACTGCTGACTGGTACTTTCACAGAGCTCACTGCTCTCTGCTGCTTCCTGCAGCTCGCTCAGTGTCCACCAGCTGTACTTCTGACACTGACAGCTCAAGTCAATGCTTGCAGTTAGGCTGGGTGGATGGAAATGTCTCTGCACTCAGACAGGAAGGGACTTTGCAAGAAGTTTACGGAGCAGCATAATCAGACCAGCAAGGAAAACACTGGGCACCGGGTTCCCACCATGTAAGTTGTGAAGATTTATACTTGAAAGTGGTTCTGGTCTGATCCTTCCCACTGAATGTCCTTTAGTTGCTGCAGTTCAGTATGTTCATTCCTGGACCACATCTCTGAAGTTATTTTCATTCATTAGGCTGCCAGAGCAGAGTGGGCACAGGCAGTTTTGATGGTCCACCTCAAAAACACATTTCAAATTTGAAGAAAAACACTTAACACAAATGCATCCATATGACTCAATTCTTCTTCCCTAATATACAACCAGAATTGTCAAAAAATGGAAATCTATCCCTCCCAAAGCTTCTTTAATTTTGCTCCCTCATTGTTTTCATCTCCTGTTTTTTTCAGAGCTGTTTGACTACAGGAGTATTTGGGCCTTTTTATACACTACTTCCCTCTGTATATTATGTGAGCCTTGTATCCCCTTTCTTTTCTCAATAGATACATTTGTCTGCACAGTTATCATCCAACTGCATAATGCTTTGGCAGAGCAACTGCTGTGTCCAAGCTTCCTGTATTAAATCAGCACTTCTGAGGGTGGAGGCTAGAGGTTGTAAAAAAGGAGGTGGTGTTCAACAGAGGGTGGCACCTATATAAAATATGTTTTGGAGTTTTTTACTGAGGAGAAACAAACAAAATTAAACTTGTTTTTGTTAGGTCTGAGATCAGAGAATGAAAAAAAAAAAAAAGCATTTCATACATACTTGAACAATAATTTATTTAATTTTACTTTAATTGCTATACAGTCAATACTTAAATTTTACAATCCTTAGTCACAAAGGACTTTAAGGTCATGCTGCAGGCAAGACTCGTTCCAAAACAAAAGTGGCAAAATACATACAGCATTTTGTGCTCATCCCCTATGCATTATTTGAATCTCTTCCTGGAAACCTTGGCCAAGTCTCAGTCATTCTGAGCTGGACATTTGCACTGGGTGGTAAAGTGAGCCAGGTGCTGTGCTAGCAGCATCCCACTCCTGTATGTCTGTGCTGCTGAGCACCCAAACCCAAAGGCTACAGCAGCTGATACTCCCTACTCATCTCCAAAAACCTTGAACTACGTTTAGCAATGTTTTAAGTTTTATTCTGGAGATAGAGCTTTTACCTTCTAGGAGGTTCTGTTCATAAGAGCTAAAGGTCTGTCCTGATAAGGACATTGCTCAGAACTTTTCTCCACAAACACTGACTTGACTGAGTCTCCTCTGACTACGTCAACTCATACCACTGTCACAGACATCAGCCATGTTTTCAGAATCCTTATTTTGCTGTTTCCTTCCAGTGGTAGATGTTTATAAAGCACAACTGGCAAAGAAAAGAAAGAAAAGGAACTGGAGAACTCTGGACTGGAGTTTGGAATCCAGTGTCCTGCTCCAGACCTCCTGACAAGTTTCAAGCCTGATGCACACACACTGTTGTAAGGAGAGAGATAGATATATGGGAAAGGCTAAATTTTGGAGGAAGGGAAAAGACACTTATGGAGACAGAATACCTTTTCACCTGTAGCTTGATGACAGATAATAGCACTTTTTGCCAAGAAAACCAAGCACTTGTACATACAATTATTTAGATGTGTTTAATAGGAGCAGTAATGGGGAAGGTTACAACTGCCTATTAGTACTGCTTAGACATTAGACAGTCTTGTTCTTGTGCTTCTCAGACAAGCAGTGTGTAGCTGTGTGCCCTATCATTATTAGCCTAAACTAAAAGAGCAGTTTTCTGTCATATCGAAATGGGGTTCCAGGTGTCAAAGACTATAAAATAATACCTAAAATTCTTCGTTCTGTGAGGTTTTGTTGCTAATTTGCCTACATCTAGGACGTTTTTCCAAATTAAGACATGAGTTACAGTAAGGTTTGGCTTTTCACAGGAGAAAAATCATTAGCAAGGTAGTAAATGGTGAATAACCCAGTGGCTGATTTCAATGTAGCCCATGGACATATGACATTAGTAAAGATCATAATCTTTAGAAAGAATGGCCTGGTTTAATATCTAACCTAGTAAGGGCATCTGCCCACACTAAGCTCATGGCAAGAATATGGCTGTAGAGAAGAGTGACTCACTTTGCATTCAGTAGGAATGGACCCCATCAGCACAAGATTAAAGGAAGTTGAGTGCCTCACCCTCCCAAGCCCCTTTGAATATCCCAGCCACTGTTTTATTCTGCCAGATGGGTTGATGACAAGTAGCAATCAGAAACTCCCTGGCTTAGTGCTATTAAAATCATTACTGGAGAAATTTGGAAAAAAACCCATTCTTTTCTTCATCAGCATTCTTTCATTGCATTAAAATATTCTGTCTTTTATGAGCTGAGTCATAACAAGCTGAGACATATTTACTACTTAGACAATTTTCAAACATTATAGAGTAGTTGCTCAGAATATTACTACCATGAGCAAGACAATTGACATTTTCAACTTTAATATGAATAAACTCCAACATTAGTACTGCAACAATGCAAATGACTGCAGTACCTCTTCCATTAATAGTGCTCAACCAGGAAATTACTTTAAATTATGCTACCTGGCATGTGTGTAACTTGCATTTATGACTTCTCAGCAAATGTAGCTCAGAGTGGAAAGGCACATTTTACTACTATAAGAGTGAAACGTCCTTAGTCGTAGGGTTTATTTGTTTGTTTAAAATAGATGAGATACTACATCCCTCCTACTGAATTTCACCACAAGAGCTGTTAGAAGCCCATCTGAATTCTGTTTTCCCATCCTATATAAGGATCCTTCTGGATTAGATTTATTGTTGCCTTCCCTCAATTGCTCCAACACACAGCAGTCTCCTCTCTGATGATGAGGGCTAAAAATAGTTCCCTCCTGAGCCCAGCTCAGTAACTGCAATATCAAACACACAGAGAAGGCAGATGTGCTAGCTGGTAGCTGAATGCTCTCTTTCACCACTTCCAGCCAAGAAATAAGGCCTCAGTGCTGGGATCAGAATAAGAACTTAAATCTGAAAAACTGATGCTCGATGTGCATGGTAAGCTGCTTTTGAACAGTGGGAACAAAGTCAATTACAAACAAACAGGCAACTCTAGCACAAGTAATTAACTTTGGTGCAGGGACAAGCGAACCCTTCAAAATAAATAGACTAAAGGGTATGTCAGCTCATTGACTCATCAGTCCAAGTAACAATATTAGCAAAACAGAGTTATTTAAAATCTGCAGGCATCTTTTCTATATTTGAAATGTATATTTTGAAGTATATTTTTTATTTCTTTATTCATTATTGCCTGCCATAGTGAGAGGAAAGAGACAGCACTGTCTTAATCTGTGAGTAATCCAATTGCAAATTGGAACTGGGTTACCTGGTAAGGGGGGTTGCAAGATATATGTGGAGCCAACTGTATATTCGTTTTCCTCTCTCTATTTCTTCTACTGATCAATAAAAGCTCTTTAAAGTGAACAAGTTCTTCCCAATAATGCAAACTAAATAATATTATTTCTATGTTTTACAAATGTTGCAAATGCTTTGCAGCTAAGCTCTGTGCCAGGATTCTACTTCACTGGATCCCTACTTGTATAACACAATTAGATATGGACAGAGCACCCCAAATGAAAGCACAACCAAGCAACCTCCCACATGCAGACATGCTAGAGTTCTTTGGACTAAATATTCACAGGTTAATGCAACTCCAATGACTGTACTTTGGACATCTTATTCAGATTTTGCTCACATCAATGTTTTTTGCCTAAGACCCAGCTTCAGCATCCAGCAAATGCAAACATCAAGACTGCATTTGTGTTTGATCATACTTGATACCAGGTGTATGTAAATAATGTTTATGTCATCTACATGACACCTACTATCATTCAATGGTCCTGTGCAGAAGAATGGGACACTCTGTCCAACAGATCCAACATGCAGAATGATTACACTTGGCAGTATGAAGAATAACTCAATTTAATTCAACTCATTATTTTAGAAATCCTTTAGTGTGGATGTGGGAACCCAGGAAATTCCTCTAGATACCCTGGAGAGCTCGAGACCCTGCCCAGGGAGCTCAGAGACCTTGGCACAGAGCCCAAGACCCCTGTGCCTTTGATTTAGCCCTTGGAAAAAACAATTACCAACCTTATATGAAGAATTACAAGCCGCAAAAGTTTAAGTAGAATGATAGTGAATTTATCACAGGGTGAAAAATAGATTTTTTGGGGTTTTTAGAATGGGGGTTCAGGGGGCAAGACTGAGGGATCTGGGCATGTCCAGCCTTTCTCCTTCTTCTTCCTAGCCTCCATCTTCTGCTGTGATGTTGGCACTTTTAGATTGGTTTAGAGTAGAAGCTCACTGTCTAACATAGGTGATAGGTATTGGAAAGTAATTGTAAATATTGTACATGTAGTTTTTAGTATAAAAAGATAACACCACCCCGGGGGCAGGCAGAGCACCTGGACTGTCTTGCTGAGTGAACCTTGGCAGGTCAGGAGAAAAAAATTTATAGGTAAGATGCAATAAACAACTCTGAGACCAAGAAATAAAGAGCTCTGACTCCTTCTTTGAGCACCAGGCTGGGAAAAGAGACTTTTTAACATTTTTTGGGGTCACTCTGACCAGCAGAGATTCTGAGATGTGGACAGCAAAGGAAGGCAGACTACACAGAATCAAAATTCTACATGGAGGTTCAACAGAGACAAGGATGACACTGAATGCCCTAAATGTGTCTATGTGAATAAATTAAATTTTACTTGTGGCCTTAACCTTCTGTCGTAGTAAACTGTTAAAGTATTCCCCAGCAGAGATTTGGCACATTCCAGCTACTATAACCCCTCAAATTCTCTGATTTTATTCAGCTGACGTAACTAGCCAGTGACAATTGCTAATAAACCATTCATCTGCCTTCTTCTGGAAGGGAAGCATGTTTACTAGAGCTTTGCCCTGGAACCTAGAACATTCCCAGACATGTTTAATTCACTTCCATAGCCACAGAGTTTGTAATCATTACTTCATTTTACATTAATCTTTTCTATATCTTGAATTAGGATACAAAGACAATTGGGAGTACAATAGGATTCAGGATTGCAGAGAATTTTGCTGCCTCAAAAAAACCAGATGTGTCTGAGGCTGATGATGTGTCAAGCTGTTGTGGGAGAGAAGTTAAGAATAGGTTGCTGGGTAACAAAGGGTTGGGGGTACGAGAACTGGTTTTGAATACATATCCCCAAGATAAATTTCATCATCACACCTTAGGCAAAAAAACTTTCTTCTGGGGCTACTTGCTGTTTACCTTTTGGCTATTTTTCGCCTGGTTTCCTCTTTCCCTGGGAACATAGCCAGGAACATGCTGCTAAAAAGATAGGCTAGCCCTGCTAGCCCTGGTCCAGACCTGACAACTTGGACCTTTCTTCTCTGCCCTGCTCCAGTGATGATGCTTAGGCTTTGCTATAAACTATGCCTTGTACTCATAGTAACCTGACGATCCATGCCATCCCTTTCCTCTCATCACCTCTCATCCCTCCACATTACCACTATCATTACATAAATCACATGCATATGCACACAGAAGAACAGATCACTTCTTCCTAATTAGAATTGCTTGAATAAAACTTGAGAAAAAAGTAAAATGAAGTGAGTGTAGTAGTTTGCAGCTTACATGTGTGCTTGATACTTAATCAAATTGTCATTGTAAGATTTCTGCTAATACTCCAAAAGCTGGAAAACTGGGACTGATCTTTAACCTGAACAGGTACAAAAATACCTTTAAGATGCTTGTTCTTAAGATGGAAGGGTTGTCTTTTGGCCTTTCATAGATAGCTGCTTTTACACTGAAGGACAGAGAGAATTCAAACACCAAACATTGCTGTAATTATCATAGAAGGAAATGGCATCCCTGAGGTGTTGTCAAAGCGGGGCAGACAGCAGGATCTTCAGAAAGATGCTGATAACAGTGTCACAACTCACACAAAGGATGACCTCCTGAGGATGAAAATAACTATCTATTCAGCAGGGCCCGTCTGAAATACAGTTATGCAAGTTGGCATTGAGTGGCTCAAATCTAAACTGCCAGATGATCCAGGAATGGTTGGACATGGTGTTAATAAGCACAGAGCCATAAGCCAAGGACTCTGGCTGTGGACAGCCACTCTGTTCTGCGCCACTGGAGATCTGCTCCCACCTGCTCTTCATCACTGTGACCCTAAACTCATTATCTGTTCTGACAAGGCTGTGCCTATGGGTGTTGCCTATTCTGTTTCAGTCAAAATGAGACAATGAGGCATCTTATCTTAAACCACATAAACACTACTGCTTAATCTTTTTTAACCCAGCTCATTTGAAGTGCCACAAGTCACAGTAGGTTTATTTTGAAAAGTCTGATAGAAAACTGAGCTGACTGACAGACCTGCACACCGTCCTGCTCTCCTGTTACTCCACTGGTGGCCTTTGCCAGGGAGACAATCAAAACTTCCCAGATGCTGTAACACCAGAAGTCCCTCCAAGGAGAAATATCAGATGTGTGTGCCCACAGCCCTTAGGATACATACTGGTAACATTTCTTCCAAGGGCGGCTCTAACCTTTAGACTAGATTAAGCCAACTGTGTTACTACGAAAAAAGAAAAGAGGAACAACACAAAATTCCAGTCTCTACCTTCATTCTTCTTAGGAAAAAAATCTGTCTAGTGATATTACTGCTCAGAATAGAACTACTGTAAAATGTCCTCAACTGTTTCTGAGAAAATGTCAATTTCCTCTACATCTATTACTTCTAATATACAGATCATAAGGCTTTTTTGTATCACAGTAAGTTTATCTGAGCTATCTGCAACACAGAAAAAAAATGTAAATAATTTTCTAATGTTGTTGTTTTATGAAGTTATTCAGAGGACAGGAAAAAAAATAAATACTGCCTTGTAGACAAAAAGAGGATGGGAAGCAATTTATCTTCCTATTATGTAACCAGTTCCTATTCTTAAGTGCAAAAATAAAACAGAAGTAAATTGAAATAAATCAAAGAAATTACATTTCACAGTTTCAAGCTCTACATTATATCTTGGCTGTAATAATATACATTATCATTAATGGCTTTCACTTTAGAGTGCTGAAAGTCAGATTTGTTATTGTCATCTTCATTCCTTGACCTTTACTATTGGCATTGCTCACATGAAAGTATTAGTCTGCTGTCACACTTCAAGAAACCATGTAATAAGGTCAACTATGCATCACTCTAAGTCATCTAAGGCTATTTTACCATATTTGCTTTGAGACAAATGTGTAAGATCGCTGCAATTATCTACAGTGATAGTTACACTTCATGCTATATACCATTCAGATTTTAATTATATTAGAAAATACTAGTGCCAGGGGACTAGTGTAACATTTTGTCACCATGAATCCAATATCCATTTAACTGAGATGCAACAATGGACAACTTCAATTTCTGAACTGAATACTTATATTCTGGAGACATGTATAAGAGAAAAAAGATTGTTATCTACCCTCCAATTAAAAGTGCTTATCTGCTTTTTGGTTTTGATACTCATTAGGATTTGCAGGGTTTGGGCAAGTAATGAAGGTAAGGTTTCATATAAGAGTTCAGAATTGAGAAAATAGTTTTATTGCTGAACATTTAAATTCCTACAGAGATTTGTTGTATATTGCAGTATATAAAAGAAATCTGCATTAAGAGTATGCTTTTCCTTATATTAAGGAAGATGGCAGGAGAAAAAATTCTCTGTTCAGGAGCCACTGTCATAAAATAATATACATGAAATTACATTACCAAGAGTAATAATTTTCACAACCTAAGAAGGCAACCACATTTTCTCCTTATAATTTACAAAAGATCCCAAGCACTTGAGTCTCAGTTTTTTGAGCTCTGGTTGTTATTTCTTATACTGAGGATGGAGGATGCTTTTATTCTGTGTTTGAAAAGGAAGAAGACGCATTTGCAGGGGCAGTGGTGAGTGGAAAGGCCTTCCTAGGGAGCATCAGCAACTGGCTGGGCATTTACATAACCAGAAGAGGTCCAATGCCATATAGATAGTTGGTACCTCTGCTTTGCAAATCAGGAAGCACAGAATCTCTATCAAATCAGAATGCACAGTGGCTTCAGCTCTTGTTGCTAGTCCTAAATAAAACAGCCAGGCCATTGGATCACTACTTATCATCAACAGCATAGGCAAAGGGCAAAAACCACTTGCTTGAAAGAACAGCTCATGGGAAAAGGGATTTAAAACATATTGCATAGGGTTTTTCCCCTTTTCTGATCTTCAAGTTCTGAGGTCAAATATTGATTCACTACTCAATTGCCTAGTCGAGGATTGCCTAGTTATTTATGTTTTTCAGCAGCTAGAGCTATAAACTACTAGAAACAGTATTCTGAGATTACCTAAACATGCACACATCACAGGGTCAGAAAAAACACAAAATTCCTTTCTTGTTCAGCTATAATGAAAAGGGAAACTCAAGCAGCTTATGTAGCTCTTACATCCACATTACTAGAAAAAAATTATCAAAAGAAAGAAGAGACAATAAAACTAGATGCTAGTTTACTAAGAGAGATTTTAAAAATTTAGTCTTATCCAGAAACAGTGTAACAGAGACATAATGTCAGATTGAATATATGGGTGCAATATTTATTATTCAGTGTTTAAAAGATAAAATTAACAACTGTTAATAGAATTAATATGAGGATAAGAAAGAGGAAGATCAACCCATGGTGTGTGAGCATTTTAGGAATGGAATCACTGGCACTTCTACGCCACTCCCAGCAGCAGATCATTGAGCCCTTAGGAGCATTCTCAGAAAACATATGTTCTGCCATGGAGAGCAGTCAGTTCAAGGCAGGGAAAAGCAACTGCTTTTCTACTTCTGATTTTTATGCTTGTTAACTTTCTTTCCAGTCGTTCTGTGGAAAGAACTCTTGGTAATAAAAGACATTCAATAGAAAACATAAATTCCTATAAAGTTACTTATATGCTTTGTAGAAGAGAAAAGGCAATTATTTTCTTCCCTGGAAATAATTAATCAAGCTTTCTGTAGCAAGAAGTGTTGAAAGCACAAAAGCACACATTTTTACAGAAAATATAAGTTCTCTCTGAAGAAATGGGAATTATTACACATTTTTTAATGTTTATACTGTTGTCATTATTTATTTTTGCTTTCATAATGATGCCTTATTTTAGAATGGGAAATTACCTCTGTTTTCTGTTTCTTGCATTACTTGTGCATATCAGCTGATCTGCTAAATGAGCAAAAAGTGGTTTTACAAGCGTACTAACATTTCTGTCCCCTTCCCATTGACCCAGTGCTTTCATTTTTTAACTCAGCTCACTGAAAGCTTGTTGCAGAGAGCTTAGAAACTTTGATTTTTCCAACAATTGTCTCTCTCACCCACATGTATATTGCCTATGACCCAGTGAATTAAGAAACCAGCAGGTAATAGGACCCATCCTTCATGAGGATCCTGAGCAATTCCTGAGCACCTTCCATTCCTAAGTCACATGGAATGATACAGACATGATACAGGGCTGGTCTGGATTTGCTAGGCAGCTGCGAACACCTGTGCTGGGTCTCTTACTTGCATGCCCCGTCTGTACAAGGAAAGCTGTGGGACTCCCGATGAGCTGTTATCCTTCAACCCATGAAAAACAGTGTAGTCAGGCAACTACATAGTATTAACATTATTTATGCAGCATGGTCCGCGGCCTGAGACCTTATGACCTGGCCAGCTGAGAGGGCGGCCAACAGCCCCACTGCACCGGGGAGTGTCAGTCCCGGTGGCAGGGCCCCAGGGCTGACAGCTTCAGGCACCCCTTGGCGGCAGAGGCCTTGGGCTGTGCCTGCAGGGACGAGGTCTCGGTGGAGAGCTGCGAAGGTAAGACGAAGCAAATAAGAGCCGGACACTGCCTGGGGTCCAAACGCATTTAACACCCAGAGGCGACCAACAGGCAATGACAGAGAAAAAGGGTTGAGCATGAGATTATAAAGGGAGGTGGTAACTAGGGGAGGGATTTACAAAAACCCAATCAGGAGAGAACAGGGGATGAGCTTAACATAATAGACAGGAAGGGAGAACCAATTGACACATCGTAGAGGAGGAGCCCTGGGACCACAGCCAATCACTGCTCCTACTGAGGGGAACATTCTGGAAAACTGGGAGGGGTGGGGAGTGATTGACTGGGCCCAGGGAGGAGAAAAAACTATACCTATTTGGAAAGGGTGGGAGGGGGAAATTATATAACATGAGGAAAACCATGGCAACTAACTGATAGGCAGAAACTAAGGCGGGGAAGACCGGGAGGGCAGAACCATCATAACAAGATAGGGGAGAAACAGAACATACCAACACAACACACCACAACAATTTATTAATGCCTAGATCTCCCAGCTAAAAGCCAGGCTCCAATCTGCCAATTGTTATGTATACATCATGGTAAAATAACATCTGTAGTGAGGAATCTACAAACAAGGCATACCAAAAATAGTAAGGAAAGAAGAGGCACGTGCAGGAGTAACTTGCTTTTGTCTAAAGAGCAATGCCAAGATGTAGGTCATTACTGTGATTAATCAGTAGTCATCTAAAATACAGCTCACTGACACTAAAACTTTTTTTTTTTAATAATATGCCATAATTCATTTAATAAAAATACTTAGAAATTAGACTTATTTGCAGTGTGCTTAGTCATGGCATTATACTTATCAAAAGACCATGATTACATAAGGCCCACGTGACAAAATTTATATTATTTAGTTATAAACATAAACATATATCTTCACATAGTCAAAAGTCTTTATTAGAGTAACTTTTTATCAGAGGGCATACCATTCTGTCTACGTAATTCTGCCGCCAAATAATCTGAATGGGTATTTTGCCCAGTTAATACTGTATGAATTTGATGTGCATAGATTAATGAAACTTCATATTACTTTACACTAAGATATCTAACCTAGCTCATGCTTTATTTCTCTGGGGAGTACAATCAAATTTTGCATATGGCAGCCCAATTCATGTCTGCTGGACATACTGAATCAGTATTCAAGGGATAGTATTTCATGTGTTTCATCTAGCACAATTCAACTGGAGTAAATACAATATACAACTTTGAGCTGACAACATTGGTCTCAGTCCAGCAGAAGATATGTGCAGTCTTCCAGATCATTTAAATACCAACAGGCTGGATTTTCTCATCACACAGCATGTCTGTGTCCTGAGGGAAATTTCTCTCACAGTCCAGTTTCATGATCTGTTTAAGACAACAAGATACAGTGCTGTGACTGAAAAGGGCCATCCCACCCTTTTCTTGCCACCAGCCCGCTCAGTTTCATGACACCATTCCCTTGGGCTGCAGGAAGCATTTGTGCAACTGCACTCAAAACTAGTCAGGAACTGGTGTCAGCTCAAAAAAAAACCCCAGCACAATAAAAATTAGTTGGATTCCATGGACCACAACGAGAAATTGCAAGAGATTGATGCCTTTTCCTGGTCTTAAAAATAGAGAACCAGACATGGTTGAGGGATAATGGGTTTTTACCTGGGTATTTTAATAAGGATCCTTATGGATCCCATTTCGCCAAGATGAGATGAGCCACAATGCACATGTGTGATAGATCACGTATGCCATTTACAGACTTGAAATTAGCATATCTAACAAAGGTGCCCCAAAGGGAGGCCTGGATGAATGGTGTGATATTCCCCTTCTGTGGAATTCCCCCCTGGCTGGGCCAGATCTCTATTTTACAGGATATGTTCCACAGAGGACCTTGGTTCCCCAAGATAGCGTGGGGTTTTCCAGCCTCCTCCTATCATGCCTTTGGGGGTTTGGTCTCCTGGCCTGACAAAATACTAGGGTTATGCCAAGTTATCAAACTTAAGGAATTACAAGTATGCATGCTAAGAATACTGAGGATACATAAAAGGTATATAAAAGAAAAGGCAAAATTCATCTTGGTATCAAGATGAGGAATGGGTGGAACTGTCCCCTTTGTTGGATGATCATCCATAGTTTAAACATATTTACAGTCTTGGCTTATTTACAAATTTTCCTCAAAATGTGTTTATTTTTAATAAGATATTTTTATTTTGCTTACAGATATAGTATCTCAGGTTATCTGTTCCTCAAAGTACTCTTCCTATCCCATCTCATAAATCCATTCATAAGTCTGTTCACAAATTATTGGCCAAAATAAGCCCATTGCACATGCCTTATTACAAGATGTTTGTCTACCAGCCACGTGGGAAGCCCAACCATAGGGCTTCTCAACTTCATGACTGGACTTTTTCAGAATGTCTTATATTAAAAGCCTCAAGTTACATGGCAGTCAAAAGTGCCCTCTCATTTTTGGACGTCCAAGATTTTGTATTCATTCTATGTACCCCCATCTACACATCCAAACCAAGGGATATTTCACTGTTTCTCAGCTTATCAAGAGAGGATGTAGAACTTACTAGCACTACAACCACCAAGTTGATCAGTGCTAAAAATGTTTTCTTTGTGTAATAAAAGTTCCTGTAGAGTACCTTGGAAGTAACTCTACCCAGCAGCACTAATAGGTGTGTTGTGCCCTGACACTGCCATTTCTCCTCCTGCCAGCTATGAGATTTTCATCCTTTCAGAGCTCCCAGTTCTGACTTCCAGGCCTGCCCAAGCTTCTTTGCAGTCTCTCCTGGCTACTGTCTACTGGCAATGATTCTTCATAAACTTGAATTGAATTTACTTCTCTCAAAGTTATAAACTCCAGAGCACTTTTTTTTTTTTTAACAGGAGATCCCAGAGGAAATCATATCTCTTTAAGAATTGAAGAGGATGAAGTCCCATGCTTTTTATGATGACTGCACTAAAGCTTGGAATAGCAATTTATAATTCATTGCAAAAACGTGTTGTCCTTTCATGGTGAGTTGACATTGGCTGTCTGTGAGGTGCCACCAAGCCACTCTCTCAGTTCCCCTCCTCAGCAGGACAGGGAGAGAAAATAAGATGAAAAACTCATTGGCTGAGAAATGTGGAAACTTTTTTTCTTTTTTTTTTCTTGTTTCTAATGGTCAGTACCACAAGAAGTGTTGATATAATTATTGAGCAGACACTTCTTTGTAAAGCACCACAAGCTTAAAACTGCTTCAGTAGTAAGACTTCAAGATCAAAGTTAAAAATACTTCATTTAGTTGTGATGACAATTCTGTTAATTGAGCAATTTCAAAGGTATGTAACTTTTGCTATTGCAATTGCTTCTTTGTAATTAGGGACTTTTTCAAAGAGCTTGGTTTGTCTCTGCAGATCCTTTCAACTGACCACTCTGTCGGCCCCATAACAAGATGAGTGGGAAGCTGGTCTCCTGAGAGAAGAGTCATGCCATGTTGGTTAATCCAGGCTTCTGCTACCATAAACCAGTCAGTTCTGCACAACAGAAAGCCCTGAATTTTCTCAGCCTCTGTCTTTTACAGTAAATCAGCTGCAAGCAGATCAGCTTTTAGAGAAAAATATATATTTATGCATTTTCTAATACTTATGATATATATAAATTATGAATACTCTGTTTGAATACTGTTTTGTAACAGATGTCCCATGTCAAAGCATTGATAGCTTTTAAATGGTCTTCCAGACTGCAATTACAATAAACAGCACTATATTGTCACTTCCATTAGAGATATTAAAAAAATTATTAAATTTTAAAAAGAACAGCAAGACTTCCCTTATATTAAACTAATTCTCTATGTAGCTTGACCTTGTGATTATCTCTGTTACATAAATGATGTCATATTCCTATATTCCTCAATCTGGACAAAATTCCCATTATCTTCAATGAAGAATTCAAGATTGGGGTGCTAAGAGGAGATAATAGATGAACAGTGCCTTCAACATGTCATCTGAATATCTTGTATTTGCCAGCTGAGTCTCCAATGACTTATTATCATTTACAAGATCAATTTGTTTTTCAGAACTTTATTGCATTTACAGAGAAGGAAATAAACTTTGGAGGAGAAACATACAATAATTCTTCTCTTTTTGAAAAAGAAAAGCAAAAAACAACTTAGTAAAGAAATAGTCTGAGTTATGCAACACCATCTAGAAAGAAGTCATTTTATCACTGCTTGAAATAAATGGTCACTCAAAAGGGCATAGTCTGGAATGTTTTCTTGCAATTCCAGTTCGAGCTAGTAGGATAATGCTTGGCAGAGCTCAGCTGTCTTCGTAATAAAATGCCTCTGCACAAATATTGCTCGTTACAAATTAAAAACAGTGGTGCTAAAAGCTACAAATATAAAGAAAAAAGACAAAGAAACATCTATCTCTCTTTGAACAAAAGTTAACAAAAGAAAGATTATTTTTAAAGTTTATATAAAATTTAATTTTAAATTAGTGTTGTTACTTATTACAAATGAATATGCAAAAATAAAATTACATGAGTTAATCTAGTGGAAGAAAATGCATCACAGTTATAAACAGGAGTAATAAAAACAAATGCCATACTGCAATCTTCAAAAAATTAAAAATGTTTATTATATTATGATTTCACATAAATCAGAAAAATATACGTGAACAACAGTTTTCTGTGGAAATATATTTCTATTTGGTTTCCAAAATAATTGCTAAATCCATCTTTACTAAATACCTTTTTTAATTAAAAAAAATCACAGTACAAACAGTTCAGTGTTTCATTGCTTGTTTGTATGTTTATATGGTTCATAAAAATGTATATTTGAGGTTCCTGTGGTGTTTTTTTTTGCTGAAGACAAGATATTCTTCAAAACATATTGCGACTTAGATTTCAAAAATTCCAAAAGACTCAATTTTTCACGTTTTATCTGACTCTGTGAAATTTGGCTCAGTATTTGTTGCTCATAAGGATTTATACAAATTATAGGGGTGAGAAATTTTCTTATAAGTGCATCACATCTTAGCACAAATTATGAATTATTTTAGTAATTTCCCCCTGTCTCTTAATGTCTCCCTTTAAAAGCATACAA
The DNA here is from genome assembly GCF_028551555.1 of Melozone crissalis. Classification (NCBI taxonomy): domain Eukaryota; kingdom Metazoa; phylum Chordata; class Aves; order Passeriformes; family Passerellidae; genus Melozone; species Melozone crissalis. Next base: position 11,011,631 of record NW_026535782.1, on the reverse strand, counting down.
TGATGAATTAAGAAGCAAAGTAGTAAAAACAACTCTTTTACCTCACATTTCTCATATCCCATCCTGAGACCAAAACCTCATTTCCTTCAGTGCTATCTGTAGGGTCCAAACCAGGGGACACATTTCAGAGCTCTGCTGCAAACACAGAGAATTCCTACAGCAATATCCATTGCTGCCTACAAGACCTCAGCCAGAGCCCACTGAAGCCCACTGCAAGCTTGCTACTAATTTTGAAGGCCAGCAGACCAATATTCCAGTTTCCTTTCATCCTGTATCTCCCAAGCTGTGCTCTTCTGTCGCAGACATCTTTTATGAAAAATCCTTTCCTTAGGATTTTTCCTCCTGAGAAGCTGAGACGCCTCAGGAACAAAATGTAAGCAATGGTTATCTGCTGCTGTGGAATGCAACAGGTGCATCTGTGATTGGCGCATGTTGGATGTTTATAATTAATGGCCAATCACAGCCCAGCTGGCTTGGACAGAGAGTCTGAGACAGAGCCTTTGATATCATTCTTTGCTATTCTATTCTTAGCTAGCCTTCTGAGGAAATCCTTTCTTCTATTCTTTTAGTATAGCTTTAATGTAACAGATATAAATAAAATAATAAATCAAGCCTTCTGAAACATGGAGTCAGATCCTCGTCTCTTCCCTCAACCTGAGACTCCTGTGAACACTGTCACACTCTTCCCATACCATTCTGGAAATACCATAAATTCACTGACCACTGACCATCTGAATCCTCTTTCCCCATCAGTGCAACTTCCTGGCTGATCCAAAGGATGAATCTACTTTCTTGTTGTTGCCCAAATTCACAAAGAGTTTCACAGTGAGACCCTTGGCTTGTGGGAGTTTCTGCACTATGCATTCATTCTCCTGCTTCAAGTCTGGCAGCAGAGCCAGTGTCTCCAGCCCAGCTGCCATGTGCTTTCAACAGAAACCCTCAATTTCATAACTGAAAACTTACTGACAGTGATCCACTTTGCCCAGCCTGACTTAGGATCAGCCTCACTCACACAAGAACCATAAAGAGGAGCAAAACCAAAGCAGGGAGATGGGAATCCAAGTTTCCACAGCCAACAAACCACCTTATCTCAGGAAAGTCTACTGCAAGGCTGTAGGCAATTACTAGAAAAATGAGCAGTTCACCTGCTAGCAAGGATAGCCTGGACATTTAATGGGAGGGAAAGCTTCTAGCCCATTTTCCATGCCAGATACAATCAAAACCACCGAATGATGGAGCAGTTCACTATCTTATGCAGGAGAGGGAAGATTTGATTTTGATAAGGAATAACAGATTCATTTCTGTGACATATGCAGGCATCAGATACAAGACTTTGAATATGACCAGAAACTATGCCTTAGTTTCAGGAGTTTTACCAGCCATAACTTTTTTTCAAATTGGAAATATTATCTTGGGAAAGTACCTCATTGATTGAATCATTAATATGGTCTCTAAGGAAGCTGGCCAGTCACATCTCCTGTGGCATGCATGAGCCATAAGGGCTCCCTCAGGCACTGAAACCTCTCACCGCGGGAGCATGGTGACAAGGCTTCTACGTGTGCCTCCTTTTCTCTCTTGAGCTCTTTCCCAAGGCAGAGAGGGATCCTGCTAGAGCTCCTCACCTTTCCTGCTTTCAGCAGCACCACAGAGCACTCACACTGTACAGACTCTTGTGTGAGTTTTGGCTCTGTGGCATCTCAGATATTTCTCACCCGTGGCAATAGTCCAGACCTGGATGTAGCATAATGACACCTTTCCTCACACATGCATTCTGTGATAGGCCTTGGACTTGCACTACATAACCCAGAGCACTTGCACTAATATATATAACCCCCATCTGGGCTTTACTCTTAGGCCTTCTCAGCTTTCAGATATGGGTCTCTTACAGTAAACCACTTTCTTATCTAAAAATTCTACTTTAGAAGCTCACAGTCAGGAAAGACACTGTGAGCTTAGCCCTGCCTTGTAAAGCAAGAATTAACCTCTCTTCAGAGGGAATTATTTTTAGAATTTATTCCAGACATGTTTAGTCTGCTTCAAATATGTTTGCACTCTCTCTATCTTCAAAAAATATGATGTAAATATTTATTACAGATTCGTGATTGTAGGGCTTTTTTCTGATTGCAAGTGTGACATGCTAAATCATATCTTTACATCTTCTCATACTTAGGGAAGGGAATTAGTATAATTTCTTGACATATTTATCTCTTTCAGATGGAACCAGTTAGAAGTGCACTTATAAATCGTAGACATTTTCCATTAACTTAACTTATTACAATAATCATGTATGATATTACTCATATAAATCAGAAAAGAAACCAATCTTGACAGTTTCCATTTCTAAGAATATTATTTCTTTATTAATTGGTTTCATATAGTCATCGACTCTTTAATGAAGGTCCATGCATATTTCCAGAATGATTGGTAATGTATAGACCATGTTAATAACAATCAGCAAAAAATATCTTCCTGGATTGGCCTACAGATGTGGAGCAGTACAGGGCCTGATCACACCCCAGCCATCTCACTCTTCAAACCCTGTTGCTGTTGGAGAAGCTTTACATTGTTTTGCAAATGTGACATATTGAAATAGTGTACATCTATCCTCTGCAATGTGTACAGATGCACAGGCAAAGAGATTGGCCTGTAGGTGTGCAGTTCTATAAAAAATGGAATCTATGCATTTTGTGTTATTGTAGGGAGCCATAACTAAACTGACCAGAAATCTTCCTATGCAACAATTTTCTCTCCCCAGGAGATGCCAGTTCAGTGACATCAAAACATTTCTCGGACTTCTTGTCCAGTTTCTGCTCACCCACCTTCCTAACTAGTAGCATGGAAGGTTCTCAGAAGCAAAAATTCAGCTAGCAAACCAGAGCCACTTTAAAAGCTGCAAGCCCTCAAAAATCTGTATTCTGATCCCAAGGTTTTTCTATGAGGTCCTCAGAAATTTGTCTTTTATAAAGTAATAAAGCCAGTCTTCACAGGTTCCTTAGGATTCCATAACTTTGGGAGATAGATGCTTGTATGCAAAGGCAAGAATGTTGGGAACTTCACAGATGTTCCACAAAAAACACTATTTTATTTTAAGGACTGATAAAATTTATTGCTTTTATCTTGCTTTTATTGCTATTTTCTTTTGTTTTTCAAATGGCATACAGAGTTGCAGTGACTGCAAAGAATATTCTGGGTGATCCTCAGCAGATCACTTCACTTGCTAGAGCCCTATTTGCCCCCCACCATCTTTTGTCTGTCTTTTGTATCAAGAGAAATACTGTCTCCATCTCTGTTTGCATGCCATGACTGGCACAGGGTTTTCTGGGGCTCTGTTAGTGTGAAAAGGAGTTTTCTTCATTTCTTTTCAGAAATTTGCAGTAGTATTCCCAAGTGAGAATACTTCAGCATCTCCCAGATGACTTTGCAGTAGTTAAACCTTTGAATAAGAACACCAGTAGCCTCTGGAATAGCACCAGCACTGTAATATCTGTAACCAATATACAGTTGAAAAATAAATAGGTTACTTTAGATTTCTTGAAAGGGATCAGAAAGATAACTCTAGTGGTAGAAGTCTTCTGTATGAAATCTTTATGCCAGCTAAAGCCCAGTAAGCCCCAGCAGACACTGCCCCACAAACACTTGCCAGCCCCACCTCGATGGAGCCAGGGTAATTATCTCACATTGGCTCTCTCCGTGTGCTCTGCTGCGCTGCCAACAAGGGCAGCAGTTACTGCAAGATGTTATGGTGGTTTCTGCAGCACAGACACTGGTCTGCTGGAAACAAGCAGTGCACTATTGACACGGAGGGAAATGCCAAATTGCCCCAAATTGCCGTACACAGCCACACCCGGAGCAGAGCAGGCACGGGCTGGTGCTCAGAGCCTCTCACATACAGCAGTGCTTGCTGCCTGAAATACATCCTGTATCCAGCTCCTCCATGCTCAATAATGGCTCATTATGGATCAAATATTCCTCTTGCTTCATAAGAATTAAATATTGAGAAATCATGGCTCCTGCTGCTGCTACTAAAAAAGGGGGATTTAACGTAATGTAGAAGTAGTGTTTTTCACAAGCATATGTAATTGCTGGTTAGAGGCAGCTTCTGATTAGTATTCCACTCCTGCTTTAGCTTTTCACCCAAGTTTTTTGGGAGTGTCATTAACCTACTATATAATTTGCTTCTTTGTTCATTCAGCTCAATCATTCAGTTTACTGTCTTGTGGAATTTAGTCACTTTAGTATGACATTTTCCTGAGAAATGTAATTAAAAAAAAGACAACTGACAAGGCACGTGAAAATTTAGAAATGCACCATGAGAAAATAAAAGAGAAGCCTTATCCCTATTGTCAACTTATCAATTCTACAGAGTAATCCACTATTCTTACTATGCTTCTAAATGGGATAGGAAGAGATGAGATAAATGAAACAATGAAACAGTGAACAACGGCAAAAATAGACTCTTCCAAAGACATGAATATAGATGGAGAACAATGTAACTGAGTTGATTCATTTATAATGAGTTTAGTTCTGCCTTTCTGATTCCACTGGAAATTAATACTTAAATTTTGGAAGTACCATAAAATAATGCTTTCTTATCTTTTATTTTTGCACCTGTATGTAAAGGAGAAGGCTCTGGATGAAAAGACTATGAACTCACGATTCTCTGTTTCCACAGAGAATTTGTAACGTGAGCATGAGCATAATCAGTCCCATGTATTCGCAATCATGGAACCATAAAAAGTTGAGGTTGGAAGAGTCCACTGGAGGTCATGTCCAGTGCCCCTGCTCAAGGAAGGTCACCCAGAGCCTAGAGCTGTCCAAGGCCACGTTCAGACAGCTTTTGTACTTCTCCATGGACAGAAACTCCACAACCTCTATGGGTAGCTTGTTTAAGTGCTCAGCCACTCTCAGAGTCAGAGAAAAAAGTATTTCCTGAGGATCAGACAGAACCTCTTGAATTTCATTTGTCCCTACTGTTCTGTCACCAGATTCCACTGAAAGGAGCCTGGCTCCATCCTCTTTATCCTCACCCTTTACACAGCAATCTCCCCTGAGCCTTCTCCAGGCTAAGCAATTCCAGCCTTTCCTCTCAGAAGAGAGGTTCCAATAACATAATCATCTCCATGATTGCTTGCTGGACTATTTTTATTGTGCCCCATATGTAGTTAAAATTACTATTCATTAACAAGTACGTGTCATGGATTGCAAACCTTTTTAATGTATTTTTCAAAATCTGATTAATGTTTCACAATTTGTCCAAGCACTGTTCTAAACATTCTCCTCAGAGCTATGTACTGCTCAGATGAGGTACAGCTAAGCCCCTGATTCCAGGCTGGTGCAGCTGGAGAAACCCAGACCCTGAAAACAGGGAAAAAAGGCACTGAGATCTCCAGCTTTGTACTATAGATTCACTGTCCTGCTCATGAAGCCAGCAAGGGTGGAATGTGAGATAGCCTCAATTCACTACACCAGAAGATGTCCCAAGCACAGTTCTGTGCTTTAATAGCAGGTTTAAGACTAAACTTGATTATTTATCATATCTATCCTGTATTTATCAGGTACATTCTTTTGACTGGATTTAGAGCTAGTGGGACATTAAAGGGGAAATTTCTTTCCTGCAGTTATATGCTGCTCATCTGCCTTTCCTATATTGTCAGACCAACAGATGCCATGCCATCAAGCTGTGCAGACACGACAGCCAAAGTCTGCACAGCCAGATCTCGAGACATATCACACGTTAGGAAACCTGTGGGACTACTCATCCCATGGGACTAGTTCAAGTACAGGGCAAACTTAGCCTCTGAGTCCAAGCTGCAGTCAAAGTACAATCAATTATGTCCATCCAAAGTATATTAGTCCTGAGAGCCCTGACCCTCCATCCCCCTCATGAAGCGTATTTAAAGTTAATGTCCTCATTTAATATATATTCACTAAGGGACATGGAAATTCTTTGGCCATCACCACACACAGCAACATCTGATATGACCTGAACTTCAGCTTCACACAGTTGTTCTCATCTCTGCCTTCCCTCATCTCTCTGGTCTCTTTACATCAGGACTGAATTCACTCTTTTTTCCCCATCAGAACCTGCATGAGCAGATTCCCTAATGACATTCTTACATTGTTAGACGTAGAAAAATACAAAATTCGTGAGCAAATTCCTGATCATACAGCAGAGGGAATAAACCAGTCAGATTTGGTGTAATGATTTCAAGGAACTATTTACAAACTCACTGAGAGCAAACACCTTTCCATTAAAATCAGTAGGCTCCGGATAAGGCATTGGATATTTAAGATTACTCATGGCACTTTTGTGTTTTTTAAATAGATTGAGAAGCTCTTAAGAACATGTAAGCCTTTAGCTTTGTTGATTCCTAGTTAAATAATCTAACACACTAAGAGATAGCTTGATCCTATTAATGCCATATTATTCTAAATACTGGTGTCCTTTGAGCTGGACCAGGTGTTTCATGCAAAGTGTGTCCTTATCAGAGTGCACTGTCAAACTTACTTCTAACCTTCCTTTAAATTACAGTGCAAGTCCACAGAGTGAAAGTCTACAAAATAGTAACAAATTTACCCACAAGGTCACATATCCTTCAAATTCCAGCCTTCCCATAATAAAGTTGCACCTAAGAATGGGCATTAATGTTTTATGTGCCTGTAAGCAATTTCAGACTGCTGATATGGTGCTGCCTGCCAGTCTTCCTGCTGCAGACACTGATTCAGCACAAAGTCTTACAGATTCAGCACTCAAAGGCATCTGCAGGTATGTGTGGAACAGTGTGGGAGAGAAACACTGTGTTTTTGTTTTGTTGTTTGAGGGTTTTTATACCAAACATATAGATTTTTTTTCCCAATTTTAAAGGATTTAATTTATTTTCATTGGGGAAAAATTTTTGGTTAGGGTTGTTGCTTTCTTTTTTTTTTTTTTTTGACCTTAGCTTGCTCATCTCTAGAACAATAATTTTTTGAGAAATTTAATACCTCGCTTTTCAATGCATTGGCATAGTTCATTCTGCGTGACTCAACTTGGTTATGCAATGAATAAGTTTAATTCCAAGTAAAGGGTACTGAGATTCCTCAGCATATATGCTCACTTCTTAGAAATATGGACCAAAAAAAAATTACAATTTTAGTTTCATTTATAAGATACTTTTTATATTATCCCTAAATTTTTTATCCATTTCAATAAGTATTTCATTTGTGCAACATCTGATTTATTCTAAACGATCACAGAGAATGTTGAAAATATAGATGTAACTATTTCTAAAATTGAGTATTATGCTAAAACAATTTTAGAACAAATAAAATAAAACATTTCCTTAAAGCAATATGAGTCTATTTGATTATATAGTCATTAAAAAAATCCCAATACTTTAAGAAGAGTTTCTGGTGATCAATACTGATGAAAAGCCATATGTTTTTTATGCCATCTTAAATAAAACATCAATTGTATCCTTTACTGCAAACCCAAAGAGGACAAAACACATCATCCAGTTTATTTTAGGGATGGTAGCAAACATTGGCTCAACAGCTCCATTCTCTTATTGGACGTGAGCAAACCACCTCTCTGAAGTCACAACATGCTGAGAATATTAGACCACTCCAACATGGGATGAATAAATTAAACATGAGTGAGTGAATGATAACCACAAAGAGGTAGAATCTTTCAGAACATTAAGACACATTCTTCAGAATCCATACCTGAGAGAAAGCAGAAGAAAGAGAAGAAAACTGTGGACAATAAAAAACTACTAAATTAGGAAGAAGTCATAAAAAAAGTGTCACAGGGGTTAAAAATATATATAATATCAATGTATAACAAAGACATGGCTACTTGGTTTGTTAGGATTTTTTTTATCTGGCTTATTGGTCCTTTGGCTTGTCTGACAGCATCCTGTTATGTCCTTCTTGCCTCATTTGCTCATAAATAAGGAGGTAGTAATTAGTTTAATATTTTGTATATGTTACTCACTACTGTCACTATATGTCACAAGTTGCCCAGTGAGATTGTATTGTATTGGGTTTTGGGATTCTTTCAGAATCCCTGAATCCCTGCAGATTCTGGAGGTAGACCTGGGCAACTTGAAGTGACCTTCTTCAGCAGGGGGCTTGGACCAAGTGACTTGTCAACCTCAAACATTTTGGGACATAATGTTAGCACAAAATTTTGCTTGGTAATACCAAAACTCTCTCACATTACAAGTAACAGAAATTAGGCCTTCCCATATGCTACAAAATGTACAGTTGCGGGTTTCAGACCAGATGATTTTACTAATTATTTGCTCTATCAATGTCAGAATATATAAACAATCTCATAATATTTCCTGTCATCATCTTTAAGTTAATATAAAGCTCAAGAAGATGCACCTGTGACAGTGCAAGGAAATCAAGTTCAAGGAAACCTTCTTTCCACATGAGGGTACATTGGAAACAGCCATGTGAGCTCCCTAAGCAAGAAGGATCATTTATTCTCAGAACTTGTTTGACTCAGATTCTAAAAAGCAGAGCTTCTCCTGGGAGCATGGAAGAAATCATGGTATAAATCCTACTACTGCCAAGGACAAGATTTGAGGCTAAAAAACATGACAGTCAGGAAATATTCATTTTTTCTGAGACACATTTGAAACATGTCTTACTTGTCAAGTGTAGTTATGATAAGATTCTGGTCACACAGGAGTTCTTTCTCTGAAAAAAAACCCCTACCAATTCATATTAGAGTTGAAAACCTCTGCATTGGCTTACCTTGATTATTTCTCTTACAGCCTAGAAGTAAAAGTCATTAAGGTCTTTTACTGACACAGTGAACCATACCTGCCTTGCAGGTCACAGTTTGAATTTCTCAATTTGAATGTAAACAAACACCAACATGAATCCAAAATTTTCTTACCTTGTACTTCACAGTAAGATCTGAGCAATGCATTGCAGGACAGTGTTCTCCTTTTCATTAATAAATATGTTCTTCTGCCATTAAAATCAATATGAGTTGGAATTAATTTCAGTTGGGCAGCACATTTCTTGGTGATGCTCTTTGCTGTGGTGGATATTTAATGATCCCTCTGCATATTTCACTTCTTCCATCTTCAGCTGATTATTCTGTCGGGCTTGGTAAAAATCTCAGTACAAGCTGTATTTCTGGGAACCATAGTTAACTTTGAATGCTAAGGTTTCTCTCTCTGTTTTTAAGAATTAAACCTTCTGTTGTATTGGGGTTTTTTTGTTGTTGTTGTTGTTGTTTAGTTGGTTGGTTGGTTTTTGGTTTGGTTTTTTTTTGGTTTTTTTTTTTGTTTGTTTTTTTATTAATAAGATTGTTTTGCTTATTAATCAACCCTAAAAGTTATGGGAACTCTTGCAGAACCTTCCAAGGGCTTCTGTGCAGTAAGAACAGATGTGTCAATAATGACTACCACATTAAATCCAATGACTTTGCCCACATCTATTACCCCCTCCCTTGTCTATAATTAATTTTAAAATGACAAATAAAACCCAAAGATATTATTTTTGTTTTTTTGCTTAAGTTCTGGTTCTTCAAGCACTGAAAATAATAGCAAAATTCCCCAATTACAATCAGTGGATTACAATCAGTGGAGTACTTACACTAGCACTGCAGTAGCAGAAAGGGCTTCAGTTGATTTCAGTAGTTCGTTCTTACTTAGACAGAAGATTTATAACTCCTGCAATCATCTTTTTGCAAAGACAAAGTGCTCATATTGTTAAGGAAGAGTAAATATCACCACAGACTGAAAAGAATCCCATAACCCAAAAAATATCCTAGCAATCATTCTAAAAAGCAATAATTATGCAAAGTTCAGGGAGTTAATATCATACAGTGTCTAATTCATGGCCAGAGTACAGAAAATTATATTTATACTCAGGTTGTGTTTTAAATACAGAAGGATCTGTTTATAATCACATCATAGACAGTCTTGAATTCAAGTCTGTTCATTAGTTCCAGCCATGCATATGGGTAGCCAGCTTGGGAAAAATAATTGTCATCTACAGATTATTTCAGACGTGTGTTTAAGTGAAGATTGTTTATACCAAATATACAGGGTCTGAATGCAAACTACAACCTGTGCTTAAGGCACTTGGCCCACTGGCAGTTTTACCATGAACATGTATAAGCTGATGATTGTGTGAACTTGGAAACAGCGAAATGAGGTACGTTGCTGGGCTGCTCCTGGATGGAGCTACTGACAGAGGCTCTCATGAATCATCACCTACTATAAAAGTCAACAAATTCTCTTTCGATTTATCTAAAGTTCAAATTTGCCTCTTTTTTTTTGGGGGGGGGGGGGTGGGGTCGTTGTGGTTGTTGTTGTTTTGGGGTGGGTGGTTGGTTGGTTGGTTGGTTGGTTGGTTTTTTGTTTATTGCTCTCTGCAACTTACTAAGGCTACCGAATCTAACTTTGCTGTCTGTAGAAGGAAAGTAAATATACAGAAACCTTTTTCTGGCACTGGAAGCAGCTGGCAGATCCTGGCCAAGAGGTCAAGAAGCTCTCCCAGCCCCCACATGAAAACTGCCTGCTGCCAACAGTCTGACTGGCCCATTAACATTTCTGTCCTGTGCCCAGGAATTGCTTAGGGAAATACTGTTTAGCTCAAGCCAAAAACCATGCTGGGGACTGTACCAGCAAATTAATGATGTAGAAAATTTGAGTTCTAGAGCCTGGGAAAATTTCCTGAGACTGTTTCATTTACAGTGTGGCTGTAGCCTCAGACCTAGGGGCTTCCTCTAGCCTTTTGCCTCTGTGGAAAAGCCAGGTAAGTTCCTTGATATTGTGCACTTTAAGCAAACATTGGGCCATATGGCACTCCCATTAAATGTAAACATCTGCTGCAGCATCTATTGTTAAGAAACTAAGTAATGGCATTTCTTTCTGTCTTTACCCAAGTGCCAAAACACTGTTGCTTATGGAGTTAGTTTAAAGTGACTGGTACTTTTCTCAGTGCTCCTGGATCACTTTTCAGAGGCACCTAAAACCCTCCATTATGTCTGCAGGGAGAAGGAGGTTGGTGTTCCTGCTCAGCATGTCACCCAAACTGCGTGCTCCTGTCTGAAATAGCAGCACCACAACTGCAAAGCACTCTGCCTAGGGATGGCAGGTGTTGATCAGAGTCAGCAATATTATACAAATTGATTTGGAAGACTTGAAGCCCAGCATATCACTCCACAGCACTTACCAAAACGTGCTAGCCTCCAGTAAAAAATCTGCCCTCCCAAAAGGTACAGCAGAGATCCTTCCCAGGGCTGCTGTGGGACTCGTTAGTTCAGCCTTCTGAGAGTTGCTGACAGTACACATCCTTCCTGCAACCTGTTACTATAAGGAAGAGTTTAGTTTTCAATTACTTACAATAGTGTAAACATGAGTCACACACAGAGTCAAAATTAATGTCACTCATAGTCCTTGCTCAGTGTTACATTCCCTGCAAAATGCCTCATGCTGCCAAATGACAAACCCATGTTCAATGCATTGCACCTGATAATGCAAGCTTGCAAACAGTTTTCTAACTAATTTTGACTGTAAATGACTACAGAAAATAAACTTTGAAATAATTACATTTTTTGCAGCCCAGACTAGTGCCTAATTATATTCCAAGGAAGTAGTAAACTCTTCTATCACTGATGAATGGTTGGCCACATCGTTTATTTTAATGGATATATATTACTTTGAACTAAGTCTTTGCCATCTGTTCTGCTCCATAATTAGGAATGTAAAAAGAACATATTTCACAATTACATCACTAAAATGTATAATGTATGTGTCTTTCATGCATATGTATGCTCTCTGTACAATGTAATATGCATCTGTGATGGTTTTACTGTGTTTCAGAAATAAATCAGGATGGACAGAAGCTACTTAGTCATTATCTAGTAATTTTCTTGACTGTCAACTTTGTTCACAAAATTCAGGACATTATGGTAGAAAGATTCTATTGTATAAGCACTTTAAGCAAGGTAAAAGTAAACATGTAAAAAATGGGAATACATCCAATAGAATAATTTTAATTTCAGTGTGTTTAAAAAATAAAATTATCAAGATGTAACTACATTTCCATAACCATATGTTTCTTGCTGTTTAATGGACAGCTCTAATCTCTTGGGATTTATACGAATAGGAAAATTGAAATAATGATTTGTGTAGCATTAGTATACCTTAATGCAAATAAGAAGTCCTGGGGCAAACTTGCTTCACTTATATTCCTTATAAAAGTAGTATTTTCATACTATTCTGCCCAGAAGAACAAGAAGAAAAGATGAGAGAGAGAGAGAGAGGGGGAGAAAGAAAGAAAGAAAGAAAGAAAGAAAGAAAGAAAGAAAGAAAGAAAGAAAGAAAGAAAGAAAGAAAGAAAGAAAGAAAGGAAGGAAGGAAGAAAGAAAGAAAGAAAGAAAGAAAGAAAGAAAGAAAGAAAGAAAGAAAGAAAGAAAGAAAGAAAGAAAGAAAGAAAGAAAGAAGAGGAAGGAAGGAAGGAAGGAAGGAAGGAAGGAAGGAAGGAAGGAAGGAAGGAAGGAAGGAAGAAAGAAAGAAAGAAAGAAAGAAAGAAAGAAAGAAAGAGAGAGAAAGATAATAAATTTTAAAAATTTAATTGTCTTTATTTATTATGACTCATTTCTCTTTTTGCTCACATGCCGATTGGTGGAGTTACTCTTCATCCTTAGCAGAGGATAATCAAACATGGATTCTGCATTCAGCAAAAGTGCCATCAACTGAACAGTATCTGGGAAGTTCTTATGCTCAGTTGGAATTTGGAAGCTAACAGTTAATTTGTTACAAGTTTTCAGTAACAATGCATTTTAAAATAGACAGTATTAGACTGAAGTTCAACAGAGATTTATAAGTGTTTCTGCAAAAGCTATGGAAATAATTTTTTAACCATATGCCAACTTCCTAGTGCCACCATGTCCTGAGACTCATGAAGCCAAGTTAAAAGCCCTTCTTAGTCCCACAAGTCCTAAGTGAGGGTAATGGCATAATATATAAAGTATCTCCACAGTCCTACTATACTTATGGTTCCATAGAAGGATATAATGATTTTAATATCAAGTAGAATATTTCAGGTATCGACCTTCTACCTAACACAGGCAGGACAGCATATGAGAAATGCAACAAGTACCTGCATCACAGAAGAACTATGGTACTGTGGTCATTCTAGGAACCTTTCACACTAAGGATAAACAGTGGAATGAGTCATGCTTTCCACTTCTGCACACTGTGTGTTCACTGTATATTGGAAAGTACCTTGTTTAGATTGTACCGGAGATTTGGGATAATTCTGTAAGGAATTCTGTCTTATTGTCTCAGTTTGCATGCCATTAGTGGAAGGTTTGTGCCCCAAAAGGGACTCGTTATGAGAATAAGCCAGTCTCTGGGAATCACGAGCCTTGAGATTGTATCATAGACTGAAGATGACAGCTTACCATATCTTTCAGTGCCTCTGGATCAACCAAGGTCCGTGTGTGGGTAACTAGTAGTGCTGTGATTGTGTCTGGTAAAGTGTTGCTCTAAGGTAGTCAAACTGACTGAAATATGAAGTGATAAATATCTGAAAAGAAAGCCCCTTAATTTCTGCTACAGAATGGGGGAAAAAAAGAGGGAAAACAATAAAAACAACCCACAACCCATGTTTCCTGTTCAGGAAACAATTTGAAAGTGAGGAACAACTGCTGCTGCTCTGAGAAGCGTACTGGGTATGTTGATCATTTCTGACTTCAGCAATCATTGTCAGTGTATCCAAGAGTACTATCAACAAGCTCAGGAACATGTGGATAATTTTGTCTATTTAAAATGGATTTAGGAAGCAGAAGAATTTTCACAATTGGTAGATTACTACCCTGGAGGTCTCAGATAATTATCTGCTAGGTCATTGTTTAATCTTTTTTAAATAGTGCACCTGCAATGCATACTACCTCTCCAGGTGTTGTGCTCTCACATTTTATAAATAGACCAGCTGACTCAGTACTACTCCTCTATATTTTCCTCATCACTGATATAAAAGCAAGTATCTCTTACAACCTGTTGCATGGCAGGGTTGAAAGAGTGATGTTTGAAAACCAACAGAACAAAGGGTGAGGTCAGGCAGCATCACACACAGAATAACTGTCTGGAGGTAAAGAGATTTGGGTTCCTGTTTAGACTCTGTCATTGGATTCAAGCTGTTGATCTCAAGGCATCCACTCACTCCTTACCTTTTGTCTCTATTTCTTGTTTTCAGATTAGGGAGGGAATTTCATCTCATTTGGCAAAGGTGACAGCTGAAAACTGGAAGGGGCCTTTCTCCACACTATGTATTGACTCATTCTGATATTAGAAATGAAGCCCCACAAGGTGGCCCCATGGGGCACCAAGACAGATACCTTCACTTGGTGTGTGATTTTCTATATGCCACAGTCTCCTAGGATTAATTTCCTCTTTTTTACCACTGTTAAAACCAAAACATAAAATTCCTATGTTTAGTGGCATTAAGAGCTGGGATGATTTTGATAAGTATTTGCCAACAACTTTAAAATAATAGCTGTGGGTTTCCCAAAAGTTCAAAGCTGCTGTTTGCACCTTTCAGAAGGTTTCAGTGACCTTTGGCAAAAGAAGCAGCTCATCTTGCTGACATCTATGTATCAGGGATGGATCTGGGCAAGGGGACTGTCAGATTGTAAATGATGCTCAGTTGTCTCTGAAATCACTCACCCTCAAATTAGATTTTTCTAGAGTTTTTGAGGGTTTTGGCCTGTTGAACAATTAGAGTTGGCCATAGGAACAGTAATCTAACTCTTCCCAGACTTAGATAAGAGCAACTTTTGTTCCAGTTACTTTTCTTGACACCATGAAAGATGTAGATCAGAGGCTGTATTATTTGCATCACTTTATTTAATGGTGCTCTGGCTACAGGAATTTTACACCAGGTCGGCCCTCCAGACCATGTTATACTGCCATAGATTCTACTGTGAGTGTGTTACACTGACACAGCAGTAATCTTAACTGAGTTAAGATTGGTTAATGAGTGCTGTTCACAAAGGGTTTAATACCTACTACAGCTTATCCCTTTAAACTGAGACTGAAAAAATTATCTGTTTCATTTTGCAACCATATTAAATTTTTCAAGACTGTTCTGCTTCTTTCTGTGACATTTCCTACAGAGTACTATCAAAGGACATATTTTTTAAGCAGGAAAAAATATGCAGTTATTTATCAATTCATAGAAATATTGTTGCTAAGAGATTATTGTAAATCACATGCACCTCATGCACATCCCAGCAGGGGACCCTGGTAAGGTTCCAGGGCTGTTGCTGAAATACAGCACTCTAATTAAGAAAATGCTCAAGCTCTGAATATTTCAGAGGTGATTTTCTTTGTTTTCAGCCATCTTCTTACATTACAAGAAAAATGGTGATTAAATGGGAAACATTTAACTTTAGGGTTAAGAAGAAAATCCTACTCTACTTGTTAAGAATTCTGCTCAGAATTCTCAGCTCCAGATCACTCACTGAGCTTGTTCATAATTCTGACCTCCAAACCATTTTTTCTGTTGTCAGTCAATATTTAATCTTGGAGACTGATTACAGAACACAGTAGTGAAAACTCTAATGTCAAGTGGCTAGACTTGTAAATACAGCCCTTTAAAACCTCCTTCCCATTTCTCCTTTAAAATTTATCTAACAATACTCTTAATTTTTCTAACAACAAAAGTCATATTAAAACTCTGCTGGAAAACACAGGCAGAGACCATAAACTATCAAGCCTCATTCTTTGGTATGTGTTTGCTATACATACATAAAAGACTAATAAAACAATTAAAGAATAGACATAAAATATTTTTATTAAGGTCTTGAGCAGAAAAAATCATGTTCAATTTCATTTTAATTATTTTAGGCATGACTCTCCAAACTGACTATTCCTATCAGCTTTTGGGAGACTATTGGCTTTGGAATCGACTTGCAAGAATAAATAAATAAAGGTCACTGAATAAATCCAAAAAAACAAAAACAAAAACAAAAACAAGTCAAGCTTCTTAAATGTCTACAACCATAGGTTTGACCAAAACTGTGGGATAATGTCTTGGAGCAGGCAAACACTTTTCTACTGATTTTTTTGAACAGGATAATCTTTGGCAGAGAGGTGAGACAGACATCTTGGGAAAACAATTACATTACAAAACCATTACAACAGGATTCAACAACATCTGGTTGATCCAAGAAAGGTACAAACATGAGGAGAACAAGGTGTGCACAGCTGAGATACTGTTTTGAGCAAAACAACCACTGTAGACATGGTTATTCCATTTAAAGAGAAACTTCTCTATGCTCAGGAAGAGTAAAGTAACACTTCACTAGCCTTTAATCATTACATTTGGATTACAACAGCATGTAGCATGGGGAAAAGAAATCAAAACTGACTTTGCTATACAGTTGAGTAACTCAGAGGTTGCTAGCCCAGTCTCTGGCAAAATGACTCCAGTAATCCTGTTCAGGGTGGTTATTGCAGGGCGTCTGCTTCCCAAGTACGTGCATTGGTGCTGTGCTACAGACTCACACATATCTGCAAACAATTTCAAATATACAGGACTTTTGTCAAGACCTCTGTTCACTGTTTTGACTTATCTGAAGGTATGTGTATGTTTTACAAAAAGTCATTTATTAACAACAGGGTGATTTAAGGACAGGCTACAGTCTGAAGTTGCCCTTGCACCTGGAGATTGAAGTTCGACTCCTAATCTTAATTGATAACATTTTGATAGGTGAAGAGCGTATATCAGAGTGTGTGTGCATGTATACGTGGGATTTTTAGGACATGAACACAAATCTTCCTGTACAGTTAGAAGCTAAACTGTCTTACACTAGTCCAAATTCTGTCATTATTTTAAACTAAAGATCAGATTCCAGTCAGATTCCATTGTTTATGCAAAACAATGCCATAGTAATGATGTAACCTGAATGTTAAAAATCAGTTTTAAAACTCAAGACATTAATAGGAATATTATCTGAGTTAGAGGGTATATAGTGGGGGTTTTCCAGTTTTATGTGCACTTATCTGTGTAACAAATATTACTTCTGCAGTTGAACAACTGCCAAAAACAGGTAAGAAATTTTCCTACTCTAGATAAGACTTAAATATCAATTTTCTATTTTCTCCATCAAACTGAAGAGCATTTTCTCATTCACAGAATTCCAAAGAGATTATGATCGTTCTTCAGTGTTTTCAGGTGCTTTTTTCATCACAAAGTAAAATATCCAGAGTTATATATTGATATTTAGTAATAGCTTTGACTAGAAGCAGAGAGTACAGGAGTGCTTTGTGTTCTACAGCCTTCAAAATCTATTATCAAAAGACAATATTTGAATCACCAGTGCAGTTTTTTTGTTATATAATATTATATAAACTTATTAGAGTGACCAAGTTCATCTTAACAGTAGTTCTTTTTTTGCCACCCAGAAGACTGTCCCAGAGCACCATTCTTTCTTGAAAAAGTCTTTCTAATTCAAAGTCTAAACTGATTTATGACTTTTACCTTGGGCCATGATCATCCTTATTCCTTTTCCACCCACTAGTAATTAGCTCTTTGATACAAGAAACATTCCAGTCTCCCTTAGATCTTCTTTGGCTAGCCTACATGTAACATGGTGGAGTTTTTCTTACAGTAGCTCTTTATTTCTTCACTTACCCAATTGGCTTTGTTTGAGCCTTGCTGAAGGAATGACTGCAGCATGAAGTCATTCCATGAGAGACACTGAGAGGAGCAAAAATGCTATATAAATATTTTCAATGAAAGCTCATATTTCCAGGAAAACAAAATCAATCAAGTGCAATCATATTAAAAAAAAAAAAACAAAAAACAAAACCAAAACCAAAAAACAACACACAACAAACAAAAAATACCCCAAACAAAACAATACAAACAAGTTCTCATTTTCTGGTACCCCTAAAAGTAGCTAAGCAGTTTCCATGAAGCAACATAATTTCTGCTATTGGAAAGAATCAGCAAAAAGGAGAAGGCAGTATTTCCACTAGATTTCATGTTCTTCCACATTCTTTTCAAAAAAAACCCCATTCTTTAAAATTTCCTATTTCAGGATGACATTACAGCGATTTCTGAAGTTTTACAAACTTTTTATGTTTATCTGCCCTATTAAAAACAAAAATGTATTAACACCTTTACAAGCAAACCTTGTTCATGTAAAGGAACATCTCCTTTCAAAAGCATTGATGAAGAATACACAATTTCCCTTTCCAGTCCATTTCCCTTTGCCTTATTCTAGCTGTATAAAGGTTGATGTGTTGGTCTAAGGTAGTTGGGTAACCAGGCTGCTCCTACAGTCAGAGCAGAGATACACATCTCAGCAGGGCAGTTCAGTAGGTGTATAAAATATGTGCCCTAGGCTTTCTCTAGACTCAATGCAAAAAAGACAGACACATTCAAAGATCTACCACAAATGAGGTGAATCTCATTTTCTTTCTTCCACCACCGTCTACAAGGTATAGGAAGCTGGACTGGATCACGATCTGAACAACAGTGTTCATTAGCAGTTGTTCCAAAATAGCAGCCAGAGAAGCATGAATGTAACTCCAGCACAATGCAGATCATCATTTGGCCCCCAGTGTTGAGTAACTCCCATACTTTCAAAATGAAACAGTTTGCAAACCACCGAAACTGCAAGCCAAAACTTGCCAGGTTGGCTTGTCATCAGAAGAGTTGTTGTGGGAAAGTGCTTAGGGAATATAAATCTGCCAATCTATCCCTTTACTTGTAGTAAATCACATCTCTCTCGGTGGCCCTAATATTAATTCTGGTACAGTAAGGCAAATTAAGAGGATATTCCTGCACGAAGAACTGAATTAAACTAAAGGCCTTCAATTTTTCTCCAGTTATATGGTGACAGATGCCTGTTTCCATTATAAATGCTTAATTCTTGTAAAAGTAATTTTCTTCACGCAGAAATCCTTTTATGGCAGCATAGTAAACAGTACAGAAATGCTGCACACACAGCATAGTTTGCATATTTAGTTCATTATAATTGCCCCAAAGTCTTTTGGACAATTCTTCTCCTATATCTTGGCACTATTCAGACTGTGCTCTGTGGCTTCAACATTTGAGTTTTGCAACACTCCACATCTATTTGTTGTGCACCCTAGAGTCAGCTTAAAATGTGCAAAGCTTTCATCAAAGTTGGCTTTGATTTCTGTTTTAAGTTCTATTTTAGATAAAGCATTACTTCCTGTTTTAAAAATTATATATATATATATATATATATTTATATATATATATATATATATTTGTGCCTTGAGGTATTTTTGTAAGCATTGGTGTTAATGAATAATCTGTGTAATTAGAAAATATGTCTTAATTTTTGGCAAAGTACTAAATCCCCACTCTTTCTTCTCCATTAAAAGATGAACTGTTTAGAAATGAAACATTAGAGTATTTACCAACACAATTAAACAGTATGTAGTGATCTCAATTAGTATATTTTACAAACAGAAAATAGCTTTTACTCTTTGATTGGCCAGCTAGAATTCATTAACATAATTGGCATTCACTAATGGCACAATTTACAACACAGCAATAATCTACTGAATCTACCATAATACTATGCCAAAAATAGGAAAAAACAATCCATTCAATTTATAAGATAAAGATATTCAAAACACAATTCTCTAGACAAACTTTCCTAATTGCCAACTATTTCTTTCAGGTCATCTTGCAGGCCATCCCAATGTCAAGTCTGAGAAAATTTCACTCCTTGCAATTCAACAAATGCAAAGTGGTTGTACAGTTTACACAATAAATCAACCTGCTTTAAACATGCAGCACACAGGCATGGTATAGCAGACATTTAAATGAGAAGGTAGTATTATAAAACTACATCTTTAAGTCTCTGTTTTGAGCACTTTCACTCCTCCAGATGACAATTATCTGAAAATATTATTTTTTATTGTAAAATCCTCTTAAATTTTGTGGAGTTGAAGAACCTCACTTGATGCAAGACCTTAATGAAACCAGAAGGGTTCCAATTCTGATTTGTGCCTTTAAAGATCCTTTGAGTGTCTAAAAAGGGGAGCAGAGACAAACACAAATATAATTTTTAAAAATCCACTATATAACTACACAATATCAGATAAATCAGATTAAATGAAGACTAAAAGAAAGAAACATAACTTGTTTAAAACTTGAGCTAGATAGACCCAGAAATATAATAAGCTCTAGTTTCTATTGATACCGACCCAGAAGGTCCCTTTTCCATATTGTGCTCTGAGAAGAAAAATATCATTAAAATGAGAAAAAGAGGAGATGATAAGGACAGAAACTTCCTACACCCAGTAGTTTGCTGAGAATGTGCTGAGGTGGAAAAATTCTTCAAGCATTAACACATACAGAAAGGGACCCCTTGTTTACAGTAAAAAAAAAAAAAAATCAACAAAACCTCCATTCTGAAAAATACCAAAGGGAGAAGGACAAGGTAGGAGGGGGGACAGTTCACAAATCCTGTGAAACCAAAAGTACAGTTCACAAGGTTCACAAAACCTCAAAACAACACAAGGTTTGCCCATCCCTTACCATTAGTCATCTACGAGAAATGTTCCTGCCTGACCTCTGATGAATCCGCTCCCTTGCATAGTTGCTCCTCTGCTTCTGGATATGGTGCTCTGTGTTAGGGTGCTACACACACTGACTTTAAGGAATCTTTGTTCTGAGAGTGAATCTACATCTAGCAAAAAAAGAACAGGTGACTTTACTGAGCAGACATGGAAAAGTTTATGACTGAGGAGACAGATGAGATTCTCTGTGTGTTACATTGGAACAGCAAAATCCTGCAATAAATTAGTTTTCAGCAGCACCACTGAAACATGGAACTTTGCTCTCCACAAAGGTGAGAAATATTTCAGTAGCAGAAAACATACTGACAGCTTTTCCAAGGAGACTGACAATTCACTTTATTTTTATCCACTCCACTCTTTTCCCTGCTATTTTGGGACTTGAGGAGATCTAGACATGCTGTAAGAGGTCCAAGCACAACAAATTTGTATGGGCTCATGACCCAGTTTCACACACAGAAGTAGTTAACAGGGTTGATTTTCCTTTTCAGCCATAATTTTAATGAATTTCCCTTTGTCTGCAGCTACTATTCTACACTAGAGACAAGAGAGTTGCATCACCCCTCTGGGAGTACTGGGATAGAAGGAACCAGTTTGCTTCCTGGAGCTCCACATTTGCATTGGAAACATGAGGTGTGATTTGTGACACCCTTAGCATAAAGCACTATTTCCTTCCAGCATGAGCAACCACTTCTGGTAGCCTGTCTGTGGGGGAGATTAAGGTGCGCTCACATGGACTGACAGCATATTCCTTTGAAATACTTCCAGGAGATCAAACCCGCACATTCCTAAACACAGCAGATACCATCCTGGATGCACAAAGGCAACAACACAGTCTGGAATGGAGTGAAAGGGACAATTTATTTCCAATTAAAAAAGGAATAGCAGAAGAATTTTCTCTCAACATCATTTGCTTCCACAGGGACAGATTTTTGCAGTCAAGATACAGCACTTACAATTTACCCTCCAAAGTCTTGCTCCTAAAGGTATTAGAAACCAACTTGACATCAGAATTCAATGGTGTGAACATAGAAACTCTCTGAAGCAGCCTTGTATCCTTGCTCAGTAATAATGGGAGAGGGTGGAGTCACATAATGTTTGAACAACAAAGCAAACTATGATAAATAAATGCCTGAAAGAAAACACCCTGGCCCCACCTTTGTCTGATTCAAATGAAAAATACCAGTTTCATTCAAACCACAAAGGCACACATGCACACACACATACATACAAACACTGCAATTCGAAGTTCCATGTTTGATGACTGAAGCATTTAGAACAGGTGAATTAATACATCATTGAAAACACTGCCCTGTTAATGACAACTTACAGTATTCACAAAAATCTTTTCTTTAATGCTTTTATTTTCTAAATATTTTAAAATTTCAAAAATAAATTTCAGATTTTGCCATCTCTATTTGTTCTTAAAATCCTATGTAAACATTTTGTATTGCTTTTACTATAGTTTGCTACAGTGCTGACTGCTTCCCTTTGATATAGTGTCTTCCTCAGTCTGTGCCTTGCCTTACTAATAGATTCCTTGCTCCTTTGCTTATTCTCTAGCAATGAAGAGCACCTACCCCTACCTCTTCGTTGTATTCCCTGCTTTCATTGTCTTTCCTTTCTCTCTTGCATGCTTATGTGGAAAGGCCAAATACTTTTCTTCACACTTTTACATATTTCTTCAATTTCTCTCTCTTCTTGACTGCACATGGCCAGAAAAGTGAGATGTATCTCCCTACTGAACGACAAGCTGCCAAGTCACAGAGTAGCTGTTCTCTTCCTGGAGCCATATAAAAATAAATTATAAGAACAGCCATAACAGGTAAAACTAAAGAGCTCCTTAGCCTTGTGTTCAATTCCCAACAGTGACGATTAGCAGCTGCCTAGGGGAGAGCACACAAACAGGGCAAGCACAGAATATGTAAGTTCTGTACATTCTCACAGCCTCCAGTAATCCGTGATTCAGAGATATGATCATGTCTTGTACCTCCAAAGAGACTGAAGAAGCCTAGGGAGACGAAGAATGAAACATGACTCAGAGAACATGCTGTTAAGTGAAGCACAACTAAGTTGAAATAAGGAAAGAAACTGTATCTATAAATTAATTAAAATATTAAAAGTTGCTCTAAATAAGTCTACTTCAGGTACAGGATGCAGTCTAGCCACAGAAGATGCAGCAGACTGAACTCTGTAATGTAGCTGTGCAGAGTTAAGGCTGACACATTCAGATACACACCTAAAAGGAGTCCTTAACCCACTTTGGTCAAAATAAGTAAGTTGCCTTAATGGATTTAAATATCAGGTCTTGATAACACTTTTGCCTGAAGTATGTTAGGGAATACTCACAGATCTACAGTTTAGTTGCATTCAGAAGAGAAGCAGTAAGTTCTTCAACTGGCATAAGCAGGCATGACTGGTGCTATCAATCCACAGCACTAGAGAGCCAGGAAGGAGAACAGATATACCCTGTGGCAGCTAATGGTTCCCAGTCTCCCATCATCACACTGCCACTGGAGATTGCTACACCTACAGTTTCGCAAAATGGCATGCTGTAGCAATGGACAGTCAGTCTCCTGCTGGTAAAGAGAAAATTCTTTATGAAAGGTGGGTGCCATTAGCAGAACAGCATCAAGGCTATCCCATGACAGCACTCCTTTACCAATTCTTCCTCTCTAAATTGGGCAAAGTCCTTCCTAGCTTTCTTCAAGCAATATCAGCCTTCACATTGTTAAATAAATTATTTGAAATAACTTATCTGATTGTGTCAGAAGAAAGTAGAAAGAGCACATGGAAATTTCCAGCTGAAGTCCAGGATAAGATAAAGTATAATAGAAGGAAACAGTATGCACCCGGAAAGTCATTGTAGGTTATCTTGCTTCAGTTGCAATAGCTATTTGTAGAGCATACATGCAATCATAGACAAACCAGGACAACTCAGTATGCCTTTACTTGAGGCATTGTCAGTTAGTACAAGTTTTGATCACTGATGCACCTATTGGTCAAAAAAAAAAGCATAATTAAATGACACTTAGAGAAAGAGATTTCCCTCCCTGTCCAAGCTCATATTAAGTCAAACATTTCTGCTCCCAGGCTGCTAGTCATAACTAGCACAATACTGATTGTGGTTTACCAGATATAGTTTGCCCCAGTTCCTCCAGTGAGGTGACAGGCCAAAGAGGAGATTGGATTTTATGTTCAATGGTTCTTTCTGACATTTATTGCTTATAGGATTCTATCTGCATAGCAGAGAACTTGGGCTTCTGCACAATTACAAAATCTGGAAACTGAATGTTGCAGTGTTTTGGAATTTGACATTTGGACAGATTTCATCCTACTAATTTATGGGATCTGAACAGGATGTTTAGAATTGTTCTCCCACAGAAGAAGAGAACTAAAGTGGTTCCATAGTGAAGGATGGGGTACACCACCTTTCTGATTCCACAGGAAATTCATCCATATTCCTTCAACTTCCTCCAGATTTGACAATCCAGAAGGAATACTTTGTGGTGTAATAAGTATTTGGAGCTTTGAGACAATGTCATGTGGGGCACCTTTTAGACAAGCATGAGCACCAGCATAAAGGTGAAACTAAAGATATATATAGCCAACAATGGAGGCTGAACCATGATACCTTTGGCTTAAATAATCTCTTGCTGCCACTAAACAACACTCAAAAACATAGCTCCACTGCAGCCTAAGTGAATCTAATTGCTGGCTCTTGCAGTGCCATCTTTGTCTTGCTGCTCCTGATCATCTTTGGTGATTGACTTAGACAAGGAATGTTTAAATGCGCTGAGTCTGGCTATTTCTTTACTAGTCTCGTTCTATAATGACAAAAGGCTAAATCAGCCATGGTTTTACTGCATGCTAACATCAATGAAAGAAAGCACTGGGAATGGTGTGGGTAGAAGCGTGTAGGGAAGGAAAAAGAGCACCACCTTCCACAATAACACCTAATCACAATCCAGTCAGACACACTAAGGCCCATTAGAAAAATAGATATTCTTACAGGAAAACTGATGGCCTCTGTTCAAGGAGAGATCTACAGTTCTAGCAAAGGTGTTACTTGTGAAGATAGATGAAATACTAAGATAAAGATAGATGAAAAGGATACTATTATCCTAGAACTTCACATACTTTAAATAAACATATGTTTTATGTAACTGTAGAGTGATGCTATCAAACCCTAACTTTTCTGATTGCCTCAGCATCTACATTCAAAAGTCTCCTCTTGATTTCTCAGAGCACAAGAACTTGAAAGCAAATCCACAACAGCTTAGACATCTTAGGATGCCCTTGAAGACCTTACTCCAGCCAACATCCAGAAGTTTGTGCACTACTGTGCCTTCACACCATATCAATGCTCTTTGGTCTTTATCCGTTCCTTATTTCTTAAAAATCTCCACAATATCTGAAAGACAGAAAACCCTTTTTTTTATAATATAGTACCATTGGGACAAGTCACACTTCCAGGCATCTGCAGCAGGACTATCCTGGAAGGCTTTAATGCATGATTTCTCTCTTGTTCTTCTCTTTCATACAGAAGAAAAATAAGTAAGACAACACTTTGCCAGAGCAAATTATTCTTACAACAAGGCCAAAAACCTTCGGCTGATGGCATCGATACCTTGCATACAAAACATGATAGGAGAGCCTTTTATGTTCTTGACAATGCATAATCACATCTTTGGGAAGAATAGATGTCATCATGAAAACAAGGAGGAGGCAATATAGAACAGTTCCATACTCAGATATCTTGAGAAGAGAGGTCAGAGGAGAGGAACCCTATTTGCTGATAAAGCTGCGGACGCAGCTCTTCCCCACTGGTATAAGAGCAGGCACACCAGGAACCTTTGGGAGTAAAGGCAATTTAATAAGTTTACATTTGCAATTTACTGAAGTAGTATGCATATTCTGTAGTAGAAACTTGGTCCATCACAATATAATTCTCATCTTGTTGACAGTATGAAGACATAATGAAGGCATCCATAGTGAATTTTGAATACCAGATTTTTGTTGTCTTGCTTCTGTATGAAGAAAGCAGTGGGCAATATTTTGTCTTATTCTGAACATTTAGGGGTACAGTTTAATACACAAGTGTATCAGATATTTCTGTTCCTTCATAAATTATGAAAGCTGATTTGCTCCTTGGTATGACATTCATTGTTACTAACATGATTATGGCATTAAGAAAAGACTCATTCCAGTGACAACTAGTCTAAGAGGAAAGCTTTTCCATTCAATTCAATGCATTCTTTGATTCCTTATCATGCTCTTAAAGCACATCATGCCAGTTTCATGTTATACAGCAGATGCAATGTGCATTATGGCAATGTTATCTGCAATGTAACTCTGAAACCAGATCAAGCAATGAACTGCATTTGTTCTTTAATCTTTACATTGATTGTTATTTCCTGTAAAAGGCCAAAGTTCAGCAATATGGATAACCATGGACCAAAACAAAACAAAACAAACAAAGCAAAACAACACCAGACAAACAAAAAACAAACAAAAAAAGAAAAAATAAAAAACCAACCAACCCCAAAACCAAAAGTGAGCAAAAACCGAAAAAATATAACTTGACACATGACACAAAAAAATGAAACTAAGTACAAGATATGTGACTGTACTCATTTAAATCTATTTTTCAGATATATGACCCTCAAGACTGATAAATTGTTATTCTTTTATCTCTTTGACCTGAGGTGAAAAAGAGATAAAATAACAGGCCCCTTTGTTCCAGCAAACTTAACTATGAAATAGGAATGATAAAAAAACAATGGGACAGCAAAACCACAACTGTACAGATGTGTCTGCAATTGTCTTATTTAAATTTCTCTGACAGCAATGAAAATCCTTTTTAATTCAGTGGAGAAAAACCATTATTTGAGAAATTAGAACTGAGCTTGAAATCCTTGTGAGGTGGGAACAAACACAAAAGTGTCAATAATAATACACCAATAAATGTCAGCAGACACAACAGCTTCTCTTAGGAATTAGAAGTGGTCAGGGAGAACTGGTACCTCTAAAATTTGCTGCTCTTTACTTGCACAGAATTTAAATAAACCATAACTAGATTATATTTTTTTATAACACAAGACTTATTATTCTTGGGGAAGTTCTCAATTAAAAGGATTCAGCCTTAAGATGCTTTATGTTAATAATCAGACCAACAAGTGCATCAGTCAGCTTTGTCCCAAGAGTGGCAGTGGCCTTCTTAGGGGCAAGGCACAAAACTGCAGGAAGTAATAAATATTAGATCTTAATTTGGTGCCTCAAATTTGTAAGTATTCTCAGACACGTAGTTTATACACACCTAAATATGGCCTTCAACACTCATATCATGAATTTAAATCTTCTATTTCACTGCAAAGTTCATCTTCTAGGAAATTGTATGAAAAGTAATTGTGTAGCAAGCAACACAGCATTGATTCATTCTCTTCTTTTTGACTTCAGGACAGATTTGTAATTATGGAGGTTTAGATTTAAACTTCAGAGACACTACCTTCAAACCATGTATTTCACACATTTTCAAAATGTAGGAAATTATTATTAAGTTTCTCACATTTCTCTTTTTCTTAAGGAGCCGTAATACAGAAAACCCAATTTCCCTGCAGACAGATGGCAAAGAACAGTAATTAAATGAAGAATCAAAAAATGTAAAATATTATGTTAAGAAAACCAGGTAACAGGGGAAATTAAAACTATAGGCAGAAAATTTCTGCATTCGATAAGTACAAGAATTGATTTTTAATAAAATTTAGGAGTAAAAGAAATCCAGGCTCCTGTGAATTTGTTACAGAGCAGCATGAATATAAATTACATCAGAAAAGGAATTGTACAAACAATTGTAAATGACAACAAAATTGTAAATGATGAGGGAAAAGGCAGAGGTGTTCAGTATGTTTCTGTTTTGTATCTGGAACACAGCTAAGTGTGCTCTTGTACCATAAAATAACAGTGATATATATTTCCTTTTCCAATATTAGCTAAGGATGATGAAGAGAATCAAGTAAAAATTAGCACAAAAAGATAAACAGGCCTGAGTTACTTTCTCCCAAAAATCATAATTCATCAGGATCCTTGAGAATTTCAACACATTTTGAAGACATCTGATGGCCTTTTGTTTTGCCTTTCAGAATTTTTTTTGCTAATGCTTCAAATTAGAATTGTTATGGTGCAAGGGAAACTAATGCTACAGCTGCAACAGGACATAAGTTAAATGGGGAATTGTTAATGTATATTATTTAATCTCACCAAATACCACTTCTGCTTCTAGTATCATAGAATCATGTAGATTGAAAAAGACCCTTAAGATCATTGAGTCCAGTCATAAACTGCCAAACACTGCCAAGTCCACCATTAAACCTTGTCCCTAAGTGCCACATCTACATACCTTTTAAAAACCTCCAGTGATGGTGACTCAACCACTTCTCTGGGCAACTTCCTTCAGTTTGTATTTATATGGTCTAAATTTATGCAAAGGCAGTACATAAATGTGTGAATTCCTGTTGGTTGCCTCTCTGGAAGCATGATTGATATCTCACTGAAGTGTTACTGCAAGATGACTGCATTATTCCTGAAAAACTGACTCAAAGTTCATTGCTAGCCCACCTAACCAAATGCATCAGGACTTCTGAGTGAAGCAAGAATAACAAGCAAAAGACACAGAGGTTCTTCGTGTGAGGAGGTAACCCAAACTCTTCATAGTAACAGAAGCCATAGTTTGTAACAGAAAGTGCTGGATACCTTTGTCTCTGACCCTAAATAGAACTGTCTGCAATGGCTTTCTCATGTATTTGAAATACAAATCCTGGACTACTTAATGTTGTCTGACTTACTATCACAACCAAAGTCTTCAGAAGCAGATTGCTGTTAGCTGCTCCTGCTATTTGTGGAAGACGGAGAATGGTGCGTGTTATCAGTTTCCTGCTTGAGTGTCATCCAGAAAAAAAGACCTACTCACCATTCCTTAAAGGCCTACTCACCATTCCCTACCTTAAGAAGTGCTGGATATACCTTTGGCTTTTCTACTCACTTTCTTGCAGCCAAGCCATTCAATCTTTTACAGTTTCCAGCTCCATCAACTTAGCTTCTATCCATGGCTTCTACTTCAGTACCAACTAAAGAACATTCTTAGTGGCATGTTCAACACTACCAGCTCCTTCAATGCCCTTTTTCCTCTATCTTTCTTAAATGCAAATAATTTTGTTCCTTTTCACCTCATATGACATGTGCGTTTCACATCTTACTATAAGTGCTCTTTTATACAACAAATACAGAGATAACCTGTACCAGGATTTAGAGTCCAGTATTCCTCCATCACACAGGACTACCCCAGTCAGGAAGGACACAGTCACAATGCTTCAATTGTGATTTCATTTAAAATTTAAATACTCAAGGCTCTAGAATAATGAACACTGCCTACCGCCACTTTACTGTTGAACATGTCCCAAATAAATAAAAGTTATTAGTGGACTCCACAATGGTGTCCATGGAATCTTGTGCTCAAAACTACACACCCTTCATTAGCCTGGTACTCAGACCTTCCCCAGAAGCTACAGCTGTGCCATGTCTTAGTGCCAAGATTCCAGAAAATAGATCCTTCCTTCTTTTATAAGGCCTTAAGCACTGGGGTATTTTAGTACTTTCATCTCAAAACAAAGTTTCATTCAAAAGCAGATGTTTGTTGTTGCCCACTGCCAAACTCTATTAGGTACCTTTTTAAGACATACACTTCTTCTTGATGACTGTCCGCAGCAATACTGAGAGTTGGTCAAAAGTGACTGTCAAAAAATTCAAGGAATACACAATCTTCTTCAACCAGGGTGGACTTATTGTCTTGTATGTCTCATCTTTGGCTGCCAAATTGTGTTATCCTTTCATGTTTTTTCTGAGGACACATTTTAGATCGGCCTAAGAGACTTACCAGCTTGAAATATGAGTGAAGTCTTCCTATCAGAAAGTACAACAGCATGATAGCATATTTTTTGCTAGATTTTCACATTTAGAAAACAATTTAAAAAATTATAAGACACTGATTAACATAGACTATTATATTCTTTATGAAGTCCATGGAAACACGACAGAAAATGAAATATTATTATCATAAAGTTACTACACTACTGCAGATAAGACATACACAGTAAGGTGTCCTTTGATCATACAGTCATGTGGTTTATGGTACATATTTTAGTTATCTATGAATAAAACACTGAGCAAGGACAGTTACTACATTTTTGATTATAATACAATTACTGGAGTACATTCAGCTGAACCTTGATCAAAGATCATTTAAGAATACTCATTCCTTCCCTTCTTTTGTTATTATTATTTCAATAGTACATTAACAACTCAGGTACCAACATTTTGTATATGTTAAATGGAACCATCCTTCACATAGACTTAATCTAACTTAAAAAAATAAAAAAGGCAGCCTATTCTGGCAAGAGTAATAACCTTCTCCTCCACGTGAACTTCTGTTTTCAATTACACACACTAGCTCAGTATTGAGGATCCTCAGCTTGCTAGAGATGCTGTCCTGTGTCTAGTACTAACAACAGTAGCAGTGACTGGTGGCAGTTCTGCAGAGCACTACACGTGGGATGCGCGTGCAGGGGGGGAGTTTCTGCTGGTTAATAATTACACCCCTTTAGATTAGCAAAGACCAGGAACACCAGCAGGTTGTCAATCACAGAGCAGGGGCACACCCATACAAAGTAATCTGGTGGTTCCCTCCTGTATATGGTTCAAAGGACAGATCTTATTTCTGTAATTACAGTAACTCCATAATATTCTTCTCGCCGCAGAGTCGTTGAGAAGCTGAAGAGGTGAAAGTGGAAGTGGAAGCACACAGGTGGTGATGCTAAGATAGTAGGAAAGATCTGAATATCTCCTACTGCTGAATTTTGGCTCATCAACCATTAATTAGGAACTTATGTAGTCATAAAACTGATTGACAACTTAAACTGTTATGCCAAAGTGCATTGACCTATTGCATTTGAAATGTGAACTTATTCTGACATGTTCATATTACAACTACCATATTATTATTACAGTTCTTCATTTAACTTGCCCACCAAGTGTCCTTTATGTCTCCTTTAAATTACCCTTCTTGTTTTTAACATTAGAAATGTATCTATATATTGAGTAAAATTAGTAGCATAGGTCCACATAAATATAATATTTGGTTTACAATATTGGTATTATGTTTGAGCTTAAATTTAGTGTCGAGATTCAAGAAAGATCAAGTGGAGAGTTGACAGCTCAGTATATTGTCTCTTTTTGCAAGACTTCAGCAATTTTATTACTTATTATTAGAATTGTTAATAATTCTAATAATAGAAAACCAATTAAACTTTTCCATCCATTCTCAAACATAGAAGGGCATATTTATATTGACACTGTTATAATGAATTTATTTTTACCAAATTTTACTGGGAGTAGAGCCTTTTGGATCAATTCACAGATACAATGGAATGATCTAAATCTTATAACTATGGTGGTCACAACTCAGATAAGGCTTTCGTATCTTCAAACTTCAAGGGGAAGGTGGAACACAAGCCGGTTTCATCTGTACTCCAATATTTCTATAAAACTCAAATGCAGTCATAAAACCAATGGGTTTTTTTTGCTTCATCCCATACAGCAATGATGCAACAATGATACAATAAATGTCTCTCTAAATTTTTACACAAAATCTCTAGATCATATGTTCCAGTGTTTCTTTAATTTTAATGGAAGGATTATGTATACACCTACTTTTGCAACTTGGTAATTTTACAAAATAACAAATAGAAGTAAATCTTGGGGCATTTTGCTATTATGTATTTTTCCCTCCTTGATTTTATTTGGTACATGTGGGCAAACACAAAACTCATTGAACAGTTTGTGATGTCTTACTATTTCCATTAATACATAGATTATAGGTTGAAAACCACTCATTTTGACTATCCCATTAAACAATCATTGAACACAGATCAATTTTTCACATCATTGCAGTAGTTCAAATATAACACTACTGGCCCAAACAAAAGAATTACAGGAGCAAATACAGGAATTTATTAGGAATTGCCTTGGTACACAAACTACCACTTTGGTTTACTCTACATAAAGATTCCAGAGCAGGCAGAGGTGGATCATATTCCTTACTCCTTGCCTACATTCTTTATTCATTAATTTGCTGATGACAGTATCAATTCATTCTACAAGACATAAAGTTGTTTTCCACACATTGAAATTTGATACTTAATAGCCCTTCTACTATTTTTATCCTCCAATTATAACTTTGAATATACTTGTTATCACTAAAAATACAATACTCTTTTTAATCTTGTTACATTCTTGGCCTTTGTGACTTGGCAGTGAGTTCCATGGTCTAATTACAAGTTTTATATATAGAGGTAATTACAGGTTGGGTTTGGGTATTTTTTCAGTTTTGAAAGTTACCTTTTAATTCTCCTTGATGTTTCTCAGCTCATGTTAAATGAGAGAGAACACAGTCATCTGATCTATGGTACCTAGACCATTATTTTACTGTATTCCCTTTCTTGATCTTCCCTCTAAAGTGAAAAAAAGACCTAATCTTTCAAAAGAGTTTTTTTTTCATATCCTCAGTCATTCTCATTACCTTTCCTCGATCCCACTTTAGTTCTTCAATACACTTTTTGAAATAGGGAAAACGGCTGCTGAAGTTGTGCAATCTCTCTACTGAATACAAAGTGCCACCTACAAAACAGTGAATGATAAGGTCCTGAGAACCCAGTTCTGTACAGAGCCATGCTTTTTGAACCATAAATATTAATACTCTGGAGACTTTCCAGTCTGACTTCACTTGACGCAATGTCATGGTATCTAATGCAAGCTGTGTATCAAATCTGTAAGTTCTTTATACACACAAACATGTCTTCTTCCATTATTTTAAACTCAGCTTCAATACCAGGTCTTCAGTTATGGGAGAACTACATCCACAGTGAGGCTCTTTAACCCACCTGTCCTTTACTTCTAGAGTTTGTTGTTTTCTCAGTTCTCAGCCTGGGAAATGCTTCCTGTGTGACATTTAAAGAGCTAACAAACACCAGGTGGGGAAAAAATAAATAAAGCACAGATACTTCTAGACTGTTGTGGAAAGAGGTCAAGATTGTCCTGCTCTGCTCTGCACTGGGACAGCCTCACCTCAAGTCCTGGGGGCAGTTTTGGGTGCCACAACATAAAAAAGACATTAATCTATTAGAGATTGTCTAAAGGAGGGCCATGAGGATGATGAAGGGTTTGGAGAGGAAGCAGCTGAGGTCACTTGCTCTTTTCAGCCTGGAGGAGACTGAAGGAAGACCTCACTGCAGCCTACAACATCCTCATGAGGGGCAGCGAAGGAGCAGCCACTGATCTCGTCACTCTTTTGACCCACTACAGGACTTGAGAAAACAAGGTGAAGATGAGTCAGGGAAGGTTTGGGTTGGATATGAGGAAAAGGCTTTTCACCCACACGGTGGTTGAGCACTGAACAGGCTCCCCAGGGAAGTGGTCAAAGCACCAGCCTGAAAGAATTCAAGAAGCATTTGAAGAACGCTCTTGGGCATGTGGTGTGAGTCTTTGGGTGCTCTGCCCAGGGCCAGATTATGATCTTTACAACTCAGCATATTCTACATTCTATGATTCTCTAACCATTCATAATTTCAACAACATGTTCTTAAATACAAAGAAATAAAGAGAGGTTGTGGCTTCACAAGACACTGGTCAAAAGAAAAGCACTGGAGTTGCTGAAACAAGTGGCCTAACAACTGATCTGTAAGACTTGGCAGAGTCATTAATATTTCTTATATGTCCTAATTTTCAAGTAAACAGGGAAATATAGCAGAAGCCTTCCTTAGCAGCACAGGGTATATATGACTGAGCTCAAACAACAAAATCCGAGCATATGGAAGGTGAAAGTGGGGACACGATGAGTAGGAGGAGCACAGGAGCATTTCCTGAGCATGCAGGGATGGAATTAGAGGGGCAATTCTTATATGCAGTTAAAATTGATGAAGGATCATCAGGGTAAGGACACTTTTGCAACAAAATAAGAGACTGAGTAAAATCTAGGCCAACTGCAGAATACAGCAGGTGACTTTGTGACACAGCACACGGGTATTCGTTTTATCTGTTTCTACTGGCATGGTCTGCTCTCAGGGATGCCAGAGTTCCATGTAAAGTAGCAAGGATCAAGTCAGGGTCTAATTAAACAAGATAAAAATGTCATACACGTCCATGGGATCGGACAGGACACATCTGAGAGTACTAAGAGAGACAGCAAAAGTCATTGGAAGGGCACTCAGTCCCTTGTGAAAGGTCACAATGATCAGAAGAGGTTTCTAACAACTGGGAAAATGTTACATCTGTCTTAGGAAATTGCAAAAGGAGGATCTGGGTGGTGAAAAGATGATCAGCCTTCTCTCAGTTGCTGGGGCAATTACAGAGCAAGTACTCATAGAAATCATTGCCACAACAACAAAAATGTTATTGAGAACAGCCATCTCGAATTTCCCAAGGACAAACTGTGTTTAGTCACTATGATTGTCTTCTACAACTGCATTACAGGCTTCCCTGGGTGAGATTAGAGTAGGTGCTGCTCCCCTTGCCTGTGAACTTTGATAGCTCTGCAGCCAGAGTGGAAAGATATAGGTATCCTACAAGGTGCATTAAAAACTGGCCAGGTCATGGGCCTCAAAAGGTAGCTAATAACTGTTTCTAGTCCAATTAGCAGGTGACTCCAAGGGATATTTCTTAGGATCAATAAAATGGCTGATATTATTTAACTTTTTCATCCGTGACCTTTGGAAATACAAGGTGACACCAAATCAAGGGGGGCTGTTGATATACTGGAGGGTACAGCTGCTATTCAAACTAGTTGAATAAATGTATAACACACACATCTGTACTGGACTTCCAAAACGAGAATGCCAGGATCCCACATGTGGGACAGGACACAGGCAGGGAGCGTGCAGGCTGGAACTAACGGTTCCACAGGAGAAGACCCAGAGGACCACAAACCAACAAAGCCAGCAGTGTGTGCCTGCAGAAATGAACACTGACCACATCTTGGAGTGCCACAGCCTGCAGGTCAAGGGACATGATTACTGCCCTCTCTTCAGCACAGAGCAAGCCACATCTAGAGCACAGTGTTCAGTTTGTTCTCTTGCCAAATGAAAGAGAGACTGAAGAGAATCAAGCTACGAGTCGTTAAGGGAGC
Source organism: Melozone crissalis (assembly GCF_028551555.1). Classification (NCBI taxonomy): domain Eukaryota; kingdom Metazoa; phylum Chordata; class Aves; order Passeriformes; family Passerellidae; genus Melozone; species Melozone crissalis. Next base: position 10,976,813 of record NW_026535782.1, on the reverse strand, counting down.
TCTGACATATAAGGAGGTCGAGTGACCTAGAAATACCAATATTCTTGTAAGTTTAATAGACATTTATTGCCAGAGCATTCTTAGCAGTATTCCTTATAGTCACATTATGAGAACAGATGCATTTTTTTAGTCCCATCCAACACTACAATGGCTATATAAGTACATATTAGAGGCCATTAATGTCACTGGTGCAGTACCTGATGATGTGCCACAGCAAATTTTGAGCTGAGTTCCATACAGACATTAAAAGGTAGCCTGAAGGTAGTACTGTTCTGCAAGCAGAAAATTCCATGGATCTTCCATATTCCTGTGCCTGACAAACTCACTCCTGCTCAAGGACTGTTGCATAGAAAAATGAATCCTAAATCAAACTGGCATCCTACTCATGAATGATTTTCCATTTATAGTCACAAAGCCACTGTTAAAGTGGCCAAAACTAGTTTATAAAATATTTCTGCAGCTATAATTGTTTAGGACCACTGAACTGCATGTTCCAAGCCAGATCAAAAGGAGCACCACAAACCCATGAAAGGCTTATGTGTAAAGACAGGGTAAATTCCATGTCTGGGATCCATCTGTAATTCTGTCAAACCAAGAGTGTTTGTAGCTGTATACAAATTAAATGTCTGTCTGCCAAAATTAAGTGAATGAAGAACAAATACCCCCTTATCACCCTTTTTTTTTTTACAGTAACTATCTTGTTTTCTTCAATGTTAAATGTAAAATAACCTCCATTTCACACTGATGTGAAACTACAAATCAGATTGGGGGCTACATCAATGCCAGGATTGATCCCAGAATTTTTAGATTACCACTTTGCTACAAATATATATGTGGAAAGGTATGTCATGTTTTTTTTAATAGCTGACACAGCTGAAGATATAGATTAAATGCAACAGGATTTTGAGGGAACTATATTATTTCCTAAACAGGTTCAAGGCAAATGTATCACTGATTTACTATAGATTGGCCACACACAGAGATGAATTTAAACAATTCCAAATATAGTTGGAATGACAAAGCCTGATGTTTTTAGGTTTACAGACTAGTGATCCATGCATGATTTTTCATGCCTGGTCATATTAAAAAAAGCACGAATTAGTAACAACTTGCAGTGTTAATACCATAAATAATTAGCACTTACACATATTACACGTATTAACTTTTATTAATATAGTTTGAGGAGCCAAAAGGTAGGGTCTAACAAAAATTAAAAAAAAAAAAAAAAAAAAAAGGAAAAAAGAGCTTTTTTTATTGCTTTATCTCATAAACCCATATCATTAGCTTTAAAGAAAAAAATAATCCATGAAACCTCCTGAATTCCTCAGCTACTCAATACCTCAATGGTTTATTTTGGAGCCCCTGCAAATTGGTCTGAATGACAAGTAGTAACTTTAATAGCCCAAAAGATCTATCTTCAAAAAATACATCCTGGGACATGAAGGGTTGAAACTGCGCCTGCAAACTTGACCTTTTACATCAGCTGATCTAATCTAATAAAAGATATTACCTCTCCCTAGAAGTCCTTGCTTTGTTTATGGGCACGACCGCCCGGGATTACAGCAGTACTATTATCAGACAATGCCAACCGCTAGGCTCTCCCCGAGAGCCCGGCTGGGAGGGGCTGCCCAAAACGCCCTCACACCGGGGATCCCCGCGGAGCTCCGCTCCCTCCAGCTCCGCTGCCGTTCCACCTGGCCCGCGGCGGCTGACAGGCCCGCGGTGACAGGCCCGCGGTGGGTGACAGGCCCGCGGTGTCACCGGCCTGGCGGTGACAGGGTGCGGAGGGGCGGCCGCCGAGCTGTCTGCAAACGGCGGGATGCTACCGGCCTGAGCGCCAGCGCCGGGAGCGCATCTGGGCTGGGCTCGCAGTAGCTGCTGGAGCGTTCATTATGATGTTGTTGCCCACCCAGCATCGCAGTCAATTTCTAAAGCAGTCGCCCACAGCTTTGCTGGACAGACACTCGGCAAGATGCCCTCGATGCTCTTGGGCTTCTCCCTGCGCCTGGGCGCCCCGAACTGTCTGGGTGTCCCTTCAGAAAAGGCCAGAGCAGCGGCGGAGCCCGGAGCGCGGTGCCCGGCGCGGCCTCAGGGCACAGGGGCCCCCGCGGGCCGGCTGGCAAGGGACGCGCCCCCATTCCTGTTGATGCAGCGCCCCCTGCGGGGCGGGCGGCGGCGGCAGCGCCGGGCAGTGGAGCAGCTCCGTGCCCTCTCCAGGCGCGGCGCCTCGGCGGGGCGGGAAGAGCTCAGCTCCTCCGAGCTGCGCCGCCAGGACTCCGGCGCCCGCCGTCGCGCCGCACCGGCCCCGCGGGGCTTCCGCACAGGGGAGGTGACTGACAGAGGCAGGCGCGGAGGGCAGGCGCCGGCGTCCCCCCGCGCTGGCACGGGGCCGAACTGCGCCGAGGCGAGGGGGCAGCGCTGGGGAGGAGGAGGAGAAATCGCCGCTGAGGGCGAGGGAGCGCGCCGCGTGCTCACTGGGGAGCACCGGCTGGCAAAATGAGCGGGCTCCGACCACCATGCCGGGGCTCCTGGCACCACAGGCGCACTCCGCAGAGCCCCGGCCCACCGTGCCCCGGCAATGTTGGCGCCCCGCCCCCGCGCAGCCCCGGACGCGGCGGCTCGGAGCGACCTTCCCGCAGCCCGGGGCGGGGCGCGCCCGGCGCGCCGCGGCATTCCCGCCCTGCCGCCGCCTGGCCGCGCGCCGCATGCAAATGAGGGCTCTCCTCATTGGGCCGCACCGGGAGCCCTTTGAAAGGGCGCCCGGCGATTGGCCGCGCGGCAGCGTTAACGCACACGGGAGAATCTCCCCCCCCCGCCTTTTTTTTTTTTTTTTTTTTTTTTTTTTTTTTTGCCGCTAATGTGTGATGCGTTCCTCTCAGACGATGTGTAACTCTGCGCGCCGGTTACTACAGATTAAGTAGTTCCCAGCCCCCCGCCCTCCCCGTGTCCGCCCGTGCGGTGGGGCGGGATAGGGCGCTGCAGTCACGGCCACCGCCCCGCGGGGGCTCCGGCGCAGAGGGGAGGGGGCGGCGGGGACGGCCGGGAGAGGTGTTTCCCCCCCCCGCCTCCCCCGCGGAGGGATATTCTCGGCGCTCTCGCCGCACTCTGCCGCACCAAAATATTGGGAGTTAAGAGGCGGCTCGGCGGCGCCGCCGGCTCAGAAGCGCGCGGGCAGCTCGGCGGCGGTGCGGTCTGTCCTCCGCCCGCCACGGCTCCACTGCGGCGCCCAGCCCGCTCCTGCCACCGCGGCCCCCGCAGGGGCGGGCTCCACGCGCGGAGCCGAAGACCCCGGACTTGTCTACCTCCGCGGAGAGCTATAGTTCTGCCTGTGCCTGCCTGCGCCCCGAGCGGCTTTCGCCGGGTGGAAGAAGAAACGCGGGAGCGGCGCATTCGCTGATTGCGTTTCTCCGGAGGACTTTGTGCGACCGACACTTGGACTACTGCCGGCGGGGACGGACCCCCAAGGACTTCGTGGGTTCCCGCTCCCGGCCGAAGAAGGAGCCGCGCAGAAGCTTTCGGCGGCCCGCCGCCCTCCGCCGGCTCCGGAGAGAGGAGAGCCGCGCCGAGCCGAGAGGACGCCGGCGGAGCTGCCGCGGGGAACTAACTCGACGTTTTTCTCCCCTCCTCGGAAGATGTTGCTTTCCAAGTTCGGCTCGCTGGCGCACATCTGCAGCCCCAGCATGGACCACTTGCCGGTGAAGATCCTCCAGCCAGGTACGAGGCTGGGGTGTCCCTGCCAGCCCCGCGCCGGAGGGGCGCGGACCGGCCCTGCGTTACCGGGGCGTTGGGCTCGGCGTCTCGCAACTCACGGAGCTGCGTTTATATATTTTTTAATTTTTTTAACAGAAAAATATTTTTTTTCATAAAGCCTTGGTCGGAATCAGGGCAGCGCACACAGTATGGTTCTGCCATGCAGAGCGTTTGTGGGCTTTTTTTTTTTACATTATTTATTATTTTTATCATTATTACTGTTATTATTATTTTTCGGGGGCAGCGCGGTTGCGGGCATTAACGCGGCATTTTCCCTCTTGTTTACGCAGTGAAAGTGGAGAAGGAGCCCTTTGATAAAGTCTACCAGGTGGGCTCCGTGCTGGGCAGCGGGGGCTTCGGCACCGTGTACGCAGGGAACAGGATCGCCGACGGGCTGCCGGTGAGGCGCGGGGCTCCCGGGCGGGGGCGGCGGGCGGGAGCGTGGCGCGGGAAGCGGCGGGCGCGGCGGGCCCGGCCCTCGGCGGCGGGGCGCAGGCTGAGCCCGCCCCGCCGCTCACGGCGCCTCCGTTCTCCGCACTCCGCAGGTCGCCGTGAAGCATGTGGTGAAGGAGCGGGTGACCGAGTGGGGCACCATTGTAAGTACCCGGGGGGGCTCCGGGGGTGCCGCGGGGCTCCGCCGCGGCGAGGCCATTGTGTGGGCGGTGGGGCCCGCCCCGCTGGCGCGGCCTCTGCGTCGGGAGGGAATTTGGCGGGGGTTCGCCGCCGCAGCGCCGCGCCCGCCCCTCGGACTGCGGCAGCGGCAGAGGGGGCCCGCCGGCCGCGCCCTCCTCCCCGCCCTGCGCGCCCTCCCCGCCTCCCTCCCCTCAGCGACGGGGTGCCCCGGGCCGCGCCACCCCCCCGCTAACCCGCGCCCCTTTTTCTGCCCAGAGCGGCATCATGGTGCCCCTGGAGATCGTCCTTCTCAAGAAAGTGGGCTCCGGCTTCAGAGGGGTCATCAAGCTGCTAGACTGGTACGAGCGGCCCGACGGGTACCTGATCATCATGGAGCGGCCCGAGCTGGTGAAGGACCTGTTCGACTTCATCACGGAGAAGGGTGCCCTGGACGAGGAGACGGCCCGCGGGTTCTTCCGGCAGGTGCTGGAGGCGGTGCGCCACTGCTACGGCTGCGGCGTGGTGCACCGGGACATCAAGGACGAGAACCTGCTGGTTGACCTCCGCACGGGCGAGCTGAAGCTCATTGATTTTGGCTCAGGAGCCCTCCTCAAGGATACAGTCTATACCGATTTCGACGGTACGTGCCTCCCACCCTTCCCCTGCCCCTCCCGGGGTGATGCCCTCCCCAGAGCTGCCGCTTAGCCCCCTTCCAGTGACCAGTCGCAGCAAGCAGAGCCCCTGGTGTGGGGGTTCATATCAGGTCTATCGGTAATGGAAACCTGTGGACCCGAAGCCGCTTAGGGGTGTTCAGTTGCGTAGGAAAGAAGCGATTCCAGGCAGTGACGCAGCAGTTTATGTTTCCCTGTCTTGGAAAAAGCGGAGTTTTTTTCCTAGAGGGCGATCTGTTTACATGGAGGTTTTGCCAGTGTCGGATGTTTCCATGTGTGGATATGCAGTTTTTACATGCGCTGGTTTTTTTTAACTCGGAGTGGTGCCTCCCCCGCTCCCATTCTGCCAGTGTCCTGGAAATCCCGCATTGCAGATTTTAAAGCGATGGTCACAAATGTGCTCCCTCGAAATGACTTGCCACAGCGGCTGGGGTCGGTGCTTTAGAGGTGGGAAAGCTGAACACAAGCCAGCGTGTGACCAGGGGGAGCGTTTCCCCCAGTCCTTGGAGTAGCACTGATGTAACGCCGGGGTCCCGCTCCCCCCGCCCCAGCTGCCGCGCTCACATCTGTTTGTTGTGAAACCCGAAGCCCTGCCGCACGTGACCCTCGCATCACCAATTCCCCGTTTTGTTTGGTATCCAAGGAGCCCTCGGACACTGGAGGGAGGGAGGAGGAGAAGGGGGGCGAGTTGGGAAAAGCTGCCGCATAGAAGCCCCGGGGGGAGGCCTTAAAAACATAGAAATCGTAAGCGGCCCTATTTTGTTTACTGCCCTGTGGAATTGGATAAAGCAGATTAGCCCCGTGTAATGCGGGCAGACCTGAGTTTCACCTTCTTGTCGCCCTCTCCTCCTCCCTGCCAGCCCCCTTTGTCCTTTTGTGTCTATTTTTGGTGTGATGCTGCAGACGCCACGTGGTCAGTGAAAGGGAGCTTGCCTCAGTAAACAGTCAGCTGATGGGGCTGTGTTATTCCTTACAACAAAATAGAACAACCGGATGGGCCAAGTCTGTTGATGGTGTAACCCTGCAGATGACCTGAAATTACACTGCTAATGGCTTTGGCTTGTGAAAAATTTAAAGCTGTTTAGTAGTTTTCTGGGTTTGGTGTTGATTTTTTGGTGGTTTTTTTTTTTTTTTTTTTTTTTGTTTTTTGAAATTCCTAAATGTCAAGTTTTTTAATTTAACTTAGCTCTGCCAGAAGGAGCTGAATAATGGGGAAACACTTTAAACCTTTAATTGTGTTGTGTTTTTTTTTTCTTTCAGGAACGAGAGTATACAGCCCTCCAGAGTGGATCAGATACCACAGATACCATGGGCGGTCAGCAACAGTATGGTCTCTGGGAGTGCTGTTATATGACATGGTTTGTGGAGACATCCCTTTTGAGCAAGATGAAGAAATCTTGAGGGGGCGATTATACTTCAGGAGAAGAATTTCACCTGGTAAGTTCTGCAGAAGTCCATTTGGTTTTTTTGTTTTGGGTTTTTTTTTTTTTTAATGGTCTTGTACTCATGAGCTTGTGTGGGTGGATTTTTGTTACTGAGGATTGTCATTTTTTTACTTTTTTAGTCTAATATGGCTTTTTTTTTTTGTTACAGAATGTCAACAGCTGATCAAATGGTGCCTTTCACTGAGGCCTTCAGACAGACCAACACTTGAGCAGATTTTTGACCATCAATGGATGCACAAATCTGAAGTAGTGAAGTCTGAGGACTGTGACATAAGGCTACGGACCCTTGATACTGATGTATCTAGCACAAGTTCAAGTAATGAGAGTCTGTGAATTACTAAGGACCTCGCACTGGGAGGGGGAGCTTCAAGCAGAAAGACCACAGTGCTGCTGCCAATACATAGGAGGGGCTAGAAAAATGCATTCATTATTCTGTAGTTGAATCTTTGTCTGAGGGACTTGATTTTGTTTTCCCCCTTTGCTGGTTTCTGCTTTGGAATGAGAGATTTCCTTTGGAAACGCTGATGTTTGGGAGTTGCAGGCCAGTACTTAGTCAAAGACTGACCTTATTAAGAAAGCAGTGACCTCTTGAATACATGGTAAACTTTTTTGCTCTCATAGAGCCTGGACTAGATTTTATTTGCTTTTGAGTGCCTTTTTGAAAGCTGCTTCAGTGGGACTTTCTTTTTTGAGCTGTCTATGTCCAAAGAAGATCCAGTTCATTATAGGAATTTGCTCCCTTTAGACTCAGTGCTGGGGGAAGCAGCTCCTATGATGCATTGGAGAACCTGTTCGGTGATTGAATGAAGTAGTCCCATCCACTGGTGATGGAATACTTGAACACAGACATTTCACTCCTGCCCCCTGCCCTTTACAAATCCAACCCACCACTGCTGCTCAAAATATTTCCTATAGCCTGCACAGAAATATGAACAGGTATATCGGCTTCTTTATCAGAAACATTTATTCATGTTTCCTTTTATCATCTCTACCATTGGGCATGAGAAGCCCCTTTCTCAACTCCCCCCGGCCTTTTGTCACCCTGCGAGTCTTAAAGTATGTATGGGCATGTTGAATGCACAATCAATGCAATATTCAAGGACTTCTACTTTTTTTTTCCATACCTGTATAATGTGTTTATGTAAACTTGGTTTTTCCCGTGTACTATACAGTTATTTATTGTTTGGATTTTAGAAGACCTCCCACAGTTTTCAACTGTGGCTATTTATTTGGTTAATTTATTTGGTTAGAGTTATTCAACACTGTGCTTTCCCCTCCTTCTCCCCATGGGAATTCTAGTGGTTTGCCCATGGCACTTTTTTTTCTGCATTCCTGTCAACTTTTTGGTTACAAAAAAATAAAAATAAAAAAAATTTCTGACCTTACCAGTTTTTTGTTGGAAGATGGGAAATTGTTGTACAAAGTCTAATTTAAGGGAAATAGAATGACTTTTTAAAGTTAGTCAGTATGCCTTTTGTCTGGTATTATTGTACCAGAAGTGTAAAGTAATGCTGTTTGGAAGGGTTTTAAATTATTGACATTGTACAGTCTCCGTGCATTGGCTCTGGAAGGTAGAGTGGCAGAGTCATAAACCTTAATTTATTTTAATAGCTGTGTTTCTGTGATCTGGTTGCATTTATGCAGCTTGGATTTGGATTTTTTTCTTCTGTTTAACGGTGTGAAATGTATGGAGATCATATTTTTTATACAGGTATTTCAATTAAACTTTTTTGTATATAACAGTTCCGTGTTTGTGTACTTACTTTTACCTTCATTGTTACTTGTGATGAGCTGGGAAACACACTCTGTTACCGTCTCAGCCCTTGTTAAAGGTCTGCAGCAGCTGAGCCAGAGTTAGGAGAAGGTCTATGCCACTCAGCAGTGACTATTTTGAAAGAATTAAGCAATCCCTTGCCTGAGCTCTATCTGCTCCTCAATCACTGCGTTTGATGTTGGACTGAGGAAGGAGTACAATACAACAGCACTAATGGCCTACATAAAAGGGAATTGGCCCTGTAATTGTGGGACTTTTACCTCTGTAAACACTGAATATCAGTGTACTTGTCCTTAAGTATAACAAGGAAGGGGTTCTGTAGCTGCTGGTGGTTACTGTTTTCACAGTTGATGTGTTTACTTTCCATTACATTCAGTTTCCTTCTTCCCACTTACACCTTCCTTCTCGGGCTGGGTGAGGACTTCTGGTAAAGGGACAGCATTCTTGGGGATCAGGGTGATTGTTTCCCTTCAACTCCTAGATTATCAAAGACGGGTGTGTCTGTCACTTGATGGAGTATGATAGAGGGGAGCATGTGCCATTCTCACCTACAGCAAAGGACAAGAGAAATTTCCTCAGCATTTATCTTCACATCTTGGGAGTCAAGTCCTGCAGATTAACGATTTCATCCTCGTTTCTCTGTAGCCGGAGACTTACCTGACTTGGTCTTGTTGCGGGGGAGGTAGTGATTACAAGGTTTAACTACTGCAGAGAGATCTACGAGGTATATTTAAGGATGTGTTCAGTCATTAAAGGAGCTTTGTAGTTGTCACAGTAAAGGGCTAGGCTTAGAATCTTAGTTTCATGTTATTTCCCTTTCTGGGGATCTTTCTGCCAGTTCATCTGCTATTATGTTGGTTCCCTGTGGGTAATAGCTCACTGGCATCACATCAAGCTCCTGATGCTAACTAGTTTAGACTCAAAATGCCAATAAGTAGCAGGAGGTAAATCTGAAGAAAAAAGACCATTTTTAGTCTGTGCCCTTTTCTGATGACACAGAGGGAAGGTGTGTAGCCTTTTCTTGGCCATAAAAAGGAAGGTCACATTAATCCAGTTGGGGAAAAAAGCCCTAACCACACTTCTGTCCATCAATTTATTTTCTATGTTTTCTGATTTTGGTCCTTTTTTATTTTAGACTTGTTTATCCAGTTTTTAATGAAAATCTGTATAAATGCTAAACCTAGTCCCTGAAAAACTCAGTTCCCTATTGTTGGACCTCTTCACTGAAATAAAAGATTGCTTAGAAAAAAATCACAGTGTCATATGAGAAGAACACTTAAAGTGAATGTTTAGAGTTTTCCTTTGGAATGAGAAATTCCTTTTGCTTACGAAGGGAGGATTCAGGTATGCTACAGGAGAGATGATCCCAGCACCTAGTGGGCTTCTTTAGGGAAACATGTTTCTAACCACAAGAGGTCCCTGGAGAAATTCCAGTAGCTGACAGTAATTAACATCTTCCACTCCAGTGACTTCACATGTTCACAGCTGTTCAGAGGGATGGCAGCAGGGCTGTATGGGTGAGCTTCAAAGGGCTACCAGAAAAGCGATTCTAAAAACACGTTTGTAAAGCTGTTGTTGATTGCTGAGCCAGGGACTTTCAACATTTCCACAAGAGCTGATGTTACTTTCCTTAGCTTCACTGAGAATCAGGGTTGAAACGCTCTGTTTTGAAACATAAAAACTAGGTTTTCACCTTTTGCTACTGAGGCAAAATGCATTAAAAGGATAAAGGTCAAAAGGACACGGGCACGAGTGCTGACTCCCCTCTGGGATTAGCTCAACATAAAAGGTGCACTTTCAGTGCTGCACAGGCAGCTTTGCTTGTGGAACTCCCCTGCACACTAATAGAAGCCATGTGGCTGAAACACCATATTCTGAAAGTAATGATTTGTAAAAATAGCTTTTCATTACAGTTGAAAGTTGGAAAATGATGTGTTAATACAGTTCCATTAGCTGAGTGTTTCTGCCAAAATGAGCAAGTCAGTGACAGCTCTTGGTTTCTCCTGTGCTTCTATCTGATATTAATACCATTAAATGTTATTTCTCTGGGATCCTCCTCTTCATACTCTCTCCCCACCAGCTTGGTTTTCCACAGCACAAAGCTTGAAAAATAAAATTCAGCAGGTCATTCAAAACCCTATAGTTTAAATCAGGGCCTGTTTTAACCTTGAAAAATTGATTTAACAATACTCATACCTATGCATGTATGCATGCTACTGGCTTCATAATAGATATTTAAAATAAATTCTAGTACTGAAATATCTTTAACAATGTAATATTTTGTGTAATTCATATCCTGAGTAAAGCTCATTTCCCTGAGTGCATAGGCATACACTGTCTTCTTTTTTTTGTCTCTTTTTGTTAACTGAGCTTATATTTACTGAAGCAGCTGAATAAGAGCCCTTTGAAAATAACTATCAAAAGATGTTAGGAAGATTGACGAGGGTGTGTTCCCACCAAACACTTATGGTTCTCAGTGGTTTAGTGACCTCTGTTGGTGAAATTAAAAAACATGTTCCAAAAATGATTATGCATAAATTGGGGAGATTTTAAAGCACTGCTGGTTGATATTTTTAGATATCAGTGAGTATGGCTGATACTTAATTATCCCATAATGCTTGAAGGGATATTTCACTAAAAGTGAAAAATTTTAAATTGCTACAAATGCAAAAATCTCAATAAAAATGGGGAGAGGGGATTATGTATTCAAAAGGTTGTCAAATCTGCATCTGATGTCTCAGTGCTAACCTGCCTGGTGTGCCCCAGTCACCTACATGACTCTTGGCATGAGCATTTACAGCCATATTAGCCCTCATTCTTCCACTTCATTTCAGCAACCATGAGAGTCATTTGTCTTCTGGCATGCAGATGGGCAATAATTCTCAGCGGTGTAACGACAGAATGTTGTGGCCCTATCAGCCTCATATTAGTGGAATTTTTTCTGCTAACAGCAGTGATGCCACAATTCGTAGCAGAGGTCAAGATGGCTGCGTTTTAATTTCATTGCAATACAGTTTTTGATACTGCCCCAAAATTTTCTCTGCTTGTAAATTTGCAATTACTGAGTTTCATGTGATTTAAAAATTTAATTTGTTTTTGCCTACAGCATTTCTTCAGGTAGCTGATTTGCCAGAGACGTATTAAGCTTTGATTATATTGCAGAACTGCTGAACAAAGTGATAAGGAGGCCACAAATCCATGCAACTAAAAATTAATTTTCATCTGAATAAGAGAAGATTCCTAATTATTTTCAGAGAAAGTTTGTCTCATAACTGGTGAATTCGTGTTATCATTAAAAAATGGGTCCACATAGACATACTAGCTCTTTTTTTTGATGAAGAGAAGTGACTAGAGAACTCCAGAGCTGAGGGGTAACTCAAGGCAAAATGAGGAGCAGAAAATGCATCCATTAAGTTCTTGCAGATATTTTGTTAGCTTGCAATTCCACCCCTTTTCTTCCAACAAATTTAAAAGGTATTCAATCTTTCTGTCCTTTACTGCTCGTAATTATTATTTGTAATACAGCCTGGCACACTCAAGTTTTAAGAAACATTAAGTGGTTTGCCATACTCTGATAAAATCGGCATTTTTATATCTCAGATGCTGGGATTTCCTTTTCCTTAAAATGCTGTGAAGGAAATTACTTGCCTGCGGAAACATTCTGCTTACATAACAATATAAATTCAATATAGGTCTCAGATTAGCTGTGTTTAAGCTCTAATTAATATGGTCTTAGTAAGAACGTTATCTATTATGGCTAATACTCTGCTAATTGACTACACAAACCATTATGTAAAAAGCTGCTTATACTAGTCCACTAAGAGAATTAGTGAGATGCATACTTTGACTTGCACTGTTTCTCAGGTAAGTCTGTGTTAAACATCCAAATTAGAATTAAGTCATAGTCAGAAAAGTGACTTGTGGATCAATATGATTCTTTGTTTACTATTATTGACTCAGCAGTCACTGTAAGTCTCCAATTAGGAGTACAGAAAGATTACAGAAAATTATACTGAAAACTGAAGTATTTTGGTATTTTGCTCAATTATGTACAGAATCTTGAAGAAAATGTTTTATTATTTTATGAATAATTGTCCATGTAAGAGCTAGGGTTTTGGTTTTTTTGTCTGTAGGTTAGCGCTACTGAAAAAAATGCTCTTTTTTAGAAATAAGAAAAATTTTGCTTGAGAAATTTACTCTCAAGCAAAGTAATTATGATAGGCCTGATTTCAGGGTTGAAGTTTCTCTCTCCCTTTTTCTGCTTTCTTTCTTTTAGGACAGGAAAATGTAAGCATCAAATATCAGTCTATTTGAATTAAAATATATAAATATGTTAACAGGCATATATTATTAGAGATTGGAGTGATGATTCTCCATATAGGATATCCTTTCGAGAAATTTCCAAGCCTAATATAGTCACAAAAAGGAAAAGTCTCTTTCAAGATCATCCTAAGGAAAGATGTCCATTACCTGTGGGGAAATAATCCTGTGTTCAAGACTCCATGCAAAGATTTTGGGGTGGAGAGAGGGGAAGAGGAGGGTTGTTTGTTTGTTTGTTTGTTTATAATGTCTAAGTAATATCAAAATCCTTAAAATATTAAGATTTACCCACATAGAAAAATGTGAAAGATCACTGCTTTGCAGAGGGAAATTTGTCTATTGTCTGGGCAGATATAAATGGATAAAAAACTTAATCAACAGGAAGCCAGATAAAGTTGTGGTAAGGAAGAGTTTTATATCTGTAAGGTTAGCTGAACACCAGAGTAAATAGACTGTGTACTATAGCAAATCAATATTTTTAGAAACACACATTTTTCAGAAATCATCTAAAAGATACAGCTATTTTTAAATTACCTTGAATTTCTTCAGCCTAATGATCGTGAATTACGAAGACAGATTTCAGTCACAATATTCAGCTGCTTCTTGAACCAATACAAAATTTATTGACAATGCTGGCTTTGCTACTGGCAAAACCAAAACTTTTAAATGCAGATTTGCCCTAATCAATAGCAGTGGTGACAGATTTTCTCGTGATGGTGAGGCTATGGGGCCACTGACCTTTTCTCATAGCCAGCGTCAGCTAAATTGTTCCTCCCAATATCCTTTCCTTTTGCTGGTGCATTGGTATTGAGATCAATAAACTGATCTCTCCGATAGCAACCCAGCACAAGTGAGGGAATATGCACAACCTCTTGGCTCTGGGATGTGATGGAAGAGAGCTGGTACTGCTGAAGAAAGGAAATGTGCAATAACAAAATTTTCTCTGGTCAGTCTTCATCGAGCATACCCCCTAATTTCTATTTGATAACTTCTGCAACAAGGAATTTGTAAAGAACATGACAAATCTTGCTATTTTTAACCTCACATGCAAATTATTTTAAGTGGCTTTTCTTCAAATCAGGTGCTGAGCATTTGATAGTGAGGCATCAAGTACTGATGAAGTGAAAGAACTAAGGTCACTCAGAATCCTACACAGGTCAAAACTTAATTCATGACCATATTTATATATCTCAACAGTATGCCCTACTTTTTAACCAGCTTCACAGGTACATTTGCAAATGAGAAAATATATTAAACATTTCAGAATTGTTAATCAATGACAATACTTTATAGCTATTCATGAAGAAAATATACGTTGCAGCGAGAAAAAGTAATGCAAATGAGTTATCATAATTGCATTTATTGTTTTATCTCAAGCTCTATGATTTTCCTATTTCTCTGTCATTTTGAGTCTCCTCAGCAGTCATGAGCTCTCTAGGATATTTTTATCAATATTCACAGTTTAATATGTAGGATTCCAATGTACTTAACTTCTGCAACTGATGTTGAAAATCTTGGTTAGTCCCTATCTAAACCATGATTTTTGAGTGCATTTTGAAGATGCACTGTTCCCAGTTTAGTGCTTGTTGTGGTGATGCACTCAAGTAGTTCTAATAGTAAGGATCACTAGTTCCCCCGATAACTCCTAGCCAAAATACTTTTGGTGGTATAGGACCCAATTCTGCAGTTCTTGTCCAAAAATTCCAATCATTTCAAGAGAGGTTATGTCTGTGTGATGACTAAAGAGATATCCCTTAACTTGTGAAAAAAGAGTGTCTGCCCTAGAGAGAAAATAAGTAAGAAAACCTGAAGTTGTAAAGGAAACCTTCCTGCAATGCTGAAAAGCAGTAGAAAAAGGAGAAAGTCCTTCTGTCTTTCAGAAGTCATAGCTGCACCTCTCTGTAAGACTACAAGTGTTCAAGTTAAATTTTTATGCTCTGCTTTTCTTTCAAGTTACCTTGCCCCTGCTTTCCAAAGCAGGGGCAAGGTAACTTGAAAGAAAAGCAGAGCATAAAAATTATCTCAAAACTCGGGTCCTTAATGGCATTTTTGTTAATACTACAAAGAGCAGTTAGTTACTCACCCCTGAAACTAGCTCAGCTGTTAGATCATGCTAACAAGCACCAGTTCTTTTTCCCCATGTAACTGCCTGTTGGTGTGAAAAAGGGTTCATAACAATGTTGATCATAATTTGTACCTCACTTTTCCTCTGCTGAACAGACTTTCTATGTCACCAACTAGTGGCACAATCCAACTCCTTTTATGGCCTGTGACAAACTCCTACTGATACAGGTGATGAGGGCAACATGGGTGAGTCACAGTTTCAGAAAAAATAATACATACTTTCATATTCTTTACTAAGTTACATCCTTATTATTTAGTATTATTTTAAAACTGTCATCATGGCAAAAACTGCACTGGTGCCAGTGGTTCTTTTCACCCAGATAGTTTTCAGAATCCTTTAGAGACTTCATTCACTGATTATTAATATATATATATATATGATGGCAACTTTTGTTTACATCTCACTGCAATCTTATAACTTTCTTAATTCCAGAACAAAGTAATATAGTTGCCAACACTGAATATTTAGCCAAGTTATTAACAGACCTGAAATTATTTACTCTTTCTGACCAATTTTTCTGTTTTCTTGTAAAACTGAATTTCTTTAATGGAAATTTCAAATTACATAAGTTCATATACATGGCTATCTATATATATAATATTTCAAATTCTTACAGTAGGTTTTCTCTAATGAGCAGATTGGTTCAGTCGAAGCTCACTGACAACTGAGCACCCCAAATGGTGGTCATCAAGGCAATATTAAAAAGTCATAAAGAATCCCTGGACAACACAAGATTATCAGAAGTGAACATTTAAGTTCTCCCAGATCTTGCAGGTGGCCAGTACAAGCCTTGTGTGGCACTGGTGACAAACTGGAATGGAAGATTCTTCAAGTATCATAGTGATAAGGCATCAAATGACCTGGTGCTGGTTTTCTGCAGGGAAAGATTACCATTACCATGAAAAAATACAAACATTTGTGTTGAAATGAAAATATCTTTACATATCTAGATTAACATTTAGAATGCTGTTAACTGACTCAAGTTAATGAGTCAGTTAATCAACTCAGAGGAGCAAAACACTCCAGAATCACAGATGTCAATTAAGAGATTGTCTAATCAAACTTTCTGCAAGTACATTTTCCCAGGTAAGTTTTTGAACTAACACCTCTTTGAGAGCTATAGATAATAAAAAGTCGTTCATTTTCTCTTTTGTCACTAGTTTTATATAAAGCCTGTTTGGGAACATTTGTTGGAGTGCCTGTTACCCCAATTTAGCTGGAATAGTTTCAGTTTTCAACTGAAACCCTGGTCTGGGTAAGTAGATCAGTAGTTACCACACCCTGATGTCTGGTTCTTATGTATATTTCCATGTAGATTTGCCTTAGAAGGTGATTTGCTTATTTAAAGAGCAATATGGGGTATGAAAGGGTTATGTAAATATATGCTTTGCAACTGCAGTAGTGGCCATTTTAAATAGGTAAATGTAATTTCAAAAATCACAGAGTGAAGAAAAGTTGCAATGGCATCTTTGTCTGAATACAGCTGCTCACTGATTACCTAAAACTAGGGAGCAGCTACTTGCAACAGATTTACCCTGCACATGCATTTCAGTCTAACCATCTCAAAAACTGACTGGTGTATGTTGTACAAATTTTGACCACAGGCTGGCCTGCATATGCCACTGTAATTTATACAGTTGATTACCTTCCCCTTTCTCAAGGATATTAACTGGCATGAACCTTCATTTTTTTCATTTCCAGTAATTAATTCCCTGTAGAGAGTGACTGAAAATACTAAACAGAAGCTTTTAATCAGAAATTATTAGAGTTGTCTTGTCAGCCGTCTGTTAATCACCGTGCATTTTTGTATAAGGAGTGAAAATTGTATTAAACCTTATGCTTAATTAAAACATATTGTCTCCATAGCAGATTGGAAAGTACTGTCATCTGTTTAGACTTGCACCCTAAGATTCATTAAGGGTTGGTTTCCTGCAATGTGCAGGCATTTAGAAATTCATTTTACTGGGCACTGAATGAAGGTACAAAGGGTGAGGGCTGTAGCACACACAAGAATTCTTTTGTTGAAGGTCTTCCAAACCACCCCAGTAATGCAGACTGACAACATAGTGAAGGAATACTAATGAAACTGAATGGGATTAAAACTAGAAAGTGAAGAATAATGAGGGGAAAAAAATTGCCTTGCAGATTTTGGGATTCATTGTGGCAGTCCGGTCTTGTGAATTACATGGGCACTAGAATTTTGTACAATGATTCCTGTTTGAATCTTTATTATATAAATAAAAAAAAAGAAGTGATTTTTTGAAAATTTGTCATTTCTGTGGAAGTGACTACAGCAGCTTGTTGAAAGCTAAGGAGACCTGAATGCTCTGGTGTAAAATATTCCTCTAAAGATTCAGAAGGAAAAATATGGGAAAATGACAATGACCGATTACTGTTTATTATTACAGTGGGGTGCAAAGACTTGCAAAACGTTGCTTGTTTTCAATGTCTTTTTAATACATCAGCATTCTGCTACATCATCATTGTCTAGGAACATGTAAGAGGTGAATATCTCATTACTGTTTTCTGGGAAGAATTTAATATCAGCCCCAAGTTCTTGCCAGAGTGTGGTAGACGCTGCTCTGTTCATCAAGACGACTGAACTGCAGACAGTCATTTGGCCAAAACTGGTATTAAGTGTTGGCTTGTAAAACCAATCTTATCACTGTGTCAGCTGCTTGTTGTGTTTTGTAGAATCTCACTGTTATCCAGCTTGACAAGTTTGCTCTGTTCCTTCCTGTTCCTTGCCCCAGGGATCATCTTTAGCTACCTGGATTTCTTATCTCTTCACTACTCTTTGCCATTTTCACACCACACCCTTTGGTTTCATAGGTCTCTTGACTATCTCTTGGTTACTCTGTCTCTTGCCTCCAGCCCCAGCTTCAGGGATTTGCCAGCAGCGTTTATGTCCCAGGTGTATTGCTGCTGTGAAGATTTTAGAGGCATTCCCTGGGAACATATGGTCAGATGCAGCAGTAAAAAGTGCAGTACCTCACTGAGAGCCAGATGCAGACATGGATAAAAAGCCGTTAATGTTTTGTATTACTCCTATTAATCATTAGCAGCCGTCAATTAAGTAAGTAATATGACTTATCTCAGGCAATAAATGCAGCTTTGCTCTGAAGCACTTGCAGTCCAGAAAGACAAACAGCGTGCAAAGTGTAAGGGGAAAGGGATGAATATATATTTTTTGAAACAATACCATCTATTTTTACTGGCCCTCTGCCTGGCCATTATTAACTCACAGAACTTTGTAGGCATCCAAGTTGGATCTTCCTGCTGTTACTGGAAAATTTTTCTTGGCTCAGGTATGGAAATAATTTCCTTTCAAACTCAACACTATGTTGTTACAATATCCACTTTGATAATCTAATGGTCAAATGTGATGATTGCCTCTTGGAGCACCTCACAGGGACACTATTGTTGTGTGATAGTGACCTTACATCTGGGAACAGCCTTGCTTAGGGCTTCCCAAATCTATCCTTTACAAGGCCACGTGAGAGATATGTGCAAGGCTCTATGCCTTGTTTAAAACTCCTTGACACAGTCATGCAACTTCTGACTCTTGGCACTGCTGTGGCATGACCCTGACACTGCAAATATTCTTCTGTATTATGCAAGGGTGTCACTACAGAAGGAGGATTATGTGAGGTCATGGCTAGAGTCTGATCCTGCCTCAGTCCCAGATGTACAAGCAGAAAACTGTTGAGTGGATTAATATGTAAGTGGCTTTTAGAGGCAACTGCGCTCTTATCTGACATTGCTGGGTGAACAGATGCTAGATGTTGCTAGATATTGCTAGGTGTTGCTGGATGGCCCCAGTCTGTTCAACAATCATCTGCATTAACTTATACTATAACCTTGGACAAGAGCAGCCAATGGGACCAGCCCACCTTTGTCACACACATGGGCTTATTTTTACTTCTTTAGGCATGTACACATTACTCTATTTTTATCCCTTGACAGCATCCCTTGATAGATAATCTCATCTCCTCTTCATCAGCCAAAAAAAAAAAAATCTAGTCAGAGGAACCATATCACTTCTAACAGGAAACTGTACAAGCCACAGTTGATCTGCTACAACAGAAGACACACAAAAGCAGAAAACATTGATAAAAGTAGGTATGTAATGTAGGTCTTTCTTTCAAGCTACACAAGTGGACTTCCCTGGCAGAATGGAGCTGCTGGAGGAGATCTTTCAGTGCCTAACAATGTTTCCAGCTTCATTCCATTAGTACTCTAGCATCACAAGTAGCAAAATCTCATCTACCACATACATAGGTGCCTATGAAGCCTACATGTCCCTGTTGGAGCAAAGGGTTAAAGAGTCATTCAAATATCTTGTAAAAACTATTACTGCTGATGAATATGAATTCTGTGGGGGTTTTGCCTGTATCTGCCCTTGTTAAAATGAAAATCAAACCATACCATATTGTCAGGTTTCCCCGCCATCTCCTTACCCATTGCTATTTTCACTCTTACCAGTACGTCTTCACTTTGCCAGCAGTTATCTTGCCAAGCTGGAGAGAAAGAAAAATATCTCAGGTCTTGATTGTCTTGACTTTGGAAAATAATGTTGCCATCAAGTGAAGTATTAACATAATGAAAGCAAACTTGACTTTCAGAAAAATCAGTGAGCTGGAGGCAAGTATTTACATCCTTTTGGACTGAAATCAGGCAAGTTCAGGGAATGTAGGAATAACTATTTGTTGTATATAACAGGAGAACATCAGAGCAACAGTCTTCCCAGATGTGCTTTGGATCACCTCTAAAGGGTTTGGGAAGGCCTGTGGAATGGCAATTAGAAAACTGACAAGTGGGCAGATGCAGAAGCAAGCTAAAAGGTAGATATCTGCCTTAACTCTATTAACTGCATGAGCTGTTGGGGCTGGGGGAGAGCTAAAGTCTGATTAGAACATTTCTGTTCTGTGACATTTCAAAAGAAAGATTATATCTGCCTCTGCTCCCCAAAGAAAGGAAAGAGTGACCAACAGCAGAAAAGCTCAGAAGGTGAGTGGGAACCAAGTGATCTCGTGCTGTTTGTGGCAATAGTGGATATAGGGTGAGGAACATTGACGTGGACACAGTGCAGAAGAATGATGTCTCGGAAAAGTCCATTCATCATGGCTTTAAGGATCAGTACTGCAAAGATTTTAAGCTCTAATAGCTCATAATATCACTATCTAAAGTTCTGTCTAGACTTGGGAGACCAAGGACAGATTGTCCTAGATTAGACTGGTTTCAGGGAGATTAGATAAAGTCCTTCGATTTTTTTTTTTCTTTTACTTGTGATATTAACGAAATAGGACTCTTGGGATATCATTAGATCAGTTATCACCTGATCAGGTGCAAATGTGAAGACATATGGAAGTAAAGTACTTTGCCCATAACAACATCAACAAACTATATTTTTCCTCAAAACGATTCAGTACGTGCTAAACTGTCAAGGCCAGAGGTCTCTTCATCCTGAGTGCTCAGGGGTAAATGATTTTGTTAACTTAGATTTCATTTACATCGCTGGATCTTGCGCCTTTCCAGACAGTTAAGATAAGCAAGGCTCCAACAGGTGAAAATGAGAGGGAGGAGGTTCCAGTAACTCAATATTCTCTCCAGCACCTTGGGGAGTCAAAATTCTAAGGCAACTAAAGTACTTTTGTACTACTGCAGGGCATCTAGTCAGTCTGGAAGAAATCAACACGTCAAGAGAACTTCTTCAGTAGTGTTAAATGCTCCCATCCTCTCGGCAGGAGATTTTTTTTAATGAAAACACCTCTGGGGATGAGTACGGGAAGAAAACAATGCAGTGCTGAGGGGTGTAAACGGCTTCATTCTCTTTGATGGGTCCTCATCCTCCCTGCCTGGGATTACTTGCTTACAGTCCGTGATCCTGTCAGGTGTTAGTAGCCGACACAGCCAGGCTTTGGGGTTGTTTACATCATGTAGTTATGTCATAGCTGTCAGTAAGACGGTAACAGAGAGAAGGGCTCAGGCAGTTTTAATATACCGGAGACCCTGGATCCTGCAGCCCCTGCTCCTTGAGAACACCCAAGGCTCAGTGGAAATGTTCAGCCCTCCCTTTTCCTCCTCTCTTCCTTCCCCACATGCATCTTTTTCTGAAGAGAGAAGGACCACTAAACTGAGATCAGACCACTGGCCACTGAGATCAGACAGGGAGAAGGAAGAGAACTTGGGATGCCTACAGTGGCAAGAGGATCCATCAGATCTTCTTTCCTGCAGAAGAAAGATGTGCAAAGACTCCCAGTTTACTTGGGAAAGTATGTAGAGATGAATGAAGGATGTATGAAGGAAGACAGATATTACACACACACACACACACACACACACACACACACACACACACACACTTCATTCCTAGCATGCATTGGCTTTGACAGTATGTCCCAGATTTCCCTTTTTCCATGACATCCTCACCTTGTCCTGTCTCATGTTTTTGCCTCCTGAACTCCTCTTCCTGCTTGGGAAAATATGGGACAACTTTACCCAAATACCCTTTCTGTCTCAGTGTCTGTTTCCTTTACTGCCTGCCCGAACAAACAAAACCACATAAAATTCCTTTTTAATTTTCCAAACTAGTTTAAGTACTATTTGATCTGCATTTCTGACTGGGTTTAAACAGTTAACAAGCAGTTATGGTGCATGTCAAAATGCATATTGCTAGCGATGGAGTGAGTGATTTTAACAATCAATGCAATTTTAGGAAGCAATCTCCTTTGTCCTCTTCTTAATACTGTTACACTTCTTACTTCTGCTGCCTTTACTTAGTAAAAGTTATTGTAGAAACCTGGACAAGAAAGATGTTATCTCTTTCTGACTCTCAGTCAGTAGAAACATTCTCTGTACTATTGGGGAAAAAAAAGGCAAAAAAAAGCTTGGAGATATACTCTTCCAGCACTTTCATCTGCATTTGCAGGTCACACATTTATTTTAGACTTTTTAGCTGTTAGCCAAATAGCAGCAGTAGAATTTGATCATTAGATACTCAAACCCAAGAAAAATGACCACATGGCTACATGTTATTAAATGACGCAAAGAAAGAAGAGAAGAAAACAAATCCCTGCATATCTGTTCAGTACTTAGAGAAATTTCATCCAAAAATTTCAATTAGTTCCTCACACATGTCACACGGAGCACATCAGTTTCACTGCTCCAAGTCAATGAGGCTGAGAGACTGCAGAGCATTTGGGAAGGAGGAGGCCGGGGTTTGGTGTGGAAGCAGCATCATCAGCATCCCTCTGCAGCATTTAGGGAGGAAGAGGCCGGGGTTTGGTGTGGCAGCAGCATCCCAGCATCCCCACTCGCGCTCTGCTCAGGGAGGTGACTCCCAGCTCCTCCCCAGCTGTGTCTAGACAGTGACAGTGACAGTGACAGTGCATGAGCTCCCAGCACTGAATGAGACTTCAACAGCTGCACCTAATCATGTTTTTGATCTACAAGAAAATAAAAAATATATGAATCCCTGAATCTTAGGTGTGTGAGAATTTTGTTGTTTTGGTTTTTTTTTCTCTGAAGAGAACTGTCACAATAAAAAAGTAATTAATAATGTATTTTGCTGTTAGCGTCTTTATAAAGAATTGATTTTTCTGGCGTGAATTTGGGTTTTTCTCCAAGATAAGTTGCTCTTTGAATAATTCACAATATTATCCTAGAGCAAATTGAGATTTATACCAGAAACAACAAATAATATTTTTAAAGGTAAATTGAATCACATGCCATTATTCTTGTGTAAGGCTCTTTATTTAAAACACACCTTGCTCATTTCAGCAATACAGGTTATAATTAAATCCAAATTATAATAATTTTATGGATTATAATTAAATCCAAATATGTAACAGTAGAATTATTACAGAGAAACAAAACAAAAAGAAATCAAAAGGAGAAAAAAAAAGTACAATCCAAACAAGACTTGTTTGAAGAAAAATTGCATTGCCCCCTCCAAAAAATGAAGCAGTTACTTACACTTCCAACATTAGGACTTGGCAGACCTAATACTAGATCATCTTTTTTCTAGTAAAACAAGCATTTCAGAGGAACACAAATGACCTTTCTAACTGCCCCAAAACAACAATGCCTTTTTAATGTGTACGGGTTAAAAAGGCATATGCATGATACAAATTTCTTCATCATTACATTACATGTTTTCTCACTTGGCCCCATAATTTTGTGACCTAAACAGCGCCAGCCCAGACAGTCTGACCTTTAGTAAAGGTTTTACTTGAGCTCAGCTTAATCACCCTTCAGCTCAGTGAGAGAAGTTATATGGCTATAAACCACAAATGAAACATACATTTATATTATCAACTATTCCTTCATAGGACATTTTAAAAGAGCCTTATAAAGCTTATTTAATTTTTTAAAGTGAGAAATATCAGTTCTTCATTTAATTTTTCCTTATGAAATTTGTTGTCGATTTGCACTGGCAAGATGTCCATGAAACCTACAAGTGGCCCACAAGTGGAAAAGAAAACTCATACAGGAGGCAAATTTCTTCTTTGAGAATAAATAGCAATATTATGGTGGCATTTATCAGGCAGGAGTAAAGACAGTATTTTGTTTGCTCTGCCACCTGTCTACATTAAGGCAAGAATTTATGACTTCTATTAGCACATATTTTTCTGGATGTACATACACCAGTGGCTATCATAAAAGTAAATAAAAGGGTTTAAAATACAGAAGCCAAACGCTCTTAAAGGTGATTTTCAAGAGATTGTTAAAAATAAGTCTGTCTTTTCTTCTTATTTAATGTGTACTAAAATTACGTAGGAGGATTTTTTTACTTTCATTTTAACAGGTTCAGAATAAAAAAAAAAAAACAACAAAATTTAAATATTTTTTTAAAAAGCACAAAAATGCGACATGCTATACTACATATGATATATCTACATGTTTTCATCAGTCAAATGTAGAAAGAAATTGTTTACCCAGACTTTATATATTTTTGCTCTTGTATCCAAAATAGCATACATAAACTTGCTTGTACTTCAATCTCATACCCAGAGTTAAAAACTGTAATAATATTTCAGTCAGACATAGAGATTAAAGTATATCAAAATATATGTGCAAATGCTAGTTTAAGCAAAGCCTTTGTCAAAAAGAGAACCTGAGGTTTCTGACCTGATATAGCTAGTAGATAGAGCAGAAAAATTGTCAGAGTAGCAATTTTGCATTTGAGCGTTAGGAAACTGCAGAATTATGCTACTTTTGATTTTTTTCCATTTGCATGGACACCTTGGAAAACCAAAATTTCTAAAAATCTTTGTTTTGGATATTTAATTTATACTTACAATAAAATAAAATTCTCCTGATGAGAGGACTGTCATTGTCTCTAAAAGCAGAACTTAGTCTATTAATCACATTTAGCTTCTGTCCAAACCACTGATGTTCCCTTTACCCAACATTGTCCATGGCTATATAATACTCCCTTTCTGCCTTTTCATTATATATAGAAACAAAAGATTTAGTTGCATCTATTTCTCCAAGATGTGATCAATAATTCTAAATGTAGTCTGTTACTTGGTTGAGATTAGCTTAAAACAGCATAAGTTGTACATAATCGGGACTTATTTCTATGACAGAAATTAGTACTTTGAAAAACTTGTGCCACTGTGTTAGGCATCATGAAAGCTGTATACTTTACAAATCACCCATGGTCTCAGAAAGCACAAATATTTGTAAATAAAATGCCAATTTTTTTTCTTTATTGTCCCCTTATAAGTACAGAAGGAAGTATGTTTGTTTCCTTTCTGGGGGAACAGAGTAATCTTTTTTCTGTATGTTCTGTATTTCCTGTATTTATTACTGTTTCTATCAGTTCACTTCTGAGTATACGACAAAATATTTTTTTTGCCCTGTGTTAAGGATCATGACAGGAATCTTTAATTAACAGCAAGTTGCACTTGAAGCCAAAACCAGGGACACGTGATGTGAAACTCTGCATTCTTTGCAGTCCTGGGTGTCCCGTAGAAATTTAAATTCATGGCAGCAGGCTGTAATGCTGAAGCAAAAGAAACACAGTTTATTTGGGCTGTGGTCCTGCTTACTTTTGAAAAGCTCTGTATATTTTTTACAGAAAAATGCATATTTTCTTGTATAAAGAATGAACAACAGAGTTTTCAAGGCCAAGATCCTTGGTGCCACTACAGAATGAGACATTTCATGTCAATTCCCAGTTCTACAGCTCAGGAGGAAATTAAGCAGCTTTGACACTTATATATCAAAAGCACAGAAAACCCACGTAAACACATACTCAGAGTAGAAATAAGAATGAACAGAAAATATTTTTAATGGTGATAGAGAGATGTTGGCAACTAAGCACCATGCAGCTGCTCACTCATACCTGTGCCCTCCTGTCTCAGTGGGATGGGGAGGAGAACTGGAAAAAAAAAGGTAAAAGACATGGGTTAAGATAAAAAATAATTAATTAAAATAGTTTGATGATTGAAATAATTATTATATTTATTATTAATACTAAATATAAAACATAACAAAGGAAAGGAACACAGCAAAACCAGAAAGGAATAAAATCCAAGAGAAACAAGAGATGCCCAATGCAGTTACTCACCACCTGACTGATACCCAGCCTGGCTTGAGCAACTATTGGCCCCTCCTGGCCAACTCTCCCCAGTTTAAACACTGGGTATGACATTTTATGGTGTTGGATACACACTTTGGCCAGTTTAGGTCACCTGTCCCAGCTGTGCTCCCTCCCAGCTCCTTGTGCAGCTCCTCACTGGCAGAGCATGGGACACTGAAAAGTCCTTGACTTAGGGTCAGCACTACTCAGCAACAGCCAAAACATCAATATCACTGTGTTTTCATTATTCTCATACCAAATCCAAAGTACAGCAGTGTACCAGCCACTAGGAACAAAATTAACTCCATCCCAGCCAAAATAAGAACTATTCATAAGGCATGTTTCTCTCTTGTGATTTTAGCCCACAGTAAAGGGAACTTTGCTGTTTTGCTGGTGTCAAAACATACACATAGCTTTTGAGAAGACAATGAAATGTGTTTTGCTGGCAGAGTCATTCACAGCATCATCAATTCTGTGAGTGTTCTCTGCGTCCTGCAAATACTGAGTCAGGAAAATGTCACTTCAACTGTGTTTGCATCCTTTTATGCTCATTTTAAAAAGATTAAAATAAAGGTATCAAGCTTTCTAAAATGGCAAATTTGAAAAAAAAAATAAAAACAAACAAGTTAAAATGTTTGCTGAAACATATTTATTATTTCTATTCATTTCTATACCTTAATTTTTGATGCTTGATTATACAGATCAATCTGTCACAAAAGACATTATCATGTGAGTTGTGTAAATAATCAAAAATAGAGAAATTTCGAACATTGATATTCACAAAAGAACTCTGATGAATTACTTCTGGACTATTTTTCAAGTAATTAAGAAAAAAACTTAAAGTTTCTCAATTCTCTTATGAATATTCTGAAAAAGAAAAAAAAAATCACTCCCAACTTTTATTTTTTCACAGAACCACCAAATCAATTAGGTTGGAAAAGACCTCTGAGATCATCGAGTCCTGCCTGTGACCTGACACCACCATGACAACAAACCATGGCACTGAGTGCCCCCTCCAGCCCTTCCTTAAACACCACTGGAGACAGTGACTTCACAACCTCATGGGCTGTAATATCTAATCAATTTTTTGGGAAGAATTTCTTCCTGATGTCCAACCTAAACATCCCCTGGCTGCTTGAGGCTGTGTGTCCTGGTCCTGTCACTTGGTACCTGGGGGATAAGGCTGGGCCTCACCTGGCTATGCCCTCCTTTCAGGCACTTGCAGAGTGTGATAAAGTCTCCTCTGAGCTTCTCTTCTCCAGGCTGAAGGGCCTCAGCTCCCTCAGCCACTCCTCACAGGGCACAGGACATGTGCTTTGTTCCACTTCAGTCACAAATCAAAAGATTCCTTTCCAGCTGACATCTCTGACTGAACACAACAACTGCTGCTGAGATTTACTCAGGTGTGGCAGATGAAAATCAACTGTGTTGGGATCAGTCAAATGAAACAGACACTGCACTGCTACCTAGAGAGCAGATAGAAGGGCACACACTGTCTCTTTAGATAGAACCCTACCAAAATGTGTGTCAAATAATAACAACAAAAACTTCAAAATAATTTGTACATTAAACATTTAAACATTTGTTACAGAAAGAAGCAGGGATACTGAATGTGTGTTGGAAAAAATCTTGAATTCTGTTGAACCCATTAATTTGTGCAACTAATTGAGGTTCTATGAGTGGTATTCATTATCACTGAGAATACAGCTCTGTGTTACAAATGAAATGCAATTATTAGAGGTTTGCTTTGCCTTCATTTAGAAAAGCTTTTCAGTCTGTGCAACTTTTCCTTTTGCAATACTAAGTACTTTTGCTTTAAGCATAATATGTGGTGGTTGTTTTGGTTTAGTTATTTAAAAGGAAAACCCAAACCAGTAACTATAGGGTCATATGCAAAGACCTGTCCAAAAATGTGGGACCTTATATGTGTGTAAATGCAGGCTTGTTTGAACTGGACAGAGATCTCCTGACACATGTCTAAAATCTAAATGCACTAAAGCAGATTTGCTCTTCCTTCTGTGATCTCTGCATCTCCCCTTGCCTGGCATGCCACTACACACACTGCAGGCCTGTTTAAAATCTGAAACATTGCAAATTCGGTCCTAGCTTTAAAGGTATTCTTCTTTACAGGAAGTTTGAAATTATCTTTATTATGTGAACATGAAAATAACAAATCTTATTGTATTAACATTTAGACCTGTGAGGCACACTCATAGTATGACTTTGCCTAACTTATCCAAGTTTTATATTCTGTGGTATGTGCAGTCAGTGTAGTTTCTGCTCCTAAGGATGCGTGTGCAATTTTGTGTGAGAGAATGTGCCTCAGATTCTTGAAAGGAGAGGAATCCATTTCCTTAAAACAGGTTAAAACAAAAAGCCCACACTAACCTATTAATAATAAAAAATCCAAAAGATTCAAGGGTAAGTAGCAGCTATCTGTCACTCTATGATTTTTGGGATGGCCATTTTTGGACACCTATAACTAACTTTTTAATGGAGTTATTTAAGCAAGAATTTATTACTTCAGTCTCAGCAGTGGATTTTGCACAAGCATGTCACATATCTGTCCAGCAGATTGCTAAATTTTCTGTCACTGGAAAAAATGGTGTCTTTGCTCCCTTTTGCTTGTGTCTCTGGAATTGCCTGCCAGGGAAGGATTAGCATCCTGAGCTAAAAGAGAGAGTGGCATTACCTCTTTCTCTTTAGGATACCACTGAGAAGGAAGGGTGAACTAGCAGCTTGCAAAATCCTTCCTTGGCTACTGACTATCCCAAACTCCTTTGCTCCATCCTGTTTTCACATGGTCTCACCCATTTTCAAGGTTATGACCACTTATTCAAATTCAGCTCCTTCTTCTGCACTCACATTTCAGTTTTCCCCTCCTGTTCCCCATCTCCCCTTTGTGAGCAGGCTTTCTGCCACTCCGTGTCCACAGCTTGGGATCCTGCCAAGACAACTGAGACAGCAAGTCTGGAAATTGCCTATACAGCCTTGCTTTGCTAGACTGGAAAATTTTAAAAAATACTCTGGAAAGATTTATACAATGGATTGGCAGCTGATTAACAGAAAAACACACCCAGGAGCCAAAATGAATTTTGAGTACTGTAGAAGGATGCCAGCTTAACAAAGCTATTCACAGCACAGGTACAGGACAGGGACCAACTCCACCAGCTTCTGCCACCCTCTCTGGGGAAATCTGATGACTGTGATGAGCAACAGTCCCTGTCCCTGGATGTGACTGTGCATTGTAGTAAGACCTGAGGGTGAAAGAGTAAAGGAAACAGTCTCATGAGCAATATGTATGTCTCTTTAGGCTTTTTCCGTCTCTGAAGTTCACGGCAGCAGTTTGGATCTCATTAGCATTTAGAGTAGGTCAGACTCATACCACCACTCCGATGTTTTTAATTGCTCAGCAGAACATTTTTTCATCCAAAGAAGATTTAAGTCATGTGACAAAAATTTTCAAATCCATCTAACTTCAGGTAGGTTGTCTGTTAAATAATACTCTACTGAGATCAAAAGAATGGACAAGTGATCCCTGGATAGCAAATACCTCTATGTCAACAAAAAGGTGCATCGTGTCATTAAGATATTTTCCACTTAGTTATTTTAATACACATAAAGAGAGTTAAGTCCAGTGTTATTCTTAATATGTCACAAACTTTGGTGCTTTTTTGTTGTTCCTTCTGAACTCCTTGATTTTCAGTATTGAAAACAGAATACTACAAGCATTGTAAAACCACCAACAATATGTTATCAGCCATTATTGTATTTTGCTCTCCCCTGTATTCTCTAGTGCATGTTTTGTTTACTAAATTACAGTAATTCTAAGTGATTCTTTTGGAATAGCAGTAGGAATAATTGCTCTGATTTATATTACTCCAGTTCTGTAGTTTTCTCTTAGTATTTTCAAGCAAAAACCCATTTGAAGCACTGAACCAGCAATGTCTTTCTTGTTTCTGTGTTAGTTTTGAAAATACTGGATTTTGCCTCAACCAGGTATTTAAAAGAATTACTTGAGGTTTTCAATCAGACTTTTTTCAGCAGAAAACTGGTTTCAATAAAAGTTGTTCTTGTAAAATACTGACTAGCTTCAGCTAACTGTACTTTTAACTGACCTCTGAAAAGTAAAACATTCTCTTTTTCAGGCAAAAAATATAAAAACATTGACCCAAAGTAAATTGGAGAAAGTTACTGCTTTAGATAAAAAATATGTTGTTCCTTATTCCCTGGTATGACTTGGAGTTTTCTTCCAAATGATAACTAGCCCATTCTCATGTCTTTGTATTTCATTTCTGCTTTCTACTTTGGGAAACATATCATCACTTCCAATGAGAACTGCCTAAAACTAGTCAGAATAGACTCTTATTTCTGCCAGAAATATTCTATATTTTCTTACCCCCAAACCAAGAAGTCTATCAGATAAAAGTCAAAACCTCATTGACACAGATAGTGTAGTAAGTTATTGACAGTATTTTTCAATGAAAATATAATTAGAACTTATTTTCCTTCTATAAAAAAATTATATGTCTGTTGTTACTTCTCAATTTTTCTTCCCTCCCTGTAGATTTAAATGTTCCAAGCTGTGTGTTATTTTGCAAAATTTGCTGTTGGTAATGTCTGACACTCCTATGGCCTTGGGATGGTTGGTACAACAACTTGAGCTCCTTCTCTTATGGCAGACGGCACAGCAAAATTCACTTTAGGAGTATGGATCATTCCATAAGGAATATGAATGTAGAGATCAGATCTATATCCAGGTATCTGTGCTTTGCAGGCTTGGGTAACACAGAGAAGTAGTATTTTAAAATTTAATTTGGAGAATATGTATTTTCCTGTTGTTAAACTTCTGTTGTGCTTTTTCTCATTTCAAAGGACAGCAAAGTAAATTTTTGTAAATTTCTGGAAACAATGGAATAAGTCTTTGCTTTTACTAAGACTTAATTAGATAATTTAACACAATATTAACCTTACTATGAAGCTTTATAAAAATGTTCATCTCCAAGCAGCTTTTCTGTTCAGATATATGAAAGTGCATCTAAACCAATAAAGCCTGATTCAGGAAATGATGGGCTCATTTGCATCCTGGCCAGAACATCAATCAATAGCTTTCATTTTGTTTAAAGGCCAGGGGCCAAATTAGAGTTTAAAAAGTCCTTGTAAAACCTTTGGGTAATTTTGAGATTGAATCTAATGAAAGATTAATGAATACAGGCATCCATTTCTAGCCCATCTATTTACATATGACTTCTACCTTAAGTCCTGCTGAGTGGCAATCAAAGTGAATCAGTCTGTTTCTGCAGATAGTGCTGACTGGCTAAGAATAGCTCCTGCTACCATTGCAGTCTCTTCTTTTCTGTGCTTCTATCAAAAGTCTAGAAAGCCAGATACAAGAAGGGACAGCAGGTGCACTCTGTGTTTATTACTCCTAAAAATTTACCAGAATTTCCTCTCTAAGTATTGGAATCATAGTAAATGGTAGGTGTGGTAATGTCACCACAGAATGGCTCCTACAAGCTACAGACACGGAGAAAAATTTCCACTGGTGAATGAGAGCACAATACTCTTTGAATGATAAATTTGTATTTCCAAACAAACTGCTGAGTGTATTTGGTTACATGATTCCTTTTGCAGTCATAATCACTAGATTGACTAATCTGAAGTCTTTTATTCTGTGTAATAAATAGATCTCATTAATTTCACTTTGCAATATTATTTGAGCTGCAGAAAGAACACATATTTTCACTACTGCTACTTTATTTATTTTCATGAAACCCTTGATTTGCTTTCTTTTTAAGGGAGACTAAATATTCCTGATCTGAATTTTTCTTACAAGAATAGCAGCTGAAGTTTTTGTTTGGTCTTTTTTTCATGTGAAACTAGCTATTTTGATTTTATGTCCCACACAAAAAGAATAAATTGTCTTTTTTGTCATCCAAGTTGCATGATGTTTCTCCTACTACTTAACTAAACTTAAGCTTCACGAGAATCCACCCCTCAATTTCTTCAAAA
Source organism: Melozone crissalis (assembly GCF_028551555.1). NCBI lineage: Eukaryota > Metazoa > Chordata > Aves > Passeriformes > Passerellidae > Melozone > Melozone crissalis. The sequence continues at coordinate 10,945,513 of NW_026535782.1, read as the reverse complement.
TTATTTTTTTACTGGGGAAATGTTACTTTGAGGCCCAGAAATTATGAGAACCCTTTATTTTCTAGCCTGTTTTCTAAAATAGTGATGTAGCATCTTAACATGATGAAAATATTTTTTTAAGTAACCTTTTTTACAGATGCTCCTTTTTCTTGTGCCTTCAGAATTTAAACTTTACATATAAAATCAAAAAATTTTCAGAGCATGCTATTTTTTTTTCCCTTTCTCCAGAAAATTAGATGATGTTTATTTGCTTTGTCCTGATCTTTACTGAATATCTTAGTGTATCTGAACTGTTTTCAGTCATTCCCTCTCTTTCACGCCAGTTCCTGTGAATCATCACTCTAGGGACTGGGGGCTCCTGCTAGTTTTGCATTGAAAAGTCCTTTTATTGTTTCTAGGTGCTAATCAGAGAAGTCACTGATATTGAAGAAGTGATTTTACAGAGTTCTGTGCATTCTACTAGAAATGAATTCTTTTAATAGATTTAGGGATTAAATGTAAAAAGAATAAAAATTCCTCCCAGGTATCTTTTTGAATTGGATTAAAGATCTTGAAACAATAAATCGAAAGCTTTACTCATGCTGTATATACAGAAATGAAAATGAATATTCTGTTGCATCTGAGTAAAAGAATGTTAATATCTTGATTTGTTCTAGAAAATTTCAGTCATTTTAGACCAGGCTCAAGAAAAAGTACACTTTAATTGAGACATAATATACAGATGGAGGAAAGCTACAACAGCAATGTACCAGCCCTAAAAATTTTAAAGATTAGTAAAAAAGCAGAACCACATTCAAATTCCTGATCCAACCGGAATTTTAGAGTTAAGAGAAGGAGAGAAGTAACCATCACAAAAGAAGTCTGCATTAAGCATTGCCACTGGCTCAAGGAGCTCTCCTTGGAGTTTCCCTCTCAAGGCTGCACAGAAGAATCAGGTCCCAGGCAAGGCAGGATCTCCCCATCCTGGGGGGAATTTGGGAGTGTCAGGGTAAGATTGCACACAGGAACCCACACCTGGTGAGTGAAGAGGTGAAGCAGCCATGGGCAGATTTTTAATGAGATAATCAGGAGACCAGAACCAGAACAGGTTCTGTTCAATGAGATGCATCATTCTGTGACTATCCTCAAGGGCTCAAAAACCTATGGATTGATCCTGGCACTACAAAATTCTGTGCAGTAGTGACTTGGGCAGCAAACAGGCAGCCAAGTCCCATTGGTTTCCATGGAAAAGCACCCTAGGATTTTTCCTTGTGAAGAAATTGAATTAAACATATATGAAAGAATACAAATAAAACATAAAATCTTTAGTCAAAAATGGAGAAACTCTCAGTACAATCTTCCTTCTTATAGCTCATGGTAGCTACTCTTATTTTCTGAGGGTAGATGTGGTTTCTCAATGTGATTATATAAAACTCCTAGAGCATTTTGAAATGGCATATAGATATTTCTATCAATAAGTTACATACTTGAATTGTCTGAGGGAGCCACAAGGTCTAAAACAGCATATTGTATTAGGAAGTTCTGAAATCTGTGTGATCCTGGCATCCAAATTATGTTTGTTAAAGCACTAACCTGTTCCACTCCAAAGCTCAAAGAGACAGCTGCTTAATATGTGAAACAAAAGACACAAAAATGGTTCTCTCAAAAATACACAAGTCCCTCACATGTATAAATGAAGGGTGCCCAAAACATTGTGTACAAGAACAGTTCTGCTTCCCTGTGATCACAATTGTTTTCTCTGTGTAAGCAGTTCAAAGCAATCATATGCTCAATATCTCAAGCTCTTACCTGAGACCTTGTCATCTAGCAGAGATAACACAACACAATCAAAAGAGGCAGACATTTGACAAGATGATGTGCTGCAGCCCTGTCTGCTCTTTCCAACTACATTAGATTATCCAAAAGAAGATATCATCCCACCACTGTCTTCTTGCAGTTCTCATTGCCTTTTGGAACTCTGACACCGCTCTGCTAGGATTACCTCCCTCATGCATGGAACTTGTTCACTTTATCCAGGAAATGAGGTCTGGTAAATAAATACACAGACTTTTAGTGACAGAGAATTTTTGCAATTAATTTTGAATAAGAGCAGAAATATTTTTAATCCCAATTGTCTTGAAAAGTGAGCAACAAACTTAATTAAAAGCTTTTCATGTCCTTTTACCCTTTTCTTTCAGATATTGCCGTTTACCTCCAGATATTGCATCATTTACCTCCAGACAAGACATTTTTCACCTAAGTGATTCCAATAACTGAAATAAATAAGGTTTATGAAGATGATATTCTGTGAACCATGTAAATGAATTTATCCAAACTCAGAGCTCCACAATGTAGATATAAATATCTGACCTTGTTCTCCCACAGACTTTTTTTAATCTGTGGAAAAAAAAATATTCTTCTTGCATGTTACTCATCTCATGTCAAAGTAGGCAACCAAAATAAATCAAATTAATTGGACTCTAAATTGTCATTTTTATCAGTGATATAAAGGGATGTTAGGGACACTATCTCAGATGTTGAAAGCTACAAAGTAGAAATTTAAAGTTAGGTGAAATGAATCTCATCTCATCAGAAAATGAATCCTATAAAAAGTGTCTATTTAAGAGCTAGTCTTTAGAAGAGGTTGTGACACCCAATATTTTACTATCTGATTTAATTTGATGAACCAATTATAACTTTACAGACTTCTGCAGTTCCTCTTTCAATTGTCAGCTCTAAAAAGCTTTTGTATTATAATTTATTTGCTAATCCAATAAAAATTATTGCACTTTGATCCCTGTCCTCTTCTCCTCTCCTCCTCTGTAACTGAAAAGCTTCTGCTCTTCATTACTTCTGGTCCTGCTGATTATATTAACTTTTATCTTACAGAATTCTGAGGTTGATACATCGACATATGTGAAAAGCCATAAAAATTTAAGGTGTCAAGGAAGGAAAACCCCTTTCTTCTGGATTTCTTAACAATTTTAAAAATGTTGCTAACTTTTCAAACTTTAGTTTAAAAACACAAGATGTTTTTTAGAAAGTTATTAAATTATATTCCCAACTGTCCTGGTTTCAGCCCAAATCAGTGGGATGGGGCACAGCCAATTTCATAATGCTACTCAATACCACTTTAATCATTGCCAGGGTGGGGAAAGAAGGACTTTCCTTTCTGGTGGGAGAAATAGTGGCATGGTGGGGAAGAGCTGGTCAGTATCTGTCTCAGTTTTACGTGTACATAATTTCTTTGTCTTATACTTTTTATTATTAATATTGTTGCAGTTACAGTTAGTTTTCTTATTTCTGTTTCCAGTAAATTGTTCTTATCTCAGCCCATGACTTTCAGCTTTTGTGCCTCCAATTCTCGACTCCATCCTTGGAGCAGGAAGGGGGAGGGCAGGTGGGAAAGGAGCGAGTGAGCAGCATCTGCTTTGGGAGAGCCTCCGTGGGGACCCTGAATTGGGAAGCGCTGATCCGAAACCATGGCAACGGTACCTCAGCAATGCGAGCGTCATTTCATTTATTCCCGCTAAAAGATGCATTCTTACAAATGAGTTAGTTAAAATTAATTGTGGCTCTAACTTAAGGCAGTTCTACTCCTCTAGCTCTGCCCTGTATTGACAAAACAGCTGCTATTGGAGCTGTAATATCTCTGCAAAGGATTGGCAATGCCTTCTTTCACCCATTGAACAGCAATGCTTGACCCAGAGCAGTTCTCTATAGCTCTAGCAATTTTACATGGAAATAAATGTGTGGCTGGAGTGGACAGTGATGGGCAGGGTCTTTTAAAGTCAGCTTTCATACTGAAGACAAAATGTAGTTTAATGCTGTTATGCTATTGCCCTGGGTTTCCCTGAGGTCAGTAAATGGAAATGTCCTCAGATGATAAATAATTTCAACTATTTTTGGCACTCATAATAGCATGAGATGAGAATGGCATCCTCCAAAGACAGCTGTCTTTATTACTTAGGAGGAAGTCTAGACAACCCTGCTACATGCTGCAGTTTTGAAACGCTGAATTTGAGAGAGATAATCTTATTATAAATCTTTTAAGATTAATTTGGGTATGCAGATTTAAATACCCTTGTGAACATATAAAAAAGTAAATGTACAGTAAGAGTTCATCTGGTTGAGAAAGGAATTTAGTAGTGCCTGGTGAGTCATACACATACTGCCAGAAACTAGCATAGCAATTATTTATGTATTTATGTATTTTTCTTAGAAAAATGGAAACAAGTAACTGTGCTAAGAATTAGTAGATGACACTGAAGCCTTTTGTAAGACAATTGGTATTTTTAACTCTTTAATTGAAAAATAAATTAACCTTGTGGGACCTATATCAAGACTAGAGCTGGACTTTTCAGATTTTTCAGAGGAAAATACAACACCTGCATAGGGAAGCAGTCTGTGAGACAAACACACAGAGTCAGCTTTGCAGGCTTCTGGCCTGGGTACCAAGGCAGGAGAAGCCTGTGCCCTGCTCCCAACAATGCATGCAATGATTAACACTCTCAACTTCACTGAAAGAATCTGCCGTGGTCAGGGGCTCCTACTGGTCGGCCTAGTACATCTCTACTTGTCAATCTCTACATGTCCCTTGTGATGCTTTCAGCTCTTCATTTACTGCCCTTCCAAATGTGTTGCTATAGATTTCCAAATATTTGGTATGTGTTTATCATGATAACTAAAAACAGCCACCATGTTGCAGACAGCCAGAACTGCAGCTGGAAACATCTTTGTAACATCAGCTTCACTGCTTTAGCTTTCTCAAAACCATGTTCCTACTGATTTCATGAAATGGTAATTCCTGGTAGGGTTTATGATAACTCAGTTCCAGTTTCTCTCCCGGATATTTAATCTTTTGTGGGATATATTCTCAGGGAGAGTTTTACTTCTGTACCTTCAGAGATAGAAAATTGGACTGTTTTAATGTGTATTGACATCACTGAATTACTCCTTTGAAGGTATCTTTATTTACTTTAGAGACTGAACTCTCTCACCAAGTGATCATGTAAAACTAGATCTCCCACCTGATGGAAACAGAAATATATTTTTGTTTTGCTGCCTCAAAAATGTCAAACTTCTACAACCAACACGTATCCATAAACAGTGACTGACTAAATATAGAGTCTGGGAACATTTGAGATATTTCTGCGTTTGTCACGGAGTTGATGGGACCAAAGCCAATTGTTGTCTGCATGGATATACATCACAGTGACTTTAGGTGACTTCAGTCATAGGTCAGACTAGAAAACTCACCTCTGACGGGAGTTCAGAACCTGCAGAACCAACTTGGAAACTCTTTAAATATCAGCAAAATCAGAGCCCAAGGCTTTCATAAAAATCTCACACATTTGAGTGAAAAAGTTTCAGAAAAATGAAATCCACATCTAAAGGCAGAAAAAAGTAATGGCAATTTCCCTCCAACTTTGAGACAAGACATGTTTCCAGTTGCAGATACTAAAGGTAAGTCATTGCCTGTTTGGGATCTCAGAAGCTGATTGAGCAGAGTGTCAGGCAGAGACCAGAGGTAACTAAGCCAGGCCTTGACTGCACAAATAAAGTCAGAGCTTTCTGCCATTAGAGAAGATGTTTAACATTCTGTAATTTTTTTTAAGATGCAATTTTGCAAGTCCATTAGTGCCCCACAAACAAAAATCTCCATGTTTTTTTCTTTTCATTACAATTATTATTTGTTCCTTATCTGTGAAAGTCAGTACAGTTGAAAGGAAAAAATACACCATGAAATAGTTTTATTTTCCAGAGCCAATGATGGTCCTATTACATTTACCCTGTGGTAGTTTCACATTTAGTTAACTGTATTTCAGTGAACACAGATATTTATTGCCCCTTGAAGAAAATACTGACCTCAGGTTTTCCTTGGTCAATAGTTTGTCTTACAGAGAATTTAAAGATCTCACAAAAAGTAGATCTCTGATTATTATTTACATAATATTTACATTATTTACATTTACATTATTGTGCACAACTCATAGAAATCCATATTCATTAAAGTGATAAGTTCTCTCTTATACAATAAAGTATATTTGTAACAGAGTAATTTTTTTACTAATTCAAGTGTTTACGCATGTTAGTTTTGTCAAATACTTGATGGTCTCCACTTACAACTTGATTGGTTAAGGCTTGATCTCACTAGAAAAAATTTGCAAGAACATTCATGAATGTTCACAGTTGCAATATTCTGATTTACAACAAAGGAAATTAGTTTAATCTCCTTTCTGATCAGTCATAATGTCTGATATGTTTTCTCTTATTAACATCCAACAAGAATTCTTAATCCTAGATAATTTATCATGAATTTCCAAAATTTGATTTTAATACTCTAGGTATTTGCAACTTACTATGGCAACTGTTAAAGCTGATGGATGAGTAAATAAGGTCTTGCCCCTGTGTGCAGGAGTGGCTATAGAGCCTCCTGCGAGTGACTATGGGTCTTGATTGTATATGAGCAGTAACTTTTCTCATTTTTTGTTCTTATAGTTTGGATGGGTTCAGATCAGCAATAAAAAAATGTTAGTTACATATTGAGCAACTAATTGCTATGGGCAATCTATTAGCCCATAACTGTAAACTCAAAACTCTTATATTAGGACTTGAAATACATTTAAGTAATCAATGGCATTAAAAATATTGAAATCGTTTTTATCATATTTTCAGAAGATTGTTACTATTTCATATTTTCATTGAGAAACATGAGTGAGTTCCCTAGAGAGACTTCAAAGATTAAAAGAAGTTTTCAAAATGTGAACCCCATGATAATAACTTCTAAGTGGCAGTGCTGACTGCTGCGAGCTATGAGTCTGCATATGGATACTTGAAATTATATCCTACATCAAAGAAGCTTACACGATGCATAATGGTGTTTAATGTTAGAAGGAGATCTCCTCTAGAGCCTTAGAGCTGCTGTAAAGGCACAAAAGCTCAAAGAAATTCACACATTTCAGGGAGAATAAAATGTAGAGTGATTTCTTAATGCAGAACATAAATACCAGAGTCACATTAGCTGTTTTCTGCAGCAGGGAAACTTTGCACTTTCTTTCTTGTAATACTGATTTTCCAAACACGCTGAAAGGGAAAGTTGGTATTTGTACATCCTTCTTGTGAAACTGAGAAGTCCAGCCATCAGGAGATACAACTTCTTATTTTACTTTTGAAATACACTCTTAACATTTCAAAATCAGGGCCTATCTGAAGACACTTATGTTGAAGACTTATTCCACAGGCAGGAGCCGAATTTTATTCATCGACTTGATCTAACTGTTTTTGTTTTGACAGCTCATCCCATTTGTCCCATCTGAAGCAGGACACATTGTTTTAAATAAAAGTAATGGAGAATAAATGGAGTTAAAAGCTTCTGAGCAAAGTTCTGCCCTCAGAGAATTATTAGGTTAGTTCTCCTGAGGAACAAGGCTAAAGAAAAAAGGAAATTTGGCTGTTCCTCACAGAAACACTATTAAGATCACAATCACAAGCTCTTCTTATGAAAGAGATCAGCTTGACTAAATCTCCTGCTCTTCATTAACCTCAAACACAAAAAGGAAGCATGAAGAAATTGAAACTAGGTCAGTATATCAGGCACAAGGATAAAAGAACAGTGTAAGTATATATGGACGAAATTAGGAAAACCAAGCTGTGAAATGGTGTACAATCAGAAAAGACCACAAGGAGGAAAGAGAAAACATCTGTAAATAGATTATTAGCATGTGGAAAATCTAGTGGAGAGCTGACTCAGTAGTCAGTGGGAGGAAACTGTAGTCACAGATGTCACCAGAAGGGCAAGAAGGATTTGTGTTGTTCCATTTCGTTGAGGCTGTAGCTGCAGTAAATTGGGAATGAGCAGCAGTGGTTTAATGACGCTGGGGGCTCGTGGCACTGTACCCAGATGAGCAGGAACAGTGTGAAACAATCCCTCTGCCTGCCAGGCCCTTCCTCTGTTCCAGGTCACTGTCCTTCAGCAGGAACAGCAGAACAAGGAAAAATCAGCTTCATCTGCTCCAGTAAATGGTTTGACATCTTAATGCAAATGAATGTCCACATCTACTTCACTGAAGTACTTGGGGTACGAAGGTAGAGCAAATACTGGAGTAGCCCTCAGTCCTTACATGTCAGTATTTAATTCTTTTGGAGAGACTGCAAATAGTCCTATAAACCACCTTAGATAAACAAGTTATTTTCTGTTCTCTTTGAGAGCTCAGAGAAAGTTATGAGAACTCAAATTACTAGAAAGGGTAAATATAATGCCTAGTTTAATAAATAGGAAAGCAATGGGGGAGTAGAGGAAAAGAGAGACAGAGGAAGAGGAGATAGAACAAGAGAAAGACAGAAACAGAGAATTATGGACCAACCAGCTCAAGTTCCTGGAAAAACACAGGGACAAATAATCAAACTGTCTGCAAGTACCTTGAAGATAACAAATGAGATGAACAATAGCCAACAGGGATTTGTCAAGCACAAATTGTGTCAAATCAATCTAATTTTCTTCTATGAGAAAGGAACAGATTTTGTAGAGAGAAGAAAGCAGAAGATGTAATATATCTTGACTCTAATGTAGCTTTTGATTCTCATGCAGCATTCTCATTAACAAGTTAGGGAAATCAGGTCTGGAGGCAAATTCTATAGACTGGTGCCAAAAAAAAAAAAAAGAAAACCACAACTTTAGTTGACATTAATCTGCAGTCTAAGAGGAAAATGCACATATTGAACTGAGATCTTTGGAAGGGTCTTCCTCATCCAGAATTGTTTGATATCTCAAATTCTATATGCACTAATACAAGGTAGAACTATTAACTGCCAAATAATACTCATGGAACAGGTGGTGTAGTGCTGGTTCCTAAAGGAACGACTCAGGTGGGTGGATCAGAAGCTGAACACAATTAACAAGAGTGTGCTTTTGCAAAAAACTCAGGTTTCATGCTGGGATTTAAAAGCAGGAGTAGAGGCTGCAAAGCATGAATTAATCTTTCCCCACCAAGATTAGCCCTGGCAGAAGTAGCTGCACTAATACAGCTGGCCTGGGGTACTTGAGGTGGATTTGTGGCAAGCTCAGAGGTGAGCAGCAGGGTTCACTACAAGGTATAGCCTGACAGGGAACACTGGAGGAAACAGGGCTGCTCAAAAAGGCTCAGAGGATGTGATAATAATCCTCAAATATCAAAATTTGTTGAAAAGTAAAAATAAATAATTTTTTCTTCTTGTCCAGTGTTGAGAAAATTTTAGGTAATGTGTTTGCAGCAGTACAAGTGTAATACAGACCCTGGGAAGAAGCTCAGTCTCAGGGACAGCCACCAGTTCCAGATTGTGAGGGAGGATGCACAATCACCCTCATCTGTAAGAATGTCAGCAGTGACGCAGTTTACCAGGTCCCACCTTGGACTAGATGACCTCTGAATGTCCTTTCCACATCTCTTTCCTCATGAGGAGAGTACATCTGAAGTGGGCCTGAGAGCCAAAACAAATCAGGGGGAAGTTGAACAAGAGATGTAGAGAGGTTTCACTATGTTAGAAGTTTCTGTAAAAGAACAGAATGGAAAAATCATACTATGGGCTGGGATAAATATGGGCAGTGTGCACTCACAGTGACAAGGAATCACAGACCAAAATTTTCAGTAATTTTTAAAATTCTATAAAAATATATAAATATTATATATATAAACCATGTATCTCTATAGACATAATAAATAATCTTAAGGCCATACATTTATATTCTATATTGCTATATGTTGATAAATTAGAAAAAAAATTCCTTATGCAATGCACTTTTTATTATTTATATATATGTAATACATTTTATATATATGGTTTTTTATAATTTAGTTTTTATAACAATGGTTGTATCAGTCAAAACCATGAAGAGACAGATAGGAAAACCTTTTTTCTCAGGTGTGTGATTGTAATTCCCTCTGAATTTAGTAGTAATTGATGTAAAATTTAGGAAGAGCATTCTATAAAATAAGGTTTGTGCATTTTGTTTAGCACCATTTTTAATTTTGAATATTATCTTTTTGGTCTTAAAAAAATAATAATGGGTTTTTGTCAAAAGTAAGGTTTTAAGTCTTTATATCAATTTTTTTAAAGTGACAGAAGTGTCTGGATATATGTGATTGTACTGTCCAGTGTTTAGACACTTTAGTAGAATCCATTTCTGAACAGCATTAATTCCTTAGATTTTTAATGACCAGAGCCAAGATGCTGCTAGCTCCATAATGTCTCCACCTTAGACACTAAGATATTAACTTCCGATGTAAAACTCTGTTAAAAAGGCTGTCCAAAGCCATGTTTTGATATTTTTTATTGCTGGTTTAAGAAACATCTCAGTTTTCAAGGTTATAGTACTTTCCATTTGCAACAATTCAATACTGGAACAGAGCTAAAATAATTTCCTCTTGCTGACAATCCTATCAGCAGTACCTTTTAACAACTAGTTTATTTAAGATAACAGAAATTTCACTGAACTTTTGCTGACCATGAATATATCTTGTGATCTACTGTATCTTTTCCTACCCAGAAAACTGAACTGCAACCAGTAAATATCATATTATATTCTGTAATTTTCATTTTTCCTTACTTGTCCTTTTTCTAATGTAAATGTTTAAGAGAAATCCGAGGGTGGATGTGCTAAAACTGCACATTTCTGGAGGACATTGGAAAAAGGTGTTGCATTTAAACTTCCTAATCTCTCCACTGAAAGTAAATTTATAGGTGACACTTCTTTAGGTATTCTCCTTTTCCAGAAGCTAACCTTCAAAATCCATATTCAGATAACCTGTACATTGAAATGCTGGAAAGACGCAAATTGCTTTAACATCAGTGACTCTCAGGCCATACAGATTCAGTACTCTGAGAATTTGGTTTGTTGGTTGGGTGGGAAAAGCTGAAGATACAACTTCTTTGCAAGGTCACTCAGGTGCTGTGTGCTGGAAAGGGGAACAGATACCAAATGAAGCCTTTTAATATGTTATGCAATATTGACCAGAGTCCTAATGTTTTGTAGTGGACTTGTCCTGCCATGGAAACTTGAAAGGTGTAATTTTCCCACTTGGCAGTAATGCTGACTCACTGGCTTGGTCTAAACAAGTCATTTAAGCTTCCTTGACACTCAGTTTTTCTATCTGTAAGACAAAGGTTGTGGTGTCTTGTAACAGAAATGGAGAGGAATAGAGTAATGAGAGCACTCCATCAGCAGAAATGGTGTTAGTATTAATTACCCAATGACATTATGTACAAACACTGAGTAGGTACTGTCATCTGTTTTCTAGCACAGCTGCAACACTTCTTTTTGGTTTCTCTTCTCATAAGACTACATCATTATAGTCTATGAAAGCAACATTTAAAGATACTGGTATCAAGCCAGGAGCACCTGACTGAGCTCTAAAATATTAAAATTGACAGAGCACAACTGATGTTGAAAGACTTCAAACACATAAACTATAGAACAAATTGCTGACTGTTCTTGTGAAGCTTCCTGCCATTACATTTTTTTTGCTCCTCTTACAAAATAAAATCCTTCATTCCTACATTTATTTCTCTCCAGGGAAAGCAATGAGGCTTGGATTGAAAAATACATTAAATCCAGTGTGAGGCATACCAATACAAGATTGCAAATGCTATGGCCACACTACAACCCTGATTTAGTGTACCAGTCTAGCAATTCAGCCTTCACCCTGAATTTCTGACAGACTGACTCTTTGCTGCATCAAATATTCTCCATTTTTAAGTATAAATGACATATTACATTTTTTGCCTAATGCAATTGCAAGGCTGGCACATGCCAGCTTTATTTTAGTCTATTCCTATACTAAGAAGTGATGTAGTAACATATAAATCTGGTAATCAGCTGGATCTAATGGATATCTAGCCATGGCACACCAGAGAAAGGTGGTCAGGTCAGGAAAGATTACAGAGACATATTAATAAATAATAAAAAGGGGTAGTTTCTTGCCATATGCATTTTGCCACTGTTTATAATTCACTGAAGACAAATATCACTTCCAAATTTTATTCCAATTAGTTACTTATTTGGAATCTCATTTTGTCTCTGTTGAGATCAAGTGAATTGAGCATTTTGCCTCAGTGTTATTTTATTTCTGTTAAGTCACATGCATTTCTAATATGTTGAAAAATGGCCAGAACAGAAGTCACTGGAAGCAGTCTGGAAAGCCCTTGCTCAGTCACTTACCCATGCTAAGGGGCATCCCAGTTTGACCTGAAAGTTCTCCAAATGCTTTGCACATGCCTGGGATGACTCTGTGGTGAGCAGCTGTGTTTCTATTTCTTGCCTGCAGCTGATCAGGGTCCAGAAATGAAGCAGAGTGGCGTGCAGGTTCCCAGCTGGGGCTCCTGAGTTCAACGCAGCCCTGGCACACTGACCACAGGCAGGCACACCAGGAACACACCAACGGTGTCTGCTGTCTGGTGCAGAACTCACAAAATAATAAAGCATCAGCTATGAGGGTTATCCCCCTTCCACACAGCAAATGAGTGCCTCAGGAGGATGCAATGTCAGCTGGTAAAAACAACCACTAAGGCTTACAGCACCCTCATGTCCCAGGTAATTTGTGTTTTGCCGTCACAGGATAGGTTCCCCAATGTCCCAGTTTGATGCCTGACTAATCCACCTGTGACATGCTAAGGTAAGTCCTCATATTTTGGTATCTTTACAGGGATAATGTACAATCCTGGATGAAGCTGATAAGAACCAGAGCTGGATTAAGGAGGCCATATGTAATGGCAAGTGAAAAGAGATGGAAAATGAGCCCTTAAGTGTGCACACTGAGCTTCCTTATGATCATGCATTCCAGTTATCTAGCCTGGAAGAGAGGCTGAGATATGCAGGATTGTATCCGATTGCTTGCAAGTTTGTCACCATATATCCTAAGAACTGAGCCCTAGGGTAAGAAGTTACTGGGTTCTGTATATAAAATGAAAAAGAAAACAAGATAAAAACTGGAAGTTTTCTTTGTGAATATAGATGAAAATATAAGAGAGCAAGGGAATATACAGTATTTACTATTGACTGTTTAGGACACAACAAAAATTAAACTGGGAATTATTTAATAGCTGTGAGACACGCAATAAAATATTTGTCAAACAAAAGCGAATGTCATTTTTATGAAGATACAACTTCTTCCACAATATATCATACTTTGCCAGCTTATTATTTTGCTTTTGTGAACACATCTGCAAAAAAAAGTAGATTTTTTTCTCCTTTGTTAATAATTTTTTATTACAATTCATCATGAAATACCTAGAGATAGAAACTTTGAAGATTAAAAGCAGGTTTGCTTTAAATAATGTATAAAAATATTTAATAATATTTCTGGTTTATATATTTACATATTTTTTGATATATGAAAATTTGTTCAGGTTTATTATCCAGCAATAAAAATAAAATAATTCAAAAGAGAGATGTGATCTTTATTGACCTAACAAACAACTTCACATATTGTTCATGGCTGTACCTGCACTATAATTTAGGCACAGATAAAGAAGATTTGCTGTTATTGGTGACTCTTGGTAACAATATAGCCACTGTTGGGGTAGCTCATCCCATTTTTAATTTTTTGTCACTTCTTCAGAGATTGTTTAAAGAATCTTCCCAATTCATGGCTCCTTCATATGCAGATGGTTGTGCAGCCACAGGATGGGCTGCATCGGCCTGGCTGAAAGTGTCCTGAAAAAGAAGGGGTGGGGGAATAGATATCTACTTTTTCTGCTTTAAAATATTTAATATCCTTCTGTCGTGTGGTGGAAGTGCAGGTGGTAGCAAGGGGATGGGAATGAGAAGTTGAGCTGGTGTGGATGTGGCATCCCCACTGCGGATGCAGACCTGGTTTTCTGTGACTGGAGGTGCAGCTCCATGAGTATTGCCTTTAATGGCATAGCTGAGATTGTGCTGATAGAGGAAATGACCTCTGGAAAAGACTTTCCAAGCACCCCTCCTTTGGTGGGGTTATTTTGAAATTCCTTTGTTTTAAAATGTTTCGTTTATAATGCAACTATCTCAAACAGAGCCAAACTATCACCAACACAGACAGAAAAGGCAGAAATCAGCAGGTAGGGTCAGTTTTGGGCTGTGCTATTAAGAGCAAAAGTCGATTTGAGTTACATCCAGAAATGTAAACTACAATTAATTTCTCCCCAAACCAGTCTGGCTTTGTACTTCAAACTTTAAATTCTGGAATCAGGACTTCTTGTGGAAAACAGGTAAAACTGGTTCTTGAACTTTAGTCACACAGGTGATCATGGATATATTCTAGCACCTGTGCATACCAAGAATCATTCCTGATTCCACAGTAGGACAAATTGCCCCTAATTATGCATATTTCTCTACAGAAGCTAAAGGAAAAAGCCCATGTTATAAAGTGATTTGATGCTGAGCTTTATTGAGTACTAAGACTTCCTGACTCTTTCTTTCAGCTCTTTCTCTTTCCTAGGCCTGGAAGAAACACAAATGCATGCAAACATGCTGGCACAGGAGAATGAGCACCATGGAAAGAGGAGACAGGAGAATGGGGTGAAAAACCCAAATAATGCTTTTCTGTGATTCTCCCAGGAGACATTCAGATCATTTTAGCTGTGCTGAGACACCAGCCTTAAGGAATCTCTGACTCTTTTGGAGATTGGTATTGCCAGTGGATATGCTGCTGTTCTTCTAGGGGAGCCTCTTGCCACACAGAGCTCAGCTGGCAGAAAGGACCATGTGCCCAGGCCTCAGCACCATCCTCTGCAGCCCATACCACTCTGAACTGACTCAGATTCTGGCTTGTGCTTGCACACCAGGCTGAGCTGTGCTGCAGCTGTAGCAGGGGAGACGGTGTGTGCTGGCTGCTGGCAGGTACAGCCAGCTCAGTCAGACCGACAGAGGCAGGGGATGGCAGGGTGTACCCAAAAAGCCCTGGAAATACTCAGATCATCCATCTGGAGGTACCTTAATATAACTTAATTTTAGGCCTATTTCACCCTAGTAAAGATATCTACTAATTTCATTAAAGCAGAAAATAAACTGTATGTATAATGTTTCTGTCGGCTTAATTTCCCACCTCATTCCTTTACTTGCTTTCATCAGTACTTTGATTCTACTCCTACCATCTTTCTTTCTGCTAACCATTCCTTCCTTTTTGTAAATTATTTTTGGATGTATCCAAGAGATTTAACATAACACTCATCTTCACATGAGGTGGGTTTTTAAGTACAAGTGCTCTGAATGTAAAGGGGACAAATACCACACCAGCCTATGTGGCAAGGAAAAAACCTACAGAAAATATCTGTGCTTGCCATGCAAAGATTCATGGCTACTTTAGGACAAGTGGTTCAGTCAGCATATTTCAGCAGACTTGGGCTACTTCAGTTCACTGTTTGCATATTTTGTACCAAGTGACCTGCCAAATGTCAGGAAGAGGTGAACAGGGAATAGAGAAATCAGTCAAGGTGATGGATGAGATGCAGACTTGATTGTTTATTCAAATCATTCCCACAATGATTGAGCCTTACTGATTGCAGACATCATTTTGTCGCAATCATTAGGACAGGGCAAAGGTGAAAGGAATTTAATGACCAAATTAGAGCTATTGAATGGAGCCAAATATGACAATATTTTAAAACTCTGAAGCAGAAGACTTTTATCAGTGACCAGCAACATTAAGAACTCCTTTCTCTAAAATTTCTGTTTCTCTGTTTTGTTTACTTGTTTGTTTTTCTCTTCAAAGGACATATCCTGTGCTTTGTATTCCAGAGTGTTTCTTCAGTAGCTTCCAGTTTCCCTCCAGGACCTTTCCCTTAAAAGAAACACTGATTCTCACTATTCCTTCCCAAGATCTCATGGCGAAAAAAATCAAAGAAAAGTTTATGCAGCATAAAAATAAAGTAAGAAGAGAAGGAGAACAATTTTAAACAGTTTCTAGATATTTTCAGAACCATTGAGAGACTTATGAGTTTGTCAGACTAGATGGCAGACTGAAATATGATTCAAAAAATTCTCTTGTTGTAAATAATTTATAGAAAAATTCCCTTTACACCATCTTTTAAAGTGGCTTCAGTTTATTTTTGATTAAACAAGGACAGTTACTCTCCTGAGTTCATTTTGATGGCAGGTGTTTATTGTGAGGCAGGTTGAATTTGGACTTTTGCCACTACTAACTTGGAGGTTCTGCTATGATCCATGAGTTCAAAATTTGAGAACAAATGTTTGAAAGGATGCCCTTGTGTATATTCATTGACCAGAGAATCGCTGGGAGTTACTGGCTTTGTGCAACTGGAAAACAGATGACATTAGGGTCCATAAGCTGGAGCATTTGCAGCACAGTTCAGGACTGCTGACATTTCCAGGATTTGTCCAGCTTGAGGATTACTGCATAAAAAAATCTCACCCGTCAGTAAAGACAAATTCAGAATGAAAGATGTATGAGGAACATCCTTTATGATGATAAAAGTGGAAATCCTTTCTTATGAGAGCAGCAAAAACATTTTGGGCTTTTCACCTTGAAAACAGCTGACATGATTTCTTTGTATACACTTATGAGGTTTACTGGAAGTGGGTCAAAATTACTAAATTAAATGATTTTTATAGTAACAGCTGGAAATAATTAATCCAATTGTATATTTAGACTTCAAATTAAAGTTTTCTAATTTTCAGAGAAGTGAGATTCTATACAATTTTCCAAAGACCTCCTGAGTACAAAAGACATTTTTTTAATAATACTGTTTACAAAATATATTGCAAAATTTATTTGCTTAAGTTAATGAGGCACAGAATCTGGTAACCCACTCTTTAGTCTCCCTGTTTTCAAGAAAATCCCCCTAAAAAAAGTATAATTCAAACTATTCCTAATACAAAATGAAAAATATTAACCATGTTCCTTATTTACTTCTCCTCTATGCAGTCATGAAGGCCTCTAGCTCCTTGCTTGGCTGGTCTTTAAACAGCATATGGTCATGGCTTCAATAAATTGTCCTTTATGTGGACAGGACAGGGATTTATCCAAGCATTAGTTAAGGCTTTTATCTCTGTAATATATAAATTTAACTGCACTTTCTGCTTAAAATTAACATTAAAATTTTACAGAAAAGTGTACAGGTTATTTTCAAGTTTGTCTCAAAAATTTTGTTTTGATTGCAATGTCAAAAGGCATTGCAGGGATTGAAAAAGCTCCTGCAGAGTTCCTAGTGATTACTCTCTTCACCAGGTGTGGAAATAAAGAAGTAATATGAATACTGAGGGTGAGAAGAGGCTTCCAGACCCTTCATTATGACATGTTTTATGAGCTTTTCATTCTCACAGACAATCTTAGAAACATGATAGAGCTCAGAAAATATTGATTTGCAATGTGTTCAGTAGTGATGACCAGAAGTCAAGTTAATGCAGAGTCAGGTTTGGCAAGCTAAATCTTGATGAGTACTGAAGTAAAACATTAGCTCTTCATTCCTTGTCTTTTGTTTGGCTAATCAAAGGCAGAGAAATATTACTCCATTGTGAAGCTTTATTTTGTAAGCCATAGGGGAGTATCTAAACATGTCAGCAAGTAGCAATAATTGTCTAAATAATGCACCAACTTGTAAATACCACTGCTCCTTTTATTTCACTAATGTAATTCATCATACTTGGACCTTGACTATTAACTACTTTAGGAACAAAGTAAAAATCAAAAATATGTTGCTGAACTCTTATTCAGTCAGATTCCATTGTGAGAGTCTAAATTGCACTTCATGTACAATTTCAGGAAAATTCACAGCCAAATAAATAGAATGCCAAAAGTAAAATAAACAAAATAACAGTGAAATGAAAATAGCACCTGCAGTAAAAATGACAACAGTTATTTTGTTAAGGCAGTTATTTGAGTATTTTTATATAATATATCATATGGATGAGAATGGTCTTCCAATGTTCCAGCATAGTATGGAAATATCCACTGCAGATATTTACTCATTTCCATTGAAAGCATCATTAAAATAGAGACACAAAACTGTGCAAAGAAGTTTCTCTTGAAGTACTCAAAAGCTGGTTTTGCCTCTTCATGACCTTACCCAAAGATATATATTTGAGAGCTTACATGCATTGTACCTGTTCAGCTGTATTTCAGCAACAGTATCATATTACAATACAATGACTACAATAAAAGATTAATGACTGCTGAACTGTTTATGCTAATGATACTTTTATTATGAGTAATGAACTGTTTCCTTTTCCTGTTTCACCTTATCTCTTTAAAATTAGTTGTATTATTGATAGGATTGCTTCTACAAGAAAAATAATTTCACTTAGTAGGAGGAGTTGTTTATTTAGTCCATTTTGAAACATTCTCTAAAGTCTGAGTTTAAAACACGTGGTTCAGATTCTTATGCACTGTAATTGAGCAGATCAAGGACAGCTCATCCCAGATCCATGAAGAATCTTCGGATTTATCATAGTAAAAATACCTTACTCGAGTTTTCCCAAATTATTTACCACAGCTGATAAATTTGTTAATCTCTTCCTTTCCTAAGTGTTATTTGTCCATTTCTGTCTAGTGGCCACACCATTTGCATCTTTTCACTCAGTTCTGAAAAGCATATGTTCAAAAATCAGTTCTGAATCCCTTCTAAACTGACAACAATTCATACACAGAATTCAGCTGTCACGCATTTGATTAACACTGAATTGTTTATTTCAATCATGTCCATTTGTGTACATGATTGGTGTTTGTTGGTTCATAATCTTCAAATATTTACAGGTCAGGAGCCTCTTGCAAAAAAAAAGGCAAGTATTCTAGATGTATATTTCTGCATTTGTGTTAAAATTAATTTTAATTTCTGGATGCTTGAACACAAATCTGAAGAATCTGTTAGTTCTCCTACTATTTAAATTTCTTCACACTTGCTGCTAAACAAAACTATTTATATCAGAGATTTTATTTGTAATTACTATATTTCTCAAACAGCTCTGCTCAGTATGTGCTAACACTGAATCGTAAATGAGAAGAAATTGTATATGAAAAAAATACAAATTGGATATGAAAAAAGAATTTCCACTGCAGTGCTCTAAGCAGAGCAACAGAGTTGGTGAAGAATCTAGAGTACAAGTCCTATGAGGAGAAGCTGAGGCAGCTGGGGGTTTTGAGCCTGGAGAAAAGGAAGTTCAGGGGAGACCTTCTCCCTCTCTACAATTACCTGAAAGGAGGTTGTGGTGAAATGGGAGTTGATCTTTCCTCCTAAGTAAGTGAAGGGATGATGGAAAGCAGCCTCAAGTTACACCAGGAGAGATTTAGATTGGACACTAGAAAAAGTTTCTTCGAGCATTGGAACAGGCTTTCCAGAAAAACATTGGAATCATCATTCTTGGAGGTATTTAAAAGATATGCAGACGTGGTGCTCAGGTACGTAATCCAGTGACAGACTTGACTGTGTTAGGTTAATGGCTGGACTTGATTGTAAAGATACTTTCCATCCTAAATGACTCGATGATTCCATAATCATCTGGTCAGAGGATACAGGGAACACAGAGCCAGACCTTCCTTGGAGGTGCAGCAACGGGACAAGAGGTGAAAGACATCAGTTAGAGCACTGGAATTTTCCACTGTATATTAAGATTAATTTCTTAAATCATTGGGATAGCCAAATACAGGGACAGACCGTGCAGAGAGAGTATGGCATCTCCACCTATGCAATTGTTCAAGACTCGACTAGACAAGTTGACTTGGTTAGGTGTGCTCTGAGCAGGGAATTAGACCAGTTGATTTCATGAGCTCTTGTCCAGTCTGAACTATTCTGTGATCTCATGTTCATTTCAAACACTTTCAGGACCCATTTCCTTTACGCAAGTGCCTATTTGAACAAAACTTATAAAAAGGTAGTTATCTCTAAGTGTTTTTCCCCTATCAAGCTGTGTTGAAATTAGCCAAGAGGCTGAGCGCAGACTTTCAGAAAGTGATTGCGTGAATCATGTTCCACAAAAACAAGCAAAAATGTAGTTAATCAAATGTTGGCATTTAGTTCTTTAGAATAGCCCTATCCAGGTTTTATTTAGCTTTCTTCCATCTGAAAAAGTAAAAGATTCAGAGAACAAAGCATCATTGTTGAGAACATTAATTTTGGACTCTCCTAGCTGGGTCCCAGTCAAAGCTTTCTTTGTTAGGTAGTAAAACCTTCTCATTCTCTTACAAAGCCAAAACAAAGTAGAAACAAAGGTTACACATAAGGGGATAAAGAGACCAAAACCCAGCTGACTTTCTTAGTGCAGCTTCAGAACAAACTACAGATCAGATTCACAGATGGTGTCAACCATCCCAAATCACCTAACCATCTGGTCCCATACACTATCTTAAAAAATAAAACCTTTTATAGAAGAAAAGAATTAATATGACAGGTTGGAAACATAGTGCTTCAACATTTTGGGAGAACTTCGTTGTTGTATACATGCATTATCATAGCCTTAACCCTGGAAGTCTTTGTACATTTGAGCCTAGTCTTTTGGCTGTGGTAGCTCATATAATCCTTTCACATAGGTATTCAAGGGCTTGATGCTTCAGGCTCTGCCTCACCATGCTTCAAAGTCATCATAGATCATCAACATGGGCGACAGCATAATCTATTTCATTCTGACTTTTGCTGACTTTTGCACTTGAGGAATTCAGGCTGTGGAGCAAAGTGTGTGTCATCAGAACAGTGAGACATGCTCCATCACCAGGACAGACCAGATCCAGGCCACACAACAGATACCCTCCAGTGGTTTGGTGTTTTGGAGATCCATTTCACTACTCTGGCAGCCCAGATCTGCTGAATGGCTGAGCATTGGGCACCTTAACTTCATACTCAGAAGGGTGTTATGGTCAGGGCTTCTGGTAAGACAACAAGTATTCAAGAGGAGGCAAAGGCCAAATTTGTCCTTTTTGTTTTCCCCTACTTTCTATCCAAGTAGATTACTTACACAGTTTAATAGTAATTTTATATTATTAAAAATACTAAACTTCTTACCTGATAAGATAGAGTGCAATGCCATTTACATAAGTAAAAGACTTAGTGCAGGTTATACCCTTTTTTGTATTAGGATTGCAAGTATGTGATAGTTGTCATACTACAAGAGATATATCAACATGCTTAATACAGTGCTGACCTAAACAACATTGTTTCTGGAGTAAAAAGAAAGGACAAAACCTAGGGTATTTGGAAAAATGATGGTCTTTTCACAGTCCCTGTGCCCTTCACACTCTCCTCTCTCTTCAAAACAAACACAATGGCAATATTCTTAAAGATGGAAAAGAAACGTGTGATTTTACCAAACTTAACCCTATGTCACAATGGTATAAGGAGAAAATCAGTATTTTTCACCATGACATTTCAGCATCAGAATAAGTATGCACTTTATGTTTTAAAATCTGATTAAGAAACTGAATGATAAAATTATCAACATAGATATAATAATCATAAAACCAAAATGGGACATTCAAGACAAAGAATCCCTTCTGTGTATTTTGAGTCACATAACTGTCAAACTTCTACATAAAGCACTTAAAGGCTGATTTTGCTAACCTCAAGCTGGACCCAGATTTTTACTAAGTGTCTATTTACAAAACAACACACTTGCTACTGCTGTAGTAGGAGAGTTTGTGCTATATTAGGAAAGTGTTGTTGTGCACTTTATCACTGTTATATGTATGAAGCTATTGCAGGCTTTAGTTTTAGGTTTTCTGAAAAACTCAGAATTCTTTAACTTCAAAATGAAAACCCTGAAGAGAAAAGTCACTCAATATATTTATTAACATGTATGTTTCAGTAGCTATTTTGGTTTCATCAATACCTATACCAGCCTTATACATATACTGCCCCTCATCCTGTGGTTAAGCTCTCTGAGTGGCTGGTTGCATGGAAAACCTCTTAAGTAAAGGCTATCAACAAAATTTCTGATAGAAAATGGGAATAGAGTTGTCTCCAAATGCATGAAGATTGGGTATTTTTCTTTAAACAAAAGCAAAACAAAATGGAGATATCCAAGGCAGTGTTTTAGGGGAGACAACATTCACTGCCAAGTGGATGCTGTGAGTAGAACCAGAGGACAGAAGGGAACAGGAACATTTACTGAGTATGATTCTTTCCAGAAGGTAATTTAGAAAAGGGGCTTTATGAGTCCAAACTAGCTCCTGACTCATGAGTGTATGTGGAACAGGAGAAATCAACCTGCAAGTTTAAACTCAGCTGTAAGTTGCTGATTTTGGGACAATTTGGCTTTACTTGCCTGCTTGTTATTGCAGTTAGCATTGCATTCAAGTGTGCACATATGTGTCTCCTAATGTCTTGATGAGAGCAAGAAAGCAACTTTATTTTCAGAGTTTAAAAGGTTCATTTTTTACTGCATGGTTATCAGTTGTGCTCGCTGTGGCATAAATGAAGGTGTGAGGAAAGAGGTGCATGCAGTTCAGAAGCACTCACACTATGGCATAAATGAAGGTGTGAGGAAAGAGGTGCATGCAGTTCAGAAGCACTCACAGTTGCTCTCACTCCAATGCAGAAGGGCAGAACTTGCTGAATGCATTTGGGCACCCAGTCCCTGCTAAAATGGCACTGCCTCCACTCGGGGGGTCTCTAGGGCTTAAAGTCTGCAGTGATCACCTAAGAAAGGGACATGCTATTACAGAGAAAAAGTTTGGGGTAGAGCCATGCCAAGTCAGTTATCATTCCAGAGTGGCTGTTTCCAGTTCACTCTAATCTCAGTGAAGAGGGAGTCTATCACTAATAGACTTCGTGGCAAAGAACTCCATTTATGCATTAGATTTTGTGTGGTTGTCAAAATAAGATTTAGGGTTAGAAAATGTCACATGAGCATTGCTTGATACTCTTAGAGGAGGGAAGTGAAGAAAGCAATGAAGAGCTTTGAACCCCTGGATTATATGAGAGAGGATACTGGGATGTTAGCTTTTCCCCTGGGACATTATGATTCCTGAAGTGCTGGTAATTGTCAATAAACAGAAGACAAGAAAAAGGCTTATACTTTTCTCCTGTAAAAAAGGCCCAATAAGTTACATGAAAGGAGAAGATAATATTTCAGTTAAATCTGTAGAAGTAGGAAAATGCAAATTAACATTCAGGTACAAAAGTCACTAGAATGGAATCTGATAATCAGAGCACCCACAATTCATCTGATGGACACACAGAAGGAAAGAGTTCAGTAAGGATCATTTTATATCTATCACACATCAGGTTTTCTAAACATCTGCAAGTGCTATTTCAGACTTCACAGATATGTATTGCTTATCTGCTGTAATGCGGATTGAATGAAAGGTGATTTCAGGGTAAAGAATAATTTCAAGGCAAACCACTAACATCAAGGCATCATTTCTGTGCAGTGGAAATTCTTGTAACCACAGATCTGCATTGCTCTTGTGGCACCTGTCACTGGCTCTCAGAGAACAGATTGGCATGAAGGGGCAACTTGCGGATTGGCATATTAAAAGTCCTACATGGAGAGTCAAATCAGATCACCTAAATTAAGTATCTATCACTGGTCAGCTGACTATTTCCTTGTACTCCCCAGACTCTAGTTCCATTGACAAGAGTGAGAGTTTGCATGCTTTTCAGACAGAGAAACAAATGGTATCCAAGATTGCATTTCACGAATGCTCTGAGGAGCTGACAGAACAAGCAAAGTTCAAGAAGAACTTTCAGCAGCCAGTATTTGCTAAAAAAATCTTTCAGGCACTGGCAAAGTGATTTGTGATGAATATCAGGAAAGTCCAAGGGCCCTAAGTAACTGTAAAAGTGCAAACAAGCACATGCCTATGTAAATTAAATAGGCACAAAAAGCCTGGAGCCGGTGGTGACCGAGTCTTTTAAAGAAACCGAAGCAGTTTAGTGACTTCAGCACGGCTGGGTCTGAGCCAGGCACAGCCTTTCCTTCTGGAAGGGTGCAGCAGGGTGACGGCAGTGCCACCGTAACACGACGCTGCTTCTCTGGACTGGGGTTTTGTGTTTCTGCCTGGCACCACAGCTCACAATGCAGGCATATCCATTTGGGACCTGGGGCTCCTCTGTGATTTATGGGCACACTCTGTGTTTCTGCCCGAAAGCGGGCACCAAAAAATCTAAAGTAGGAAAGTTCTGAGCAGCCAATTCAACCACAGCCAAGCCAGGAGATTTTTCCTGTGTGACGAGGAGTGCATCTAATATACTGATAAATGCAGGGCAGGAGAATCCCAATCGTCCTGTTACAGCCAAAAGCCCCAGAGTCAGAAAGCATGACAGAAAGGGTGACTTGTATTCATGTACTGAACTGTCCATCTGAATGAGAAAACTGCTTCTTAAGAGAACATACCCAATTTTCTGCTACTGAGATTTTACTGCATTGCTAAAGACATTTAAACATCCATTTAAACAAAGATGAAACTTCATCTCCTCCTCTTGAAGCCATCTGACTACTGAATAAAAGAGGAACATTTCCTCCTTTTTCCCCTGGGAGTGATATCTAGGCCAAGCCTCTCTTGGCACTGTAGAGGTTCCTCAGCATGAACATCAATTCCCCTCAGTTTCCACTGTGCAACCTTTTGACTGGATAAGTCACTGCACACATACATGCATCCAGGCTGCAAATGGCTCTCCTCACAAGTCCTGGGAGAGGGCAGCCTCTCTGTTTGTGACCCTGTGCAATATGGCACACAGCCTGCAGGTATTCCGGATCTGCTGATCAGATAGAGAAAGTTTCCTATTGCAAGAGAAGGAGGAGCTCCCAGATAGACACAGAGGAGCAGAGATTTTGCAAAAAGATCTTTATTTAAAGTGCACATACAATGAATTCTAAAGCTTCCCAGAAAGTGCAAATACAACAGCTTAGATATAGAGTAGCTACCTGATATACAACATATTCCTTCTACTCTTGTGACAGATGATGGAGTATGGGTAGACAAACCCCAACCTAAATGGTTTCTACATGCAAACAAGCTATTCCTGTCACTGAAACAGATTTTCTGCCCTACTATTAGATAAGCTTGGAACAGGGAAAGACTAAACACCTTGCATTCTAGGAGGTTACGTCGAATATAGGTGTCTCCATACTGCTCTTCTGCCCTTGTGGTTCTAGCTTGAAGTGTCTGGTTTGCATTGCACAGACATTACTGCAGAATAAATTGTATGTATTTCCAGGTACAAGTCTTTCTAGTCTGAATTCTCAGGCTAACAGCAGTCACTGTATCACGACTTGTTTCTCCCAACAGCATTTGTATATACAAAATACTGTCAAATTTCAGCTTAGCTTGATTTTGAGAAGTAGTAGCCACAGAACTAACATTCCTATAAGTTTTGAAATACGCTGTAGTTGGTGAGATTCAGGAAAAGCCTTCATCATATGCAAGTTTCTAAGAGAAAAAGAGTGTCTTTAAAACACAAAAAACTCAGAGCATGCCGCCAAGCAGAAGGTAAATCCAAAGACAATAAAACTTTGTTTGTTCTAATGGTAATGCCATTACTTATTCTGCAGGACAAAATGCCAGGCTGGCCAGCTACTGACATGACACTGCTGAGGACAGACATGGCAGGAGTCTGCAAAAATTGTCTAGCAAGTTCAAGATCTCCCTGATGGGAGGAGTTCGATGTTTGATATATTTAAATGTAGCAGTTCATATCAGTTACACCACAGTAAGTAATAAGTTTTTAATACAAAAAGCAGAGTCAAATGCAGCATTCCAGTTCCAGCCAAACTCCTATTTACTTTGAGAATTGAAAGAGACGACTTAGTTCTTGTGTGGTCTAATGCTATTTAAGTAGGATGTTGTGCCACTTTCTCACAAGCCAGAATGATCATTTGAACACAAAAGTAAAAATAATGGTCAGCTTATCTGCAGAAGCCAAAGAATTAAAAAAAAAACCAAAAAACCCAAAAAAACCCAAACAAAACAAACAGAGAAAAACAAGGAAGTGATTCAAAACCAGTTCAGGGAAGAATTATTTTCCAAACAAAATGCTGGTACATTTTTATTTTAAGGACAATGAAAACACCTCACACTTATGCTTGATCCTTCTGATATTAACTCCAGCATCTGCCAGACTAGGACATGAATGCAATATATGGGGAAATTTGCAGTTATGATGCATTTTTTTCAACGCGGTGCACAGAAAGGTGCTGACCCTTGGTAGGATCGTTACTTTCAGTGAGATTTCAGCAACATGTTTTCTTTTTAGCCTGGAATCCCAAAGCAGAGCTATTGAGGGACAGCAGATCCCAGTGCTGCCTGCTAATTAGGAGCCCTACAAATGTAGGTCACAAAAACAAAAGCAATGCTTTTCCGGGAGAAGACAAATGTGTGATTTGTGAATGAAAAGCCAGGAAGTTTTAAAAGTGAAACAGAAGTAAATTCAATCAGGCTCTTCTTACAAATGAAAGCAGTGAAAACTCTCAGCCTTTAGCACTTGAAGAGTAGAGAAGATTTTATTAACCCTTTGGTCTTCGAGATAAACTGAAACTGCAGCCAATTAACATTAAAAATATATTTTCCAGTGCTTATTAAAGTGAGGAATTTGTTTTAGAAATATCAAACAATCACAGAGCCAACCATTATATAGAAGAAATAGGAAAATAGAGGTATAATAGTATCTTGTTCCCCTCGTTGACATTAATCCACACTTTGCTAAGTACAGCTGTAGTCTGGCTCCCTTGTTCAGTACAAGACACACTTCAAACCTGTCACTGATTATTTAAGTTCTTCCAATTTGCTTTAATTGTGGAATATGTTTTAGGTTGGTTAAGCACTTTCACGTGGGAAGATCCTTCCTTGGGAGAAAGGTGAGTGTTTGTTTTTAATCAAAATAATAATGTCTCCATTATGTGACTTCTGAAGATGCAATTATTCTCCCTTTTAGAGAGCCTGATAAGGTTTCTGATTATACAGCCTCAAAGATAATAAAAAGATTATAGAAGAGAGTTTACAGCAGTATGGTTCTAATCCACACACGCTGAATAACTGCCCGTTATTAAAACTCTGACATTCTATCTTACCCCTTACTGAAGTCAATGTAAGGGTCTTTTCCCTTACGTAATTTATAAGTAGACTGATTTACCAAGCCATGTCTTCTTTCCCAGCAAATAACATTTCTAAACATAATGAATGTCATTACTGAGTAGCACAGTAGGATGTTAGTTTGTTCTGCAATAACAATGCACTTGAACGGAATTTAGGGTACCTATGTCAGAGATAACCCCTGCACTTGCCCATTCTTTTTGCTGAGCAGAATTTTTTGCAATTGTCCATTCAGTACAATTTTTTCACCTTCTTAAACTCAATGAATTCTTGCTTTTTACCATCTTAACAAAGTGGCCGGGAATTCTAAAAAACTATTACTCTTGTCTCTCTTCTCCACAAGCTTAGCTTTAAGAAGTTATTATTCTGAATTCCTTTCCCTCATTAGTTTAATTGCAAAATTTAATTTTAAATAACAGCTATTAAAAGGCATCGATAGGTCTGTCAAAGAGACTACCGTAATGCCCCTCCCACTGTAGTTACCTCAACAGCTTAAAATATTCAGTCAGAGTATAGCCTATTTTATCAGTATATCAAAAGAAAAACTTGGCAACTAGATATTTAAATACATAAACTCACCATCTCTTCATCTTTTTTTTTTCCATTAAAACAGTGTTTCAAGAGCCAAATTATTTCATAGTCCTATCTAGAGTCCAGTATTTATGAGTTGCAACACAAGATAACTGGATTTTGTTGTGTGATACACCACAGCTTCTGATGTTAAGAAAACTTCCAAATGCCACAAATTAGTACCAAAATTCTGCCTAAGTCCAAAACAGCGACTTTCAAAACCCTTTTTGCTCAGCTGCTGCCAACCCTGGGAGAAATACTCTGACTGAGTGACTATCTCCCAAGACCTAAGTGAGAACCATGGGACTGGGCTCTGTACAAAATGCAATAGAAGACACATGGGGTTTTTTAACTGACCCAAAATATTTCAGTATTTCATTAGATTAGAGCCCTCATCCTATGAAAACATACCTCATTTCCCTAAAAATGATCAAGAACAGCATTTCTACACAAATGGGGAATATCTTGTCCATTATCCCTATCAAATGGCCTGAGAAATTCTTATGGATTGTAGGGGGTCACATGTTTACTTCTCAGTAATTACGCATCTATAGAATACTCCCTGTTCCACACACAGAATTTGCTTTTATAAAGACCCTGTATTCTGCTAATAGGATATATATACACAATACTTTTCTTCATTTTTTAAGAGTTAAATGTATAATATTTTCTTGAAGTTTAATTCCAATCTGTAATATGCAGATAAATTTTTAAGACACTGTTAAATCACAAACAGCCCTACAGACAGACACAGAAGAGGTGGCAAATTTCTTCCAAAGAAAGCAGCAAACAATTATCACATGTAGATCAGGAGCACCATCAACAAAAAGAACTGGGGATATAAATAAAAATCCACTGTATAAAACAGAAAGATGGAATCAAGCCAAAATTTTAATATTTCAGAGGTATTTACTGTAGTACAAAATATTTATACCTTAATCCTAAAATAACTGTTATTTTACAAAGACTTGGGATATACAGAACAATTAGTTGCTTGATGAAATTAAACTTCACTATTTTTAGAAATTTAATTTTTCGCAGTGAATAATGCTATAGGCCTGTAGATAAATTAATGTGGTAAACAGCAAGGATTATTTTTGCCTTCTGACTTTAAAATGGGAACAAAATTATTTTCAAATATTAACAAAAAGCAGGGAACTATATATCCTTAAGTTATATGAATGCTGTGCAAATAGAGACTTTATTGTTACAAGACTAATAAAGAACACACTTTCATTTCCAGAGGAACATCTCAGGAAAACAAAAAGGAACAAAAAAAAAGCTCTTCATGATATAGTGCAACATAGCAGAGCGCTAAGGAGGAAAAATAATTCTGGCTTGGAGTTTTGGGGCATTTTAATTGTGTAATGAGTCTTGAAATAAAGTAAGAGGTTTCAAAGGAGCAACTAGTAGCAGAAATCATTTTGAAAGATTAAAGTACAGCAGTAGCATCTTTCACATTTTTCTCTTGAAATTTTCATCATTCATTCTAGCAAAAGCATTTCTCCTTAGAAGTCTGACCTTATTTTTCCTTTACCTTCTCTCCCCCACATTCTCATTTTTTCTCAGACCAGACCAAGGAAAATGTTATCCATTTTCTCTTCCAGATGCTCACCCATCTCTCTCCTATCCTTTGCTTTGATCTGTTACTATCCTCTTCAATCATTGCTTAACCACAGAGCTGCTATTTCTTTTGAACTTCAAGTTGAAAGTAAACTGATGTACAGATTAGGCTTTGGTGAATCTCTTGCTTTGTTAGAGATTAATTTTGGATCTTCTGGCAGATTGAGTTTTTGCGTTTTCCTCTTAGGTTTCAATCAGGATGAGATCTCTTATGAGAGAACTCCTTAAAATGTAAGTTTGTAACTGATCTCGACCTGGGTAAAAGATGAAAAGATATTTTTTCTTTAATACTGTATTTCAGAATGATTCAAATCTTCATTTCTATGTGAAGAAATATTTTAACTTCTGTATTATAATTCCATAAGCTAACATACTCTGCATGAGGGAAAAGATCCCTATCAACATCTCTTAAATATTCCCATTGCCCTTAAAACATGAGCACCCTTACCAAAGTTTCCTCATTCTACTATTCAAAATCCCTCAAAAGGCTGAAGTTTTCAGAAATAAAGTATTTGTTTTCAGCCTCAACAGGAGACAAGTTTGAATTACATCTGTCATTGAATTGTCAGAATTGTGGAGAAAAAAGCTGCCATAAAAATAATTTCTTTTCCATCTTTCCTTCTTCTTCTCCCTCACTGACTAGTGCAGCATTTGGCCGTTTATAGGCATAGGCATATAAGAGTTTGTTTCTTAATATCTCATTTGTCTCTTGTCTCATTCTATTGTCCCTTGGTTGCCAATTCAGGAAGTATCTCTTTCGAGAATTTCTTTAGCACAAATTACACATGAACAAATTAAAGTCCATTAGAAATTTGTGCTAATAATTCTTCCTGCCATCTAGATGTGCAAAATGATGGCAACCTCACCTTGTACTCTGCACAGATATTTTCAATTATAATTGAAAATTGCACTTTTGTACAAATTTCAATTGTACAATTGAAAATATTACAACATGCTGTGGTAGTAATCCAACCACCAACATAACCACTTCTTAAACTTATAAAGAGATGATTCCATTAAACTGGGTAAGGATGTATTTCCTTGTATCTGCTAAAGATTGTATTGCTAAAACTTCTTTAATGTGATGCCCATATTGACATCTTCTCAAGAAGAGATTAGGAAACTGAAAGGATCAATCTTTAGGAGTTCTTACCATTGACCTAACCTTGTTCATGTTATTGATTACAATTTCTTTTTAAATATTTTTTCACCCAACTAAATTTATTTCACTTAAGATGGCATTTGTATTGAAATTATTATTGTGAGTGAGTCTATTTTCATAAGCTCTTCAAAGTCATCCCTTTTAATTCTACAACAGAAGGCCAAAGGAAAGCTCTTTGAGACATCTACTTCATTTGCTTTATCACTTTTTTTTTGCTTATCAAATGTTAAGGGAGCATTTTTATTAAAGTTTTTTCCACACTCTAGCCACATGTAGAACAGTTCTTTTACCAGTAAACATTTACAGATATCTCATCACAGAAGTGGGAGGACCATTCTTAGTGAATGTTGATCAGTGGGCTACCTTCACAGGATGGTGAGCTGTATGTCACATGTTTAGCTAATTCTACTCTTAACAAATACATAAATGTCCCCAAATTAATGAATTCTTAAGCATGACTACATGTCTGCATGTCTAAACAATTATAACACTTTCTCCAGATAAAAAATTTCTCATGAGCAGCAGTTTTCCCACACAAAGAGTCCTTCAGGTCTTATACAGGTAAATAATAAAGAAATAAGGACTGTGTATCACTTATCAATTTGGTGGATATGTGCCTTTCATAACACAGCAGAATTATACTGTCATTTCATAGGTCAAGCATATATTAGACTTTAACATTCTGTGAAAAAGAAAAAAAACAACAAAACAAACAACAAATCAAAAAGCACACACATGAATGGCTATGTTTGTCAAAGTCTGAAAAATTACTAGATTCTCCTGGGAAATTATGTCAGTTCCTACACAGTTGTATGTCACCATTATACAGTAGACTTTTAGGTGAGAAATGAAAGGAGGATTCCTCTGCTGACAGGTAGTAGCCATTAAATCTCCAGGCAGGGAAACATAAGTGCTAAAATGTTCTATGAAGAGGCAACCAAATATCTCAGGTCAGAAAATGAGTCAATCTCAAAGTCTTCCAGCTAGCAAAACAGCTTAGAAATTTTCTTTGTCACCTCAAATGTAGCACATTTGGCTGTTTCCTCTCCCAAAGATTTCAAATAAAATGAAAGCATAGACAGAATTTACATCCAGACATTCAGTCCAAAAATTTCCTCTGCTCTTACCCCAGAGACCTTGAACTAGGCAGCTGTAGAAATCCTACTTGTAGGTTTGGACTGTCCTCTACTTAGAAACCCTGTTTTAGCTATCAAGTGTTCATGTTTCTATGAAGCTTTTCCCATTCCACCACTAAGTCTGCTTTTCCTGAAATGGTCTGTTTTGGCTTCAGTCTTTACCCTGGTATTTGACAATTGACTCCTTAATTACATCTGTTAGAATAGCTGGTGGATTTTTAACTTCTGAATTGCTCTAGCATTGGATCTCATTAAGTCAAGGTGCAAGGTCAGTAAATGCCCTCCTTGATTTGATATCAAATACAATTGAGTACATACATTTAAAATAAAATATAAGAGGTGTCTTATATGCCCACATGACTCTATGACCTTGGTGTAAGAAGGATGTTGCTAAACCCTGATAAAGGGGATGAGGACATGAGCTACTGGGAGTCTCTCTGCAGACTCAAGGCAACTCCGTATGGTACAGGTGTTATGATCCTGATTCCACAATGACTCAAATACTGAAAAATGACTGACTCTTAGAACCTGTGTGCTTTGGGACAGACTTTCCACTGCACTGGACCGATGTTATGCTGATATGAGGACAAAGGAGTCTTTACTGTCATGGCACTAATATAAAGATGAAAAAATAAGAAGCACAAAAGAAAGGATTATGCAAATCTTAAACTGCCACAGACACAGGAGAAGAGAGAGCATATTGCAAACCAGAGTCCTCATAGGCAGAAACAGAAAAAAGTCCCAATAAGTACTAAAACCAGCCAACCTAACTACCAAAGTTGTTCCTTAATATTAGCAAAGAATATAGACAATTCCACTGTTCAAAATGAGTAATGCAGTAAATCTGTCTAGACTGTATCACAGTTTGGATCCCATGCCATTTTTCCTATACAGAAAGAGCAGCACTACAGATCATGAGATAACTGTCACAAGAATAGGTCAGGAATGCCCTCAGACAGATAACAGATAGGAAATTACAAGTTGCCCTCCCTGATTTTGCTGCAGTACACAGGACTTCAGGTAGATTACTTCCTCTTCATCCTTTCAGACATGATCACATTGTGCTGGAATAACCCCAAAGAAATACAAGTCAGTACCATTTCTGATAAATCTCCTGACCATAATTTGCTAGATTAGCTAATTAGAAAGTACTTTATAACTTGTGATCATTTAGAACTAACATAACTCCTAATTAAAATACAGAAAACCAGAAAAGGACTGGAATGTTTTCAGGCATCTCAAGAGTGAAAGGAACTATTATTGAAATGCTTATCAAAATTATTTTATTTATTAGCTGTTTCACAAAAAAGGACCAATAATTTTGACTCAAAAAAAAGGTAAAAAAAAAAAGTTGTGCATCCAGCTGAAGTAATTGAAAAAATCAGAATTCATTTTATGCTTAAGTGTCTAATGAAAATCTGAGAGATTAAACAGCCACGGCTGAATACCTTGATCCATCTCTTGACAGCCAGTGATTGGTGCACTTAGGTAGCCTAAATGAGTACTAAGGTTCTGTGTGAAGCCTGAGATGCCATGGTTAACATGACAGTCTTTCCCATATTGGTACATTCCATGGTGTAAAATGGTTCTTATCTCCTGCTACAGCAAATGCTTTAAACTGCCATTGAGATCAGTGAACCAAAGGCAGTCAATACACTTTGAGATGTCCAGCACGTTTAGGATATAAAAGCTTGTAATACATATCTGTAACTATCAGCCTTTCTGTTTGAGGCTCACATGATTTCAGTGCAGTAGCAAGTCTCTCCTATCTCTTTTCCCAGATTTGTTTCCAGAGAACAAAAATAAATCTTTAAGATAACTACAGACATTATATTCACTTGTAAAGAAACATCTTAGATGGGGCCTGTTTTAAATTTGGCTTTACTTCCAGACTTGACTCAGAGTTAGTACAAGAACCTTGCTTACAGGGATGACAGCAAATGATTCACTCAGTGCTGTTTTGTTGATCCAGCTGTAGGCCTGAATTAGACAACAGGCTTCTAGAAAGACAGAAAAATATGATTTTACAGCAGAGAGTGACATGCCTTGGATCTACCAGGATGACTCACATACTTGCAGTGAGAAGTAACCCTTGCCTTAGTCAGTTCACAAATTAGCAATGATTAATCATGTATAAAAAAGGCTGGAATGACTACAGCAAAATACATCCCAAATAAAACACAAGTCCTTCCAAAAATACTTGTGAGTTTTTAGCATATTCATGTTTGTTTTGGTTCATTCAACCTACACCCTGCCACTGCTGTACTTGCTTGTCAGAAAATGTTACTACAATAAAGAATAGCAAAAAGTTAATTTCAAAGTAATATTTATAAGGTTTCAAGTATGTTTGACTTCAAATATAAATGTCAGATTTAGGTCTAGAAATTATTCAGAAAACTGTTTATTCTATTAACCAACCTTTTTCAATTATATTTTATGCTGCACATGTAGCATAAAATAAATATCATTTTTGTATCTTCCCCTGGATCTTAATATATTCAATAGATTAGAAATGTGTAAAAGTGTTCATCATAACATCTTGTTCTTCTTGAGAGCATCTATCAAAACAAAGAAAGATTCAACATTAGCAAATAGCAACATGTGTGAGCTCTCTATACCTGTGGCTGAAAGAGCTACCCTGATGATTTCTGTAACCCGAAAACAGATCAGAGGCCACGTCAGGATCAATCCATAGAGCTAAGAAGATTGGGAGAGGGGAGGTGAAAGTGGAGGAGGTGGAAATCATTGCATTTTTTAGAGAGAAACATGAGGAAACTGCAACCTATTCATAGCTGCAGGCAGATGGTTTCATGCCCAAGAAGAAAAAATCAGCTCTGTTTGTCAGGAAAGAAATAAGCTGTGAAATATTCCCTCAGCTCAAGTAATAAGTGGGGCTAGGGTAGAAAAAATAATAGACTTATTTTACATGGTTTTTCCTTACAAAGAAGCCATGTCAATGGCTAGTGCAGGTATTCCTTGAGCTGCTACCCCAGCCCAGGGAGCAGCTGTCTCCCTCTCTGCCCAGGTTTCTTTCACACTCCTCATGTCCCCAGTACAGCCCTGAGACTGCTGGAGCTCAGGTCCTGTCTAAGCCTAGAAGGTTCTTAAAATCAATTTGTTCCTCTGTTTAAATGCACAAAGATCCCAAGGACTGCCTTATCGCTTACTCAGAGATGCACTGGCTGAGGATATAAGGTTTCTACACTCCAGTGGAAGCTGATAAAAGGCACGAGGCAGCTAAAGCGACCCTAACTTCTTAGAGAAGCCTGATCCATTAGACATGCTCAGGTCATGCACTGACTTCCACACAATAGCCTAACAGAATAGACTAACATTTACAATGTGAGAAATACACACTTTTGACTCTTTTTGGCCTGTGGTAGTTTTGAATCTGCTGATCCCATTTTGAAGAAGGTGTTCTTACCACAAGGCTGTGAATAGCTGAAGATGAAGACTAATCCCTATCCCTGGAGATACCCAAGGTGTGATGCTGAGCAGAGGGAAAGTGAGACTAAGGGCACTGGAGCAAGACTGATCCAAATGGGGATTTAGCCAGGAAAGGTAGAGTGTCTTAATTTTTAATAGCATAAATTTCGATTCAAAGAGTGGGTTATATTACAGGACTCTGGGACTCTGAAGATGGGGAACCAGCACTTTCTGAAAACTTTCCTCATTCACATTCTCTGAGAACTTGTAAATATCATGGCCACTGTTGATACCTGCATGGTTTTTGACACTTTTTCTCCTGACTGAGTGTTCTGTTATCTATCACAGCCTGTTCTCTATCACATCCAGGTACCATTATCATAATTCATTAACTAGTTCTTGATTAAATCAACTACTCTTATAAGCACAGTGGAAAAAAAAGAAAGCATTTTTGCCCCAGAGAAGCTGAGAAGGAATAAAAGGTGTGAAGAGAAATGGTGGAGCCTGGCTTGGTGGCTTGCTGAGGGCTCAGCAGGAGTGCTGGCATGAGAACCCCAAGACTGTGCCTTGCAGTCTGGTCTTTCAGTGTCTAGCATACATTTCTTTTTATCTATTTCCTTTGTTGTGAACACTGTACAAAGATGTGCATTTGCAAATTTTACAAATCCTAATTTGTATGTTTGTTTTTTTTTTCTGTGGTCCCAAAATACCTGTTTAAAATTTCAGAAATGAGAATGGTAAACTCTTTTGTTTTGGGTTGTTGGGTTTTTTTGCATTAACTTTTCTAGAAATAGCAGCATGGTTTATTATCTATTGCATCACAAGCT
Organism: Melozone crissalis; assembly: GCF_028551555.1. Classification (NCBI taxonomy): domain Eukaryota; kingdom Metazoa; phylum Chordata; class Aves; order Passeriformes; family Passerellidae; genus Melozone; species Melozone crissalis. Next base: position 10,909,800 of record NW_026535782.1, on the reverse strand, counting down.
GGACAGAGTACTTGAAACACTGCATGAGTTTGTGTGGGGCTACATAAAGATTTTATGCTACGTGGCATTAAAATTCCCTGTAGACTTAAATTCTGGACTTCAAAGTATCTTTTCTGTGATGTTGATTAGAATTAGTGCAGTGACAGCTGGTATGATTTAAACTATATAACTTGAATTTTGGACATTGAAATTGCATTTGTGACCACATGCCAAAGGCCTGAAGAAAGAAATGCTGGACTTGGGACGTAATTGATTTCCAGCATATTTTATAAAAAAAAAATCTATTAATGGATAATGTACATTTATCCTTTTATACTTTTAAGGTACATCAAAATACCATCTATTCTCATTTAAAACACACCAGACTCTAGTGAACCAGACATTTGGAGCTTATACAAGCCAGCTACTGTTTGACCTAGTTTCATTACAAGCCTGAAACTGCCCATTACACACTTAATGATGAGTAAGATGAAAAATTGAATTCAATCTACCTCGCAGGACTTGAAAAACCATCCAGACAAATCTCATCCAAGAAAAGCAGCTGAAATGAATATGCCAGATTGTGAACTCCAGTGTCTGAGGGAGCAGCTGACACACTCATTTTTCTGCCCCTTCCACAAGTGTCACCTCTCACTAAGTCCTAGCTGTGGGGCAGGTGAGGCTGTACCTGAGCTCACCTCCGCTAAATTCACCAGCTCCTTCCTGCCGGAGTAGGCAGCCTTTCAGTCACCTTTCAAACAGCAGCAGCAGCAGCAGTGGGGCTGTCATGCCCAGGTTAATATGCTCTGCTTTCTCAGCAATGGCTATTGACTTGGGTTTAATATTTCACTCACCATGATTGCTGTTTTCGAGGATAACTCAGACTCATTACTTACTACAGCCTGTGATACACATAACTGTACACTCAGGTATGAAATAGTACATTTAACTACATGAGACTAAAGTCTCTTTCTTCCACCAGCATAAAGAAATAAAAGCTCAACCTTTCAGATTCTTCTTAGCTATGATTGTGTGATGGAAATGCACCTAAAATCTTGTTTAAAACACAGAACAAATCAAGGTCTACTGCTGATGAAAACAGACACCCAATCCTAGATTTGCACTGGTAAGATTGAGAGCAAAATTTGTTCTGGAGTGTCAAAGAGGTATCACAATGAATTAAAGAGTGCAACCAGTTTGAAAGAAAAATGCTCATTAGTGTGAATAGAAAACCATCACAGCAGAAAAATGCCAGCACTTACTGCAATACATCAGCTATTCCCATTAACATAGTAACTAACCATTTCTGGGTAATATGATTCATGGCTAAACAGAATACTGAAAAATTATATCTTCCATTCACATGACTAAATTAGAGCTATTCTGTATCTTTGTTACCTATCTCTGCTGATATTTTATTGAATATTTTTAGTGCAGACAGTGAAAAAGGTAAAGTTGCTTTCTCTACAATGACATATGCATATATGAGTTTCATTGATTCTATATACAAACAAAATAAAAATGAGCAAAACCAACTCAAACCTTTGGTTTCAGAGATATTCTCCAAAAGAAGTAATCCCTAACACTGCTGGTTTTTGAGCAGACTGATTCCAGACCAACTTTGAAAATCCCAGTCAAAGCACATAGTTTTGCAATGGACTCATCTGGATAGTTTCTTAGCCAAAACAATTTCAACAAAAAGGCTGGTTCCAGACATAGCGTATTAAATAACCCTGAATTGGCAAAGAGTGATGCATACATTCCATCTGAGAGTCTGCTGCGGCTCCGGTCAGTTGAGGTAATGTAAGTTCAGCTTCACAGCTAGAAACTATAACAGCATTTTCAGCAAATTGTCAAAACAATCCTTTTGTACCTTTGGTGTTGAAGTACATATAAAAATCTGAGTAGATAATGTACTGTTTCAGGCTCTTTAAACTTTTATAAACAAAACAGCAGAAAAGTGGGATGAGTGGTTACAGTGAAAGCAGAAATAAATGTGAGTGTGTAATTTTATTGGCAGACAGGAGTATATGGTCATCATCAAACAAGATCCTGGTTTTTCCCTCAATTATGTCATAGTTCACTGTAATTTTAGTTGCTCTGTGGGAGCTGCTCACAGACAAGAATTAAAGCAGTCTGCAAACTATAAAGATGGGACAAGTCCTCATCTCCTCAACCTAAATTATTTTTTTCCTTCTCATGGCCTTTGCCCTCACAACTGTGGCACGTAGTTTGAAAGTGGTTTACCTATAGTTTGAAAACAATTTCTATAGGCTGGGTAGAGGAAGATGGTGAAGTGCCAAGAGCAAAGCAGGAGCCCTGCTCCTGGCATCCCTCTGCATAGACAGAAGGAGGGAGGGCAGGGGCTGGAAGGCAGGGATCTGGCCCAGCATCCTCACCCTCTCCCATCAGGATCTTTCTCTACAATATTACTCCTAGAATATTCTCCACAACTCTATCTTTCCCACCTTCATATTTTAATTTTTTTAAATCTTAACACATCCTGAACTCTGCTACATTCAGTGTAGCCACAAAATTGGGCTTAATGTTAGCAGTATAACAAACTTCTGAAAAAAGTAAGAAACTTGGTATTGTCTATTGTGATGTCCAGCTAATATCTGCAAAACCTTGTGCTAATATCCCCTACCACTTATTCTTTTCAGCATGATTCAGGGCCAATCTAGTTTTTACTTAACAGTCATTTGTAGTAGTAGTTTTCTTGGATCCTTGATGAACTGGAAGGACTGAATACAAATACAATGCAATAATACATATGCAAATATGCAACATTTGCTTTGGCAGCCAAGAAAACAAATCCCATCCTGGGGTGCATCAAGTACAGCATAAACAGCTGGTGAAAAGCTGCAGTTATCCCTCTGCATTCAGTGTTGGTACAGCCTCACTTTGTGCTCTGTGCAGTTCTGGGCATCCCAGAGGAGACATGACACTGCTCCTCCAGTTCACCCACAAAGATCTTTAGTTGAACTAGTGAGTTTCTTTAGTCTTTTCCTTAAAAAATTTATATAGAGAGAGAATATTTCAGACAACATCATAATACAAAGAATCTTTGCATCACTGGTAACAAAATTTCACCTGCTTCTAATGGTTCTTGAAGTTGGGTCCAGAGAGGTGCATAAAACCAAAGGGACAGATTGCCTACTTGTCAAAAGATTTTTCCACAGGGTTTGAGGTGTGCACAAAGGATAAAGGAAGAGAATGAGGAAGACAGGTGCACAGATCAATACAGATATTTTTATTCCATGTGAATCTCAAGGGCACTATGTGCAGCACACTGATTTGGCTTCATGTAGTTTGAGTAAATTCAAACTAGCATAGCTTGCATGGCGTAGGTAGGATGTGAAAACCTGTCTCTGTGCCTCTAAGAGCAGAACAGGCCTCAGTTCACACCTTGCCTACTGTGACCCCTTCTTGCAAGGTTAATAGGTTATTGCTTCACTACTGATTTAATTTCTATGAACTATCAAAATCAACTCTTCTTGTTACAAAATCTCATACTAAAAAAAAAAAACCAAAAAAAAAACCAAAAAAAAAAAAAAAAAAAGAGGAAAAAAGTGGCAAGGTCTAACTCTGACAAAGCTTTGAACAATATTGAAAAGACAGACCAGAAAAAGACAGGACTGTAAATTACATCAAATGTTTACAGCCATTGATATCATTAATCAAACTTAAGCTCTCAGAAGTATTCGTGCTTTCAGTTCGAAGGGATATATTTTAGTCCTCTTTGCAGATCTAGTATAGTTTGCATGCTTAGCACCCTGTAAATCTTTCAAATGCAAAATGGAACATGGCTCAGTTTATGCACCTCATTTAGAGTCTGTTTATATTGATACAAAGGATAGTTTCAGTATGTCATGAGTGTTATTCTAATGCCCTTCAGAAATAATACCTGCATGATGATAGATATTAGAAAAATTTTGGTTATTTTGGTGTGTACAGAGCCCTTCAGCTCACCCCAAAAATGGGAGAGACAAAACCATATAAACATAAGAGAAATTCACACAAATGGAAAAGGGATAATGGTTTGATCACATATACATTGTAAGACCTCCCTCCTTCCCTGACTGCTGTGTTTTCTTTTTTAAATTGTAAACTCTTAGGACTGGCCCTCAACAAATGAATACCTTGACTAGAATATTTAAGATCAACCTTGTTAGGGACTCTAGATGCTAATGTAATAATACAAATTATGTAAATAAGTATGACTTGTAGTCCTTTATCTAGGAATGTCACATTAAAAAGTCAATCACTGAATAAATCTACAAGCATTTGTGGAAGCAAAGGAGAGTCTAAGACTTTATGGGTAGTCACCCTCTGTGTTGGCAGACAGAGGTGCACTTTCCTCCTTCATTTTCCCTGTGGTAGCACGAATCCTTCCCTCTCTCTGTGAAGAAGCCCAGCCACTGTGGAAAGCCACCTCGTGGCTGGTGTCCTCCACAGTGATTTGCCACCAGGAGCTATAGACTCAGTCCCTTCAAGGAGGAGAGTATCTGGGATGGTGATCAAACTGGTTGGCTCCCACAATGGTGATGAATAATTGTTTCTGAATGGAAACAATAACTTCTAGATTTTCCTGGTTCAGCATGTCAGACACATTCTGAACATGCCTGATGGTTCACCCAGGAAAGTTAGGAGACATTTAGGTACTTCCCTAGACATCTCTGAACTGCCTAGCAGAAGGTAGGGGCCCAAATGCCCAAACTGGGACGTACCCAGGCAGGCAGAGGGTGGACCTGGAGCTCCCAAGTGAGCTGATTTCAGGTACTGCTACAGAAGCCACCCAGACTGCTCTCTGAGAGTTCAGCCCTGCAGGGCTGTCCTGTTGCCAGCCTTGACACAAAATCAGTAACCTGAACCTTGGTGTGGACTCCCAGTTTCTTTGCTATTCTTGCTGTGAACGTATTGTAGTAAAACTAGACCTCTGAATCAGCTGAGCTGGAAGAACTTAAAAGATCCACATGCTAGGACAAGCTAATACCAAGGCTGTCTGAGTAATGAAAACACTGGGTAAATGCTTGCAGAGCGTTTTACCTCTTGCAGGCCATATAAGCTGTAAACAGCATGTGTCTAGCATACAGAGTTTCCTGATTAGAACAATATATTCCCACTGTCCTTGAAAATCCTTGCATGTAAGATGGTTTTCCTCAACTGTCCTTGTGCTGAAATAGATGTCAAAGCATCTGGCACTCCATCAAACCAAATAATCTATTTCCAAAGTAACAGCCCATTTAGCATTAAAATTGGCACTTAAGGGTTGATATAAAATGTAAATTAAATGTAGGATATGAGTAAATGAGGCCACTTTTATACTTCAATTTTTGTATTGGCACCAAGGTTGGTAATTTTAAGCAAATCATAAGTACTATTTCTCTTTTTAAAAGTATGGCTTTCAATTTCATTTGTGGCATTGCTTTCAAAGCAGAGAAACATCACCTTCACTACCAATTCACATGAGAGTAATATGACTATCAATCACAGTGGCTTGGAAAGAGCTGGTAAGATTTCAAAGCTAGGGATAAAGATAAAAGAATTAAATTAAGTAATGCTAGAATGAAGCAATCAAGATTAAATGTGTTCTCAGCTGTTGAGTTAACCGGTTCTGAGTTTTTATCGAACAAAAGGTTAAAGAAATGAACCTTTAACAGCAATTATTTCAGTTTAATGGGTTTTTTTTTAAGCTCAAGCTCACAGCAGCTGAATTTCTTCTGTCACTTAAAGAAAAAGTTAAACACCTGACATTATCATGTCTCGTTAATGGCTCGCAAGAAGTTAATTTAACACTTGTGATGATCTAGTCCAAACAACTTTTGTGATTTAATTAGAACCCTAAGAGTTTTGAAAATCCCATATAGTAAGTAAATTTATGGGTTGGTGATTTAAAAAAGGCTCAAAAATCTTGAAATGAATTAATTATCTAAATGAATTAAATTAGACATAAATGAATTAAACTGAAAATAATGAAAATATTTCTTAAAATGTTGAGAAAGCTCAAGAAATCTTATTTGGTAAATGCTGTCCTGGGACAAAAAAATGTCAGTGCATGATAAATTAATATCCTTGATGAAACTAGTGTAAATTCAAACCACAGTTGTCATACCAAAGAATTTCCAATTGAAATTTGAGAGCTCACAGCTCAATTCTCTTAAAAAATATGTAACATATTTTCCTGGGTAATTGTTGGTTATTTAAATTCCTTCACCTACCAGCTTCCCCCCAGAACTAAAATTCTTGTAATTGTGGTTTTGCCTCGCACTGTGGAACCAGAGATGGGGCGCCAGAGCGGGGTACATTTGAGTCAGGGGCCTCATGATGAACACACCTTGGGGTTGTCCTGGAGAACAGACTGTCACCTCCATGTCTTAGGGACAAAAAGGACTAAAGTACATCAGGGCTTCCAGTGCTCTTCTCTGAGTCATCTGCCCCAGAAATCAACACACAGACCAGGGCTGCCTGACTACTGTGGTGTCTCTCGTGCTTCTCACAGCATTTGTGTGGGCAGCTGGTTCGCTGGCAATGGAGCAGGGCTGCCAGGGGCCTGCCAGAAGGGAGGAGGGCAGTGCATAAACTAAGACTGGTAATACAAACCTGGCATTGGAATCACATGGGGTGCACAAGGCCCAAACACATAGTTCCTTCTGAGGTTTATTTTAATGGTCCCTCTCAAGAAAAGTAAGACAAATTAACTGAAACATGTGAAGTTCAAACGGGGCAACTAAACTTCAGTAAGCTTCAATGTAGATATTCCACCCAGAATTCTGTGCCTTAATCTGGTTTCAGGCTTTTGTATAGAGTGGTTACCTCAAAAATGAAGCAGGGTTCAAAACTGATGTTTATTCATTCCTTTGCCATCCCTGACTCTGCCTTTCCATCCTCATCTCACCACAGTCCCCACGCTGTCCCATAGGTGTAAGATCTTTATGTGCCTCTTCACCTGTAGCAGCTTATGCAGTGCTGCTCACCCAGCTCAGGCACTGGGGCCCACCCAATCTATAGGATCCTGCCTGACCTTTCAAATCCCACATGCTGTCCCATCTCAGCCTCTCCAGCTGCAGCATCATGAGACAGACTGAAAACACCAAATTAAAGACACAGCTCTTTTGGGGGGTAGAAAGGAAAAGGTTCTCTCAGCCATGGAGAGAGGAGAAGAAGAGCAGATGGCTTGGTGCATTTTCATGATTTAAGGACATTCACAGTGCCAACTGCACTGACAGGCAGCTGAGGTGTTTCTTCCCCCACCTCACATCTGCCTCAGACTGGGGCTCACGTGCTCATGTGGATCAGGAGCTGATATGGCTGAAAAACAACCCTGTAAATGAGTGAATGTGGAAGATTTATGTTTAACCCAGGTCACTTATCTAATCAAGTTCTCTTCAAAGCCCTGCAAATGGTTGTACTGACAACATGAGGGAGTGATGGAAGAGTGAGAATGAGTAACCGGAGGTATGGAGTAGTAAGGGTTGCTTGTGCTGCATTAGAGTTGAAACAAATGTGGGTCAAATGACAGACTTAGTAGTTGGTTTTTTTAAAAAAAACTTTCACAAAGGAACATCTCACATTGGAAAAATATTAGGGAATTTGAAGAAATTAGGAGGTTTGTCTTGTTCACAAGAGTTCACAGATAGATTTCAAAAAGAATCAAGCATCAAGATCGTCAGCTTTCCTCTTTCAAACTTGTCAGCACCACGCTCTCAAATACCTAAATCAAATCATTTTCCTCTGAGCACCAAAAAAATGGTCTCCATTTGGTGCCCAAGAGTACTAAGTATGCTTGAGAAATGAGACCCCTGAGGATAGGGAGTGTCTGGCTGCTAATGTGCTTCTTCAGTTTTCAGCATATGCCAAGAGAAGAAGGGAAGGAATGAGCCAAGAATCCCAAATGCTATTTCCCCGTGCAACATATTCTGCTGTAAGGATGATGCTGCTCTTGACTTCAGAATTCAAAAATCTTGCCATTTTCTTTCCACACTTAAATTTATTCCTTTTTGGGCTTGTTTTCAATACAAAACAATGACAGAGCCAGTTTCTATAGTAGCTGCAAAAAAGAGTTCCAGAGTCAACCATTGTAACAGGCTCTCACAGGAAAATGCTGGGTGGCAAATAAAAATGGGGAGGAAAGGTGAATCCACATACATGCTGTTGCATTAAAGAAAGGAGTAGGTTTGAAGCAACATTTTATGACTAATCAGTTGAGAGTTTAATTTAGAGCAATCAAATATTTGTCTAATAAAGACAAGGCTTGATGCTTTTAAAAGCAATATCATGAGCATGTAGGACTCCTTAAATCAACATAAACGGAGAAAGTAAGTGCAGGAATGAGAATCGAACCTAAGAACCAAGAATTACATCCCAGAAAACCAAAGAATGAGTGAACATGCAAAATGTTACCCAACAAATCAAGGCAAACAGTATCTGAGTGTGGAGGTTCTGAAAAGTCATTCACGATATTCACATCTTGGAGGGAATGTGTAAGGCTCCAGCCAAGTGGCGGCAGAGGTGGTGATTTCATCTTCATCTTTCAGCACTAGCTCTCGGTCTTCCCACACCACTCACCCTTTTCCCATGGCATATCCCCAGCCTGGTCATGCAACCAGGGCTTCTTGGGGCCTGTGCTGTGAATGAGATCCTTGAAATATTCCCTTTAAAAATAGTCTGCTTTTACCTCAGTACATTTATAGGTCAGACCAAGTTAGTCCAGTGGAACTTAGGGACATGATTTTCTGGTGGATTTGGCAGAGCTGGGTTAATGATCAGACTCAATCCTTTTAGAGGTCTTTTACAACGTACATGATTCTATGATTCCATGACTTTTTGTGATAACATTGTCCTTCAATATCTCACTGCCTCAGGCCCTAATTTTGGAAAGGATATCATTGAATATGCTTGAGTCCCACTGATGCAGGGCGTATGGCTAAGTACTTCCCTGATCAGATATGTGCATATGTGGCTTCTCTGATTGATGTCTTAGATCATAACTTATTTGCAAAATACATTATTAATTCTCTGGAATATTTTGGGAGAACAAGAATAAACAGATAAATAAATAAAGTGAAACAGTTTATCTATTTTTGGGTAAAGAGAATTTTTTTGGCTAATCTTCCTTTGCTAATTTCTGAATACAGTTTAAGTGTATCTTCTACTTCTATTTTGGGTTTTTAAAAACAAACAGATTAGAAGAAAGTTAAAATGATCTTTCATATTTTTAAAGGTTATTAATTATTTTTTGCTATAAAAAGGTAAAATATTGTTTCTGGCAAAATATTTGTAGGAAGCACTTGGCAGTTTTGGTACAACTGAAGAGTGATAAAGTCTAAATAAATTCAATAGACTTGATATATTCCTCTTTTCTACATTATTCAAATAATAAAGACCCCATTTACATTCTGTCAGAGACCTTAACAGAAGGCTGTCAATTGTGACAAATTTCACAAAGCAATATTTGATGTGTGTTTACATCTTTTTGTGCTTGTAGCTGTCATGGAGTGACTAATTCACAACAAAAGCTTCATTTGATAAATTTAGGATCTTAATTATGTCAAATATCCATGTAGAGAATTCAGTTTTGAGGATACGGTCAATTATTCAACTTTCCCAGTAATCGCTTTTTTGAACCATTTAATGATGCAATCATTCATGGACACTGAAAATCTGGCAGTGTTGTTTAGACATGGTTACTCACATCACTCAAGTGGGATCATTTTTCTCTGATGCTTGTCTGGGCATGGGAAAGTGTCTGGTGATGACTCTCCCACATGGACAGGTGAAATATGTTCCAGTGTTCTGTAGGTGTGAGCTTTGAAAATTCGCCATAATCAGATATTTCAACTTAAAAAGTTTATTGAAACTTGTGTAGGAAATGAATTTGAAAAAAAACCAACTAAACTCTATAAATAATCCACCAAAAAGTGTCAATTTATCACTTATTGGTTAGACTGTTTAACATTACTTGTCTTTCAGCTACGCTGCCTGGACTTATCCAGACTCAGATACCTGAACAAGAACTGTCCAGACCTGGAACATCGGGTCTGACTAGTCACTACAGACAGCTTTGCCCCTTGGAAGTGACTTGGGTCACCCAAGACCTGAGCTGCAGTCATAGGGTGCCTCTCCCTCTGAACTGAACATGTTGAGAGCCCACAGCATCCAAGCCCCACAATGAGAAGGCTCAAACAGATGCAGTGTCCTGGATTAAAGCATCACCTGAGCAGCTGTGAGCACCCAGTTGTCTACTATTTTATTCCTTGGTTAACTAGTGCAGTTCTGTGACAGCTATCAAAAGTCAAGTAACAGAAAATGTTAGCATTTGGAGGTTCTTTTACAAGGAAGATCTAGCCTCTGAGCTGATCTGGTTGTCTAGAGAAAGAGTTCTTTAAAAGGAAGCTGGATCAAAATCTTAGAAAGGTAACCAGGCCAAAGGTGACTTTGGTTTATACTGCTTTTTCATGTGATCAGGCAATCTGTCATGTATTTGTAATGCAACAAAGTTTTACTCTTGTTTCTGAAGTTCAGAAAAAGGGAAAAGGTAAAAATTATGGAATTGTTTTGGGGGGAAAAATAAAAATTAAGCAAGCAGAGCAAAGTTTTGAATGGCTAACAGAAACATGGTGTCTCAAGTGCGTCCTCTGCTTTTAATATTCACTGGAATAGCCAAATCACAGAACACAAGAAGCATAAGAACTTAGAACAGCAGATTGAGAGAATATTATACATATCTATATGATTTTGCTTAATTAAGCATCCTCTTTCACTCACAGTCAGAGGGAGGACACTGGTTTAGACTGCCTTTCCTCTGATCTGACATTGTTTCTTTAAAAAAATTACTTTTAAAACAATCAACAATCAAATGGAATTTAAGTTGAAAAAATATTACAAGACTGCACCAAGGTCAACCCCCTTTTCACTGAAAAGATTTTCTTCATTTATCTAATGCAACTTTAGATATATTATGCTCATCAATGTAGTTGTTCATTGACTAAATTAACTCCTTCATTGAACTGTAAAGCTCATAAGGAAAGATGATTAATTCATGTATGTATTGCTTATGCTGTCTTTACTAAAGAAAGTATTCCAATTATCATTTAAATAATGGTATTTGACTTTAAAATGGACCAAATATGCAAATATTATTCTACTGCTGTTCTGAGCTGAGCCATTACATTTCAAAATCAAAAAAGGGTGGGCCAGTTATGCTTCAATTTATAGCTGTGTGATGACAGAGCTGATTTCCTTGTGCAAGGAAAATTACTTTGTGTTTACCCCAGCGCAACAGACAATCAGATGTGAGCCATTGGAATGAATATCTCTGGGAAAATTTGACATTTTATTTTTGAAAGTATGATATTCACTTACTGTTAGGAATGAATTATTTAAATCACAAACTTGGGGCATTATTTTCCTTGGGCTGTTACACTTTCAGGGCATAAACCTAGCTTTGAGAGAATTGCCAGCTATCTCCATTTTCATTAATGAGAGGAACTTCAATATAGAAATCCATGCAAAACACTACAGAGAAGCCAGTAAATAGAGAAGATGTGCTTTCATGCAGCAGTCATTAAAGAAAACTCTGCTCCTGATGAGAAAACTTAAACCACCCCAAACCAAAGCAACCCCCACCCCACAGGAAAATCCTGAGGTCAGCAATTCAATACTTTGTTTTTCTTGATCCGTATGGCCGCATATTAATAATGTCTGGGGGTGGGGGCATGTTAACTATGAAGGAATTTGGGATGTTTTCATTATTGCTGGACAAATAACTCTTGAAAAGTAAGCATCTCTTTTATGCATAGACCAAGTGAACTTGGCAGCAGCAGTGTCATTGATGCTAACAGTGTGTGACAGGAAACAAACCCATGTGACTGCTGTGTTTTGTAAGTCGAGCTCTTGTGTAAGATTCCGGTACATTCTTTTCCAGCTATTCTCTCAGAAATTTGAACTTTTAATTAAAAGGCAACATTGAAGCATGTCCAGCACTGACAGTCTTAATGCTGTTTCTTCTCCACATTAACACGCAAATCAGCTTCAGTCAGCATGCAAGGAGATCCTGTATAATTAGCTTCATCGTCCATGATGAACAAATATGTGTTTTGGGGAGGGAGAGGATGTACCAGTGTTTTCTAATCATATGATCAGGATTTTCAACTCCTAGTAGACATATCATTTTCTCATAGAAACTCTAATGACTATTTTATAAGTTAGAACAAAGTACATGTATCAAATTCAGGTTGTTTGTAAGGTTATATGAGCTATCAGAAAAGCAAATCAATTGACTTAAAATATTTGAAATGTAACATATTTTTAAAGTAAATATCTACTGAAATTGTAGCCAATATCAAAATAAAAATACATAGCCAGATACTGCTCTCTGGAAAGATGTTTCATATAATATGCACCATCATTTAAGACCCTAGAATCCAGGTCAGTAATAAGCACAGATGTATGTGCTTGTAATCTTTGTGTATTAAAAATATTCAATAATATCTAATACAGATTTTTAGTAGTACAAACATAGGGACTGATATTACATGACACGGTAAGTTTACTACATCAACTGCTGACTTCAGTGCTAGGTTTGAATTCTGAAATTAATTTTGAATGATAAATTAAAAACACATTAGCTGACATGAAGCAGAGAGTGAAAAACTAAAATGTATATTTTATTATGAAACTCAATATTACTTTTTCCTGTGGTTTGGGGGTGTATTTTATATGCTACTCAAATAATGAAACACTTACTTGACAAAAAAAAAAAACAAGGCAAAAAGATCCCTTCATTTCAATTTCTGAATTAAACATCCTGTAATGGCAACAGAAGATGATAGGATTAGATCTTGATTTCCAGGTTCACAATATCCACATTTTTCTTTTCCATGGAAGTAGTAATAAAGTAGCATGAAAACAGAATCTCTTTCTTCTCAGATTATTGAGTAATATTTCAGAATTGAATTTTTATAGTGCATCCCATAAGAAGCAACATTGCAAAACAAATCCAATATTTTTATTGTTCAATCCTCAAGAAATAAACAATCATTTAAATATCATGTTTCCACCTCCAAAGACAACTACCAATCTTGCGGAAATCAGTCTGGACATGTAAACTAATATGTCAAGAAAGCAGTAACTCAAAGATACCATCATAGCCATTGAGATTTCTGGATTATCTACAGCTCATGCAGAAGATGACCTGACAGCGTTTGCAGATAGTTTAACAGAAACAATCTAAAAGAGAGTATTTGACATGAAGACCATGGGCAGGTACAAAATTACCTCTCTGTTTATATGTCTCCATAACTAAATCATAAGCCAAACACTTTTTGTTAGATGTTCCCTCATGGACACAAAATTGACTCATTAGATATTTCTTCATCACCCAGGTTTGCTTAAATAATGGTTCCCCGTTGAAAGGAAACTTGCTTGTTCACTAGTTTAGTTCAGCCTCATTCAGAGCAAGATGATGGATCTATTCCTTACTCTTTTTTTGGGGTTTTACCTTTTAACATTATTTCTTCCTCCAGTTGTCCCAAAGATTTCTGAAAACTCAGCTCTAGGCACTGCAGATGAAGACAAAGGCTCCATAGAAGTGAAATTCTATTACACAAATGGCTTATCCAAAACTTTTTCAGGTGAGTAACACTCTTTCTATCTATTTGGCTGACTTGTAACGAAACCTTACTAAAAACATAAAAGGAAGATTGCTTCAGATGGACATGCGTGTCTTCATTATTTTAAAGAAAAAAGATGTGGAAAGGAAATTTTTGAGCATCCTTTCTGCTATCACAAAAGAATTTCAGTATATTCTGAGAATATTCATAAAATATGCAATCTGCATTATAATGCAGTGAATTCATCAGTGTACAGATATCTGACAACATATTTAACAGGAAGACTTTTTAATAACTTTAAGTGGCATGGATTCTCTCGGCTTGATTCTACAGAAAATGAATGTCTGATACATCTTTGAATCTGACTCACCATAGCCCAACATCAGTGAGGAAGAAATATCCTGATAGGTCATGAACTAAAAGCTATGTAAAAGATAGTCCTGATTTTCTTCCTTTCATAACATTTTTCAGTCTTTTTCTTACTGCTGAGAAATACAGGCTTTCTCTATTTGATCTAGGCATTCACTGAAAAATTATATATGTTTAGAAAAAAATTACATTTTTTTCCCCCAGAACAAGGGAGAGTATGATAGAGTGCTGAAGTTAAAGTTTCAATATGTACTGAAATATTCCAAGTTCTTTGTCATTTCCTATCAGAACTGATGTCATGGTTACTGCCTTCTCCAAAACTCCAAATAACCTTCACTGCCATTAGGAACACAGCTGATAATACACACTTGATCTTCAGGTAAAATAAACCACTAAAATTTGCATTACATGGGTATATACAATTGAGAACTCTTTGACTGTCTCCTGAATGCATCTAATTGTGAAAGACTCTCGTGAAGAAGTTTTTAAGAATAACTCTGTTATCTCTGAAAAGCTGAGCAGCTTGGCAAGTGCTGTTAAATGCTCTTTCAGATGCCTAATACATGCCCTACCCTCTGGGATCTTGACCAACAGGGTGGAAGAGGTGGTGTTCATTACTGATGGAATATCTTCAGAGAATTTAGAGATCCACAGAATTGATTCTAAACCTGTTCTCTCTCTACGCCTGATGAGAAAAAGTATGTTTTCTGATAATCTCACATTTTAGTTGTGAGTAACACAATATTAACCTGATAAATGTTTAACTCAAATGCATATTTACGGCATCTATTGAGAACCATTGCAAAATCAATTAAAATATTAAAAAGCAGCATTTTTTATCATATCAGTTTTAAAGGACCTACTTTACAGAAGATATCTACAGGAGCCTCTTGTCAATATGTATAGGCAGTGATTGTCTAATTGCTCAAAGGTTACTTTACATTAGACTTCATAAAGATTTCAGGTATTTCAGAAAAGAGAATGTTCTAGAAGACACATTTTTGCTCTCACAAAATCCAAATTAGTTTGTTTCAACATAATTGTAAATTATTCTCATAAGTAACCACTAAATGGTGTTTTTGCCACTGGAGTTATTCAAACTGATTCAATGAATGCAGGAAAACATGAGTTCTCCTATCCAAGTCCAAAGGCTTTGGTACACTGAGACTCCTGAGCTGCTTCTGCATAGCACAGGATCAGGCACATGGTGCCTGAGTTATTCTCCAGTTGTAAAGTGAGTGAAAAGATTGACATTTGATAGAGGCATTCCAGTTTTGTTTCTGAAAATATTCAGCTATTTCTGTTTTACTTTGGGAGTTACCACTTTCATTCACCTGCCTAACACATATGTTATAAGACCTGTTAAAACTGAAGATCAGAGTCTGCAAGATTTCGTCTTCACAGCATCAGTAAGATGTGGGACAGGGCTGGTTTGCCCACACTGTGGAGGAGAAACAGTGGTGTGTGCACATCTACACTGCAGCTCCCAGAGGAGTCACAGGTGAGGAGCTCTGTCAGAAGCCATCTCCCAGGAGCCTCATTCCCCACCCTGCCACAGCCACACTCAGTGCTGGGAGGCCACAGGGTCAACTCTGTCCAGGAGTTAATTCAGATTCAAATTAACCACTTTTATAGCAAGTTAGTTTTACCCTGATGACTTTCTTGCTCCAGTTCACTGTACAGTTGCACAAACTCTTATGTAACTGAAAGGGAAGAGAGTGCTTGTGGGCAGCAGGGGAAGGAGCTGTGATCTGTGAGTGCCAGAGTACAACGAGCACCAGAAGAGCTTTATGTCAGCTCATGGTGTTGGTGAAAGTACAGCAGAGGCTCATCCTTAAAAGCTACCCTGCATCTGACTTCCCCTGAAATTAGTGCTCTGAACCTATCTGACTTCTCAAAGGTCATGCAAAATGTTTCTAATAGTGCACAAAATTAACATAATTATGCTGGCTAGAACAGGTGAAAGAAGCCATTTCAATCCTGAGGGCCAAGGAAGCTTTATGCATACCTTTGGCGATCCACATCTTTACTCAATAGTGACACCAAGAAAAAAAAAGAAAAAAGAACTGTGGCTGCAGGCTGCATAGAATTAAGGAATAACCCATTTGAGAATTTTTCTGTTAATACAATATAGTATTTTCACTGAAAAATTCCAGATGTTAAGCAGAAGACAAAGGCACACAGAACTTTTCTTGCTTTTGCTGAATTAGCCATTGAATTACACTCCCAAGACAGGCCCACATTTTGAATCTTTGCAAGCACAACTAAGCCTATTAGGAGCAAAGATATCTCAGGGCTTTATGTTTATCAACATAATTTGCAAAAAGCCTCCAAACCCTAGCCCTAACAGGTTCCATTTAACATGAAAACATTCCTTTTTTCCCCTGTGATGTTTATTCTGACAGTGGTACTGGCAAAGGAGCTCCTTCTCTTCTATGAGCTGTTTCTGCACTGGAGGGAGGAGGGATAACATTAGCTCTAGCAGTGCAGCTATCCCTTCTGAGCACAGAAAAACCTTAAGGAGACAAGATATGGCAGGAGGGCCAAAGTAAAAGATTCTGTTGGGCAGGTATCTGTGGAAAAGCAAAAGTTCCAGCTGTTCTCTGGCACAATTTGCAAGTAGCAAAATTTTAAAACTGGCCCAAGCTGCCCAAAGTTATCTCTTCCTAATGCCTATTCACAGTGGAATTCTACTGAAGAAGGTGTAGAAGTCAGTTTAGCTTCTTTAGCTGAATCCTTTTCCTGTGTGGCTTGAACTGTCCTGCTTTCTTTGTAGTACAGCACACCTGCTGATGCTGAGGGTCCTGCATGGCAGAAGCAGGATGGCAGAACATTTCACAAAGAAATGCAGCCCAGCTATCTTGACAAGCGCTGCATGTCAAGGCAATCCTTCAGTCCAGTTGCTTCATGGTAAAGTTTTCCTTTTTCCTAAGAAAACAGAAGGAAAATGAAGAACCTCTTGAACTAAAGACTTGTGTGTCACATGCAGATGAGAAACCAGTTTCATCCACTCAGAGATAGCATGTCTGTCCTGTGTCTGAAGGAGTCCATTATGACAGAACAAGATCTGAGATAGTCTCAAAATACTGATAGAAACTGCACTGATTCTCATAAGTTAATCATGTCAGATCCAGTCAAGTTAATTAGGAAACAATGTTTCTGTTCTGTGATCATCTATGTTTTATATCATCCCCTATTTCCACTTGCTGCTGGGAAAATATTAGCAAGCTTAACATTGAGGATGAATTCTATTGCTCATAGAGCTTTTTTTAGCTTAAAATCCATGTGACAAATCTTTTTTAAGGACTTGTCAGTCACATTCCTTATCCATCCAGCATCCTTAGCATCAAATGCATCATATACACTCAGCCAGAGCTGTGCTTAGCCTGGCATGAAGACACAAATTAAGAGTAAGTGGGGAAAATTTTTTCATATCATGTTACTCTGTGAGAAAGATATCCATGATAGAAGGTGTGTTTTGAATATTTAAAAATACAGAGGCACATCTTGTCTCCACAAGAATCAACAGTAGTTTCAGGAAGGATAAGTTTAGACTTAAAGACTCTGATAATTAGAGAATCTCTGTTGATGATATTTTTGTATGGATGAAAGTATTGTTTGTAAGGAAAGCTTCCCTGAAGTATATGCCCTGCCACATGCCCAAAATCCCTCACCTGTACTGATTTTATGTCACTTTAAAATTGTGAATGCTTTTAATGGCTATTGCTTCTGGACAAAAGTACTAGGTCATGAGGAATAAATATTGTTTGCTACTAAAAATGATTCAAGGACATTTTATGTTTCTCTGTAGGCAGTTATACTTGCCACATCATTTATTTTTTCGGGGAAAGCTACAATTTTCCAGATTCTTTATGTTTTATTATATCTCATTTAAAGGAGGTAGAAATCAATTCTTTCTTTTTTTCTACATGTGAAAAATAAATTCCAAACAATTTAAATGTTATTACTTTATTCATACCTCTGGAATGCTTAAATGGGGCACAAACATTGACAAGAAAAAAAAATGAAATCCCAGAAGAGCAGGCCTTTTAATTTACTTTTTATTCCCTGTACACTCTAATTAGAGGTATATGCCACATTATCAACTGTGCCTTTAAAATAAAAAGCATTTATTGAGGGCAGCTCTAGGGTTTGTTAGGGTTTTTAGGTATGGCTTCTAAAAAGGCTGTAAGAGCAGTTTACCCTGTATAATAATATTTCCATGGAAGCAGGCTGTATTTTTTGTTTTCACCAAATGCCACCACTTTGTCCTCTGACTCCCTTGGCACTGCTGCCTGCACCTCATGCAGGACAGTCTGCAACAGATATGGCCATACAGAAAGAAAAAGGGACTTGGGCAGAAGTGGGGTTTAGTGGGACAGTGCCTGCAGTGCTGTGTAGGAAACTCTGCAGTGAGGGCAGAACTGAGGAGCTGCATGGTGCCAGAGCCTGGCAGAACCAGTGACCCGAGATCCAGCCCTCCCATCCGTGTCGGGGGCACAGGGGCAGCTCCAGCCCTCTCATCCATATGGGGGGTAAAGGGGCAGTTCCTGTCCTCCCATCCATATCAGGGCACAGGGGCAGCTCCAGCCCTCCCACCCATATCCATATCCAGGGGCACAGGGGCAGTTCCTGCCCTCCCATCCATATCAGGGGCACAGGGGCAGCTCCAGCCCTCCCACCCCATCCATATCCAGGGGCACAGGGGCAGTTCCTGCCCTCCCATCCATATCAGGGCACAGGGGCAGTTCCAGCCCTTCCATCCATATCAGGGCACGGGGCAGCTCCAGCCCTCCCACCCCATCCATATCCAGGGGCAGTTCCTGCCCTCCCATCCATATCGAGGGCAGAGGGGCAAAGATTAATGGGGATTAATGGGGTATTTCAGGGTAATTTTAGCTTGATTCCTTTTGGCATTACTCTCTGACTGCTTTGCATGAACATTGCTTCAGCTGAAGTCAGGCAGGGTTTGAGGTACATGCTGACTCCGTTGCTTTTGATGACTGAGTGCACCTTCAGCACATATTTATAGAAATAAATCCCTGTGGAAGGGGCTGGATAAGCCACAAGGGCCAGTCCTCAAGACGGGAGCATCTGAACTGTGTCATTCACAAGAAACATCTTTCAAACCTGCTTTAAAAGTCCCAGACTCTCCCTCTTCCTGCCCAATGATCAATTCCTGTGTCTCTTCTCATTAAAGCTCCTTCCCTGGGATTCCCATACTTTGAAATGCAAGCCACCATTTCTTGTCCTGTAATGGATACCACAGGGAGCACACAGGTCCACTTTGCAGCAAATGAAATGGAAAACCCTTTCCACATTCCATTTTCTGTGTTCTGTGCAACAGTGCAAAATCTTCTACCATTTATTGTGGCTTTTGGTGCCTTTTTTTCATTGTTTCAGAGCTGTTACACTGAAACCTGTGTGCGATAATCCAGCTGAGACTTTACAAATGTTCATTGGTATAGAAAGATTATATTATATGACTAATGATGACCTAACCTAAACCAAGTTTCACCTTTTTGCAAAAGTAGGTCAACACTGCCTTAAGGTCTCATTGAATCACCTGTATCTCCAGATCCTTTCTCTATGAACTGATACCTCTTCCCTTGCTCATTCAGATATTTCTTTTTCACCCCAATGTGTGGCACTTTATGTCTTTCCATGGAAAGTAATCTTACAATTTTGGCTGGGGTATCCCTGGATTTATAGCTACTCAACAGTTCAGGTTTCTAGATTTTCAAAAATATGGGAAAATGTTCTTGATATCGCAAGGCAAAGGTGATCTGTACATGAGTCCAGTGCTTCTACACTTTGTTATTCCTGCTGTGATCACACAAATCCCTTGGACACATCTAGCACTCCCCAAAGATGCCAAACAGCAAGCCAGCACAGATGGGACTCCCAGTGCTACCTCTATCTGGCCAGATCTGCAAGAATAAGGAACTACGTGTCTTTTCCACCTGAGCATTGAAAACCAGCTTCAGACAATAATGGAATTGACACATGGACATATAAACCATTGGTATTTAAATCTGAATTAGCACTTCTTCTCTGCAAATAAGCATGCCCCTCACTATGACTGCTATGTTTATCGGATACTGAAAATACTGTATGTAATTAGGCAAAATTAAAAAATCCATCTAACTCATTACATTAAAAAGTGGAAATACCACTTTTGGTATTTCCACTTTTTAATGTAATGAATTAGATGGAATTTGAGGTTTGGATTCAGGAAAAGAATAAAAATCAACTAATGTCAATCAGTTTCAACTCACTGATCTCAGATTGTGTTTTTTACTATCCATGGAGTTACAAGTGAGTTCAATTTTTAGATGGGATTTGAGTGGGTTTGAAAAGTGCCTGGAATTAGCTTGTCCTCTATTCATTGGGAAAGTGAACAAACAAACAGAAGTCAGGCCATTAAAATGAAACTATTGCATTAAAATGTAAACAAGTCAATGAAATATTTAATAGAGAGACTGTAACAACAATTCCTGCAATTTTCAGGTACCTACATATTAACATGTCTGCACCAA
Source organism: Melozone crissalis (assembly GCF_028551555.1). NCBI lineage: Eukaryota > Metazoa > Chordata > Aves > Passeriformes > Passerellidae > Melozone > Melozone crissalis. The sequence goes on along the minus strand of NW_026535782.1, from coordinate 10,889,300 downwards.
TGAAAGTGTGTTGTTAGACATCTGTGGATTGCATAAATATCCTGGCTCTGACTTGTGATGTTTCCTTTCTATACTCAAAAATGCTTGGCTCTGCACAAGAACTGTGCTATACAAGACACAGCCACAAATGGTGAGAATGTTCTCACTCAGTACCAGCTATTTATAATTTCACTGTGCAATCTTATCTAGCTTGTGTAGTAAACCAAGGAAACATATACAGAGAGCTTTGGCTGGAATGAATCTTTTCCCATCAGCCTTGGAGGAGATGTGATCAGTTAACTTAAAAGAGATGATTAACTGTTAGAAGGTCAAAGCTAAGTGAAGTAAAACCTGTGATGTTTATAACAGACAGGGAAGCAGACTTAAGAAGGTGTGTAAAATTGAAGGTACAGTTTTGGATTCCTGCATAAGAATTGAAATATACTCTATTTACAAGTCCAAGAAAGTAGATGAGATGGTGATCCAGCAGCACAAGTACATGTAGATTATATACATGCTGCTCAGCAGAACAACTTCTCCTTGCCTTTTTCTTGATAGATTTCTCAGCCCTGCATTACTCTGTCATCACAAGCATTTTTCTGTCAGCACATGATCTTCTCTCTACATGTCAGTGACAAAGATGTTAGCCCCATTTACACTGCAGAAGAACCACACTTCAGTGCACAGGTGAGAAATAGATCTATTGCCATGCTGCTGTATTGTGTGGCTATTCATTTTTTGGATTTGCTGATGTGATATGCCTACTAGAGAATGCAAAGAACACAGCCTGAGGAAGGTAATATTTTCTGGAGAACACTGTAGCAAATCAGTGCATTGCCTTTGATTTAACAGAACTGTACCAGTTAATGCAAGAGAGGGTTTGATTAACAGGACTCCTGGGTAGGAAGGAAAGGCACATGGTCACTCTCTGGTTACTATCTGTGGTTCAATATGAGCTAAATATCTGCATAAGTAAAAATAATTTCAAGAAAAATCCTCCCTTGTTTTCTCTCTTTTCTTTTATAAATTTATGTGTATGGGTTAGATGCACAAGTTCTCATCTGTTTTGGAGCTGAAGTGAAAATGATTAGAAAGAAAGAAACAAAAAGAAAAAAAAAAAAAAGAGCTCAAGATGAAAATGAAAAGCAGAAAGCCTTAGCTGGCCCTGTTGGAAACTGTCTTCAAACACCTCTCATGCAAACCCCAGGTAAGAGAGATTGTTTTAGCAAGGTGATTTTTAAAAAAAGTTGTTAGTATTTTTAACCATTCAGTGCATCTCTTTTAAGAAAAACTCAACACTAGACAATAACAAAAACAAAAAAAGCAAGAAAGGAAGCAAGCAAACAAAAAAGCTAACCTACAGCAAGGGATGGAATAAAAAGTGTATTTAAGATAAAACATAAAACCACCAGAAAAGAGACTGATGTTTGAAAGAAGAGGCCTTGGGAGAAAGCACGTGGAAATGTAAGGAAAAGCAGAGCACAAAAGCTACAGCAGTACAAAGGTGAACTAAGAGGCTTGGTGAGCAGCTGGGAGAGAACAGAACCAGGAAATGTGCCAGTGAGTGGAAAAGATTAGTTTACTGTCTCTGATGCTAAGAACAGGGCAAAATCAAATGGATGACTCAAACCATGCAAGAAGGCAGATCCAGGAATTTTCAGGTCCTAGATATTGAGCTGGATACTATCTAATCAAATATATTTGAGTAAACTCAAATGGTTAGACTCAATGTTCCTTTGAGTCTAACCATTTCAGACTCTAATTTAATGTAAGTTATTTTTGCTCAGAAAGTGACTCATTTATGGAACCAACTCTCAAGATTCATGGGTCCAATTCTGAGCAAGAACTGTCATGTGGAGAAGAGGTGAGGAACCACACACCTCCCTCTTCCCAGGCTGTTCTTGGCTCATTCACTTCTCTGAGCACTGAATTCATTCACAAATTGGGAACAACTCCTGCTGTTACTTTCTAGCACATTTAGTAAAGTGCTGAATCCCAAATTAGTAGTGTGGTGTAGCTAGGTTTTGATAAATGTTCCTATAAATTTACTGCAGCATTCCCTGCTTAGTTCACAAAGGCTGCTCCTGCCAAAGGCAGAAGTAAGCTTGAAATTAAATATTTTTGAAGAAAACATTTTAAGAAATAATTTTCTTCATACACAGCTACAACAAGACCCAGCTCTATTTACAGAATGATAGCATTAGCCTTTACATGCAGTTAATATGTAGGATTTTAGTTAACCTAACAATATTTTGCTGTGTGGCTGATGCATTAACATGTGTATAAGTGAGTACTTGTCCATAAGGAATTTGTCAGACTGTCACCAAAGACTAAGACAGGCAGAGAAGGCTCTGGGTAAAAAACACCTGGGGATCACAGCAATCACTCTGAAGGGAATTAAAGCAATAGATTAATTGACCATAAGAGCAATATTCCTTGTTCATGAATCTGTATTTCCCTTGGCTGCCAGAATTGTAGATGAAAGAGGAAAACATTCTTGACCTTCTCTGTCAAATAAAATGCTTCTCCCTTTTCCTTTGTCTGATTTACAGAAAAGTGGATATTTTTTTTTTAGTGATTTAGAGGGTCTAAGAATTACAAAGAAAAGGTTTCAATAAAATAGTACCCAGGTTCTCATTTATTCTGCTACGTCCTGACCCATAAAGATAGGTAAGAGAATGTTTCAAAAGTTGTCAGCTTGTATCCTTGTAGTCTACCACACTTCCTGACTTCAAAGTCTGTGGCGCACCAGTGAGCCCGTGAATGCAGCACAAATGCTGGAAATAAAACTGCATGGAACTTTGGGAAAACAGCACTGTCTGGAGAGGGGTGAGAGGTGCTCAAATCTTTGCTCTGCCTGTAACTCTGTGCACTCCTTGACAAGACAACTTGTCTGGCTTCCATTTCTCTATCTGAAAAATATCCCTTCACAGGAAATTCAGGTGCTGTCATTAATTACCCCTAATTAGAAAAACATTTAAATAAGTGTTCAGTTAGACCTTTTTCTAAAGAGCAGTTAAAACATATGCTTAAATTACATCCTGGATTAGAGTTTACCACTTACAAAATGTTTCATATCTAAAGACAAAAGATGGTACAGAAGTGTTATATAGATAAGGTTTATTCATACACTATTCAGTAGAAGAATAAAGTGATCATTTGACAGGGTGTTAGCTTGTTTGCCTTTTTACTGATAGTGCTTGCTGGCTCTTTCTAGGTGCATTATTTCTGGATTAATTATTTTAGTGGACAGAGCTTGAATAAAACACAGGCGCAACAGGGCTAAGCTGAGAGTGAACTGTCTGACCCATGAAATATTTTGACATAACAAAAATGTTCCGTTTCCATATCACTAGGAAACCAAAACATTTCAAAGCATTTCAGCAGGGGAAGAATGTCTATGGCAAGGGCATTTCTCTGGGGTGCAAGAGATAAAAACTCAAACTTGTGCTTTATCACTCTCCTGCTGACTGGACAGGTAGCCACATGCACAATTCTGGAGTGGATCTTCCCTGTCTCACAAAAAAACTCTGCCCTCCTTTTCTCTCTCTCCACTTTTTGTCCAAAACTTTATTTTCCTCTGATATTATTGGATTTGGGTAAATCTGTATATTCTGACCAAGTCAGGTTTCTTTAACAGACCTGTTCTCTCAGACAACTGGGTCTCCACAGGTCTCACTCAGTCTTTGATGGGGTCACTGCTCCCACCTTGACCTAGTCTATGTTTAAACTGCTTCTGTGGCTATAACATCAAACATTTCTCTCAGGAGGAGAGATAACGACAAATTAAAAGGTTAAAGCCTTTCTATTTGTTTTGGGTCCCCATTTCTGTCTCATAATGGAGTGCCGGGAGAGGGGAGAAAAGAAAAAATAATATTGGTGTTTATGGTGGCAAATATTCCATTTCAGAGTGACCAGTATCACCAGCAAAGCCAGGTGAGATCTGCCACTGCCAAGTAATAAAACCTTGGTGGCCAGGTGTTCCACCAAGCTGGACTGGCAGTCTCTGTCACACAGAGACTTCCAAATATTTATTGAACATTTACAAGTAATTTCTTTTCTTCCAGTTGCAATAAATGGACAATTAAAATACTGGAAGTATTTTGAAGCATCAAAACAAGGACTACACACTCAGAAACAGCTCCAACTAGTGAAAAACACAACAGTCCATCTGCCCAGCAATAGATGTTACTGTGAAAACACCACCCTTTTTCTCTGCCCTCTGCATTAAAACCTACTACATGGAGAATCATTTCCATCTCCTCACCCATGAACGAGATACAGCTCCAATGCATTGTCACCACCATGAGGAACTCCTGGGCTCCAGGGGATAGAAGAAGTCCCAACCATACTGGCAGTGGGACTCTTTGGAGACCTCACCTAGGAGTAGCCCAGGTGGCAGAAAGCAGCTCCATTTCAGTACAGGCACAGCAGGACTGGGAATATCAGCTCTGACAGGCACTGGCAAACTCTCCTGCTGGTTCTGTACCCAACCAGCCAAAGTGAAATGGACTAATGGATAATCGTCTCCATCCTCTGGCCCACCAAATGATGAGGTACAACTCTGTGGTGGGTAAATCTCAAGCATGTCACATGCTGGGTGTGGAAGTTTGGCTGCATTGTCCTTGGGCAATAGAGGAAGATCCACAGCAAGAAGTAAAACCAATTTATGAAGGCCAGTTCAACTTCAGTGAGATCTTCATACACTGAAAAGTCATTTTAAGTGATGTACAAATAACAAAATCATTTTGGGTACAAATTTGAGAAAAAAACATATACATAAATATGTGTACATATATGAGTGTGTATGAGTGTGCCAATTGAGAGAAGAAGAGAATGGGACATCATTGTTGTGATTTTTACTTTTTAGTTACTTAAATCTCTTTATATATATACATATATACACTGTAACACAAACCATCTTATTGAAGAGATTATTCTGATGTATTTTTCATTTTTGAATTATTAGTAAGTATACAGCAACTATTCAAGGAATCAAATGGTTAACTTCTTCCAGGAAAAGTAAAAACCCCAAGACTAGGAAAGGAAAATATTAAGCAAACATCAGATAATTCTTGGATCCTAGTGCATCCCAGTGCTATTTTTTTTCTCTACTGAATTCCTGGTAAGAGAATAAAGACAAAAATGTACCTCCACAAAAGATTTGAAAATGTCTTATGGTGGAATAATCAAAATGCTTTCTGTTTACTAAAATAATTCATCGGTTGCTAGAAACACCTTAGAATATATGAAGCCATAACTCTACTGAAGTAAATTACATTATTAATAAATATTCCTGTTCAATTCAACGAGGAACAGGACTTCATCTATAGCTCTTTCATCATTTTCTTTAGGTATTCTGGGGGCTTTTTCTCTCTGATTTCCACAGACAGTGTTCCCAAGCTTACTAAAATTAGTGCAACTCTCTTCCACGATCTCTTGTCATCCCAGTGCTTCTGGGATCAGGCCCAGAAAGAGTAAGGGACAGCTCTCTGGAGAAAAGATAAAGTGTATGGAATTGGGCCAAAGGAGAAGTCTCAGGAAAAACACAGGGAAAAACCATTGCACAAGTCAGGCTGAACCTTCCCTGGAGCAGCTGGGCCAGCAGGGCTGGGGAAGCTGTTCTGAACCCAACAGAGCCTCTTGCCTTCGGTGAGAGCCAACATGAGAAACAGGAGAAAGTTTAAATCTCCAGGGCTCCCTGAGCCCTCCCCACAGAGCTTCCCACAAAAAGACATGAGGGGCCTGTAGATTTCATATCATCAGCTGCTCACTTTCGTGCACCATTGGAGAGAACTCAATCAAGTACATCAGCAGAGGCAACACCTAAAGTTTTCTAGAATATTTCTGTTCCCCAAACAGATACTTAAGCATCAAGGATTTAATTTATTATTGATATTTTCTTTAGCTACTCTACTATTTGCTTTTAACATAGTAAAAACAAGTTAGTGGAGGGGAGGTAATATACCATTGGGTATTATTCAGAGATTTCTTGTAATCTGTAATATATAAATGTTGAGGGGAAAAAAAAAGAGGAGAGAATATTTTCTTATATAAGAGGTAAGAAGATATAAAAGGCATTCCTAGTAAGACATTCCAGCAAATATTTTAGTGATGTCATTAATGGTTTTTCCTTTAAGGAAAATAACATCACTGGCTTCATCTCTATGTATTACTGCTGAGTTGCTTGTGCTTGTTCAGGAAAAACAGTTTAAAAGAGTTCAAAACCTATTTGAACTAGATCAGCATCCATGTAAACTGTATGTCATTTAAATGGGTGCCTGTTTGGTTGAAAATATGGTACACTAGTTGTTAGTTGATGACAGAAACATATCTTACCAATATTTAATTATAGCTTTGGAAAGATTTTTTCTTTTGCAAATCAGAACTGTTTTGACATAGTGTGTTGTCTTGGATGCTGTTAGTATGTAACATGGCTAAGGGTTTCAGATAATTGCTCATTAGTAGAAGACATGTGAGTACGTGATTCACATGCTGTTAATTAAACTTGTTAATAACTCTTGAAGCAGCTACCTGGGAACTCAGTACATGATAGTTTGCACCTATAAATGTGATGCAGATGACATGTGACTCAGAAGACCATCCAGTGTAGGAAAATCTGATTTCCCCCAACACAGAATGGGAAGCACTGGGAAAACAGTGTCCCAGCCTGGAAAGGAGACTCTACATCTCTCTCTATTTTCCCTTTTCTAAACACAAAGATTTTCCCTTAGAAAGCAAGTATTAAGGAAGTTTTTACTAGCACACTAACAACACATAAAAATACAGATGAACAAGAAATACAAGAATTGTTAAATGATGCAGCATCACAGGCCTGTCTACAGACTTGCAAATTAGAGAAAACTTGAGAAGACCAGAAAATATTCATTAATTGTTGAATAGTTTAATCCTGAGTAGAACAGTTATTTTCAGTAATATTCAGTGGTTTATTGCACAAAACCCAATTTCAGATAATTAGCAATGATCAATCTTTCCTTCATTATATTCCAGATTTGACTGTAGCAGGAATTCAGGGTGTGTAAGACAAACTCAACTGAAGAAACATAAGGTGATTAAAAATCAGATAAATTCAATCTATTTTGTTTAAGGCAGATATCATAGTGTACTTTCATACATAACAAAACAGCTCATGGAGAACATATATGAACAGCTGAATACTGAAAAACTAGTAAGTGGGAAAACAGTAAAGAAAAATATAACAAATGCCAGTTCCTAATAATTATATGAAAGTCTACTTTGTAAGTAGTAATGAACATAGTCCATAAGTAGTAAGTACTAATGAAGATAATCCATAATCTCACTTTGTACAGTGAAGGTAGAACAAAAAAATTGTCTACTAAATCTGAATAGTCCTACAATACTCTCCTCCACAAAGAAACAAAGTTGAGCCTTAGAAAAGGCCAGTTAAGGGGGGTAACTAGGCCAGAAATTAAGTGAAAACAGTAACAGAGAACAAATAAGAGAAGACAAATACAGAGCTACCAGGTAAAGGAGCATATTTCTTTCTTCCTTCTGTTTCTCATGCAAGCAAAACACTATCCAACACTTACCCACTTCATATTGCAGTAGGCTGTTTATTCAGAGAGTCCTAAATCTCTGCCCTATATCTGAATTTCCTATTAATGCCTTTGGTGGACATTAATATTGCACTGCTTTCATCTAGATGTACATTTTGAAAATGGCTGAGCCAGACAAATGCTTCCCTTTGTGAATACATTAGAATCTGTGTCTGGGAAAGCAGACAGTCACTATCATGTTTTGCTCCATAAAAGCAAAGCCTGCATTTTGTTACCTTTGGAGGAGGCCTACTCAGCATATATGTTACACCAGCTCAGGAAACAATAAAATGTTAATTTGCCCATTGGATTCTCATTTAATCAAATGATTAAGTGATATGTTTTTCTTATTGCCTGGATTTCAAATTTCCTTCTCTTTCTCTAGCTTTAGGCATTGCTTATCCCTTTTATTGTTTCTCCTAATGGCTTATTTTCTGCTGGTAGATATTTCATCTCTCCCTCAGTACAGCTGTGTTAGTACATCTATAGAGATATATGGGAAGCTTTACTGGATTTCTAAAAGATTCTGTCTGGATTTTTGGAAATAGTGTCCTTTACACAGTGAGGTATCTGCTGACAGGAATAAGGGACATGTTATAAAAAAGCACAAACATGCAATATGATTTCAACAAAAATTAAGTGCTCAACAACTTTCAAAAATCTCAGAAGTCATAGATTGCTGATAGACTAAATGTTCTTTACCTGACCAAGCCACTAGAAAAGTGTTTCATTTCAATGAAGGCAGCAGAGATTATTAACTGTGGTTCTTCAAGCCAATTGCTGGGAGGTGGCAACCCCAGCCCTGCTTCTCTCTAGTCAGTATTCACATTTGGAGGAGAGGAGAGCTCTCCTGGCCATCCCATCCCTGCAGTTCTGACCATTGGCTGAATCTTATTTGGCAACAGAATATCAATTGTCAGAAGAAAAACAATAAGAAACTATACAAACTAACAATAAATATGTCAACGTACACTAACTCCCTCAACAAATTCCAAAGATAATACAAAATACTATGTTTTGCTACAATGTAGTATCTGAGAAGCAAGAGCAAGGAAATGGAAAACAACTACCTGTGTATACTCAGCCCAGGTAAATCACCACAGCTTTCTTGAAGTAAACTGAGTTACAACAATTTATAACAGGAATTTGAATCCTGCACTGGATAAAATTACTGAGACATTTGGATTTCCTGTTTCTTCCTGATTACAGAAAATGAAGAGCAAAGTAGCTGTGCAAAAGACCTGAAAACTGCATCCACCTGTATGCAGTTGACCTAATGATAAAATTCACCATGGCCCTTTGCTAGAAGAAAGGAAAGTGTTCAGCATCTTGAGGCAGCCACCCAGCTGTCCATGCTTGAGGAAATCCTTTCTGACCAGCAGACTATTGATTCTGAAAAAGGCTATATTATCATAAATCTTGAGTGACTTGACACAGGTCAGTGCAGACAAAATATTAACCACTCTAAAGTGCTTTAAAGATTCTCAGACTGAAATTTAAAAAAATATGATGTACACTTATCTCTAATATAGATTTTTCTTCCTTGCGTTTACATACCTCGCTCACTTTTTCTTTCAGAAAATTGCATCTGTGGTAGCCCACAAAAACCTTCCACCTGCAATCACAGGAGTAGGCTGCACAAAAAAAGTGATGAAGTAGGAATTTCTCTGTTGGAGATTAATTATTTTTTTAATTACTTCTGTGTTGTCAATTGAATTAATTAATCCAGGTCAAATGGCATACTCCTTCCCTGAATATCTCTTGAGATATCACCTAGCAATAGGTGATAGTTCTAATTAGCAGAATGATAACTAAATAAACCAGTTCTAAATAGCAGAAACCAGAGTTTTGGGGATTTCTACTTTGTCAGGTCTAAAACATTCAAAATACCTTATATACAGGTCCTTCCAGCACTTACAAATTGGCATTGCCTGAATTAATGATCCCTCTTTCTCGTGCTCAGGTGTGGTGTGTTTGGAGTGCCATCAGTCCCATGGCAGTCCCACAGCTGGTGTTTTGGAATCTGGAATGTCCTTTCCCCTGGGATTTGATGGTGAGGGCAGACCTAAAGACCTCTCCTCATGGTCTGCATTTCTCCTCAGGAGATGGTAACACATAGAACACCACTATGGTCCATTTTTCACAGGGGGCTGAACAGATAATGGGCTAAAAACCACACCTGTTTCCATCTACCTCAGAATAAGAAACCATTTAACAGGGGAAAATCATCTGAAGGATTTTGTAATTTTAAGACCTTTAAGGTCTGGTAATAGTATGGCAAAAAGTGCTTTAGGCTTCTTAAGTTCAAGCATATCCTGGCTGAGAAGACAGTCTCTCAACTCCTATGATTCTGAATCTGGGGTTATTTTCAGATGGAGCTATTTAACACACCAGAATGAATTTCTTAAAATCAGCCTTTTTCACAGTCTCTCACAAGTACTTACTGTGCTTACTCTCTTTCTTGCAGAAAATTGTAATCTTATTTAATTGTGGCTAAAAAGGATTGAAACTTAAAGGAATGTTCATATAGTGGACAATTTAGCTCCAGTCTTATATGAGCTTCTCATTCTCTTTTTCCATTATCTTCTCACTTGCAGACATTAGAGAGAATTCCTTAGCTCTGTAGCTTCATATTCTGATTGCTTATATTTAAAAAATTCATCCATAATGAGAGAGTGGCTTGGCATGAGGCATTTACAACGTTGTTAGAGGCATTTATGGTCCTGTTTTTTCCAAGTGACCCAATGAACACTATGCATAGACTAGAGCCGCTGGTTAGTACTGTCAGAGGAGAAATCTCTCTCTCCATTCACTCTGCAATCCCTTTCCTGAAAACAGGGGTCTCACAAAAGAATATAAATCAACTCTGATTTTTAAAATATTTTACTCCTTGTAAATTTGCCTCAGAGACAAGCCCCATTTCTCTGCAGGGCTAGTTTGAAATCCTGTGAGTGTGTCAAATCTTCTCTGTGACCAAGATAGTCTTCAGATATGTAAAAAATACAAGGATATTGTCCAGAGGGGCATTTTCTCTGGAAGCATTAACAATCAAATTATCACAGAGGATGGTAAGCAGAGGAGAACAGGGACACTAAAAATAAAGAGCAGAGACACAAACTGGTAGCAGAGAGATGCTTTATGCTATTCTATATAGCTTATTCTATAAGCTATTCTATTCGTAGTATATTCCTTGTTTTTTAGGATTGTTATTTTTTTCTGCAGAAGGTCAGGTAGTTGAAAAAAAACCCAAAGGACAGATAGCTCTGTAGCAGAGGTCAGTAACAGAAAGGTTGCTAGTTCTTAGCAGGAATTAAAGGTTTTGTCCTGAATAGTCACAATAGTGTAATTTTTGTCCTTGAATAGTAATTACAACTTGACGGAAATACCAGTTTTTTCTAGATGAAGGTAGAAACTAAGCATTGTTTATGAGCCTACACTTCTCGAGTAAATAGATTTCCCCTAATTTGCAATTCTAAAAATACATTTAAACCTATTTTTACATGGCTTCTGTTAACACAGGAAAGATCTAGTCAGGCAGTTTTTGACAAAATTTATTTTTCTTGAAAGGTGTTGTTTCATTTAAGATGAATCATTAATGAGGCTGGACAGCTTTTGAAGATATGTTCAGCGAGGTTTTAGAACAATAAAATTTTGACCTATGTTTTGGTACAACTAAATTTTGAGAAAACATGTTCCAAATGTTTTGTTTCAACCTGAAAATTCCAAACCCCAAAGTTTGCTGTGAAGCAGAACCTGCACCTTCTGCCCTGCGCAGAAGTGGTGAGAATGCACTGCAGAACTCTGCAGATTCCTCAGCTGCCTGCAGTTTTCTCAGCAGTTTTACTACAGAGTTAAATGAGCTGCATTTTAATTGCTTTCTAGGTTAATACATCCAAGAGCAGACTGCAGTATCTTGTTTAAGGTCTGCAGAAGTTCTTCTTGAGAACTGTGCTAAGCAGAGTAGAAATGGAACAAGAAAATGAACAAAAATTTCTCTATAGATAATGCAATATTTCCACCTGGCTTTCTATTGGTTCTCATGGATTATAAGTAATTCTGGAGTGATAGTAATAATTTTCAATTGTTGCAATTTGGTTTTCTTTTTGTTTTCTTTCCTTTGTTTTCCCAGTGGGAGTTCATATTAGCTACCCTTTCCATAGAGCTCAGATGGGTTGTGACAATCCAGCTCAGACAAACACAATTATTGTGTCATTAACAAATCTTGCAGTAACCTGCTCTACAGAAATGTGGAAAGTTGTACCATTCAAATATATAATAGATACAATATGTTTCACATATAATAAATTAATGAAATTGCCAAAAAGCAAAATCAGTCAAACTCAAGAATGCTATTCACATTTCTGACTAAGCAGTTTGGGCTTTTATAGTAAGATAGCAGTCAAACAGAGGGAAAAATATGTTTGATGAAGTTCCATGCTCTGTATTGTTTTGTGTTGCTTGATTTGTAAAATAAAGCCACAAGTCAGGCAGACTGGTAAGTGCTGCTAGTGGGAATTTTCTGAAACTATTTCACTAGTAATGATTTTCTAGATCATGGTGGGTTGTGTTAAAATGAATTCTTTTATTTGCTATGCATGCTCCCTTGCTCATGTTTTATGATATTTGAATGTTTCCAAAGTAGCCACTGCCTGGGCTTTTAGTTCAAACAAAATATTTTACTCAGATATTCAACAAGCAAGAGAACTGAGCTCCTCTCTCATGCCCAGAACAAACCCCCACGTACTAAAGCCAAGGGCCAAAGAGTGAGGTGAGAAAATTAATAAACTACTACTGCATTTTTGTACTAATGAAAGCTTAGTTACTATTATGTGTTTTTCCAATCATTGCCCAATGCATGGGTTGACAATTTAAACTTTTAGAGGTCTGATTATACAATAGAGAAGAAGGAAAGGATTATTAGTAGGAAAATAGAGAAAGCATAAGACATAGTGTACATTAACTTACACATCTAAAATGTAAATGTCTAAGCCTGAACAATTTTCCCTACACCCTTTCTAGTCACCGAGGAGGAACAGGCAGGGACAGATTCCTCTCGCCTTCAGATAGTGATGAAAGGACAGCTCACAGGCATCATCCTGTTGGTCACTTCTTGCTACATGGAAAAGCTAAAATGACCAAATGAAAAGCTGAAATGACCAGCTGTCAGACATTTACAGTTAGATTAGATTACTCTTACCCTAGCTAGCCAACAGGGCTTTCTTTTATGGAACAAATTGTGTTTTAATGGAACAGCATGAAGTTTGTTGAAGCAATAGTTTACAAGGGAATGGCACAGTTCCTTCAGCTGGGCTTTTTTCTTTTGAGACTTATCTTTACTCTAGATACTTTAATTTTATAGTCAACTTAGTAAATGTTTTAGGATTAATTAGTATGTCTGTCACTACTAAATGATGGCTGCACTATCACACATGATACCCACTCACAGAGCTGAATAGTTAGCTTGACTCAGCATACTCACACTATGCCACTTGTGGCAAACTTATGTTTCCCTAAATGTAGCTGTACAGTGCCTCTTTGGTTACCAAAGCAGTCAGAGGAGCAGGGTGACTTCAGTTACTTAATGAACTGTTCTTGCTGAAGTTGCTGTGCCACCCTTGCATTACTTTTTGATGAAAGCCCTTGTGTAACCTCTCTTGAGCCCCAAAGCTATACACCTCTATGCAAAAATTACACTGGGGCAAATATTTAAAGCTCAAAAAAGCTGTCACACCTGTATTTCCCCATCTCTGCCATAGTCAAACTCCCATCAGACAGTTGACTGGGACAATAGCATCTCCTGTGTAATTCTTGTCAGTCTGGAAAAGCTTTCAGAGAAATTTCCCTGTATTCTATCGCTGCTTGTGTTAGAGTTCAGCAAATACATCTCGCTATAAAAAACTCCAGAACATTCTTTCTGAAAAGGTGCTTTGAGGTCTAAACTCTTGTCTTTATTTTCTAAATATATAATCTTTCTATACACCTTGTCCTTATGTCTTCACAGATTCTACTTCACTAGTACTATTGCAACTCTTACCACAAATCTCACAATTTTTTTTTTTTTCTTTACAAGGAATGGGAAAATTAAGCTTCCATTGGCATGAAGAGGACTTCACAGGGCAAAATTATTCTCACTTTAGGAAACTTGAATTTGTTTCCTGAAACTTTCATTCACGCTTACTAAAAACAAAATTGTTCTGTGAGTGCAGCTTGGTCTGTGCTGATTTGCGTGAGAGTGAACACATCCCCAGCAATGCACAGCAAAACAGCTCACGGCAGCAGCTTGACATGTTGTGTGTCTCCAGGCAAAGCAAGTCTTGTGACAGATCTGAAAGTTCACTACATAATCCAAAACATTGCTGTAAGTATAGTAAATAAGCCATTAAAGAAAATTCCTCACTTATCACTTACATAAACTCTTAATGCAGCTTAGCAATTCATACATTCATTCTCTTCATTGCTCAGTGGTTACAGCTACACCACACTCCACTGAAAACAGAATGAGCAGAGATAGCAATCAAGCTGACCCAATGGGAGCAACCTGGTTTTTATTGTTTGTGGACAATACCCTCAAGAGATTACAAACTCTCTTAAGAAGAGAAAGAGTTTCCCGGTATTTCTTAGAACAAACCCCAAAGGATTTGATCTTTCACTCAACCAAGGGGTCACATTAGCATGGTAGGCATTTTCCTGGTTTCTAGGATTTTCAGTTTTATTGATGGCTGAGGCTATCTTCTCAAGATTGCTTCACCTGTATGGATCAGTTTATTCTGAGAAGCCACGCTGGATATGTTCCTTTTTCTGTGCTCAGCTGGCAGCTGCAGAACTCTGGGTGAGGCTGGAGGAGTTCCAGCATGCTGTGCTCCACACACCCCTCACACCAGATAGGATTGCAGGAGGTCCTGAATCACAGGGTGAACCTGAGCATGTTCCTTTAAAGCTTGAAAGGTCCACATTTCCTAAGTGTGAGGCTATTTGTTTAATAATACATTTGTTTTATCTCTGTTTTCACACATCTCCTGATAACTGCCTGACAAGTTCCTAAGGCTGGTTACAAAGGTTGTGAACCACGAGGAATTATTAACAAGAGTCCCCTGGGTCTGGAACCTGTGATTGCCTGACTTTTGGCCTGCAGCATGTTCCTGAGAGACAAATAGTGCTCAGTGGGAGCACAGTGAGTGACCTTCCACCTGGGGTATGAGGAGGCCTGACAGATGCTCATGTGCCATGTGTTATTTGTGACACGTGGCAGCTCTGACTGCCCTTCATTTGCCAGCAAGATGAAAGACCCAGAAAAACAAGGAGCCTCGCAGGGTTTGGGCCTGATGCCAGTTGTAGAGCTGAGTTTGATGGAATAACTCGTTCTTTTACCAGCTCATCTCCGGACCCTAATTTTCTTTTACCCTTTACTTCTGGAAAAAGTGCAGAGGAGTAGTCATTCCTCCTCTTTCCTTCACATTGCCAAGACTTTTTAAGGTTCTTTTCTCTGGACATGGATCCTATTTTACTATGACACTTCCCATAGTAACTCACCTCATGCCTGCTTTTCCCTTCTTCAGTCTTGCAGGTCTGTTTAGGAGCGCGGTGTTCCTCTGTGCTAAGATGAATTTCACCCTATTCATCACAGCCCCATTAACAACCTGCAGCTGCAGGGACAGGCATCTGGTGCCCCTGTCTTTCCTGGGGGACAAAGGGAAGAGCTCAAGCACCAAGCACAGCCCCAGGAATGTGCACAGGAGGCTCAGAGCCCTGGACAAATGTGAGGCACACTTTCTTTCTCTCTTCCCTTAGAGGCTAAAACTTTGCTTGTGTGAGGAATGCCAGGAAACAGAAGCAGCCTGGGAAAAGCTCCAAATTGCTGCTGCCACCATGCAAGTGGGAGGGGATACGGAGAAATAAGGGAGCCCTTTAACCTAGGCTCTGGCACTGCCAATGTCAGATCTTGTCTCAGTCAACAGGACTACTAAAGGTACTAGGAATGTTGTCTCTTTCTTTTTTAGATGTCAAGGACGAAATTCAGCTGAATTAAATCTGTCCCATCCTGTTGTTTATTGCTCATTACGCTATCACCTTTTGTGTTCTGTCCACCCACCAGATTCCACAATCCTTTTCCATTTTTTTTTTGGGAACTTTAAAAAGTTGCTTTTGGACCTCATCAAATGTTTTATTTTTGCACAAGTGCATGTGATTGAAGCCAGCATCTGCAGTGCAGGTGTTTACAGATGTTGCTGTAGTGGCCTGGAGTACCCTGGTCCAGGAAAACCCTCTGAGAAAGCTCTCACATGTTTTTAGAGAAGAAATAAACTTTTTCTTGTATACATAAATCAAATTCAAATATAAACCACTGAGAGCTTTGTTGGCCTTGAACTAATACATCCAGAGTTCATACACTCCAGTAGTATATAAATAAGAACAAGATTTGAATGTCCTATTTTGACTGCAATGGCCTTCAAATATGCAAGCAGTACTTGTGAAGAATGTGCCTGACATTTAAGTCTGTCAAGGTTCCTGGATAATTTTTTCCTTTACTTCCTTGTCCCAAATTCTGCTCCTCATCAACTTTTAGATGCAGTTTTCTCTTTTTTTCCTCCTTCACTTCTGAAGATGCAGAATAGAGTTTTTGACATGCTTTGGAGCTTTGAGGTGCAATGTATCATAGTTCAAATCTACAGCTATCAAAGCAACGTTAAATGAATATTCATATTGGAATTTGGTGCAATTAAAAAGCAGCCATAAGTAAAAAGAAAACAATGCAAAAATGTATTTTACTTAGGATAGGAATATAACTTCTGGGGCAGGGGGAAGTTTCTAGCTAAAAGAAAAAGGATAGCAGCTCCTGGTTGATGGGCAATCTTTACAGTCTTTGCTGAGACAAATCCTACCTCTGTTTAATAGGAGGGAGGCACCACACAAAAGCAGTAGGCTAGTTCGCAGTCATGCATGCTTGATTTACTACAGGTCACAGATCATGCTGTGTGCAGGAACATGTCCTTGAAAGGGCAAATAAATTCACTAAGTTTTCTGATTTTACTCTGGCGTAGTAAACTATTAGCTGGGGTAAGAGATTTTTAGTGCATTTGTACTTCCTTAGAGAGAAATCTGAATTCCATTTCAACTGTTTCAGGGTGATCAATAGAGGAGGTAGAAATTAAGGCTTTCAATGCCTCTCTATTTTTATATACTGGCAAGCTAAAAAAAAATCTAAATCATAATGGAGTTTTATCTTTTCACATAAAATATGAATCACTTGAGGGTGATACTTGGAACTGAAAATTCACTAGAAGTCAGAAACATCTGCTCACTTACAATATAAAAAAATTCACCAATATACTTCGAATTGTGAACAAAGTAGGCTTTAGAGTACAATTTCAAACATACAATGGAAGAATCAATGAAAAGTTGTGATGGTCTTCCCTGCTTGAGAGCAAGGCAAGGACAGTATTCAAATAATGGCTAAAATCCTTTCCAGACCACTAGTTTTTTGGGTGATGAACTCTCTTCATACACCTATGAATGTAAAACTAGGTTGGAAATTCCACTAAGTAGCAAGAACTGAAAAGTACTCACTCTGAAACCTCAAATCTGAATGACCTTTGAGAAAATATAGGCCACCTATAGGATTCAGGAAATTACAGTGGTTAAACCATTATGTTTATTAACTTTCACTTGATTTTTGCTCATTCTGGGTGTGCTGCTTTTGGTCAGGGTAACTTGGGGCCATACCATATTTGGGTACAGAAGAGGAAACACTCATCTATATTGCACAATAAATAAAAGCAATACAAGAGAATAATGTTGATCTGTTGCAAGTCTAGAATACTGTCCATCCGAGATAGATTGAAAGCTATTGCATAGCAAAAGGTAGACTAAATCATATATACCTTCCACCTGGTATATCCTGCAATTTCTACAGGGGAAAGCACATGGTGTGACTCTTGGGGCTCCTGAGCATGGCCAGGAGTTGGGCCAGCTGATCCTGGTGGGCCCCTTCCAACTCTGATATTCCAGATATGCTTCCAACACAGCATATTCTCTGATTCTGTGATTTCATTGCCTGTATTAAGAACATAAGCAACAAATTCACATATTTATCCTTGAAGGGGATATCAGGTCATGCTCAATGTAACTTGGCAGGAAGCATTCTGTGGAAGCACAGTGTTTTTTTCTAATTGGAAGATGACTGTTTTGTGAGTCTTTTACTTCATACCTGTGGTCTGGGCTTAACTGACACTTCAGTTAAGCCCGTGAAGATTTTCTTCAGCAATTGCTTTGTTTCCTCTCTGTGAAATGAGGATTCCTCACTTCTGTTATCCCAAACTATTGAGAATGGAAAACAAGATTTTTCCCTCAAGCATACAAAAAACCCTTAGGACAGGACTCAACTGCAGTCCATGTCAGCACATGCATAACAGCAGTGGTTTTGTTTATTATCTGCTGGTTCCTCTCAATAGGTTTTCCTGAAGACACAGGGTAATACACCATACCAGGTATTTAGATTGTTTCAAAAGATCTGCATATGGGGTGAAGCAGGAGGAAAAAACCCAATCATTGACTTGTTAACAATCACCTTTAATTTTGACCCATGAAACTGTAAGTGAGCCCAGAAATTCCTGTGCTCAGAGTACAGTGTGGCTGGGCTCCCAGCACTCCACCATGGTGCCTGATTGATCTCAATCACCTTTTGTGTGAAAGCTCAGAACAGTAGCAAATATATAGCACATATTTACATTACGCTTCATCCCTGTTCCTTTTTCTTCCCAGAACATCTGTTCATTGCTGGCCAAAGCCCCAAAAGGCTCAAGAAAAGCAGATATAATTTTTGAAGATTTTCTAGATGATTATTCCTGTTAGGGAGTAATTCTCATTGCTGAAATTTAGCTTATGATACCAAGCATCAAACTGTACAAGTGAAATGGATATAAAAAGAAATAGCATTAAGTACATATTATATTTGCTAATATGCATAGGCACTAAAAATAGGCTAAGAACAATTAATCTAGGGTTTTAATATTCTGTGGTGAAGATTCTGTCTCAGTTCAAAACTCTACTGGATTCAATACAGATTTCCTGTATAACAGTATAACTGAGAGAATAATCTGACCTGTTTTGTCTGATTTTTGGGACACTGCTTATAGCCTTGAAGTCCTCAGAACACAAATATGCTTAGATTTAGATAAAAGAGCACCACCTCAATCCATCCATCAATCAAGATTGTTTAATACATTCTTCTGTCATTTTAAAAAAATATTATTTTTCTTGGCATTGTCAGATGTTTTCAAGATGTCTGGGAAGTTAGGAAAGGTACTCTGTATGGTTGTCACCCTTCTCCAAGCCACTGGATCATCTGCTGTGGAAGAAAAAAAATGACATAAAAGTGCTTTGAAGGATTTTCAAAAGAGAGAGATGCATAGTGTATCTGAATAATAGCTTTTAGATCATTTGTGGGATTGGAGCCAGGTTGTGGTTATGTATATTTAAATTTCAAGAGAGAAAGGACAATATTTCTCTTCATGTCAGTTTCCCCATTAACAATAAATAAAGGGTAGCTAACAAAAAGAGGAAGAAGCAAAACTGCGAGGAAAATACCTCAGGTTTTCTATAGAATTCTTACCACTCCTTATACAAGACTATAACTTGAATCAAAACAAGTTGAATCAATCAATCATCTGGTTTAGAGTTCAATAAGAGAGAATAACAGGATTGTTTTAGTCTTGTTTTCTGTTTTTTTCATCCACAGTCATTCCATATGGAACATTGAACAATGGAAGGAAAGATCTGCATAACCACACCCTTTCTTTTGTTTTGTTTTGGTTTTTTTCCCTTTTCTCCTGGGGGTGTGGGAAGGGGAGGTTGCTTCTCCTTTTCTTAGAAGAGAAAGTGACATTATGGAAAATAAGGAAGCAAAACCCTGCTGTACCCATAGTAGATTCCTGATTCAAGAGGCTGGAAGTTGTGATTCTGCCTGTCCCTTAGCAGTCTTTGTTTCTCTTGATCACCTGATTTACCCACAGGAATGAGTAAGCTTTTGTTAGGTACTGCCAGTGATTCACATGATTAAACATTTTTTTTTCCACTTCCACAAAACAAAACATAATCCTCCAACTAATTAATCTTGTTTACCTACTTGGCAAATGAATCTGGGTGAAGGTGCAAGTGTGAAATAGCTCTCTGACTGTTAATATTTAGTGTCTATTTCATAGCAACTAAGTAGTTCCTCTGAGACAAAGAGATAATAGGCTTGTTTAAAGTATTGTCCCTAAGCTTTTACCCACTATAACCCTGATTTCAACAATAGTGATCCACTTCTTTAGGAATCTGTAATTTCGATGGCGAGGGTGTAATATTTGTTATATAAAATGATGAATACTAGCAGTATATGAATCTTAAGGTAGGATTTAGCCCTCAAATGAATACACTAAAATAGAGTTATGCAGGCATTAAATATGTGTCTAAACTGGCCTTGTAAATAATTGAGACTTATTCACTACTGTCCATGAAAAATCAAGACTGATGAACCAAACTTAGGTGTCCAGGTGCCATCTCTCATATCTGGATTCCTAAATGCAGCTTTTCTTTGTGATGAGAAGTCTGTGCTTAGGGTGGGATTCAGCTGGCAGAGCAGGAATGTGTGGTGTGTTAGCTCACTGATGGGACAAATATGGCAGGAGTGGCTGACACCCAGAGTGCTGTGCAGCCCTTCAGAGGGGCCTTGGCAGCTTGGGGAGATGGGCAAAGAGCTTTGTGAAATTCAAGAAAGGTGAATGCAGGCTCCTGCCCCTGGGGAGGAAAACCCCACACCCAGCACAGGCCGGGGGCTGGCCTGCTGGAGAGCAGCCATGTGGAGAAGGCCCTGGGAGCCCTGGTGGACACCAAGCCGTCCCTGAGGCAGCAGTGTGTCCCAGGGGCCAGCAGTGTGTCCTGAGGGCCAGCAGTGTGTCCTGGGGGCCAGCAGTGTGTCCTGAGGGCCAGCAGTGCATCCCAGGGGCCAGCAGTGTGTCCTGAGGGCCAAGAGTGCCAATGGAATCCTGGGGGGCAGTGTGAAGGGCACTGCCAGCAGGCCAGGAGGGGTGACCCTGCCCATCTACTCAGCTTTAGCGAGGCTGCCCTGGATGCTGTGTCCAGTTCTGAGCCCCTCAGCACAGGAGAGTCGTGGAGCTCCTGGGGAGGGTGCAGGGGAGGGCGGCAAAGATGATTAAGGGACTGAAGCATCTCTCTCATGAGGAAAGGCTGAGGAAGCTGGGCCTGTTCAGCCTTGAAAAGAGACTGAGAGGAGACCTCATCAATATCTGTCAGCATCTGCAGGGAGGTGTCAGATGATGGACCAGGCTCTGTTTGGTGCTGCCAGGCAATGGAACAAGAGGCAACAGGCAGAAACTGATGCACAGGAAGCTCCACCTGAACAGGAGGAACCTATTTATTGTGTGGGTAACTATGCACTGGAACAGGTTGCCCAGGGAGGTTGTGGAGTCTCTCTCACTGGAGACATTCAAGAGCTGCCCAAATGTATTTCTGTGCCCTGTGCCCTGGGATGATCCTGCTTGGGCAGGGAGATTGGATCAAATGACCCAGCATGGTCTCTTCCAATCTGATCCATGCTCTGATTCTGTGACTCTGTAGCTCTGTGTTGCTACTTTTGCATCAGGCTGTCCTTTTCAGAAGAAGATTGTCTATTATTCTTCTGTCACAACCAGCCCTCACTGACTAGCTAAACGCTGAAGTTTCCGACAATATGCATATGACAATATTTTGAGGCAACTGAATCAAGCCTTTCACAGACTGGAGTTAGTAACACTTGTGCAAAATTTGGAATTTATCAAGATAAAAATTAGTGTATGCATACTGGTATAAAAGGATCCCAGTTCGAAAAGCAATTTTAGTGATTTTGCTCCATATTACAGCAATGGCTTATATAGATGAAGTTAGGACTATCTCCAGGCTATGGGGTTAGACAATGCTGGTTAGGGTGATAGTTCTGCCAGCCTTGTGTAACCAACCCATCTGCGTCCCTATTGAATACTTCACTGAGGTTTTGGATTTGTTCAGCTTCCATCTACCTCACACAGAAATGTTGTTGCTAACTTGGGACAGCTGAAACTGACACAAAAATCACAGTCATCTGGTTTCATTTGTATTTAAATTTTTCATAGCTCTGTTTACCATTTTATCACTGCTTTTCAGACTTATTATATGCCACTATGCAAAATCCCTGTTGTTTTATTTTCTTTGTTTTGTCATTTTCCCGGACATTTATCTGCTGTTTTCTTAGCACATAGTGTTTAGTCTCCCACAGACATTTAGTCTTTATGACACTATGAGCAAACATAACAGTATAGAATCCAGTATACAATAATTCAACTGAAAATAGCTGTGATACCCTGCAGATATGGCTAGCTAGAGCAGTGTCCATCTGCTGGCCCTCGTTTATTTTCTGATGGTCACCAGAGGTCAGTTCAACAATGCCTCCATTGATCCCTTTCTATCCATTAAACTTTCACTACTAAAAGAACAAAACTCTAAACATACACACAAAAGAGAGAAGGAAGAATGTACTCATTGTGGTTCAGCAGGAATTCACAAATACAGAAAAGATCCTCTCTACTGGCTGTTTCCTCCTGCAACTTGACTTCCGAAATAGAACTATCTTTTTGTACAAGACACAAAAACAAAAATGCAAAAAAATCCCACCAGAAAGCATGTGACTTCCAGAATTGCCTGTAGCTTTCCTGGCACTGGGTTGAGAAATATTTCTTCATCTCATGTTGCATAATCATCCTTGACGCATTGTTTGTTCCAGCTCAGTGCTGTTTTCATCAGATAAGAACCACAAATCTAATGGAATATGAGGAGTGTCCCCCAATGGTGTATGAGGGATTTTTGTGGCTTTTTAAGTTTCATAATTATGAAAGGTATTTAAAAATATGTGCTGGAGCAGATAATTTTTGAAACCATAATTCTTGTTAGCTAAAGTTCACAGTGCACATTTCCTGTCTTTTTCCAGTAAGCAGACTGATTACAGCACACTAAGATCTCATTTGAATGAATGAATAAATGAATGAATGAAAGGAAGAGCTAGTAAAGAACAGAAGGAATCTATATTGGACATAACAGGCTCCAATGATAAATTTGATTTAGGTAACAATTTATCCTGTAATGTTTCAGTGACACACTCTAAGGGATTTACTCCAAATCCCATGAAGTTATGTAAGTTTTTTGTTGGTGTCAGTGGGTCTGGATCAAATTTCAGAAGGATTAAATAACTGCTTATTACTTCTTTTTTATTCATAAATAAAATAATTTAATGCAGGTAAATAATTTAGTGCAGGTAAACCGTTTCACTGGATGATCATTTCTTGAGCCTTGTGTCTGTCATTGTTCTCTTTTCTCTCCTCTGTGAAAATTTCTGTCCAACATTCAGCATTTATTCTTACTTCAAACCCAGATTGCAGTCATGATTGCTCCAAATTTAATATAGAAATCTTCCTTTTACACACACTCAAGGAACCCTGTGATATCCTTCAACTCCTTTCATTTAATATTCTACTGATTGATTGATTCATCCTCCTTGCCACTGTATCAAAATCTCTATTTAATATTCCAGAGCATACACTTTGCTCCTTCCATGGAAAGACTTCTGCTGGACACTATTTCATATCTAGCACAGAAACTGATCACAGCACCTGAAGAAAACATGAAAAGCCAAGTTGCACCTGACTCATAGACTGATCACTGGTTTTCCTCTTGTTTCAGTGTGGAGGGAAGTAAATTGGCTCAATTTACAAATTATCACAGATTGTTCCCTCAAGTTCAAACATAAGGATACATTTAGTGAAGCTTATGGGATGTGCATCTGGCCCTGATACTTGATATTTACAGTAAAAATCCTGAATTATAGAAAAAAGAGTAAGTTTCAAAGGACTGAAAGCATTTTTGAAGATAGGACCAGAATCAAAAATAATTTTAGTTATTTGAAAAAAAGGCATGGAGAAAAAAATGTCATCCTTGTAAGAAGACGACCAAAATCACACCATTGGAAAATAATGGAACAGAAAGTGATAAATAAGTGTAACTTTAGGAAAGGTGGTAAAAACTGTGGTGAGTTTCTTTAAAGTCTGTGTGTCCAGACTACAAATTTCACATGTGTTTTTACAACCAAATGGTTTTAAATTTCAACAAGGGATCTTAACTTAAGATGTCAAGAAGAGGTTCCTAACAATGAAATAGTGAAACCCTGAAATCGATTGTGTGGGATGATCATGAAAACTCCAGTTTTGAAGGTCTTTCAGGATAAATTAAGTAAGGTGTCAAGAGTCCCATAGACAGAATTGATCCTTTCTTGGGCAAGGAGACTCATTGAGTGATTTTCTGAGGGGTTTTCTAGCTCAATTATATCAGTTACATCCAGCACTATTCTGATATTGTTTGAACTGCTGAATCTAAGTTCTTCATCTTCTTTTGCTGTCCAGTCATGCTCTGTGTATCAGTGTGAGACAGGTAAAATAATTATTCAAGACAGGATATTCAGACCTCCAATTTCTGAAGGAGGGAACATAAATGAGTAAAGAAGATTAAACAACATGGGATACCGTTTGACGATTTGAGGTGGAACTTTGCATTGTTGCTTTGGGAAATCTAATACAATATCAAGGAAAACTGATAAAACCTAGAAAAGTGCAAGTCCTCTTTTAAAAAAAAGACAACATTGGAGACAATAAAGGTAGACAAGTAAACAAGAATTTTGGTCTACATCATAGGTGCTAACATCAAGGAATTGAAGACCAAACAATTCTTGAAAAATACCATGAAGTTATGAAAATATTTACCATGTACCAGCATTGTGAAGACCCAAGTCTGAGTAGGTCAGTACTTTTTTTTTTGTTCCTTGAAATACTTAATTTTTATTAAAGATGGTATGGCCATCTTGAATAAAGAAACCTTTTTCCTCTTCACTATAACTATTTTGTTTATGTAACAGAATATCTGAAAGAGAAGCTGCTAGTTCATGGGCAATTCCAAAGGCTGTACTCAGATTAGGAGAATATTTCTGTAAAAGATACTTTGATTTTACTAGAGAGTGGCTTTTCTGAACTTCTCTTTCTCTTATATAATCTCTTTGGCAAGTTTTCTGCCAAAGATTCAAGTAAACTGAAGAGAGTGATGATTGCATAGGGAATAATATTGCAACTGTTTTAATCACAAGAAATTCTGACTGAATCATCCTGGGTTTCTTTTATTGCTTTCCAGGGTAGAGGTACCAAAACCAATAGCTTGGAGGGGGTCCTCAAGTTTACACCATTATGCAGCCTAGCTATCCATCACTGTTTTCAGACATTTCACCAAGGAGCTGATCTCAAGCCCTAGATTCTCAAAACCTCTATGTTCGCTGCTCAGCAATGACTGAAGTCCCTGGGCCTCAAAGTTTTCCTTGATGGTCCTGCAGTGTCCTGGGGAGATGCTGATGATGACTCCAATCATGGATTTGCTCAGGTACCAGCATTTTTATGGACAATAAATGTGACCCAGTCAGAGGTCTCTACAAATCTGTACTGTTTCTAGTGTCCAAGATGGATTGTTTAGTGTTGGCTCAGGCAACTGTGTGCAATGCTGCATTATTTCTACCACTAGCAAGGAGTCACACATTACCCTTTTCTCTCCCTCAGAGAGGGAGAGAGCACATGTGTGTTCTCTGAGGTGTGTATTATCTAGAACAATGCACAGGAAAACAATAATAAGACTTTCGACACTATTATTTTCTAAGTAGGCATACAAAATTATGATTAATTACAGGGTGATTCTGATTTGCACACACCTGAACAAAATGTTCTTAGGGCAAAAATTCATTTCCAAACCCTATTAAAATCACATTACAAGGTATTTTTTACATTAAAAAAGTGAATAAAATAAATGTAAATAAATAAATATAGTATATTCCAGGGCGAGAGAAGAACAAATGGCATGGTTGGATTCTAAGCTGGGCTTCAACTGTTTAGTCATTTTGATTAATTTAGATGCTAGAAAACTGATTGTAGTGACTATTAACCAAACTCCTCCAATTTGCAATCTCTGCTCTGGTTTTGGAGAGTACACAATGACAGTAAGGCTGTGTCAGTGCTGTCCCTGCACCCATGGGATGCAGTTGATAGTGTCAAACATGTAAATTAGAATAGTTGTATACCATGAGATTTGGTTTCTATAGGCCTATATGTTCACTTTTAATGTACAAGTACAGAACTGCACAGCACAGAGAGACACAGAGCAGAGGTTACAAAGAAAAATTAATAATAACCAGAGGTTAACTATTCTTATTTCCAAACTTTGCCTGCACTGAACACGAGAGCTAAGTTGCTTGCACTGTGAGCAGGTGTCCCTCATACTGTCCTTCACTTTGAGAAGGAGGTCCCTAAGAAGGGACAATTCTCCTGGTCAACAGACCCCTTTCCCTCTGGGAAGGGCTGCCTTAAGCAGAGGCAGAAAATCAAGCCAGCTCTGATATTAGAACACATTGAAGGGGAGGCCTGAGAAGTGGGCCAATTTTATTTGCTCAGCTGACAACATGATAGTGGTTACTGTTAAAAGGAGCCATTGGATGATATAAAAAGGTTCTCTACATTCCCTGCCAAATCCTTCTATCAGGCTTCCATGAGTTCATATCAGGTCACTATGAGATTCTTTTCATCTCATAACACTGAACTCATTAATTTCCATGACTGATCTGAAACAGTAGCATGTACGGAAAAACCCCTAAATTTAGATGTATGACTAATCTGCTTTTGTTTTCCCTTTCCTGGATCCTCCTTCACATACAAAGTGGAATTTCAGCTTTGCTACAAAACATCATTTTGCTTGTTATATTTCCAGAACATTGGCCTTCTATCTGGTGTTCTTTGTTCATATTGACACTAATTGATACTAGCAGGGCTGTGACACTGCAGTAAGTTTTCCCACAGTAGAAGCAAAAGCACTGCAGGTTAGGCTGCCAGCCAAAGCAGTTAATGCTTCTCTTTGCATTCTTTTCAGCTCCCCAGAGAAGAGCTAGTTTGTGGACACCTGGCACTTAAAGATCCAGGACATTATTGCCACTGTTGTTGCTCTTAAAATACTTACCTGGAAATGGTGTCACTGCACAATCATGTTTCAGAAGCTTAACATATGAAGGAAAAATGATCTGAAAGTCTTCAGCTACACAATCTGTGATTAAAGCTTTAAACTGTTTTAATTAAAACTATTTAGACCATTTTAAAAAATGATCATTTCAGCCCACTTAAAAAATTAACACCAAATACACTCTTTGACCTAGGATTGATAAACATAACAATGAGATGAACAGCGAATATTTTTCTGTGTGCAGATATTAACTCCATGCAATATCAGCTGAATGAATGACAAACTTATTTTTCTGCCTTTTACTGTCCACACCTGTGCTGCAGTTCCAAGACTCTAAGAGAGGAGTGAGAATAAATGGCTACCTGGACCATACATCTGTTTACAAACTTGATATGCCCCATTCCACATAACTGAGCTTGTTGATTAGTTGCTGCCCTAGTATCTGCGTATACAGATTTGTGTGAGTGTCCTCAGAGTAACTCTAATAGAAAAAGAGTCTCAAAGCACAAGCATTAAGTCATGTGATGCCTTTTTATTTTTGTTTTCCCATCCCTTAGATCAAAATGTGAGGATATAAAATTTGACCTACTTCTTTTCTGCCTGACCTAAAACAGCTTTTACATGCACAAAACAGACTATTTTCTCCCAGACAATCAAATTTTGGATAAGTTCCCAAACACAAATAAAGACATTCCTTTGAGTACAATATAAATATTGACATAACAGAATTAATCAGAGGAAAAGGGGATCCATATTCAAAGGTCAGTCTTCTAATAATCCTAAACCACACCAATCCCAGAAAGAATGAAGTGTTTATTAAATAGAGCAGAGAATTGAAAAATCGGTTCCAGATTCTATACCTGATCAGTGGGGAAAGTAATATTCCTCTTTCCTGGCTTTTAGACCCAAGGTTATCCTGTTTCAGCACCAATAGGCAAGAGTCAGGCCAAGCCAGAAAAGCATACAATAAAAGACATGGAAATGATCAGAGATAAAACTGAGAGCAAAACTAAAAATAATTTTAAAAATCATTCACCTTTTCACCCTAGAAGACTTTTGCTTTCTGCAAACATCTGTGTTTGACTTTTAAACTCCTTGGGAGCCAAGGGTTCTTCTCTGCATACATACAGACTGGCAGCCAGAGCAGCTTGATCTCTAATGCTGGGATGCAGCTAGCAGTCATCACTTTGTTAAAATTTTCAGGGAGAGGTGGAGGAGTGGGCTTCAAACATACTCATATTAAGACCCTCAGAAAATACATCCTTAAGCAGCATCTCTTTAAAAGAGTGGGTGTTGGGACAGCCCTCTCCAACACATGCACATGCTCATATATGCACATGGGGACAGACTCTCTATTTTTCTTTTCTTAAAGTCTGCCAAGTGATTGAAGATCTGTCAGCAGATGTGAGGCAAATTCTTTCCTCAGGCAGGCAGGGAGCTCGTTGTGCAGTTCTGGTTGTTCACCGTAAGATATGTGAGCCCAGAGGGAAGGACAGTCACCCCAGGCACCCTTTCCCCGTGTCAGAGGCTTAGATCTAGCCAGCCTTGGAGTCTCCACTCTCCCAAAATCCTGCATTCCCACTTGACAGTTGGAGACTATCCTCCCTCTGCTTTTGTTCATGACTGAGATTGTCCTGAGAGAAAGGAAATGTAGGAAGACCTAGAATACTAATCTGAGCTCATAATGTCACACAGAAAAACTCATGCATGACACTGCTAGTCATCCTCACTGTTTGCCTTTTAGCACAGCCTGGCTCAACTTTTATGCAGATCAGACCACATTTGACCACATTCTCAGTCTCATGCTATATATAGGCATTGATCTGATGGGTTGCACCACAACTTCTCCCTATTTATTCAGGCAATTCCAGTGAGAAATAAGTGAACTTCATAAGAAAAGATTCCATAAAAGGCTTTAGGAATACCACTGTTGGATAAAAAGTGATGCAGAGCCAAGTGGTCTGTTACATGGATATGATCAGTCTGTACAAGTTGGTCTTAGCAGTCCCATGCTTGGCTTTGCTTTGTGGTCTAGACCTGGTCAGTGTCTCTCAGCTGTGACCAAGTGCTCCCACTCTGAAACCGTCCCTTGAAAAAAGCACTGTGTCCATCTATAAAGGTTTACATTTTCTTAAAAGTAATTCCTGCCCAGTTCTTTGAAACTGTCCTCATGCCCACTCTCTAGAAAGGGTATGACAGGAAGAGGCAGTGATGGCTTCCTGCATTTCTAAATGAAGAGCTCAGATTCAGGGGAGGGATCAGCTTTCTCTACTTGACAGCTGTAAGCAAATTCCACCTTAGAGCGAATGTCATTCTGGGGTGCCTACCTTGACTTCTGCATTCAGTCCAGAACTTCGGTGCCCTTAACTGTGGCTGGGTCACCTTCTTGACCTGACTCCTAAAATACCAGCTGCCTTAGCATCAAAGGTCGGTGCAATCAGGTCTTTCATCGGCTCTAAACTTGCAGAGAACACTATGAAACATTCACTAGGAACAGCAGGAAGAACATTAGGACAGTAATGGAGCTTTACTCTGGCTTTAGTTTCACCTGTGTTCATGCTGCTCCTTGCATTGCTGGCACCCAGCAGCCCTTAGAAGTGAGCGTGCAGGTGGCAGCCTGGCACAGGACAATGGGGGAGTTCCCCCAGCTGCAAGCAAAAGCCCAGGCCATTGTGTGTATTGGTGGTAAGAGGCAATGTGTGCTGGTGAACTGTACATCCTCTAACTGGAATTTCCCCTTCGGTAGAGAAATCCACAGTGTCACAATGAATGCATTTTTCCAGGTCTTGTGAGCCATCAGACTGATTCCCTTTTTTTGTCTCTTATAGCAAGCATTAATTGTCATCTGAAAATATACCCTTTATTTTATTTGGGGCTTTTGTTTGGTTCTGTTTTTACCTATCTTTTCCCCTATCGCTTTTACTGTCACTACTTCTGCAAAAATATTCTTCCTCCTGACAGTTTGTTACTGAGCTATTTACACCACTCCAGTGTTTGGGAAATATTTAGGGTGGTTTGTTGTCATTATATTACACAAGTTCTATTGTCTTTAC
Organism: Melozone crissalis; assembly: GCF_028551555.1. NCBI lineage: Eukaryota > Metazoa > Chordata > Aves > Passeriformes > Passerellidae > Melozone > Melozone crissalis. The sequence goes on along the minus strand of NW_026535782.1, from coordinate 10,859,593 downwards.
ACTGCAAGGGTTCCATATTGCTAGAGTTTTGTACCTCCTTGATGTTTCTTGTAGGCAGCTCCTCTAGGCACTGACTCTTCCTTGCCCTCATAGCAGCCAACAGACTCCAGGTCACCTCAACAAACCAACCCACTCTTTTATAACACTCTTGTGACTGGCTATAGCTGTGGCCTGTTAAACTCAGATCTGCTCCTAATCCTTAATAATTGGCTCAGCTGCAACTCTTTAAGGGGTAAGGTTACTTTCTATACTACCTTTATTTGCTTATGTTCCATCCCCCTACAGTGGTTAGGTAAATATATCACAGAATTCCCAAGAGGCATGTGTCTGTTAGGTCTGTGTGATCCCACCTCCTCTTGGTATCTTGGTGCTGGATTATGGCAGTGCCATGTGGGGCAGTTGTCCCTCCACTGTTGCCAGGTCTGCTCATCCATGAAAGACACACTCTGGAGATACAGGAGTGAAGGAAAGGCTCTACATGCTGCTCACTCAAGGACAGAGCTGAGACTGCAAACTAGCAAATTTATCCAGTGTATTCAGAGTCATCATCTACCTGATCCATGTGAAAGTCTGAGGGAGAGCCTTTTTATTTCAAGAAAAGGAGGGATACAGCCAAATTTGGAATCTGGCCTTTTTTTACCATGTGTATTGATAAGCAGAGAGACAGAAGCTCTTCTTTCTTCATGGTCATCTTCACTTTCTGTAAAACTTCTGTAATACTTGAATTTCCTGCAAAATTTACAACCTTCAGCAATAGACTCAAAAGGAAAGGATTAAATTCACCAACACCTTACTGCTATTTGAAGTACAGTGATCTTTCCTGGACACAGGGAGTCATTGTCTTTATCACTTCTAAGGAAATGTGGTTGGAAAATTATAATATGTGCACACATATGTGCACATATTATAATTGATTAAAAATATCACATTGGGATCTCCTATGAAAGATAAAATCGTCCTTCCAATTTTTGGACATAGCGGGGTTTTTGGTATGTTTAATAGTTTTTTGAGCTTTGTTCCAAACTAGCTGCTGATGACAGGGTTTGAGGCAACCACATTTTACTGAGCTACCATAAAGAAATCATGACCAAAAAAAAGAGAAATTACCTCAAGATCCTTGATACTGCACAATTTTATTTTTTTTTTTTAATTTGACTGAAAACGTTGTCATGGCAAAAAGAAACTGAGGACTGTGACAAGAAAATGGGATTAACCCTGACAAGTCAGGAATAGAATGAGTTTTACATATTTGTATTTGCCTTAAAGGCATTTTAATTTGTAGGAAGATTACTCCATTGTCAATCCAATGCAGAAAAGCAGTTATTAGTGGCTAATAACCAGGGGCACAAATCTTTTTAACTTCAAGATTTTTAAATACTTGGCATAATGTTTTTCAGATTTTTAAATTTACATCTAAGTAATAAATTCTAAAGTTGATCAATATTATTTAGAAGTATTTGTTAGCATTTGTCAAACAATTTTGCTTTAAAAATAATCCTTTTCTTTTAAATCTGGAATGTATAGTTTCAATGTTTTTTGTGAGATATACTTTTATTTTTCTCTTTGGAAATGTTCACTTGAAAATTGAAGCGTCAAACAAGAAGATTGATAAAGAAGAAATATAAAACTTTTAGTTGACCTGACACCATGTTCATAGTGCTGTTATCAGTTATATTTTAAGGAGAGGTTCTGCAGGGTAAGGCACTAAGCTTCAATTGGGACCCCTTTTCCAGTCAGTCTTGTTGCCAAAGGGCTGCAGCAGAGAAAAGCAAGAAATGGAGATTTTTTTAAATCATTACTGCTTTGACCTAGAAATATTTTTTATCCATTTCTGAAATCAAGATTAAAAAAAATTATGTATTTAACAACTTGTTTGCTATCAAGGATGGCAAGTGTATTTGATTACAGTTTCTTCCATCAATGCTCAGATTCAAAGTAGCAGAAAAGAAAAAAAGGATAAATTATGAATCAGGAGAGTAAGTTTTATTGACACCAACGGATCCAAAAAATCCTCTTTGCTTCTGTAAACTTCAAGAAACAGATAAGTGAATGCATCAATGTACCATTTATCTTGTGTCTGAAATGAAAATTGGGTTTAATAGGAAAAACAAACCTACCATCTTCTGCTTAGGAAGTAAAAAACAATCCATTATATCATAATGTTATTTGTTTGAGGATTATGAAGCAGTATAATTCTTTAACAAGATCATGCTGTGTGCTCTTGATGTGGAGAACATTGCTAATTCCATTTTGTCTGCTCTCCCACACAACATAACTTGTGACAAAGTATTGTGTTAGGTTTTTTTTTCTGGAGAAGTCAGAAGTTGGTGTAAGTGACTTTAACCCCTTCAAGTAATAAAAGACAAAAAATACTGATGAAGCTGTGCCACCTTATGTTTATAGACTGGTGTCAATAATAACATATCATCAGCCACAGGAAACTTGTGTGATCTCATTAATTAGATTTCTGCTCCATCAGTGATTGAAGACAAAGAAAGCAAGAAATTAATCTTTACCATCAAAATGCAACAGGAAAAAGGAGTCAGTTGACCCAAGTACAGTCATTACATGTTCCACCTCTGGAAAATACTACAAACACTTTCTAGCACAAACATCTTTGCCCTCCTGTGGTGTCAATAGGAACCATTATCCACCATAAGCTGTGGGCTGTTTCTTGAATATGTTTAATGGTAGTGCCGAAGGGGAATTACATACAAGCTGTGCTGGCAGGAGGGCCCTAAAATGTGTGTAGAAGTTCTAATGGCATGCATAATGAGAGCAGCTGTATGTCAACATGCTGTTTCACAACACTTCTTTAGGTCTGCTTATGCTCCTGTCTGGACTTTTCAGACAGATTTCTTGTGCTACATTTATCTCCTTGATGCCTGAGGGGGATTTAGGTGTAAATCCCAAAATTAAAGGTAAACATTGTATGCACATTGCATATCTAACATGCAAAACTGATAAGCACATAGTACATCATTCCTAAAATGGCATGAAGTCAGGGAAGAAGCTGAGAGCCAGAACTCCCAGAAAAATAGTTTAAAGTGGAAGAGTCCAGCAAGTTAGAAAAGTCCAGCAAATGCAGCAGAAGTTTAATCTATGCTCATGAGGACAGACTTGTGTAAACTCCTATTAAAAGGCTGCTGTCCATTCCAGAGTCAGGTGGCAAATACCCTTATGTGGTTCTTTTGACATCAGATTACACATTCTGCAAGCCTCAAAGATAGGTCCCACTCCAGTACAGCTGCTGACTCAGACTGCAGGGAGATAGGGTTTCTGTTTACAGAACCAGCGTGGAGCTGAGGGGACGACCCAGTGACATATTGGAGTTCATCTGGGGGAGTAGGACTTGAAGTGACACTGCATGTGCTACACTGCCAGGCTGCAGATTTATAAAAAGAAGTGCTGTGAAGCAGATGGTTCACTTCCACCACAGACACCATTTTGATAGGCACAACTGAGAAGTAGATCCTGATGATATGCACATATATGCATACATACACACTCTGTGTGTATGTGAGTGTTAGCTGGCAAGTGTACCTTGAATACAGGCTAGGATACAGCACTTATGCCTTTGTGGCTTCCTGAGGTTTCTGTTTCTTCTTTTTTCTTTTTTTTAATTTTTTTTTTTTATAAGACAGAACATGCCTTTATGAATAGTTTTATATTTCAGCAATACACATCTTGCAAAATTTCCATTCTGCTGCTGCTCACTTATATGTTATCCACTTGGGAAAATCCCTTTTCTCATCACCCAGCTCAGAGGAGCAGACCATGGGCTTTGGAACAAGCCTCAAAGAAAATTCAGGGATTTTTGGGTGAATGTGGAAAGCCACAAAATTCTTGGGAATAAAAATAGAGGTGTGGTTGGTAGGGGATAACTAGGAGTTCCTAGGAATTGAAGGCTTCCCCTGTCCCCCATCATAAATTCAAGATGGGGAAGGCTTTATACGTTTTTCTTGAAGTGTCATACTCCTTTTCCTCATCCTACTCTTCACCTCAACTTCTGGTTCACCCTTGTCAGTCCCTTCTCTACCACCTTATGGGAGCATATCCAGGAGTTTTCTGTGAAGGCAAAATGGGGAAGGAGCACTAGGGAAATATTGGAGAGTTGTTGGCTTGTGGCAGACCATGTACAAAACAGTTCACTGTCTGGCTCTCCCAGTCCAGGCTTACCAAAGTAAGCCTACTAAAGCAGCAACAAATGACACAAAACAGTAATTTTAAGTATGTTGATAAAAAGTTGAACTATAAGAACTACCTTAGCTGGTTTTGCCTTGCTATTCAGTGCAGAGATAGAAAAATCACTTTGTACTCAAAATTTGAGAAAGAAGCAAATCCTCTGGGTGTTGCCTCAGCCACATATATCTCCTTGGACCAAAAATGGAGAAAAGATAATTGATTAATAGTAAATATCAAAATTGAAATGGATCTCCTTAAAAAAAGTTGGAAGCTAAAAACTAAAATTGATACTAAAAAGCCACAATTTAGGAATTATTTTACAAAATGAAATTTTGAAAATGCTTTAGTATGGGCCATATGACCAAAACATGAATCAAAACCACTTGCTTAATTCTTTTGTGGGGTTTTATACCTTTTAAATTTGAAATAACAATCACTAAAAAGATGAAAAAGGGCTAAAAGTGACAGAGAATATTTTTTCTGGTTTTTTTTTTATATTTCAAGATCAAATTTCATCATTATTTACATGTTATAACAAAATCCTGTTAGCCCTCTTTAAAAAGATGTTTCTTATGGAATCCAAATTTCTAAGCTTAGGAAGCAAAAGCCATGTCTAGCCCTCTACCTACAAGGAGATGATCAAATTCCTACCTGGAAGTTGTATGTTGGGTTTTGTGTGACGTCTGTGTGACCACTTCACCAGGATGCAGTCAGCATGGCAAGCCAGTTCTTTTGATCATCTTTAGCTTATATCAAGGGGTCCTAACACTTGTATTTTCATTTCCTTGAGGTCTCTCTCAGCACTGTCCCTCCTGAAGCATAAGGCTGCCTGTAAAGTAAGGAGCATCCTGGGATTTGTGCAGAATAGGTTGCATGTGCTCACCCTGAATAACTCCTGTGTCGCAGACATCTTTTTATGAAAATCCTTCCTTGGAGTTTTTTCCTCCTGGGAAGCTGAGAGGCCACAGGGACAAAATGTAAGCAATGGTTTTCTGCTGCTGTGGAACGCAACAGGTGCATCTGTGATTGGTCTCATGTGGATGTTTGGAATTAATGGCCAATCACAGCCCAGCTAGCTTAGACACAGTGTCCGAGCCACAAACCTTTGTTATCATTCTTTTCTATTCTATTCTTAGCTTAGCTAGCCTTCTGAGATTAAACCTTTTCTTCTATTCTTTTAGTATAATTTTAATGAAATATATGTCATAAAATAATAAATCAAGCCTTCTGAAATATGGAGTCAAATCCTTGCCTCTTCCCTCATCCAAAGACCCCTGTGACCACTGTCACACTCCTGTTTGTGAAAGCCAAGTTAAAATACTCAAGAAGAAGGCAGCTCACCTGTGAAAGTGAGCAAAAAAGGAGAGAAAAGAGTAGTAACACAAAGTCTGCTGATAAGTGATGAGTTGACATGCAAGTTTAGCTCCTTCTCACGATGAAAGCCATTCCCACGTAGCAGTGCCCATGTTTCTGTAAGGAGACACCCCACCTTTGCACCTCAAGCCCACCTGACCACATGCAGGGCAGTAGAGCAGCCACAGCACCTGCTGGGAGCTGCACAAGGACACAGGGGCACAGTGACCGCCTGAGAAACTCAGGTTCCTTTGGTGGGAATGAACAGGGAGGGCAGACAGGTGCAGATATACATCTGCTCCAGGAATGCATGTGGAGAGTGCCAGGATAACAGCCACATTCCACAGGCACCGTGATGCATTTCGGAAATGCTCTGTGAGTGCTCTCACAGGGACTCGTGCACATGGACCAGCACAGTCACACAAGAGCAGCTTGCCAAGATAACAAAGCTTTGGGAGGCCAGCATGTAACTTTGACTCTTTAATGATCTTTAATTACAAACTTTCTCCATTTGTACTGTGTTTGTTCAGTAGCTGGATACCTTATGTTCCTTTTCAGTTCAGAAGAACTAAAACTCTGCCTTGGGGTACTTATCTCAAATTCCATTCATAAACCACCCTAGAGAGCTCCCTCATGGCTATCATTAAACTCCCTTCCTGCGCACACAGGCAGCAGGCATAAAATTCACAGAACCTGAGTTTAGTGCCTGACTTTGCTAACAAATTGAAATCATTGTATGTCACTGTAATATTGTATATATCACTTTTGTGCTTGCTTTTTTTCTTTGTCTTTAGAGGAGGTATTGATTTTGGTCTTTAGCATTTATACATACATTGGGCCAATATTTTTAGCAAGAAGGTATTTTTTAAAGCAGGAAACATCAAAGCTGGAGGGCACTTCTAGGCAGGGAACTGGATAAAGCCTGTGACAGTACTTCATACAATCTGTGGCCTCATGATTTTAAGATGCACAATATTTTATGGTGTATAAAGGTTGTTGGGAAGTCAATTTAGTCCCGTACCAGGAATTTTTTTTTGCCTCTGCATTATACTATTCAGATAAGATGCTGGCTGTAGCTTCCCAACAGCAACTCAGAACAGGTATCTAACCTTGTGATTTATCCAGGTAATTTACATTACTTGCTTATCTTGACCTAAACCATTTAAAATCAGCTTAGGTATCCTCACAGGAAGTGAAGATATCCTTTTCAACTCCATTGCAGTCATACCCTGAAGAGATAAACAGGTCACTATACAGAGCTTCTCAAGTTCTGGTCATGTAGCATAGTAGGTAACAACATGACTGTAATATACATCAATAGCAAAAATGACGTGAGAAATAGTTGGGTTTGGAACTTGGGAATGTATCAGATTTGGGACTGCAGTTTCCTTTTTACAATATGCCTTTCCCTAGTCTTCAATATTTAAATTAAAAACTGTTACCTGTTCCACTTTAGACTCTCATATAAGTTTTTTTTTCCATAATTTCACATGGAGCACTCATGGACAAACATCAAGCATTTAAATACATACTTAAACAGCAATCCATGAATTTGTTTTCTTTTTCCCATCTATCTTCAACCAATTCAGCAAATCCTTTACATTTTTATAAGCCTCATTCTAACACAGAAGGAAACAAAGCACTATTATAAGAAATTGTGAAAAGGGAAACTGTAATGACACAGGCTTGACCTGGATTTCATAAAAGGAATTAAGTTACTCCAATTATTTAAAAGCATATGTTATTAGATTATCTAAATCCATATCAGGAGCAGAATTTCTGCACTAAGTTTCCTTGGACCACAAAATAGAAATAAAATTCTAATCCCTTAAATTTTAACATCCTGATTTACAACCAGATGCATCAGGCACATGGAGGGATAAACAAGAGAAGATGACAGTGTCATGAAAACCTCTGTGTTGTAGGCAAGGACTTCAGTCCAGCATGTATTTAAACTGGTGTATACAACAGAGGCTAGGCCAGCACTTCACAGCCCCAAGGAGACTGCAATCAGCCTGTGGACAACTGCACCCATGCTAGGGCTCCCATGGAACCAGACAAGTGGTTATGAGCAGTTTCAAGTGACTTCAGGGCTCCTATGGCACTTTCACCTCGGCCTCTACTTCAAGTCCTTCAAAATAAATCAGAGTGGCACCAGGCATAGCCATCTGCAAATTGGAGCTGGGAGCAACATGCCAAGAGGGAATTGACCTTTAAAAATCCTTTGGCAGTAACCTCCTGATCACCACTTAGCAGAGCGCTTGGATGCAGAATCTGGACCCTTATGTCCCTAAAAAAATTTCTTAAAACCAATTTTATGGACTAAAATTATTACTGCAAATATGATTCTTGGCCTAATTCGCCAAGAGTGGTAGGAATTTATTGCTCCTATGAGGGGGGATTGTCTTCATATTGGTAACGCTTTTTTTCCCCTAAAATTGTCAGACAAAAGCATAGTTCCTGCAAAGGAAATTGAAAATATGGCTCACTGTTCCCCATTCCCAGTGTTTACCCAGCTCTCTGAACACAGGGCTGCCTGTTCCTGCTATCTCTTCCCCAAGCAGGCTCGCTGTTCCCAGCACAAATGCAGAGCAATAGTTTAGAGTGGCTGACAGCGCTTGAGCGAGCACTGGCTAGGGCTGGAAGTACCTGCCTCGCTGAATAACATTAGCATTGATGTTTCCTGGTGTCTCATATCTCCTGCTCTCTTATTACAGCTTTGTCAGAGCTGGAAACCACTGAAGAAAATACAACCTAGTGTGTGAAAGCCCCATGGTTTAGCAGTGTCATAAAGGTTTTGGAAGAACTGGCCAAGACTTCACAAACAGCTTTCCTCATTTCAACATAGGGCAGAGCCTAGCTGAACAATTCATGTACAAGCTTTGCCTTAAATTTCTTCTTAGCTATACATGTGCATTCAAAATATTTTTGCAACTAGAGGATGAAAAAGCCACCTAAACTTAAGGAGATAAAAGAGAGGACAGATGTTATTGATGTTGTTTAGTTATGCAGGGGTCTGAATAAGGATTCATCACATGTCATAGTTATGACTGCTTTGCTATCACAGAGCACCAGATCTGAGAAATTAAATTCATCTTTTGGGAATGAGATGCTGGGAAATTTTGTTTCTTGCACTTTTGAAGCAGTAAAATTAAAGATAATTGAATTTGCTATGATGAATTGGCACACAAGAAATAAACAAATATTTTGTCCCTGAACCATGAGTTTTCCTCCTAGAGGCAGCCCCATGTTTTGAATACCAAGCTGGATTATCCAGGTTAATGGGAGAAGAAGGTCTTCCATTTCTGCTGCACTCACTGGAAACTGTGCAGACATTGTTCCATAAAACTGTGAGATTTTCAATCAAAATATGCTGCAGTGACCTATTTTCTCCATGCAAGTGCCTCACCACCTCAATGTTATTCCTGTCACAGGGACTGACATGTTTTGCTGTTGTAGTCTCTGTTTGCAGATCCTCTCTAACGTGCTAGGTTGATGCTGCTTCATCCAGGGATGTCTCTGCTGGTCAGTGGAAGCCAAGCCCAAATGAGAATCCTAGACATTTAGTTCAGCCACCAAGTGTCTCTATGCTTTTCAGCTGTTTGCATCCAGCTTTTAAACAATATTTTTAAAAGTATTAATAATTTTGTCCTTTACAAAAACCCATATGTTTTATTGAATTGAAGGTCCTGAAAAAACATGAAAACACAACAATGATAAAACATGACTGGAGTGAAATAGTGAAATCCTTGTTCTTAAAAAAATTGCTTTGGCTTCTTTAATTGCTTGAAGAGTTTGGGACTGCAGCTTGGCTTTTTACCACACAAACCATCTGCCTGGCACTGGCCTAGTGCTGACTTCAAGGGACAAATCCTGACTGACTCACCACTTGTGAATCATTGTCTCACTTGGGGATTTCCTCTGAATTATTCCACTCCAAATCATCATGAAAAGGACATTCTACTCATTCAATAGCATAAATAAGAATCAAGAAAAAATTTAAGCAATATATAGTTACTGTGGCATAGTAAATCTGCTTAGTCCCTGAGTTTCAATATCAGTTTTGCTAAGTACAATGCTTTTGCCTGAGGATTTTGGGTTGTTTTGTTTTGGTTTTTTGTTGTTGTTTCTTTTTCTTTTTTCTTTTCTTTTCTTTTCTTTTCTTTTCTTTTCTTTTCTTTTCTTTTCTTTTCTTTTCTTTTCTCCTTTCTCTTTTCTCAAAGGCCTTCACTTAGTGTGACAGTTTTACATATCACTTTAATCACTTCAGAAGTTGTCTATTTATATAAGCTACTAATTGTTCTCCCCTCAAGCAGTAGCACTGCTCTCTGAGGTGTGCAGGTAATCGATCCTGCTAAAGACATGAATATTTCCACTAAATGCCAATCTAGAAAAAGTAATTAGATCAACAGTGGTAAAAGTGGGGGTCTGTTGCCAGGCAGAGGAAAGGCAAGAAATGAGGGCATTGATATTAAGAACAATTAGAAATGAACAGTGTAGGCAGTGGGAACTGTAGCAGAGAGAGGCAAGATGAATGTTGTGGTCAATGCATGGTATCAGGAATGGGAAGTGATTTGCAGATAAAAGGAATGACAGAAAAGTAAACAGCGATTTGGATGGAACAGAGAGAGTCCAAAAATCTTTCAAAGATCTTACGTATTACTCAAGTGGGAGAATGAAGTGTTTTCTACTACTTTTATTATTATTATAGACTGCAAATTATCTTGGGAGGGTCTGCAGCTTATGATGTTTGTATAAAATGTCATACAACATAGTTGCTGTGTTCTGTAATGTAATACAGAATAGTTTGAAAACATGCTGCATGTATTAATGGAACAGCATACCTTTACCTTCTGTAAGGGCAATTTTCCAGTTCTGGCTCAGTAAAATGTTGAGGCAGCCCTAGAAGTTCCTCTTTTGGGCACATCTCTCTCAGCCCACATTTCTCTGCATTTTGTTCTGTTGCAGAATAAAATATCCACAGAAAATTTGAATTGATTTTCCTTTGCATGTGACTATTAAACAATGAGGTTATATCATATAATATTGATGTTTTCAAAAAATTAATTCTGGTTCTGTAGCTTTTGGCAGCTGGCAGTATGTGTGAGCCCTTATACCCGTGTTTATGCTGAACACACTGTGCCTCAGCATGATTCTGAGGTGGTGAATAGACTGTGTGCACTGTAAGGTATTACCTCATAGAAATACCAAATGTTGAGATCCGTATTTACGTAATTGCTGCACATTACATAACAGTAGAATATCTACTAGTTGGCTTTTGGTTTTGTTGTTAATTCTTTTTCTTAAGGGAAGTGTCAAATTTGTTCCTGTTTGCTTAGCTGATTTAGAATAGGAGGTCAGTTCATGCTGAACTTCCAAACAACACAAAGCTAAAGAGGTTTTAAACAACCAAAGGCCAAGGGTTAACAAACACCACTGGTTCCAGGCAAGCCTGTGGGCTGGCAGGAGTAATGTGTTACTTAATGGACAAATAATCCCAAGCAGGGATGCCCAGTGGATTAAAAATGCTTGCAAAAATGTTACTTTATAAAACTAAATAGGAAAATGGTTTGTAAACTGTAATTTGCTGTGACAAATGTAGTACTTGCTCGTAAAATAACCAATAACATTATAGAATTTGGGCAACCAGGGGTATCAGAGAAGTTTATTGTCTTATCATAAAAGTTTACATTTTAGTCTCTTACTTTTTACAATGCCAAGTACAAAGAAGCTCTTATTCTAACATAATTTTATAATTTTATAATATTTATCTAACATAAATTTAAAAATGTGAAGTATTGCCTCTTCTTAACTTTATTTTTTCTTAATAGTAAGAAGCAGCAATAAATGCATAGCCAATAAACAATCAACTTCCCAAATTATTCCTATATTCCAATGGCCAAATGATAAACCTGATTTTAACTTTGTGTAAAATTCATATGGGTATCCATTGAAACTACTTAAAACTGCCTTCACTTTACCAAGGATGTGCAAGAAGCCTTTAAGATAGTAACAGAAAATAAAACAATATCCAATGTCAGCTCTTCTGCTGATTTTTATAATAGCAATTCATTTAAAGTGAATATTTAAAGTCATTCATTATATGTCAGGTACTAGCAATATATGTGGTAAAACCTTTATTTCTAGATTGTCCAGAAGAGATTGTAGGTGGTTTACCTATGAGTAGCAATAATTAATTTAAAATATTCAAAGATATCATAGCTTTTTTTAGTGTGGACACATACTGTATTTTTGCTACAAAGTCTGGGGCCTAATGAGAGTCTCTGGCTGTCCTCGGTGAAATTAGGATGGTCACTTCCTTAACCTATCTGCCAGCTTCCCTCTTACCTCTCTCTACACTCAGGTGCTCCAAGAAAAGAAATATTCACAGTGGAAGAATATTATGTCCAGATAGAAAGGGCAATGACATATGTCTGTAAAGCAGCACAAAAGCTTTCTCATACATAACTCAATTCTGGCTATCTGTAAGAAAATTTTGATGTTCAGGAAAAATTCTAATTAGCAACCAGATTTAATAACAGTAGCAAGTAGCATTGGAAATTAATGCCACAGAAGATATTCAGGGACTCCTCTGATTCCTGCTGTATTCAGGCTCAGTTCCAAGTCTGTTACAGTTGGTATGTGTAACTAACAGCAATTAAATTAACCTTTGACTTATAAAAATTAATACATAATGAAACCAAACAGAAAGCAGGGGGTTAATTTTTAGACCTATTTCAGAATAATTATCTTTTTGTCTTTTACTTCTATATGAAACTTTGTCATATTGCAGATTTTTAGGGAGTTTGTCTACTTTCCCATATTCAGATCCAATGAGTGTAGAAAGGCAACCAACAAAATCAGGCAAGATTTGGCCTTTTTAACGTGGGCTTTGTATTTATGCTACAGAAACTGGTTTTCAGTTAGCATAGATTCAAATTTATTAGCAGGGTAATCAAATGAAAAAGTTACATGAGGTTTGCCCAGCTTGCTTTCAAACAACAGAAACAGAGCTTCCTAAATTGTATTGAATTCATCCCAAGGTTTTGAGCAGTTGCTGATCCAGTGATGAACATTTGCAGCCAGGCCACAGCACCCCCAGGTGTGAACAGGAACCTTTGGGAAGCACATTGCCTCACCCTTGATTTATATCAAATCTTCTGCAGCTGAAAGAGACACCTTCAGCTGTTCCGGTCAAAATGGATGCAATCATTTTAACCCTACTTAGCCTGGATAAGATATTTGATCTAGTTTCCAGTTAGCAAACACAAGATTACATTCTCAGCTGGTGTCTACCAAACTCAGTGGAGCTGTGTCACTTTATACCAGGTGGGGAATTAGCCTGGGCTTTTGTTTTCTCTTAAATCAAAGTTAGACCAAAGACAAACCCAGAGCCTCATCACATGGATTTGGGGTTTGTTGACAATCTGTGCAGGTGTTGTCTGTGGTGACCTCTGTATTGTCTAAATATGAGACAAAGCAAAATGCCTGTGTTTGTTATCCCTACTTTTCAGCACTGTAGCTGCACAGACACAGCGTCAGCCGGCCTGTTTGTCTATAGGCAAAACAGTGGGTATCTTACAATAGAGCTCACATAGGGAAATAAAGGGAAGTGATGAACATCATGTGAACATCTTATGAAGTAGATGAACTTTAAAAAAACTAAGGAAAAAGAAATAATGCTTATCTTCATTAGAAATTAAAAATATCCATTTTCCAAAAAGTATTAAATAGAAGTTATTCTGTAAAGATAATAATTTTTTAATAGAACATAGTATAAATGTCTTTTTAAAACCTTAAAGGAAAAAAAATTTCCTTGAAGAGGGAGGACATTTCATTGCAACTAAAGTATTTCTCAGTAAAAGCCAGAGTCAAATACACAAAGCCGCTCTGGAAAACACTGCAACCATTTATGAAACCTCACTACTCTGCAGACTCACTATCTGGTTGATACCAGTAAAAGATTTCTGTCAATCCATCTCATCATCATTAAGGTAGGCCAGCTAAGCATCACAAAGAAGCAGCAACCAGGAGCATAGTGTCATATTTTGGAGAAAACTCATTTAGTAACTGAAAGTAGAAATCAAAAATGATTGAAAATTTGTGTCAGTACACATTGGAGGATAATCATATTTTAAGAAGATCTCAATCTATTTTCACTTTTCAGAATAAATGCTATTTTCTATTCATTGTATTTCTTTAACACTTTTACACAGATACATGCTGGCTTGTGTTGATGCACACATGAAAATGTATTAGGATCTGTAAAAAACTTTGGAAACTGTTGAGTAGAGAACATAGCATTATATGCTCTGTCATGAAAGCCTGAACTGGCATTTGCCAGTATCATCAGGGAGCTGTGAAAACAAAAGTAACTTCAGAAGAAGAACGAGAACACGTGATCTTAAAGTCCTGCACTCGGGTTAATTGAATTCCAGTAGGAAGAAGCTCATGTGTCACTTTTAGTCACTTTAGTCTTTTTAACAGTGGAAAGAGCCAGCCCCTGAATAAATCACAACTCAGTAGTTTTAAATGAACTACAGACAGAAGACAAAAGCTTTGCCTTGTGAAATTCCTCATAATATCTGACTGTTGTTTCACTAGTACACTATTAGATCTCTGTTGAAACATTTAAGAGACCCATACATGGGTCTTCTGGTTTTTCCTAAGGGATTCAAGGTGTCTCATGATTCAAGGTCCCTTGTCTTATCAAATCTCTCCTTGCAGGAATAGTCCTCTAGGGCATCACAGGTTCTGCATTAAGTAGTGGTTTGAAATCCTCATGCTAAATTTCTCTCTTTCCCACAATTCCTCTTTGGATAAGTTTGACAACTTACCATAGTAAAATAAACCAAGTTTCTTTCTCCTAAATTCTTCTTATGGCCCAAACACTGCAGAGCAAGGTTGGATATTGCTAACTCTGCTGTCAGATCTCAAGAAAACCTGTGATCTTTGCTGCAGCAGAAAACTTTGCTGAACATAACAGTTGGGGATTTAAATAATCATACAATATTTTGGGTTGGAAGGCACCTTTAAAGATCATCCGACTAGGCAAGAATGCCTGCCCTGCAGGCTGCTCCACCTACCCTGGGAGCACAGAATGTGTGGCTGAAGTGCTCACAAGGATTTAGTTCAAAAGCCAGTGGGACACCTACAATCCAATCACTGTCTCACAGGTGACTGTCACTGGCCAGAGCTCATGCATGGCATTAAATGAAAGGATGATTTTGCAGTGGGAATTTGAGGAAATGGTGGCCCTGCAGATATCTCTACTCCCCAGAGTTATGGTTTAAGGATCTCATGCAGCTCCCAAATCCACAGCTTTTCTTGCACATTAGCTATGTGTGTAGCATGTGTTTCATCCATCACTGGATTTCTGCAGTTATACCAAATTAAGAAGGGCTGACCTGCCTTCTGGATTTAACATGAGTCAATTTTTTCTCCCCAGAAAGGCAACTGAACCTCTCACACACTTCAGCTGACACTAGGCAGTATCACCAGAGCGTTTGCAGTATTTCCTAGGAATTCCCTGTCGGTCAGAAATAGCACAGCCATGCCAGTTGCTTATCAAAGGAAAAGTGGCGAGGCTGGAAAGCCAGCCTCTCTAATAGAGAACAGCAGATTGTGGCCTGCAAGCAGAGTGCCATGTGTCACCAGCACTCAGCACATAGGTGTGCAGCCCTGCAGCACAAGCCCAGAGAGAAGAGCTAAAAAGGGACTCTGAGGACAGCTATGGCAGCTGTTTGCACCCCCCTGCACTGCTGGCTGCCACAGATGGAACCAAGTGGTCACATGCACTGGGCTGTGGAAAGAATGTGTGCTGCCTGGGACAGAGAAGTGTCACTTGGTGTGACTTCCCCACAGTGTTTGACAGCAGTTAACAGAGCTGTCTCCCCAGCTGACCCCTGAGCACAAAGGTGCTCTCAATAAAAGCTGTACTTCTCACAGTGCATCATCTTTTGGATGTCTAAGGCAGTTATTTGAAGCTAAACAGCAGTTCTTCAGGCTGTATTGGACTCTAGTATGGGAACCCCCAAGATACCACTAAGTGGTTCATTAATTCAGTGAAGGAAAAATTTCAGCCTTGAAATCCATCACAGTAATATTAGAAAGATCTTGCACCCAAAAGCATCAATCTGGGCAGACTGCCATGGTCATAAGATCAAGGAAAATAATACCAGAAAGGACCTCAAGAGGTCATCCAGCTCATCTCTCTACCCAAAGGCAGGACAAGCTCTATCTGAATAGTTATTTTATTCTTTCTAGTCTCTCCCTGGTGATGGACATCCCATGCCTCTTCTGAGTAGCCTCCTACACCAATGAACTGCCCCTAAAATGCTAAACATTGCTTCAGCTAAGACTATTATTTCTTGACCTAGATGTGTCAGACTTGGAAATATTTATATTTGAATTTATCCCTTAATTTTCTATAACAAGTTCTTTATATATTTGAAGATGACTACCTCCCACCATTTTTCCCTAGAGTAAGCATAACCAAGTGCCTCAACTTTCCTTTCCATGGCACAGTCCTTTAGTCAGTGACCTGATCATTGTTGTTCCTTTCCTCTAGACTCTATTTCATTGTTCTCACACTCTTTCAGATAGAGCTTGGTGCAGACATGCCCTTGAGGGTTCTCTTAGGAAACATTTCATGAATGTGGTTTTCTCTATAAGCAGAGGATAAGCAGAGAAGCAGGTACAAGTGAGCACTTGTCACAATTTTCTGTGGAGTGTATATAACGGTTATGGTGCCCTTCCACTGTGGCAGCTATAGTTTTGTCAACTAAAACAATTTGAGTGACCTCTGTACGAGTGAGAGCTGCCACAAGGGACGTAGCTGAGATTAGCCACCTGAGCACTCAGCTTCCCAGGAATGAACAGTAAACAGCCCACACTATCACATCCTTCATCCTCCCAGACCACCAGATTTAAAACTCAACTGGCCATGACCATCCAGTCTCGGTTAAGTGCCTGTCAAGTCTTCACTACATCTATTCAGGAGTGTTGAACAGTTACACATCCATGCAGACTTTTGGTGAAGAGATATTTGATTTTTTCTAAAAATAATTTTCTGGAGACCTGTTCATAGCAATACTGAGGCTACCTTGTGAGACTACCTTTCCTAATGGTAGTCTCCACATTTGTGGAAAAGGAACAGCTAAGTAACAACGATTCTTTGCTCTGAAAACACCTCACACAATATTGAATTAGAAGTAGCATTATGTGCTTTATAAGACTGACTTGGCCAAGCAACATAATTCAAACATGGACTATTCACAGTAAATCCCCAATTCAAAAGAATGGCAAAAAGATTTTACAAAATAGGAAAAAAAAATAGAAGGTGTTCTTTTTACTTCTTTTACCAATGTACATATCCAGGCATATCAATTCCATACTGCTCTGAGAAGGCACATGACTTGGACTGAGCCCCAGAGCCTTGGGGCTGGAGTAAGCCTCAGGAAAACACCCACTTCTGTGTCAGAGCCACACTCATGCATGTGAGGATCACAGTGGCAGCATTATTATTATTATTATTATTATTATTATTATTATTATTATTATTATTATTACTATTATTATTATATTTATTTTACACTGAGGAAGATAAACCTTCCTGAGCATGGATGAGGATGCAATGTTTAGCTACAAATGAATTTACTTGATTAGAGGTATTAATTAGATCACTGGGTCATACCTGTGTTACGTGTCAAGGTCAAATGCTTAGATTTCCCCGGAGTCACAGATATAATTTGTGCAACAGCAATACCACAATGTAGACTTAGAAACATTTTATGTTATTTTAAAAATGTAGCCCTAATCACATGTATAACTTTAGAGTCTAAGAATAATTCTTCTTGTCCTTAGACAAAATTCTTCTGATTCCTTTCTTATCTCAGCTTGTCTCCTCTCTGCTAAAAGCATGCCCAAACACTTTGTGCCACATTTTTATTTATGTTATAATTAAAACATCTTAATAATTTCTTATGGGGAGTGGTCTTGTTCAGTTCACTATGTACTCAGATGATTGCTCTCATAATTGATTGTTGTACATTGTTACACAATTATCTAACTCACTATTATAATCTCACTTCTGATACTTGCTTCCTTTCTAGTTGCTAGTATAACTTCATCATATGACCAGTTCCTGACAAATCATTTGCATCAACATAATTTTAACAATGTTCTTGCTTCCCAGAAAAATAAATATATAGTTAAAGGTTAACATCTTTGCATCATTTTTTTTTAAGATGGAGCTTCTTGTCCTGATTTAGTTTTGGGGTTTTTTTAGAACAAATGAGTGTCAGTGAAATCATCTGATTGCAGTGAAAAATATAATGGATGTATATTTAATTTTTTTCTTTTTTTTTTTACTTTTTTTTTACTCTTCATAATAATATAATAATCAACATTACTATCAGAGAAATGGGCTCATGGAAAAAAAAATCTTACTGGAGAAATAGCAAATAGAGGTAGGTGACACCTGGGCAATTATAAGGAGGGCTGGAGAGATAAAAGCCTCCAGCAAATGATGTCCAGAGAGGAACACATGAGCCCAGACGAGCTGTATGTCTGCTCCTCAGTCCACATTGACTTTGCACCTTAAACAAGCCCTGAGAAGTGATCTTCTGCCTGGAGACTCCAAGTCGCCTGCCAGCTGTGTGCATGATAAACACAGTTCTGTGATCACTCTAAATATTGAAAATCTTGAATCCTCATTGTTTTCCCAATAATTCCTACTTTGTTACTTTTTTCAGGCTCAGCAACCAAACATTTCACTGATGTTTTCAGGGTCTTTACCGCTGCCTCCAAGAGCAGAAATAGCTAATTGCGAGTAGATCATTGTGAGCGAACAATGAAGGTTATTATTTTTCAGTGTATAACTTTCCATTTACTGATATTGATTTCATCTGCCATTTCATTGCTCAGTATCGTGAGACTGATCTATCACTCCTCACATCCAGCTTATACTTTTACTATCCTGATTAATTCTGTATCATTGTACATAAAATTACCTGTCAGCTCACCACCTTTTCACAATGCTTTTGTATTCAAATCCCTGGAGTGCTGAATAGTGCTGCAAGTTCTTTGCTGTGAAAAATTATTGTTCTCCCTACCCTTTGATTCCTATCTTTTCACCTAGTAGTTTGGAAGTGTGTTTACCCCTTTACCCTAGGACAATTCCATTTCATTAATGATGTTGTTTATATATTTTTAAAAAGTTAAGTTAGTAAGTTTAAATCAGCATTATCCAAATAATCCTTGTCTTCTTCAGAGGTTTGCCATAGTTTTGCAAAGTATGGCTTTTTTCTACAAAAGTTGTTGTGATTCTAGATCAATATATTTTATTTACCCTTTTGTCTACTAATTATTTGTAGTTATAATTTCTACTAATTTTTCTGATAATTACATCTGACCTACTGACCTGCTAGAGCAAGGAAGAGCCCTTTTTGATGGCTGATTGCCCATTTGCCACTTTCTATTATTTTGGTGTCAAATTGCAAGGTATCAGTCCCATGGACCCTTTCCAGTTCACCATGATCCAGTGCTCAGATTTTCACCTGTAGAGAAAATCTGCAGGATAGGCATTTCCTCAGTCTTTCCCATAATGACCAAAAAGCAAGAAGAAGGAAAAAAAAGTAGTGTATAGTGTATAGGCTTGTGCTAGTCATTCTTTACCACAGTCTTATTCACTAATGAACCCTTTCTTTAATAGACTCTTTTGCTTCTAAATTGTTTTAAATGCTTCCTCTTACTCCCCACCTTTTTTCCCCCGTTTCCTTTTTATTTTTTCTTTTTTCTTCTTTTTTTCTTTATTTTTTTTTCTCTTTGGAAAAAGATTTATTCAATTTCTGAGGAAAGGCTTTTTCTGTTCTTCATATAATCCCCTGTCCTCTGCTGTTCAATCACTAGTTTCGGGAAGAAAAATTGAAGAATATTGTCCTTTTAGGAGTGTTTTTTATGAGTAGTGCATGTTTTCCAAGATTCTAATACTCTAGCCTTTTAGCTAAAGTACTCCTTTTAATTACTTTTCTCAGTTTAACACAATGCTACTCTTTAGTGGTCCATATTACACAAGTAGGATGAGAATTTTTGCATGTTTGTTGATTACTGTTATTGTATTTTTTTACGCTTACAAGGACATGAAATTTGAATATTCTGTGTCCACTGTTGCATGGTGGATTTTGGGTAACTCTTATGTTTTATCAGATATTGTACATTAAATTCTGAGATATAAACCTAGAAATAGTCCTTATTTTTGTTTTTTTGACTTAGAGCTCCAGTGTGCAGATAGTTACAATGATGTTTATTGTGAGTAAAGTTTATCAAATGTTCATTCAAGTTTTCTTTTAATAATCTAGACTTCTTAATTGTGCTCTGTTTTGTATGTCAGTATTCTTTATTGTGTCTTTGTTTCTCTCTTCCCTAGTCCTCTGTCTTAAATGAGAAGAATAGCACATATTTGTGCTGGATTGAAATTAGGAAGACAAATATTCTATAATTTATGAATTATAACCAGAAGATGAAATGATAACAAGATTCATAGAAGCATTCAAGAGAAAAAATAAAAAGACAACACCCTTCAAAAACATCTGGTTTCTGCATAGAGTGCTGTTGCAAATATTGTGCCATAACCATCATTAATGTTTATAGTTTTTATTTTTAACATTTTGCTAATGTAACACACAAGTTGTGATAGGCTTTGTATATACATTTTGCAAATACTTATCATTAGAGGGGAAAATATATAGTAAGATATATATATCTTACTATATATTTTACTATATTTTACTATATATATCTTACTAAATTTTACCATATATATATCTTACTATATATATATATACTATATATATATATATATAGAGAGAGAGAGAGAGAGTAAAAAAGGGAAAAATGTCATAGATATATTTCAGAACTTGTTTTTTTTTTCCATATTGTAAAAGTGAGATATACCTGTATTTATACTTCTAAACAGAAATTTTTAATTGGTTGAATTTTGGTTGCATTTGTAGTTGTATTGAAAAAAATTTGTCTTAAGAAGCAATTTGCAGATGGCAGAAGCTGAAGGCCACATAGGAGAGGAGTCCCAGGTGAAGCGATTTGCTTGGGAGGCAGTGCAAACAGAAGACAGAAAAATTAATGAAGAGAAAAGTGGATCTGGAGCCGCTGGTGCAGCAACAGGGATAGGGACGATGGAGCAGAAGGAAAGAATGGTCACACAGGAAAGGGGTGAGCTCTGTGCAGACCTCCAGGCAAGGCACTGATTAGATGCACCAGTGAAGCATAAGCCACTGAAAGAAATAAAAGGGAGTTGAGTCAAATGGATGAGCCAGACAATGATCTTTCCAGTGAGGTGAACTGGGGTAAAGCAGAGAGATCCCAGCATGGCCCTGCCAGGGAGCAAACCCAAAGAACCCCCAGTGGCAGGGAGAGGCTCGCTGGAAAAGGCAGGGAAATGCATTTATAGTGTGGCAACTGTGCAGCTCAGGGCTTGCAGAACCACCCAAAACTCAGACGACCAACATAACTATAAAGCCAGCAGTGTTATACTGCAGGTGATTTAAGAAACTGTAAAACATCACTGTGCCATGTAAAATCCATTATCCTGTGTCCTGATGTGCTCTGAGCAATGATGTAGCCCTATGTTTTGACATATTTGATTTAGGAGACTGACTTAAAACCCTATACTCTTATTATAAAAGACTATAACTTAACAAACAAAAAGATGTGTTGTAAAATACTTGTATATATCAAAAAGAATATCCAAAGGCAGTTTTCAGGCAGCTCATAATTTCAAAAGCCTATTTCACAGCACTGGAGATAGTTTCATAATGTATGGATTAAGTTCCTATATCTACATATTCTTTGACAATATACAATAAAGGTACTGTTAAATCTCAATTTTTCTCAGTCATTATGATTAAAAGCATATATTTTATAGGCAGTAGGAGACAAACCAACATATAAGAAAGGCATGCTTTTGAATCATTCTTGGTATTATTTAATAGTCTGAAAATAGCACACTTATTTTTGCAATAAAAATCAGGTATTGTGTAAAGGTTTTTAGGTTCCTTAATAATTCACTGAAATTGACTTTAGATTTTGTTATAAGAAGTATCAAATAAATTCTTGTTATATATTTTCTCTATCTTACCTTCTAGAGAAACATTACAGAGGCATTCATCTCACCTCATTTTACACAGCCACAATGTCAAAAAGTTCATCTAATCTACTTGTATATCTTCCTTTTATTTTCAGTAAGACATATGGGCATTTCTAGAATGCATCTCCTCCCAATGAAGAGATGCAAAATGAGTCAGATGAGTCACAGCACAAATGTCTATTCCTGGGAACAGTTGCCAAAGGAAGCCTTGGTCAGCAATTCAGATGCAGAATTCTAATGTGTAAATAACTAAAGGGAGATGAAACCTATTCAGGAGGTCTAGAGACACCCACAACCAGGAAAAAAGGGGGACATAATGAATAATAAGAGACTTTAGAAAGCAGGATGGATGGGTTTTCTCATGACAAGAGTTACAGGAAGGAACAAATCTAGGAATGAAAATTCATATTTAAGTTCCTGAGATGAGGAGTGCAAGCCACAGATGACAAAAGCAGAAAATGGCCAGTGAAGTTTCATGTCAAGCAGCAGTGAAAGGAAATGAGTAGCCTAGAAAAATGCTCAAAGAAAAATGTGACACTTAAAAAATGGGATAAAATGGTCAAGTATCCCTTTGCTGAAAACAGGGAGACTGGGCATACCTTCTATTTTACTCCTTTAAAGAGAAATTTTTTATGCTCTCCTGTAAGGTCTGTTGGAAAGAAGAAAGCAAAGAGCTGGAGCTCCTCTGCCCCATCAGCACCACTCAGTGAAATGTCTGCACTCTCAGGCATGGAGCAGAGTAATGACCTGATATGATGCAACTTCCCTTTCAGTGGCCCTGCTACCTCTCACCTGAAACCCATTGTCACTTTATTAACAGCCTCAGATCTCTGATTTGCCCTAAAACTCCTTATAGTCTAAGGGAGTGTTTTTTCCCTTTGGCTTTCTCTGTGGTCAGCTACATTATTTCTAAATAACACTCTTTATCAAGATCCTGATTTTGATCCAAATTTTCTGTCACAGTTGCGCACTTCTTTCCTTATGTCGGCTTATTTCACATCCTTAATATTAATTAAAGGGAGAGGAATGGGTTTCTTCACATTAATTTCTTTTCTCACATTTGTTCCTTTCTCTTTTCTCCGGTAATTGCAGTAGGATTAACTGCATTGTTAGAGTTCTGAATACAAATAAGAGGGTTTTTCCCTTTCTTTTCCCTGACTACATTTCTATTACTGCAATCACAAGTATTGTTGACAACATTAAAGCCCACAGCAGATGTGAACCAGGCTATAGTGAGAGAATATTTTGATTCCACAAAAAGGTTCAGTGCTGAAACATAATGTTCTTGCTTCCCAGCTATTACAGGGCAAACTAGCATGCACTTTTGAAAGTTAATATCTAATTTTCTAGATGTCTGCTGCCAATCTGTTTTCATTCTACTTCAATACAGAAGGCAATGAGAAGGGATTTTGCAAAGATTACTACTGGGCTCATTATTATTGCACAAATAATTCTGGAAAACAACATACCAAAACTCAGCTGATGATGACATAGTTATCCAACAAACTCAGCTGCCCAGACCTCAGAGCTGGGAATGAGCCCCTAGAGGGGACCTCAGTCTCACACCCTTACAATGTAAATAAGCCCAACTTATCTTTTATGTTATGGCTTTAGTTCTATTGCAAAATAGGATTTATGTAGGAACTGAAGGGTTATGCAGTCTTTAATCTCTCTTTTTATGTTTGGAAGATAAAGTAGGCCAGGAGTGACCGCTGAAAGCTGCTGCCATCTCACAGCTGCAGAACCCCTTTAAAATATGCTGTCTGAAAGCCAGCAGAAATCCTTCCAGACATAAACTAGGTCTCTGTCAGGCATGAGGCTATGGGCAATTTAATGCTCCTGGTGCCTCCAGCCTGGGCCCTGCTGCCCACAGACCCCAGACACTCACAGGGATCTTGTGTGGCATCTCTCAGCTCTCCTGAGCTGCTCCCTCCGCTATCCTGCAGGCAGGGAACAAAGCAAAGTGCCACGACTTCTGCAACACTGCAGAAATTGTCAATATATTTGTACTTTCAGAGTCATTTGCCTCTACCAGAGGAGACAAATGAAGCTGCTGGTTCCAGGACAGAATAAAGGGGATTCCTTCTTACTGGGAAGACTTCCTGCAAAAATTGGAGGTTGGCTTTGCCCCTACTTTTGCTAGAGGTGATTTTCTAAATATGACCTGGAACCATGTTTGAATTCAAGCTGACAAATCCTTTGAAGTTTTATAACATACGCAGTATTTTGTTTCAATTATATTCCAGCTCTTATCCAGCATCAATCATTTGATCACAATAATATCCGCCTGAAATGTGCATTGGCATTTCAAGGCTGAGGCTAGGAGAATCATGAGTTTATTTATTTATTAACCAGCAGTTAATAAAGAGGAAAGAAAATTAAAAGAAAAAAAAAATCAAACAAAAAGTGTTAGACACCCATATAAAACCCATAAAGATGCATTAAAGAATTGCATGAAAATTGAGCCAAGTTTAAAACAGAAAAAACATTCTGTAATATGTTCTCTACCACAAGTGGGTACAAGCTTTGCATGTTCAGTAACCCTGAATTGCTGTTTCCTTTTCTAATTCAGGAAAAGAGCTTTCTAGGGATGTCCTGAGAACATTACAAGATGCTCTGAGGAGATGCCAAATCATAGGGGAAATATGTTTGTTCTCAGTGTGAGTACAAGCACTTGAGAACCCAGTTGTTTAGAGGAACAGAGATATCAGATGCTGGCACAAATGTTTTCTATATTCCTTCAAATAATTAGGCACCCCTAGATGTTTTAGTCTAGGTCAATTCTTTCAAACACTCAAGCTAACATAAAGTCTAGGGCCTCTATGAAGAAATATTTGCAGGACCACAAACATATTTCAGGAGATACCTTCCCCACTTTCGAGTGGAGCTGAGCCAGCAGAATGTGTGCACACTCATCAGTGCCCTGAAAAGCAGAGCAGTGCTGACAATCTCTTCCTTGTTTTGACAGCATGCTTTAAGCAGAGGCTTAGTTATCTTATTTGTGATATAGGTCATGAGATAATCTTTTCCCTCATGTAGGGTAAGAGGTCTTGTTTAAGCAGAAGAAGTTGTGAAGGGCAAAAAAATATTTGGTAGGTGGTAATGGCAGAGTCGGAAACTGAAATATTTAATTTTCAGCTCAGTAAAACTTCTTTAACTGAAGGAAAGACCATCTTTCTAATTCTATATTTACCTACCTCCAACACCTTTCCCTCCCTTATCCAAAGGCCTTTCCTTTCAGAGGAAAAAGTTTGTACATGAACTAAAAATTATAAGATAAAAATATTTCTGGGGAGAATGTATGTTGTGCTTGTCACACAAACAAACACAACACAGTGACTCCCAACATGAGATGTGACATTCAGGTGCTCAGGTTCTCTAAAAATGCCATGCACGAAAGGGAGAGCTGAAACAGCCTCTCCCTGCTACCTGTGCAAAAGAGAAAAAATTCATGCAAATTATGTACTTTATTTCTGTCTATAATAAATATAAGTGAGAGCAGAATGAAGGTGAGTCCCTCCCCAGAAGAAGATGCTTTCGAAGGCCCGTGAGCTCTTTATCTCCCTCACATAAGCTCACATTTTAATGCCACAAGGTGTACATTAAATTAAGGATTCCTGTCTGTGCAATTATAGCATTTTAAAGAGTTTGTTCAGCAGTTGTTGAAAATAAGTATCAGCTATTCTGGGCAATTAAATTTCATAGCTCAAAATGACAGAAGGAGCTTTCTCCATTAGCACAAGCAGTAGGGAAGAAGATATTATCTGATCTTAGAAATTATTCTTGCTAAAAGAAAAATGGAAGGACCATTGTCTCTTGCCAAATAATATTATTTTTTAAAGAAATATTAATTGATTTTATATACTAGAATGATGAAGAGCTGCTAAAACTGTTAGTTGCTCCACATGGCTGTGTTCATATTAGAAAATATATTTAGGTTTTCAGGAATAAGAACTTTCATCACCTGTTTGTACCATTCCCAGTAAAACTGAGCTCTAGTACCTGTTGATGAGCCCTGTAGTCTACTGTAAGACTGATTATTTTACCAATGGCAGAAAACCTAGTAGAGCTATCATGTTTCCTGAGTTTTCATGAGCAGAAAAGGAACTTCAATGAAACCAGCTACATCCTCCCTAAACCACAGGTTTTCTAAACATTATATATTGTTTAAAATTATTTGGTTGATCAACAAAACAAAGTCACCATATGTTTTTTCATATTCAATAGCTCTCCAGATGGGATGATTAAAAATATGCTGTAATTACATGATGTACAAAAATCAACATTATTTACATTAATTGCATGAAACCATGACTAATACAGCAGAAGGTGTCAGAGATGCTTTCTGGCAGCAGCTACTAATTTGTGATCCAGAAAGACATGTGCAATATCTCTCCAGCCTTGTGTAACAGTTCCACGTGTCACATCACCTTTTGGAAAATACCTAAGACACACACAAAAAG
Source organism: Melozone crissalis (assembly GCF_028551555.1). Lineage (NCBI taxonomy): Eukaryota > Metazoa > Chordata > Aves > Passeriformes > Passerellidae > Melozone > Melozone crissalis. The sequence goes on along the minus strand of NW_026535782.1, from coordinate 10,833,427 downwards.
ATATGGCATGCACAGTTTGAGTCACAGGCAAGGCGAGATCTTGGACAAAAAGCTACTCTAAAAATAAAAATGACGTATAGGATCTCAGTACCTGCTCAACCCCAGAGGGAGAAAAAGAATAAAAAAAGAGGTATAGAAGGCCTCTGCTAACTGGTCACACATAAGTCAGAATTGGCAAAGCAGCAGAGACTGCACAAGTAAAGTGACATGTGTCCCAAACCCAGGGTGACAGTGGGAGTCCTGAGCTTCATGAACTGCTCTGGGGAAAAATCTCTACAAAGATGTGGGTGCTTAACACATTTATCTCTGTAACTCTAAAATGTTTCTAAAACTTTGCTCTCCATAGACCGAAATCATATCCTGCAGTTTATGAGGGACAGGGCTGCCTAATGCTGCTGCACCTGTGCTCTCACCTGGCTCCTGCAGGACACTTGGATATGCCAGGCTGAGCTTGGATCACTCCTCACCCTCCTGACCTTAAATCTCAGAGCAATTCCAACTCCCACATCAGGTACCTATGACACAGCACCCGAATTTAGCTCTCTGTTCCCACTCTGAGCACACCTCCACGCGTGCTGCTCTCGGCTCACATCCGCAGCGCGCGCTGTCACCTGCCCCTGACAGAGAGTGCAAAAAGAAACATTCTCTGTTGTACTCTTTGCATCTTAATCTTACAGTTTATACTTTCTTACATTTGTTGTACTCTGGGCATAAAGATCAAGCCCAGAATCCTTGATTTTTTACAAGAGTGCCTTTTGTGTTTTCCCTATAATTTCAGGCTAATAGCTATTCTGCAAAATTTACTTTTTTCGTCTCCCTGTGCTATCTTAGGATTTGCATACATAAGTCTTATCTCTTTTAATGGTGCTGGGAAGGATGTGCATAAATCCCCACATAGAGAGATGAAATAATGTGACTCATAAGGCTTATTTATTTCACACTGGAAAACATGTTATAGCTATTGTAATAATCTCTACAGCTCTGATTGGGTATATGAAAGAAACAGGGACTCCATATATTGCTGTGTAACTTCATTTAATGATTACTGTAAAATCAAAAAAACCTTTGCCATCAAAAAAAAAATATTTCAAGCACTATACCTTATAATATATACATTATATTTTTGACTGCTAATTAGTAATCCATTTTTTCTACAGATATATAACATTATTTTCTTTATATTATCTATCATACAGTCTAGATACGGTGCATGCCATTTTAAGTTAATAAAATTAGACTCCTGCAATTATTCTTCACAGAATCCAGTGATAGTATTAGTAATTCCTTCAAATTGTTCTTCCAGACAATGTAATTTCTTCCAGTAAAATGTACAACATGTTCTCATTGAATATTTCATTAACTACTTCTCTTAGTGCTCTTTGGATTATCTTTACTATGGCATCTGTGTATTTGTGAAATATTAGAGCATTGCTCTAAATTTTAGGTGTTGACATATGGATTTTTCACCTTTTACTGGGTTGCAAAGTCTGATGTATGCATTGAATCACAGGTATGTAGTACTCATTTGAATTCCTACTGTGATCTTTTTACATTCCTTTTCTAGGTGAGCAGATGAAAAATGTGGGTCAAGGGTAACTCTTAGCCAAATGGCAGTGAACAGTGAAAGCTGAACCTATCTGATCTGGTAGATGTCTGTAATCACATGAGCTGAAATTGCTGTGGATCAGATGTCATTCTATTTGAATATTTGGAGCATCAGCAAAGTGAACTTGCTGCTAGCTGATAAAGATTTGTTAACTACAGTGGTTAATTTTTAACTGAGGGAGGGGGTCTAAAGGTATAGCAAGTTATTAAAAACATGGGTTTTTTAAAAGTAAAATGCTTTTCTGGTTTTCAGTATCTGTTGACAGCAAATCAATACCCTAGGGTATTCATGGATTCAACAAATACTCATTCTTGAACTTTAGTCTGCAGGCTATCTAACTTGACTAGGAAGCAATGGTTAATAGGGCTTAGAAAACCAGTGCAGACTGAAAACATTTTCTTTTCTGAAAAACAAAGGGGTGTTACCCCTTGCCCTTAATGAAGATAGTTGTTCAAATATTTAAGTTTCTGGATGGACTCTGAGGGCTTAACCAGTAGATGCCTCAATCCCAAGTGTGCCTCCATCCATGTTACACCATCCCAAAGAAAGACTTTTGCAGGCATTCAGAAGCAGAGGAAATTTTCAAGTTAGACTCTAGCAGAGATGTGAGCTCCAAAGTGGGAAAAGGAACAGAGGATCTTTCAGTGAAATTACATTGTCTGGAAGAACAACTTGAAGGAATTATTAATACTATCACTGGATTCTGTGAAGAATAATTGCAGGAGTCTAATTTTATTAACTTAAAATGGCATGCACACTATCTAGACTGTATGATAGATAATATAAAGAAAATAATGTTATATATATGTAGAAAAAATGGATTGCTAATTAGCAGTCAAAATATATCATGAATATATTATAATGTATAGTGCAAAGCAAAAGAGGCAAAGAAGCAATCAGAAAAAGCACAGGGGATCTCTGGGAGGGAGGAGCATCTGAGCTCACTGCTAATGGACACAAAGGCATCTCTCTGAGCTCCACCTTCAACCTTGCCTGGTGCTGGAGGGCATTGGCCACACTGCAGGGTCCCCCAGGCACTGCAGCCCTGTTAGGGTGTCCCACTTGCCACTCTTCCTCAGCCCTGTGACAGCTCATCAGCACAGTGGGATGTCTGCCCAGTCAGGCCTCCCTGCAGTTTTGTAATTGGGCCTTATACCAGGGAAATGGATCCTCACAGTCTGGGATCCTGCAAGCTGTGGGGGATGCTGAGGGACATCCATGCTCTCACCCCAGCATGTAGGCACAGGGTGCCAGGCACCCCTAGACATTTGGCTCAAAGTCCCAGCATTACTGGAAGGTTTTCCATGATAGGCAGGACTTAGAGAATTTACCAAAATTTTCACAGGACAGGGGTGCTGGTCCCACCAAGCAGCACATTTTTGAGCAAGTTCAAGTGTTGTGTGGTACATGTGAAGGGAAACTGTGGAAAGCAGGCAGGAAGGACCTCAGATCAAGGGAGAGAAGAGCCAGCAGTTGTCCTGTGGATTGTCATCTGGGATGTAAGCAGAGTGAAGGCAGTGCTGTAGTAAGGCAGGATTTGATAAGATTGGATTTATTCTGTATGATCTGATTTGCATAGGTGGTGGAATCCTGCTAGTCTTTTTGGCTTCAATATTTAGATCAGGGATAATGTATTATATGGCATGACAAGCTGTGGATTGAAAACACAGAATTTGTAACAACCATTTTCCAGAACACTCCTTTGATGCAAATGCTTATTTTGATACACCTACACAAAAAGAGTCATCTCCATAGAAACCTCATGAACCTTATGTCTTAAATAACTACTTTAAAGGACTTATCTTGAGAGTTATTGAGGACACTCAGCTCTCACTGTCTCCTAAAATAGCAATAACTCTGGAAATTGCAGCACTATTTTCCACTGTGTATTAACAAAAGTGTAGACATTCAACTCAGATTAATGTAAAGAGTTCAATATTTTAATAAACTGAAAAATAAATCTCTTTACATGTTCAAACCTTCTTTAACTTATTTTGTATATTTTTTCATCTAAGCACATTCAAATAAAGCACATGCAAACATAAGTGATTTTCCACTGTATTAATCATTAGATATTGGTCTCAGATAGTCAATATTTTCTCTGTAGTCAGGGGAGAGAATAGGGTACCTGCAGACAAATATTGTGCCCAGTTCAGATTCCCTCTTCTCAGAGATTTGGTTCAGCATCCTCATCCAGGATATACTGACATGAGAAGTGATGGGAAATTGTAGGTTGAAGTTTCCTTTTTTAGAGATTGCAAAGAACTGTCACGACTAAACTTTTATTTCTCCAAAAGCCACTTTGTGCTTTGGCCAGTAGATTTATGACATCTTATATTACTCATACTATGATACTAAATACTATTAGCTCAAAACATCTTGATTAAATGCCATGCCTTTGACAGTAAGCGAAAATAAACCCCATCCTTCTGATTGCCATTTGTAACTCTGTTAACAGGTATCCTCAGTTAATACTGATACCAGGTGATTATCCTCAAGCTCCTCAACTACTTTGAGAGTTTAATCTTTCAAAGTGGAGATTTTCCTTAGTCTGGAAGCAGAGTGAATCATGCTAAAGTCAAATCTTACACTGCAAAGTGCCTGAACAGAGGGAAGGCTGAACAGAGAGGGTAACATTAACAACAAGAGGTGCAGAGGGAAAATAACCTGGAAAAATAACCTGTATTTACTGTAATGGCTTCTCCCTGGTTCCTGGAGGCCTAGAGAGGTTCTAGAACACTGTGCCTTAAATAACCTGTACAGTAACTCTCAAAGGAGACTGAGTGATCAGATCAGATCAGATCATAATGCTTTGGATCATAACGCTTTGACACTGCATTCTGTACCTCTGTGAGGTGATGCTCTGTGCCATGCAGATTTACTGGCAAAGGTCAGCTTTTGTTTTAGTATTAGGTCTGTGCTCTATATCCCCAGCAATGTGTAAACATACCAGAAGATTTGCAAAAAGTTCATGGCCCAAATGGTAGTATCAGAGGATTGCTGAATACATTTCTTTGGGAAAGACCTCTGGAGGCCATCTATTCCCAGTTCTGCTAAAAGCAAAGTTAATTTCAAAGCTTTAAGCAGGTTTCTCAGAGTTATGTCCAATTATGTTCTTTTTAAAAGAGTTCCCAAGGATGAGGCAGACTCTTCAAACAAGATACTCTGGTACATGATGACTCTTATTGTGAAGTTCCCATTTCAAAGTAAATAAAAGTATAAAAATGAAGAAGAATAAGCTTTTTTTGCTGGCCACCTCCATGAAACAAAAGCAAAACAAACCTTTTGTTTCAAACCAGTTTTTTTTTTTTCTGTTCCTGAAAAACTACACAGCATAAACCTGAAACAGCTAAAAGGAATGTAATATTCTTTATCAAGAGAAAATGAACAAGTTTGTAAATAGGTACAGAGTTGAAGACTGTCTCAGATTTACTCATCAGCAAGGATTTCCCTCAAACTCCATCCTGGAGTCATAACTCAAGAATACTTCCCCCAGTGACAGTGTCACTACTCAACAAGTATCGACCTCCCTGGAAGAAAATTGGAGCAGTTGTGCCATGAAATCATGAATTCAGAAAAGAGAGGAATAAAATAGATGTCTACTTGGGATTAGAGGGCACTGGAGAAGCAAGTTTTGGTGATAAGTATGCAGAAGTTTATCACTATAATATCTAAGCAATTTTGGAACATATGATCATTTAATGCAGCCTTTATTTGAAATGATGTAATAAAATGTACATTCAATTAGGAAGAGATTTTTTAAATTAACTTGTGATTTGATTGCCTGGGACTTTTTCAAGGATCCCATTGACAGGCTCATTTCAAGAAAGTATTGAGCATTGGGAATTTGGAATTGCCCATCCCTTTCTATTTGTTGAGAGCTATGCATCCAAAACCACAATTCGCTTTATTTACAAAGAGAATTCAGTTTGTATGCATAAGAATACCCACCAGTTTGGCAAAAAATATTACTGGACAGTAATGCTCTTTATGAGGAGCTTCAGGCATCTTCTTTCACAGGCAGCCACCCCACTCTTTTAATACAGAGGATAGCAGCCTTCCACAATCCCCCACAAATCCAGTCAATAGGTTATTTAATGTGTAACAAGAGACTGTGGTGTAAAGGGAAAAGGCTGGCTCTGCTTCAGAAGTTTGATGATGCATTTTCTGCAGTCTACTGTTGCAGAAGCGCATTACACATTAAATGTTACCTTTCAATTCTACTAAAAATTAATGTAACTTTTAATTATCAAACAAAAAAGGGAGTGTTTTCCTTGATTTCCTTTCCCTAGCCACATCAGTGTTTTATATAACATTCTACCTGCTGGTTATCTCTTCTTTTGCTAGAAGATAAACTGTGAAGTGTCTTTCTCATATATTTGTTTTCAGCCTAACACAGCAGGAGCCAGGGGCCTCTGGTTGCTGCACAAAATGATCCTGATAAACATTTGTTTGGATACCAGGAAATGTGACAGCAGTAAACACATTTTTAAATATTTTGCCCTGCAGTTAGAATATATGTTTGTTCATCTCAGCAGAGCATGTTAGCTGAGGTTCAGTGACTCACTAAACTGTGGTCATGTGGGCTTTTTGTGAGCTTAGAGTGCAGACAGAGGCTGCTCGTGTCTGCCTGCACTGCATGCATGGATGTACCCCGAGTCCCTTGTGGATCTCAGTCTAAATTCTAGAGCTGCATAGATAATGGATCTTTGTCAGCATGGTTGCTGAGTCAAAAACTCTGTCTGTGTGTATGTTGTGGAGGGGGGAAGCCAGCAATGTGCAAGCCACGTTGTTTTGTTCTGCTTTAGTGCAAAATGCTTCATTTGAAGGGAGCCCTCGAGGTGAAATGGCTTTCTTTCTGAGAGTTTTGAGGAGCTCTCCTACTTTTGCAGGGCTGCAAGCTTTGACCAAATAGTACCAGCAAAAGTGTCCATAAGTGTATACTGCAAACAAGACCAGCTACTATCATCAGGAGAAGCATCTGGATGGCTTAGCCTCACTCCAGGCTAGAGAAGGTGTGAAGTGCAGCTGTTACCTCAGGGGAAGCTGCTCTGCTCCACCAGCTGCATCCCACCAGCACTGCACATTGCTGCAGTGTCAGTGCAACACTTTGGGACATCCCTCCTGTTCTCAGTGTAGAGGAGACCAAGAGTAGATGTACCTCCAGACCTTCAGAGTTTTCCACCATGTGATCCAAAGAGTGAGCCAAATTTCAAAATAGGAGAGCCACTGCACAGCCCATCTTTTCCTCATACATTGCTAAGTATCTCTAAATGCATCTACTTCTAAGTAAGCATAACTCCAGATTGCCAAATTTCTCAAAGCTGCTCAAAGAGAATTTGTTCTGTCTTATGTTTTCAGGACAGATTTAATGTTAAAGCTACTAATCAGGGCCCATTCCTTCTTCATCAGCTGGTTTTCTGATATGGCTGTCACAAGAGATGGGCACAAAAGCCACAGCTTGTTTCCAGCCTCATGGAAAGGAGGTCTGGCAAATTAAGCCTAATGTGCATACTGCATTCCTAGTACACCATTCAGACACATCTGCCATGCCCTAGAGACTGCCCATTACCTGTGCTGGGAGCTTCATTTCAGTGTACTCATGATACAAATTTGTTTTGAACTCATACAATAAATCTCAGTCTTGAAGACTGTTGTTCTATGAGCCAAAAACTGTATGCAGCTTGTTGAAATCAGTTTGTAGTTCAGGACAGCTACTTGACACTCTCTTTGGCATCACTGACCTCTTTCCCTTTTTTATTGCTGACATCTACATATAAAAGTAGTAAAAAACAGTTTCTGACATTTCCAAACTACTGTTCTTAACAGATTGCATCACACTTCCTACAGACAGAGTCAATTGTTTGGCCAGCCCGAGGCAGTCTCAGCCCAAGGCTCTGAGGGTGCTGGAAAGCCAATGAACTCAGCACCCAGCATGATTTGGCCCTGCTACAACAAGGTGACCTGGTGAACGAGCAACCTGGCTGCCAGCAGAGCCCTTTGGGAACAGGTGGCAGCGGGATCATGTAATTTCCTTTCCACGAGCAGCCTGGCAGGTGCCCTCTGAGCCAGACCCAGAACTTTGGTCTCTGGCCAGCAAAGGTCTCTGAGTCCCTACTATAAAGATCAAATGCAGTCACCACAGCAAAATTTGAAAAAAAAAAAGCCAAACAAGCACCTCTGCCCTTTTCTCCCCCACAAATATACTAAATACATGTCTCAAAGTGAATGGGCAGCTGTGTGTTAAAGGTCAAATTCCAGATGTTGCAACTCAGTTTTGTTGCAATCCTCCAATAGCAGCAAGCAAACGCTCAGTAGGGAGAGAGGAAACAACTAAGAAACTGCCATATGAAATAGCTTGTTCCTTCAAAACTGAATGGAACAAAAAGTGTTCTTATGCAAAACATATCAGAAATGGCAACTAATTGGGAAGAATTCTTTACAACCCTACATATAACTTGAATATTTTTGAATAGCATAGTTAGACCTCTTATGATAGCATTTAAATAAAACAGGAATTCTACCGCTGTGTGATCAAATAGACACAATTCCATGACATGTTTTTTTGACTTAATAAGTTTCCCCAAATGTTTATACACTCAGCTTTCATGGGCTTATCTTCAATAGTTTTTCCCAAAATTACTAGAAAAAGTTTTCTTTTCAGACTAATTTTTTTTCAGCTAATATTTTTCAGCAATTTCAAATCCAAGAAAATAGAGAAAATGCAAAAATGTCTGCTTATCTTTAAAAATTGTTTAAACCTCCTTACTTATGGAAGGTCATACCTCTGAGCAGAGTCCTAAGAATAGTGTGATTATATTTGCAAGAACATACTTTTTCCTATCCAATAAACTGACAAACCTAATCTAATCTGTATTGTGTAATTATAAAATCTCCATTCAACAGGGCCTTGAAAGCTAAGAGCAGAATTCCCTGAAGATTTGGATTACAAAGACCACTCTCTGTTCCCTCAAATGCCCCATGTTTCTATTTGTCAGCAAATGAGTGGGGCAAAGACCTTATGAAATTATGGTGATTGCTTAATGAAATACAGAGCACCATTCACACTTGCCAAGGGATTGCATGAGTTAGTTACATTCTGGCATGTAGTTGTATCCTAATATCTACTCTCTGAATAAGACATTTTTAATAATTTTGTTATTGTTAAGATGGTTTAGGTAAAGTGTTTGTGCTGAGCCTAAGTAAAAATCTATCAGAAGTGAGAGGGTAATATTTGCATTGCACTATGCTGCAACATGAGAAGATACTCCAGGTAGTGCCACACAAGCTGGGTCTCAAATTGGAAGCCATGTAGCTGTAGCAGCACAAAAGCTCTGCTGGCCATAAAATTATGCTGATGCAGTTTTTCTGAGATTCACTTGTGTCAAACCTGTACATGGTGCTAACCAGACATATTTAGACACTATCAAAAACAACATCTAAACTGAAGTATGATACTTGCATTAGCAGACAAAGATAAACATCAGTGCAGGGTACATCCATACCTTGGCCTATCAAATGTAGGAAAGCCTTCTTATGTATTCAGGAAAGATCATTATTTCCTAGGTCGAACCACATAAAATTTGAAATTGGCTTTTGGAGAAATAGGACTGAAACTTTTGAGAATATATAAAATAATAGTCTAGAACTTAATATTTTTCAGAATGCTGAGTGCCTCCAAACACCAGCGAAAGTCCAGATTGCAGATATAAATCTGAAAATAATGCAAAAATTCAAAGACTTCCCAAAAGGTGCCCAAGAAAGCTGAATAACTTTCTTTAATGAGTTAGATCATACGCTGCTGCTAGAACAAGTGCGGTCCAAGCCACATGACTACTGTCCTCCCAGCAGATGAATGGCTGAATGAATGAATGTATGAATGAATGAGTGAGTGAATGAGTAAACCATTACAAGGTCTATTACAAGCAGAGTTAGTGTTATAACGAAGCCTGGAAACAGTCTTAGATTTCTTACATACCTGGTTATGTTTAAAGTGAAAAAGCAGCAGCCCAAAGAGTCTTTTGCAAAAAGGTTTTCTTGAGAAAACCTTCTTCAAGAATGCTTACTTTTATACACAAGATTACTTAGCAAAGACAGATCACTTTGTGTTTTTATCAGCAGTGAAATAGAGTCTGTAAATAAATGAAAGGAAAACAAAATCTTCACCCTTAAAATAAATTTGAAATTATTTCACCAAAATTAAAGTTTTGACAGCTAAGATATTTGAGTATGTCAGCTCTGTAATTAAAAGTCTCTGTTAAAGTGAAGCAGGTAATTCAGACTTTATTTCTTGCTTTGCCATACCAGAATTGTGTAACTCAACTTTTCTGTATGGGTTTCTCCAGCTTTGTTCTATCTGTGCCCTTGCCATGGGTCATACATTGCTCAAGTCTCTAATAGCAATTATGGTCTTTGAAGCATTACCTCACTCTTGAAATTAACTGAAAATGGTCAATACATTCATTAGTATTGCAGTCCCATAAATGGAATTTCTTAAGCTAAATACTCACTGTCAGAACAAGCATTGAGACTGAAAGAGACTAAAGATATGTACAGATTCAGACACTTCTGATCTTGACAAAGGCATGAGTGAAAGAGCCCCAATCCTCAATCTCTGCTTTTGACACTCAGAAGGTAGAGGTCTTTGTGTTCCAGCATGGAGAAAGTCTACATGTCCCAAGAAAAACTCCCACTGACTTCAGGAACAGTCCATACCACAGTGCTTATTCAGGTACCTGCTTTGAATTTTAGAATAAGAAACCACAACACACAAGAAGAAGGTATTTTTAATGTCGTTTGTTTGTTTTTCCCAGAGGCTCTAAAATTTCCAGAAGGCAGAGTGAGTGTTATGTTGTCGGAACCCAATGATGTGAGCAGTTTCCAGATTTAGGATCAATCTCTGAACAATGGCTGAAACATTTCATTTATGTGGAGGCACTTGTGCAGAGAAATATGGACATATATTCTTATACAACATTCTTCAGAATCACATAGATTTTGAGAGCTGAATCATTACAAAGGTAATATTACTTTTATATTACTGAATATCTCAAACAAAAGACATAAATTTGCAATAAATTTGCCAGTTATATTGCCTGAATTAAATAAAAGCTATAGCATTCCCTATAACATCATAATTTGAAGTAACCTCAGAGAAAACATTACTCCTGGAGAGCAGTTAGCTGCCTTGAATAGCAGAAATTGTGACAAGTAGCAACAATTCTCCATCCTAGTTGTGGAAATGCTCAGTTCACTATGCAACTATGGCTACTTGAATGAAATGCTACAGTGATTAGTAACTGTATGCTTCTGGAACATAATCAAGATAATTTTGAAAATAGACTTCCTAAATTCCTCAATTTTACAATATAGGTTTTTTCCTATGAGTGTTATCATTGCAGTTCTCATCTGCTTTGCGTTCATGAAATGAAAAAAAACCCACAAAATAATCACTTTTTTTTTTCTTTTTTTTTTCTTTTTTTTTTTTTTTTTTCTGAAAACAAGGAAATCTTACAGTTCTAGAAAAGGTCAAGGGCCTCTTAAGTCTTCAACACCTAACACATCAAGTGACACTCCCCTGATTAAATCAAGTCACAGGATGTGTGCCCTACGGGTATTGGTTAAACTGTTCTGGAGCTAAGTGGATTAGACTGGCATCCTGCATTTTACTTGAAAGTGCACTATGCCAGAAAGGTCAACAATATTTCAAGGAAGTTGTTAATTGAAATCAACCAAATGAGACAACTCTCTTCCTGGAGGAAAGCTTTGTCCAGCCTAGCTTTGCCTTCAGGATAATACACATCGGAACTGGCATTTAGGCATTTTGATCAGAATTTAGCTGTTGATTAGTTTGCACAGCAAAAACAATGATTCATGCACTTCAACAATTCTCCCCAGATCTTCAGAAAACTGCAGCATTTTTTCTGTATTTCTTCATTACTCTTATATAGGAAAAAGAGTGTATTTCATCCTGAATCAGGATGATCTATGGTTGCAAGATTTTACTTGTTGTAAGTTTGTGAAATTGCAGATATGACAACTTCTATCATGAGTGTCCAGCACACCTTCTGGGATGCTCATATCTTGTAAAATGGAGAAATAACTTAGTTTGACTGCAGTTGTGGTTATTCCACGTTTTTGGGAAGGGGGAAAAACCTTCTATGGGTGGATGGGTGTAATGGTGGGTATAATGGAGAAAAATAAATACTACTTTGTGTACACACTTTTTTTATCTACAAGGAAAAAAAGGGTTCTGTCAATGTCCAGATCTCAGCTGTGATTCCCTGTTCTCTAAGACTTCTCTTTGTAAATGTTACTGCTTCAGAGAGAAACTGTCATTTAAAACAAGTTCAGTGAAAGTTTAGAATTGTTCTCATTTCTTCATCAAGAATGCTGCATTTAGCCAGATAATAACAGAAATAGACGAGAATGAATTTCTACTAAAACAAAATATCCTTTTTCCAACTTTTATTTTAAGTAGAAGAATCTAAGCCCTTATTATTTCCATGGAATCTGAATGCACCTCACAGAGTTCATCTCTCTTTTATTGCATGAGCTGAAAGTGAATGATGAGAGAGAAAAGTTGCAGCACAATATCAGAGACTGCTGCCAGACTTCCAAAAATGACCTATCCCCTAAAGGAGAGTACTTCACTCTCAGTCACAAGATCATCCCAGTACAGGAGTTACCTAAATGAAGTAGCAGTGCATGTAAGGGTCATTATAAGCAATCACTTACTTAAGTAAGTTATTAATATTACTTAAGTAAGTTATTCTCCACCTGAATATGAGGAAGAATTTCCTTCCTGTTCGAGTGACTGCACACTGGAACAGGTTGCCCAGAGAGGTTGTGGAGTCTCCCTCACTGGAGATATTCAAGAACAGTCTGGACACAATCCTGTGCCCTGTGCTTTGGAATGACCCTGCTTGAATAGAGAGGTTGGACAAGATGACTCATTAAGGTGGTCCCTTCCAACCCTACCCATCCTGTGACTCTGATTCTGTGATTCTGTGGAGTGTACTGTCAGACATGTCTGTCAGCCTCTGCCATTCACTGTAACTACTTGCCAAATGATTTTAGGTTTCTATAAATTCAGTCCCATATGAGTAAAAAGAGCCACTGTCAATTGCTCATACCATCACTTAGTGGTGTCATGTCTCTGTTCTCTCCCATGCCTCAGCAGGAGCAGGCAGCCCATCTCACAGGTAATCTGCCTGCTTGCCACCTGACATGCAGTGTTCCTGCACTTAATGCTTTTGCAGGGCTCAAAGATCTGTCTTTACCTTCATATTACCACGACCTTTGCCTATGACTATTTATTTTCCACAAGTATTTGTCAGAAAGGGGAAGGCGTCAGTACACCTGTGCTTTAGTTCCACTTCCCTAAATACTCCAGCTTAAACTATGCATGTTTATATGTTCCATACCTCCAGTGTGACTTCCTTCAGAAGGACAACTTAATGACAAGGATGCTGCAACTTAATTTTAAATACTAACAATCTTCCTATATCCAAAGTCTGACTAATGTGTGGGAGCTATTAAATAATTATATTAAATGTTAGACTTGAGTGCCCTTTCTACCATATATGTGGGTGAGGATTCTTCACCATTGACATTTGCTGGGACAGCAGATTTTGCCTCCGAAAAGAAATGAAAAAAAAAAAAAAAAAGCCACTGTTTCTAGAGAAACAGTTTCAATGGTTTTCAAATTTTGTTTCAGGAAGCACCCAGAATAGTTTGGACAAGATGAGCCAGAAAGACAGAAGCAGTTTAAGACATCTCTATTGCCAATTCAGCTGGGAGCATCCAAACACCAAAGCTGTTCCCAGATTACTGTATTACTGTTTTTGCAGTTTCTGTGTGTCTGGAGACATGATCAGTGACTTCTCTCTGGTAAACACTTCAGCACTCTTCCCTAGAAAGCTGTGCTAATTCTGCAGTGATCTGTGCAACACATGAAATGAGAGAGCAGTAGATTAGCAGTGGTGCACAAAACACAGGCAGAGCAACTCATGCACACGGAACCAGGCTTAAAGTCAGCTGTGGTCCAATGCATGCACAGAGCCTAACAGGAGGGCTCCTAAGAACCTCTCTTTCCATAACTGTGGCAGCATTGTGACTCTATTTTAAGCTATGGCATTTATTAAGATAGTTATGGACGTTTGTATAATGCATTTGTAAACATATGTACACACGTAATATATTTAAGTAGTACAAGGAAATTCTGTGCAAATTGGCTGGTCATTGTGGGCCCTGCCCTGAGAGGTGCACAGGACAGACCCACACCCAGGACAATGCCCCTGCACAGCTGAGAGAAGGGGATAATCACTCTCCCTTCAGTGGCAAAGGGTAACCAGATTTCAGGTTTATCTCAGGGTGCTTTCCACTCAACAGGACACCCTGTAAGCATATGGGCATGAAACAGACCCAGCTGCACTGGCACTCCCCACTTGTGCCTATCTCCACGTGATGCCCTCTGAGCCACCACACACAAACTCTCCTGGTCTGAACTGCTTTCAGGCATTCTGCCACTTGCTTCTGCAGGCCTGACCCCAGTGATCCCTGCTCCAAATCACATGTTGGTCACTGCAATCATCTGAGTGAAAAAAAAAAAAAAAAGCCAGAGTACAAACTGGAATGAATTCAAGCCTCATGTGACTATGTCCTGTTCATTGTATGCTTCATTGACTTTAGCACAGACACACTGTACTAGCCACAGATATTTTGTAAATACCATCAGCAGCATAATTTAAGTCTGTTCAGATGAGGGTGGAAGAATTTTTCTTATGTGGATGGTACTTTTAACGGTCTGGGTTTTGGAAGATAAAAAGCTTAACACATACTTTCCTGAGAACACAGTGAGACCCTTTAAAAACAACACATGCAAGAAATGAAGGCTGCATACTGACAAAAAATCAGAACTGTATGTTTTATTACTGTAAACATCATTTTAACATACAAATACTTATAATTTAATAGATAGAAGTAAGTACTCCCACTTTCTTATAGAAAGGATACTTTAAATCATTGAGAAGAAATACACCAGTTCTTGGTTTGTGTTCCTCATGATGGCTTTTTTCCTCACAATTTTTTTTCCAATAATCCATCTAAATAAATATAAGCCTTTCATTCCCTTACCTACATTGGAAAACACAAAGAGTTAGGAAGCAAAAAGAGTTTTATTGCATGACAAACAAACAAAGAACAGTAAAATATGGTCACTCCTGGCAATGTAAACAATATCACCAATGTACTGGTACATTGATCCAAAGTCCTTTCTGGTTTGCACTGCTGTTAATGTAGTTATTCCGGGTTTACACTAGTGTACCAAGGAGCAGAATTTGTTCCATTCAAAGATCAGATTTATCTTTGGATCAGTTGCTGTCCTTTCTGAATATCAGGCACTGTTTTCCACAGGCTGGCATTTGAATGTTTAACAATTTCTGTGTCGCATGAGATAGAAATGAGTAAATATGTGAACTCACTGCTCAGTCAGGACAGCTCATCAGTGACTCTGATTAGGCACATTGACTCCTCCAGCACTAAGAATATAAGAAGGAGTATGGGGCTCATCTAGCCATCATTAGCCATCAGAAAATCAGGCATCTGCTCTGATAGTGACTGCAATGCAACCAGAAGTGAGGGACGAGGACCTTGAGCACGGGAGGTTGCAATATCTCTCCTAAAATCTTAGGAAGGAGTGAGTTTACCTTTGGATTTATATACATATATTTTAAAATAAAATTTCTTCACTGAGAATAATCTGAATTTGTGACAAGGTCTCCCTTTTAAATGGCTCTGCTTAGAAGACCCCAAGTCCCACCTGCAAATGCTACTGCCTGAGTGCTTAAGGATATCAAACCCTTAAAGACTAGGCTTCAAATTCTGTGCCACTGGAAGCAAATGGACTGAATCACTAAAATTAACTAAAAAGGGGGAAATGGGAATGGAAAATTACCAGGACACAAACAATACCTTGGGGTATAAAAGAATTGCTTGCAAATATAGCACTTTACTCACATATACAAAGTGAGCTGATTGCCAAATCTGTGGTCAGGAAGGCATTCTTCCCCACCTCCTCAAACATGTTGTTTGAGATCTAAATATTTTTGCTGTCCTTCTTGGGCACACTGAGTCAGGCATCATTTGCTCCACGAAGAGGGCATGTCCCCATGACCAGTATTGGGTGACTCCAGCAAGAGTGCAGACTTCTGGCAGTTCTTCTACACCATCTCTTAATGTTTGTGATCAGAGCTTAGCTTGAAGGTGATGAAACAAATATAAAATTGAAAAAAAAAAAGGCTACTTTTTACAAATGTTTTACAAGCTATCCTTAAACCGGCACTTTACTTCCACAAAGAGCAGAAGCAAAGGCATGAGGAAGTTTCTTTGGTTCATAAATTTAATTGAGCCATAGTTATGCCAATTTTTATGACTAATTGGGAATGATGAGATATTGGCAAGCCCTTTAAACTCTGCACTCCCACACATGTAACTCTTCACAGACCAAAGGCAGGCACCCAATAATACATACAGATATTGACACACTACAGTTTTTATTTAAGCATATTAAAAAAGGCAACTCATGGGTTTTTTAAGCTGCCCACAAGAATTATCCACAACAAGAGTGTAATGAGGAAAAAAAAAGATAGAGGGAGAGAGAAATATAGTCAGAAATTACTTTCTTCATTTGCCATTTCAGAAATAAATCAAAAAGGCAGAAGCATTTTTCAGAATTTCTCTTCTGGTTAGCTTGCATCTGGCTCACAGGTTACTGTTAACCATTCTATTGATAGAACTATCAATTAACAGCCTTTTCTTCTCTGACACTCTATCACCATAGATATTGAAAATCTCTTAAAGCAAAAAATTAACAGCATGTTTCCATCACACATTTTCTAGTTTTGAGTTAAGACTAATCCACGTGTCTTCATAACTGACAGAAAAATCCAAAATAGCTTGTTATTTATCCGATTTTTCTGGAGGCAGGTAAAAACAACTGCCTTGTTTTCAGAATAGGAAAGATAGAAACAAAGTAGTACCATAACCATCAGACTGTTTACTAAAGGGTCTCCTTTGTCAGGATTTTATTTGTCTCTCCATCACAGGTCTAAAGTTGCTATGGTTTGTAGCTGGGACAATAGAATTTCTCTTAAGCATTTTCTTGTAAGATTTTTATTACTGTTTCTATCCCCAGAAGTTAAGAGCTGGTTTGGAACCCTGTGGTCAGGCCCAGTTCCCAGTTAATGCAAGGCACCTTACATTCATGAAAATGAATGAAGTTATCTCTCTGAACACAAATAAACATTTGACCCCTGAAGAGCACAGCTGAAGAGCCAAACTAAATCACTTGTAAATGAGCTAAAACAGATGTTCAGTACAGATCTGCAAAGAGCTGTCAAGAGCTGCCCAGAGCCTCCCTTAAAGTGGCATATGGCCTGACTGGGATGGGATGGGATGGGATGGGATGGGATGGGATGGGATAGGATAGGATAGGATAGGAATAGGAAGTGCTGAATTACAGCATCTCCTTTGAAGGGGTGTTTTGAGCTCACTGACTGACTCTTAAGTGGGAAGACATTTACCACATACCTTCACATAATGTGCCTGATAGATACTTCCCAGTGTCTCCTTAAAAATTCTAGTGTTCAATATCAATAGGAAGGTATCTAAAACTCTTTTTGTGTTCTTTGATACTTTTAAATATTTTACTTTCTTGCCTTTATATTACTTCTCTCTTAATAGATATTATGTGATTAACTTCTGTTTTGCAGGACTTTAGCAAGGATTTCTGGATAAATTATGGAGTGTGGGTACAATAGCTTGAAATTCACTCTTCCATGGAATAAGATTAGAGGAGGGATATGGGAGTTGAGATGCAATGTTAATTCACAGGTGAATTCCCCATTAATCAAATATTAATTGAAATTATTTCACTATGTAGAAACTAGAATTCTTCTCAAAATAATGATGTAAACCTGATGTACCCATCCATTGATGAAGGTAAACAAGTAAAATTAAATGAAAACCAAAACACTTGGAAACCTCATAAAGTGTTGACTACTGCACAAGTGGGACACTAATATTTTACTACTACAGTTTTTTTGCCCTGCCTCATCATTTTCCTTTGCAACTCTCACCCTTCATTTGCTGTGTTAAGGCTGTGAATTGTCTAGCATGGGAGCTGGGTCTTTGTTCTTTGCAGGGAGATCATATCAATAAATTGTAGGGTAGAATTTCACACTGTTCCCACTGCTGTCAATGGGCATTTTACGTGGAACTCTTTGTGAGAAGAGTATGAGTCATATAGCACATTTCTGAAAACTCCCAGCACTCCATATGCAAGGAGTAGTAAGTCCAGTTTAGACTGTTCCTTTTCCCTGTCCTGCTCACTTTAATTGCTTTCAGCAGAGGAAGAAAGAAAGTTTCACAACCAAGTTTGCAGTTGACATTAGGTTTCTCATTTTTAGGTAACAGTGCTTTTGCAAACTATTCCTGTTACTCAAGTTCGTTAAGCTGAGTCTACACTATTATTCATTCTTGTGCTCTTCTGAGAAGACTGTGAGGTCTGGTGATTTCGGCAACTCTTAGAAGCAAAAGGTCAAAGTTCCAGTACAGGAGAGGAGTTGATTCAATGAAAAACCATGACTAAACCATCTTATCCTCTTGTGTCACAGCCAGCTCCACTGAGTCTGGGGAGAAATGTTATGAAGCATGGCTTTGGATTAAACTACATGATTCAAACACAGTGGTTGATATTTCCAAAGCTAATGAGGGAAATCCCCTCAATAACTTTGGAAACCTCAAACACTTTTAAAAGATCTATTTACATTTTATATGTAGAAAGCATAGAGTACTCTGCAGATTGTTCATTGCATGCGGTGTTCATTACAAGTGCAGGAATTTGGTGTTCACTACATAATACTTGTTTCATATACTGCCTTGTCCTTTCATAGTGCCCTTGCAAAAATGTCATTGTCAATGTGTTTTAATCATTATTAGAAACCAGCATGTGAAAGCACAGTTAAACAGAACTTGAATCTTTAAAGGTGACCTTCAAGTGTTTCTGCATATGTTGTGTTGGAGTGAGTGAATCAGGGACATCTTTCAGCTCATTTCAACTTTCCCCAGTTGTTCTGCACTTATTTACCCGGAGGACAAGTGGGAATGCTGATTCTGCCCCAGACACTGCACTATGTACACCTGCTTATTTATAAAATATTCAGCTTACTTTTCAGGCAGACAACATATAAAAGCATTGGCTGGAGCTGGAAATCCCTGCAAAACCACACTCTTCCCTTCATATTCCAATTCAAGGCAGGCAAAGCCTGTGAATGATGGAGACTGTCCGAAGGTATAACTTTGCTTACAATGGAGGGAGCATGAATCAGCAAAGGACAGGCACCCACTTCTGTTTGAGACTGATTTACACAAGACCATAAATCATCCAAATGAGGAAAGCTAGAAGTGGAAGTCAGGAATGCCACATGTGCCATGACACATGGAGCAATACTTAAAGAACATCTTACAGAACGATTCCAAGTATCAGCACAGCTATCCAGAATAGGAACCTGAGTCAATTAGGGCCACTGGACCCATGCTTACAAACACTGCAAATTACTCACCATCACACTGTGGTGATTATGGAGTTTCAGAAGTAGGTTATTAGCAAGGTTTTCTGACTTAATCCTTCATTTACAAAGTAATGTGTTTGCCTATTGTGAGCTCAGCCTCACAGTCTTGGGGCAGCAATTAATGCTGCCTCTTCCTGAAACACTCACTGGAGGTCAAAGCTCTGGGGGAGCCTTCCGAAAATTCCCTCTGCCTGGACACTGCTGCCACCCACAGTTTAAGAGACAATGGATTATAAACCCATATTTTTTTTCAGCAGCTTTCAGAGCTCTTCCAAGTCTTGATAATTTTTCTGAGCACAGTGATTGCTTCTCCCTGCAGAATAACTTGGCAATCAGGTTTTCACACGGGCAATGGGCACACAAGACTAACCTTCCCAACCCTGATGCTGATTGTGGAGTGCAAGCCCATCTTAGCATCTCAATGAAAATGGTATTTACAGAGACAACTGATACATAGCCTATGAAAACTCCTTGCTTAAGTTGCCATCATATCAAGGAGGGAAATTATAGATCAAAAAAATAAGAAGTGTAGTCATATTTAACATAGATTAATGTCTACTGTAGATGAGAATTTATCTGTACTCCCAGTACAATTTCAAAGCAAAGCACAGAGGTTTTGCTGCTTGAATTCCAGTAAAATTGCTTGAATTTTTGCCACTAGAGCCTTTCAAGACTTCTTCTGTTTTCCTTAAAAGCTTTATAACAAACAGTGTATGAGTTGTTCTCTGGGATATTTCAGTCCCCGCAAGGAAACAGTGAACTTTTACAAACTATTTGTATCCATCAAAAAATGAGTGCCTTGCACAAGCTGCTACCCGTGGATGTCTGTTTGATACAACTGCAGGGACCCTCAGCTGTGGGCCAGAGTACACAAGGAAGGAGGGAGGAATATTTCCTCCTGAAAGCCTGAGTATGGGAAGGAGTCACAGGAGGCAGATTACACAGGCTCTCAAGGGAAGCTGTAAACCCATGCAGGCCAGTGCCTAAATGCTGTAATTTTGCACACAAAGTTGAATTCTATTTATTTTTCTTATTTCCCATTTTTTTGGAGCAAAGTTAAACCTGAAAATGATCTATTGCAGAACAGATCTGCAAGTACAAATAGAACATCTTACTGTTGTTTATTTGTCACAGCATTTGGGCTTCTCTTTTACTTCTCTGAAGTGCTGGAGAAAATGATCTGAAGATGACATGAATCTGTGAAATGTCTTAATAACTGTCACCTTTGCAATATTTTTCCTGTGTTGCCTCAACATTAATATTTGTATTATTATTATTATTGCTTTGAAAATGTTTTAATATGAATCTTTTGGGAGATATTTTGGAATTAAGAAATACAGAAATGCACAAACCAATATAAAATTTCTTAAAAATGAAGGGTTGTAAATGTTGAGCATTGTAGTCCATCACCTTACCAGTAAGGCTTTTCAGACTTCTTGCCTTCTATATATTTAATATTCAATCCTAAACAATCTTTGTATAATGTATAATTATTTTACCTGTCCCTCAGCTTTCTAGGCTGAAAACATACATCATTATGTGCTTTGTCAATTTCAACTAGATTTAGAATTGAAACAGATTCTTGCTCTAAACAGTATAAATCTACAATCTGCATGCTAAGAGTCTGACCTTATGAGGGTTTTTTAGCTGGATTTTTTACCAATCCAGTAAACAACCAAAATTTGTGAGGTACTGAGTCTACTGTGGCAGGACACTAGGCATATTTAAAATTACTTTGCATTAGCCTTTGACTGTTCTGATGGAGATAGGCAAACACTTACTACTCTTTGTGATTTACTAGATCATACTTAGCACAGAAGAAATGGAGATTGGGCTGGAAGTAAAACATTTATCCACCTTCCTCCTGGAAATGATCAGTAAGGCTATTTTCCTTATGCAGTGAAAAAGTCTGCAAAACTGCTATGTGGAAAAGAGATTGTGACCTCCTCCACTGCATGTTTTTAAACTGAATGTAAGCCAGTGATTTCAATAATAAATCATTCAAGGAGGAAAAAAACCCCACAGAGCCTAAACCAAACCGCTGTGTTTAAAGAAAACTTATTCAACGTTATGGGTTAGTCAAACAAATAATGTGTGTAAACAGCACAAGGAGTTCTACACATGCTTTACTTCAGAGTCTGCAGACCCCACACTGGCAGTTCACTGCATGAGTGATGCTGCACAGCAGTGGTTCCAGCTCAGAGAACCTCAGAGGATTAGAGCTGGATCCAGCTGATGCAAAGGCACTCTTCACATAAAGGAAATGGAAACACAGCTGAAGAGCAGTGTGGAATTCACTCAATATTAATAGGGAAGAAATCCCAAGAACACAAATTCTGTATTTTTGCTCATATTCCTAACCTGGGCCAATCTTTTTTTTTTTTTTTTCCGCAGAAGATGAAAACCCGTAATTTAATTCTATAATTTAGATTTATGTTAGTTTAATGTGACATTTGAGATTTTTCATCACCTTTTCTTGTAAAACTACACATGCCTGTTCATTAAGACTCTTACTCGATGCTATAACATCATGTCTGTACTAAATAAAAATGCTTATTTATCTGATCGGCCATCAGAGTTATCTATCAGCATCAAGATCCTCATTTCTGGGAAATCAGTTTGCTCAAGAAATTTCTTGTTTCATATCAAAGAAAATAAATCTTTCATGCTTCTAGGAGCTGTCTGTTAGCTGGTAGAAGCAATTCTGCCAGTATTTGTGTTGCTGTGTGGTGTGACCTTGAATAGATAGACAACAGGTGTCCACCACTGTGGACACTCCCTTCCTCAGCTGGACAGAGGAGAGAAAATATAATGAAAGGCTCATGAGTCAAAATGAGGACAGGGAGAGACCCCACACCAGTTACTGTCATGGGCAAAACAAACTCAGCTTGTGGAAATTACCTTAATTGATTAACAGTCAAATCAGAGCAATGCAATGAGAATGAAAAATAATCTTCCTCTCTGCTTCCCTTCTTCCCGAGCACAAGTTCATTCCCAATTTCTCCACCACATCCTCTCCAATGGAAGAGCTCAGCTTTGGCCAGCAGCAGGTCTGTCTTGTTTCTGGCTGACATCAGCCCCATTGGACAAATGGGAAGCTTCTTGAATCTTCTAACAGAAGCTGCTCCTATTGCCCCCCTGCTATCAAAACATGGCAAACCCAAGATGTACTGGCTAAACATTTCACAGTGAAATGACACTTGAACATATTTATTTAAAAGAAGATAGCTAAAATTTTCAAATTAAAAAATGAAAGAACATTTTGGTGAACAGAGAGTGAAGAGCTGCTCTTTAAGCCAGGATTAGACCTTGAGTGTAGCCTGGTGTTTTGGGGAATTTACTAGGTAATGTAAATAATCCCAATACTTGTTATGAAATTGCTGTGTTGTTAAACACTTCAATACACAGCTAGCCATCAGAAGATTTTCCAGTGCCTCTCCCCACCCTTTTGGAAAGTGTTACAGCACAAACAAAAATGTCATTAGCAGTGGATGAACAGCGCTTGAACTAAAGAGAAAGCCCAATAGAAAACCTGTTTTTCTCTAGGGAGGTACACACACACACAACAGGAAAATCCCTAAACCAAAGAACAGAGAAGCTGTCTTTTGTGTCAGAGGGGTTCTTTTTGCTGAGAGCACAGTACAACAAAGAGAAAGAAAGACCATAGAAGAGAAAAGGATTCAGGAAAAAACTTCCATGTGAAGAGGGCACCTTGACCCATTCTTACAGAGCAACAAAGAAGAACAAGTGTTTGGACCCAAAATCATCCTGCCATAGCTACACCAAGAAAACAGCAGTGAAACAACCTTCAGAGGTTTATGGTCTCTTTGATGGTATCACTCCAGCTGAGTAAACAGTTTAAAGAGAGGTTCCAAGCACAGGAATTTCTACCTCTGCATTTTGCTGTACTACCAGTATGGTCCCTGGGATGGGTCCCTCTACCAGTAGGCTCTCCTGGCATGGGGGTGGCCTTTCTAGCAGGTGGTTTGGATGGAGATTTTTATTTTAAGAATGCTATGTATTGCTATATATTCTGTTTGCTCTGGCTGCAGAGTCTAAGAACACCAGAATTTATAATTCTATTGGTATACATGTAGTCTTTCCTTTTGAGGGTCCTGAGTGCCTCCCCAGGCTTTCCTCTACATTGTAATGAAGAAGCAGGCTTGTTTAACATGCCATGCCAGATGATCATCAACAAGTTCTTCTTATAAGCAGACTGGGCATCACCTCATTTTTTTCAATAGCAATTTAGTATTAATAAAAAATACAAACTAAATCAGAAATATGTGCTCCCACTGATTGTCTCCCTTGCTCCCTGTGAGGGTGGCCTTGTAAAGCTTTCAGTGGAAGAGATAATGCAAAGATCTATTTGCACCCTGGGATAGATGGATGCTCCTGTAAAGAAAAGGCAACATATGATCAAAGAATGTCTCTCTATATCTTAATGACAGTTTGGATACCGTGTTTTAATAACCCCGTTTGGCCTCTTTCATTCCATATAATTATTTATCTAGACTCTCAAGATTCATAGTACTCTTGAACACTTATATAATTTCTAATTAAGAAATAAATGGCTTCCAAGAGAGTTACCAAAATGGTCATGTCTATTTAAATACGCAAGAAACTTAACTGAGGCATCCCAACACATGTGTTCTTGATTGCTTTACTGGAAATGCACTCCACACCATCCAAAATCACAATAAACTCTGCCTGTGGTCCAATGTTGAGCTTCCAAAGCCGGTGGACAATTCTTCTACCTCTCACTATCCCACTGTCATTTAGGATCCTTCTGTTCTCCTGCTTTCCCCCTACCACAACCACCCCTTCAACCACTGTCCAAAGTCAGATAGTCTGATGGGAGTTTTCCTGGTGGCTCACGGGCAGTGCTCTTCTTATCCTTTTATCTGTACTTGGAAGAGTTGCCTTTCATACAGGAAAATGTTGCAGCTTCTGTTGTTTCTTTAGATCCACAAATACATGGACATTTCTTCAGATGAGCCAAATCAGTTAATAAAGTTCAAGTGGTAAATGAACAGTTTAACAAATTACTTCAAGTATTAGATCTTTGTTGCAGCACCCTTTCTCTTCCTTGCCAAGCAATTCCTCCTCCATAAGTTTCATTATTTCAGCAGGCCAGAGCATAACTAAAAATTGGCTCACCACCAGGATGGATACTCTTTTACTGGGCAGCTCTTTGAAATCCAAGCTAGAGGCATGTCCATTGATCCCAGTACCACCAGAGACTGGGGACACTTGGGCCCACAGATGTGACAAACATGAGAGAACCGAGAACAGAATGTGTCAGAATGACACACTGGGAAGGAGATTATCCATTTCTCACAATTTCCCCCATATTTTATGTTCTAAATTCCTCATTTGTGCCACAAAGAAAAACTGAAAACTCTACTGTGCCTGTGGTGTGACCTGCTTTCCTTGTGATACATTACTTCACATCCCATAGTGTATCAAAAGGTGATAAAAGACTTACATGGTCTTTTACCACAAAAGTGCAAATTGTGAGGACATGCGGTCCTGGTACAGACTCTCTGACCTGTGCTGCTCCTGCAGCTCAATTTTGTTATCGCAGGTGATGAATCAGCAGAAGCATGCATGCCAAATTCTGTAACATGGAGGAAGCTTAAGTTAAATCAAATTCAGTTCCCATAATACAAATTAGCTGGAAAGCAATGACAGAGATAATATTTTAAATATTAGTCTGAATCACACCCCAAAACTGACAACACTTAATTTTAAGGGGACAAACATTTTGTACCTCTGGGAACATGCATAGTGGAGATAGTGCAATGCCCTTTATTTAGGACTGGTTTCTCACAGCTCACAGCCTGTTATCCTGTTATTTAGATGACTAAATCACAAATGCACGCTCAAAACTCCAATTTAGAATTGGCTTGGCTGTCTCTGTACACACTGTATCTGTCATGCTTAGCTGCTGCTACTGTTTTGCTATCAATATAAATGAATCATCCTCTGAATCACTTCAGATTTTCTCTCAGAGATCTTTTAAGAGCCATTATAATACCGTTATTCTGAATGTCAGCTCTCAATGAACCAGAAGGTCTGATGTCAGTGGTAAGACTCACCAATAGCTGGAACAGGCTCCAAATATAACATGGTAAATCAGATTTCCAACAGTCCTCTTTTTATTGCTTTCTCCTTCCTCTGTGACTTCATCTCTTTGCTTCTCCTCCCCGGTATGTCAGATTCATAATATTTTGGGATGGCAAATTTCTCTAGTTAGTGAGTCTGCAAAACACTATAGATGCCCACTTTAGCACAGATATTACAATAAGTCTGAAGAGTGAAGTCTGATTCCCATTCCAGCTGGATCAGGCACCTTCTTTGTTCTTTGAAAACATATCCCAGAGCCATTAAAATATTGAAGTTTACAGGTTTAATAGAAACTGGTCAAGAGGCATTTTCATTTGAACTTGCACTCATGTTTTAAAATCATCTCTGGTTCCTAACTGTGTCTTCATTCATCAGCATTGATTTCTTACTAGATTCTTCTGAAAGACTGGACCTTTGTCTAATGCTGTTCATAAGAGAGACATTTAGCATGAAAGAACAAGATTAAATACTTGACAGAATTAATTTCTATCAAAGCATGCATTCTTCCTACAGTCATATATGTCAAACAAATTTATTTAAATTATACTTTAAATCTGAACAGAAAATAATGTGAAGTGATTAATTAGTTATATTAGTATTAGAATTAGTACTTAATATAGCAACAGTTTGTGGCTTTTTCAGTTTCCGAGGTAGAACAGTATTGCTTTCATTGCACCAAAATTTCCTTTAGGATTAAAAAAATGCTTTTTTTCAACTAGTCCCACATTAAAAAAAAAAAAATAAAATGGAGGAGCAACCATCCCAGCGAAGCGCCTTTGCTTTTTATGTAAAACATAGAAGAAATCTTGCCTAAGGCAACAATCTATGACATAAATGCAGAATTGCTCAAAAATACAAGACTGCAGCCAAAGAAAGTTAGTGTTTCTAGGACGGTTATGCCCATATGGATTATGTCCAAAGGCCTACCAGGACCAAGGAGTGCTGTGAATGGCGACGTGCAGCTATCAGGGCTGCTGCTCCTTGTACAGCACTTGACAGCCCGCAGCGTGGCTGGAGGGTCAGGCTGGCACAGTTTGACCCACATCAGTCCCTCCCTACTGTGATGGATTCTGTGTCTTTGTCACTGTCCAAGAGGTATCTTTTCAAATGACCAGCTACTGAGACCTCAGCCAGGAACAAAGAGAAAGAGCTCACCAGCTGGTAATGCTCTTTATCCCATCCCTCAGTTCTAAATTTCAGTTTCTGCAAGCTTTACACGGCACATGGTAAGAGGTTTCACTGTGCCTTCCATCACTTTGAATTAACAGTGATAATAATAACACTTAACCTTTGTAGAGTTCTTTCTGTCTCTGCAATGCTTAACTAACATTAGCTAATCACATTACAACGGCTGGGCTTATCATTCCTACTCTTTAGAGTGCCATGAATAATCTGATAATTATTTCTTTAGCTGATATAAACAGCTTGTCCACTCTTCTGTCATTTTCTATTTTGCTTAAGCTATAAATATCTGATATTAACTAAAGAAATTATGAAGTCTTTCAGGATCACGCTACACTAAAGCAGATAATTATGTTAATGTGATAGATCTAAAAATGAATATAAGCATTTTACTGTATTTTTAAATACCTATATCCTTAATTATGAGCATCTGCTAAGGATTATATTGTTCAAGAACAAAAATGTGTGAATTACTTTGTCTGGAATCTGTTCATATCAATTATTTAAAAGCACTCTGTATTTATTGCTTCAAACATTAAGTACTGGCATACTATGCCAATGGCACCATACTGTAGCAATGTATAAGTAAGAGTAGGTAGGGACTGTGGTTTAAGCAGCTTACAGTTAGTATTCAAACTCTGTTTTATTGTTGAGAAGCACCAGACTCTGTCTTTCCCACACCCTTCTCAATAAATTTATAACTTCATGCCTCAGATAATCAGCAGAAGGTTCAGGAAATAAGAATTGCAAACTTACCACATTTAATCCAAAGGTAACTATTTATGTAGAATGATCTCTCAGTAGCAAAGAAATTAATTTCTAAATTCAGGAGTGAAATTAATTTCTTTGACAGATACCTGTTTTTATGTGCTCTCCTTATTCAGTGGAATAGCACTATTGCATTATCTCATGAGATCTACCATGTTTTAGGCCATGATTGATTGCCAGTCATATTGAGAATCTCAGCTGAATGTAATGCAAACTGCTTGCAGTGATGGTGCATCTTCTTTGGAGTCTTGACCCTTGATTTCTATTTTGAGACCCAATTGCAGTGATGGTGCATCTTCTTTGGGGTCCTGACCCTTGATTTCTATTTTAAGACCCAATTGCTTTGAGCCTGCACCCATGGGCCTCTGTACTTCATAGTTTTTGTATTATCACTCCCCAGCTTTATCCAACATACAACACAAACTAGACTTCAACTTTATTGGCATATGACACAGAATCAGTCATCTCTGACCCAGTCCCTAAGAGATGAGCAGATCCCATCATTATTCCTTTATTAATACTGTTCTGCGTGCATGGTGCTTTATTTGGAAAAGATGAGTCACTACTCCAAGAGATCTCACCCTACAAATAAGATGTGCCACGTGGAATGATGACAGTAAAATGACTGAGGAAGGAATACATTTTAATAAATGAATTTATTGAAAGATTTTGTGAAAAATTCCCTTTACATTTGTATCTTTTTTGTCCAACAAATACTATTCAAAACCAAAAGATAAGGTGCTATGGTCAAAATGGGACTAGGCCCATTCCTCTTGCAAGCTCTTCTGTAAGTGCAGAAAGGACAGAACTTGTTCAGAAGAAGGTCCTGTAGCACTTTGTCAACAAATTTTTTCTTACCTACCAAAAGAGATACTAAAATGAATAATGACTCATCTCACTAGGCACTGAACTTCAGCCCTAGTGGGAGAAGAATACCAGCCATAATGCTACAGGTCTGAAACAAATACTTTTACACAGCTACAGGTACTCCATAAACATAAGTGAACAGTTCTCTTGCTTTAGTCTGTGAAAGAACATCCTCCCTCTGCACCAGGGCACAGGGATCTGACAGAAAACCTATTCCAGCCCTACAGGTGCTCCTTGTGGATGTTCCCCTCAGCCACCCCAGTACCTCAGCAGCATCTACTGATACAAACCCTACCACCAGAAGTCAGGACAAGGAAAGATAATTTTTACTTTGAAAGGCAAATCTAGCAAATATTTACTGGAGAAAATAGCAGTTTTGACTGTCCAGCCTGGACATCTTTAATATCTTGCACACCTGTAATAATGGACAACAGGAAGTACTTTATTTTCCTAGGTATTCCTTGTCATGGTAAAGATGTAGTTTGATCCTTCCAGCCAAATTAGCACAAAGCAGAGTATTTCAGTCCTTGTCACCTGCATTGTCACACTGCACACCAGCAGAATATTTTGTTTAAAACAAGTTTTTGTTGAAAACAGGAAGGTACCTAAGCCCAGTAACCGTGAGGGTCAGGAGGAAGCTGCTTCCTGGGAACACCTGGAGTCTGGGACCACCGTGACCATCCATGACTGCTCAGGTAGGTAGAGTTTTTAGTTATGAGCAAAGGAAGAAAGGGTGACATTAAAAGGAGTCACCAGCACTCTTGGACAGTTTTTGCATTGTTGTGTTATACTAGACCTGCAAGTCCTGCACCTTTCCACAGAACCATACAGGGCTCCTATCAGAGATGGCTCCTATCAGAGATGGCAGGCTCTGAGGGAGGCAGAGCGGGATGGCAGCCGAGCAGCGCAGGCTGCTCTATTTCCTCAGGCGTGTCGGGAGGGAATTCCGCCTGGCTCAAGGCATGGCTGGGCTGTAACCAAGAGGAGCGTGTTCGTCTGTCTGGAAGGGTTCCTGCACCCGAGGCAGCCCACATGGAGCGCGGTGTTTCCCCGGACCACCCCGCCTGGTTTGAACGCGTGGTGCTCACAGAAAGCCGCGTGTGACAAAGGCGGCGAACAAAGGGATGACTGTGGCAGTGTGGGGAATGCCGGCTGCTCCCGGCCTGGAGCAGCACCGCTAATTGGCCCTGGGCTCATTCTGTGTTCTTACATTGCCACCCTCTGACGGCCCGGTGGATTGAACCCCGGCCCTTCAGCCCGCTGCTGAGGCCTGAGCCTGAGCACAGCACACGGAAATGCATTGTCACTGCCACGCTTTGACTTCAATCTCTGGCTTGAATCTCATGACTTGAATCTTAGGTTCTTTAGTAAGTCTTCCCGGATATTTGTCATCTATCGCTGTATGAGAAAGATTTGTGCAAAAGCTGATTTGGGGATGTGTAGCAGAAAGATAATTCAGCTCAGCACAAAAATCCATATCAAACTCCATGAGTGTCCCAGAGGAATCAGAGATGAGGAATGGTGTTACCCTGTGCCTGATAAATGAAACTAAGGCATTGGCTATATGGATGTCATGCTGTGACTCCAGCCAGCATTGAAATATCAAGCAGCCATTTGCTCACTATCGTTGTGCAGAATGTGGGAGAGAATCAGAAGAGTAAAATATGAGAGAACTTGTGGGTTGAGATAAAGATAGTTTACTAGATAAAAAAAAAAAACAAACGAGTTCATTTACCACTTCCCATGGGCTGGCAGGTGTTCAGCATTCCCAGGAAAGCAGGGCTCTATCACGTGGAACAGTTACTTGGGAAGACAAACACCATCACTCTGAACTCCCTCCTCCCTTCTTCCCTCAGTTTTATGGGCTGAATGTGATGCCATATGGTCTGGAATATCCCTTGAGTCAGTTGGGGTCAGCTGTCCTGGCTGTGTCCCCTCTCAAATTCTTGCACATCCCCAGATTATTCACTGGTGGGGCAATATAAGAAGCAGAAAAGGCCTTGGCTCTCTGTAAGCTCTGTTCAGCAACAGCAAAAATATCCCTTGGTTGTCACTCCTGTTTTCAGCACAAATCCAAAATACAGCCCCATACTAGCTCCTGTAAAGAAAATTAACTCTATCCCAGCCAGAATAAGCATTTATTGAGGAATCACAGAAGTGGAAACAACAAAATCTTAAAACCAAACTGCCCAAGTGCATTGTACACAGACACTTTGAACACTAATCCACCTACAATAATAGCATCCACTGCTGCTGTTGAAGCTGTTTACCATGTATTGGGGGATACATTTTGTCATCCTGACCTACCTTCCCACCAAGAGCTTGCCTTTGAAAACATAACATTTGTATCTGTGTGAATGTCAAATTATATAACCCCTAAAGGGCACAAAATGCAGGGCACAAAGTAAACACTTACATTTGCTCATATGAAATGTGAAAGGTAATTTTACATAATGATTACTTTCAGCCAGAATTGCTTACATTTGAGAGAGCACTGCATGAAGGATAACTGAAAAGCAAAAACTATGCATATGTTTTTGAAACAGGGAGGATTATGTATGATGTGTATGGCATCTTACTTGATACCTTCTTAAATCATTGTATTAGCAGAAGAGAGGCATGGATAAACTGGAAGGAGCACAGCAGATGTTTTACCAAGACAGTAAAAGGCACAGAACATGTTGTACAATGAGAAGCTGAAGGAGCAGGTTGGACAATGTCCCACACAATCTGATCTAGTTTTGATGAATTTCTGCCTTTCAAAGTTAGACCAGACTGTGGGGGCCTGAATATATATATTGTTATAGCATCAATAAGAATACAACACCAGACAACTTTCAGAGCTCCTTGCCAACTTACATTTTTCTGTGGCTGGAGTGTACTTTCCTGGGCATGTGGACCATGCTGTTCCACCATGTGCATCTTGGGTTTACTTCATAGATTTAGTCCCTCCCTATCTCAGATAAAAGTGGTGCTGTGAGGCAGGTCCCTGTTTCAGCACCAGGAAAGAAGAGTGTAAAACCCGCCAAAAAAGATTTACTGCAAATATGGAGTGTTGGTCCTAAGACAGAGGGCTCTTTGCTACTTTTTCTGTCAGGTTGTTTCACCAGAATGTGAAGTTTTACATATACATTCTTCTGTCTAGAGAGGAGAAATTATGCAGCTTTTTTGGTGACCACAGAAAAAGGCAACAGAAAAACCTCTTTTTAAATTTTTAATAATCTGTTTCTTTTCACAATACAAATCTAAGGCCCATAAAATATGTTACATATTACAACTTCACTTGCATGTCGCCTTAACTTTGAGGTGAATTTTGGCATAGTACCTATAGTGGATACAACTCAGAAATAAATATTCTCCCAAATAACTGTTGATGTTTTAAGGTTGTGGGATTTTTTTTTTTTTTAATTTGTTTGTTTGGTTTGGTTTTTTTTCTTTAATAATTCCTCTTCTGTGGCTTTGTTATATCTCTGGAAAGAACACCTGAAGCATCAAAAAAGCATTCCTGGACAGAGTTTATATGAAACTTGAAAATAAATGGAAACCGTTTAAAAAAGTATAGAACATTATTGTGAGACTGAAACTCTAGGAAGTGGCATCATCCAGTAATAAAGGATAAATAAATGAAACTACTAAAAATAGCTTGATTTTCTTTGTTTATAAGAACAGGTGTTTCTGTTTATTCAAGGGAATAATGACTAGATTTTTTACACAATGTTTATTGCCACAGTATTTAACTACGGCTGAGAAAATCCTCAATCACAGTTTCATTTATTTACTCATCTAACTTTATATTTCTTTCTAAAAATTTTGTATACTGCAAAGCTTTTTAAGCATGATGTCAGAAAAAACAGATGCTGAGACACCAAAATTAGAATAAATTCTGTAGTTAATAAGAAAAATTTTGGCTGAAATGAGAAATAAATGTTACATCTTGAAACACCTATTAAGGGAATAAAATAGCCCTTCTAATTAAGAAATATCAATGAATGAGAAAAATTCAAATAAATAATAGAATAATTTGGGATAATCATATGCAACATTTTAATGAATAATTTTAAAGAAAAATCAAAATGAATATATTTGAAAATAATGCAGAATTAGAAAATACTAGTAAGAAAGTTCTTAGTGACTATCTTAAGCATTAGAATATGAAATATTATTCACATATCATATCCAAAATGCTTAGCTTCAGTATCAGCCTTCTTTGTAGCTAAAACTCAGCATCTGATTTTCTGTCACCTGTAGCTGGAAATTAAATTTTTCTCCATTTCTCAGTTTGAAATAAACGTAGATGTATGAGGAAGAGCATATTACCCAGCAGAAAAGACTACAAAGGATATCTCTGTTATGGTAAACATGGCTGAAGGAAAACCTAGTGAGGCTAGAGAGCATTATGCTGAATAGATGGTCATGAATTAAAAGCCTTCCGTCTTGCATCATCTACAGCTGACAAGACACAAGAAGAGAGGAGACAAGAAGTGACTTAGCTTCTTCTCCACTAAGAGAAGCCAACAGTGAAGAAGCAAATCTTGAAAAAACATGGGGAGGTGGGAGGAAATTGTTTCACTTTGCTTTTGTTTCTGACTATCCGAACCTATTTTGGATCAAATTAAATTAATTTTCCCCAGGTTGATTTAATTTTGTCCGTGATGATAACTGCCAACTGGTCTTCCTGTCCTTGCCTTGACCCACATGCTTTCCATCCTGTTCTCTCCTCTTGTCCTGTTGCAGATGGAATAAGAGAGTGGATGAGTGGGTGTCTGACCACCATTCAAGGTCAACCCCTTGCAATTACAGAGGAGAGCAATGTAGTACAAGAATAGTAAGCAATAAAAGACACTGATCTAATCAGGACTTGAGTGCTAGTGACACACTCATTCAAATAACTTCTTCTGATATTAGTCTTCAGTATTAAAGAAATTACTTCTGAGTACAATAAATAGAATAAATACATCATTTAAGTGTAATAAAATATAGCATTCTGGAGACACAAAGAGAAAAGAAAAAGGTTTTGAGATCGATAGCAAGATGATACTCATAACCAGAATAGAAAAAGTTGCATGTCCAATGTGATTATTGGAATTAATTTTTTCTGACATCCTATGATTTTTTACTGCATAGTTTTAATGATGTATTGAACTATATATATATTTTTTTTTTAATAATTTTTTTTTTCTTTGTGAAACTAAGTTGTCTAATTTTTTTGTCTTTCCTAAGAAAAACTCTGGTCCAGAAAGCATTCATCATAGCAAAAATCAGTCCAAATTTCCCTTGCTTTTGAAAGCTATGAGCACGGGAAAGCAGAAGGTAATAGTGGAAACTGTTTTGCAACTGTAACTACAGTGGCCTAAAATGAATGCCTGCTCTTATGTGCAAAGATGTCCCAGGTGAATAGTTCTGCTTTAGAAAGTATCATTGTGCTCAAATCCCAGGCAGCTGAACAAAATGTCCTCGGTGTTTTCACGGCAGACAGCACATAGTCTCTGTGTTGTTCTGAAACGGGAGTGAGTAGGTGTACACCAGAGTGCTCACATGGTTTCCTGTTTGGGGAGGTTTTTGTCTGATGTTCATTTTAACATTCTTCTTTGGGTAATTTTTCTTCTAAATTCTCTAAAGCACGTAATTAAGGAAGAGGGTTAACTGGTTAATTTAATTAAGTTTAAAACTCTTTCTAAAGTGTGTGCCAGCTACCCAGAAAACATTTGGAAAAGCTTCAGTTTTATCCTTACTTTCCGGAGTGGGCATTCTTCCAGCCACTGAATCAAGAGGCAGAAAAACCTTCTTAGAAAACCTTATCGAGTCAGCACACATTCTTCTCTTTCCACATCAATGTCTCCCAGATGCCTTGAAGCATCAGTTTCAACAGCTTCCAACATAGCCCCCAAAACTGGCAATCTTTTGATGATGTTAGGAGGAGAAGCACTGATATAGATTCTATGCTGTTCTAGCCAGGGCTACCAGGATCCCACCACATCATGCCCTACACAAGCACAAGGAGAAGGTCTTGCTCTACAAGAGCTACAATCCAAGAATGATAAGAGCAAAATTATTTCCCTTAAAGGGCTTAACTGAAAGAAAGTTTAAAAAACTAGAAGGACAGACGTGAATACTTTTTTCTGTGTTGTATATTACCTTAGGAAAGCACATGCAACTCTTTCCCCTCCAACAGGTGGAAGGGGTTCACAGCCTCCAGCTGGGGATGTGTCCTGTAGGTGTGCTGACCTCCTTCCACTAAGCACACCCTTGGTAAGTTCACAGATGGCACTAAATTGGGCATTGGGTATTGGGTTGGAGGCTCTGCAGAGGGATTTGAGCAGCGTAGATTGGTGAGCCAAGGCCGATTGTATGAGGTTCAACAAGACCAAGTGTGAGGTTCTTCACTTCAATCACAATAACCCCATGCAGAGCTACAGACTGGGGGAAGAGTGGCTGGAAAGCTTCCCACTGGAAAAGAACCTGGGGGTGCTGGTTGACAATGACTTAGGATGAGTCAGCATCTGCCCAGGTGGCCAACAAGGCCAATGGCATTCTGGCTTTTTTTCAAAAATAGTGTGACCAGCAGAACCAGGGAAATTATTGGCTCCCTGCACTCAGCACCAGTGAGGCTGCACTTCAAGTGATATGTTCAGTTTCAGGCCCCTCAATTCAGGAAGGAAACTGAGGTGCTGGAGCAAGTCCAGAGAAGGGCAACAGAGCTGGTGAAGGGTCTGGAGAACAAGTCTGATGAGGAGTGGCTGAGGGAGTTGGGATTCATTAGTCTGGAGAAAAGGAGGCTCAGGTGAGACTTTATCACTCTCTACAAGATCTGAAAGGAGGTTGTAGCCAGGTGATGGTTGGTCTCTTCTCTCAAGAAACAAGCGAGAGGTGAGCAGAAATGGCCTCAAGCTACATCAGGATAGCTTAATGTTGGATATGAAGAAGAATTTCTTCACTAAAAGTCAAGTTGTCAAGCACTGGAACAGGCTGCCCAGGGAGGTGGTGGAGTTGCCATCCCTGGGCCTGTCCAGGTAACAACTGGATGTGGCACTTAGTGCTCTGGTCAAGTTGTCTGGGTGGTGATTGGTCAAAGCTTGGACTCAACGACCTTGGAGAACTTTTCCAACCTAGATGATTCTGTGTGATTCTGTGATTCCATTATGTTTTTTCTCACAATCACCAATTGCTGTACACTATCCCAGCTGAGCCCATGTCCAGTGTGGGGCAAGTTTTGAATGGCCCATCTGCCTGAGAGCGTGCAGCAGCATGGGCAGTGGAGGTCAGGAGCAGGAATGGCAGCACTGACCTCACGTAACCTGAGCAGACCTTCACTTCTTGTGCTCTCTGCTGGAATGAGTCAGCGTGGCATTGGCATGAGCAATCCTCAGAGTCAACCAATGGCACACATGGAAGGAGAGGGAGGATTCAGAAGTAAACAAATATTTAGGCAACGGAGCCTTTTAAAGTTCAAGATGCTTTGCTTATACTGTGTCTCAATGGGAAAGGAGAACTCAGCCGAGACTCGAAGGAGATTAGACAGATAAAAGTTGAAAAAGAAATGGGAAAAATGTGTCAAATCCAAGCAAATAGGACAAATCAACAAACTGTCGGACAGAAACAGAAGGCCAGCAGTTATCAGCATAAAAAATAACAAATAGGTAGTCAAAAAATCAGAAACAAGAAAAAAAACCAAACATTCACACAGGCAGACTGAGTTCAACTTCCACTATTTTTATCTAATTCTGGTGGCCCTGTTAATCAGATTACAGCTGAACCAGTTTTCTAAGAAACACAGTGAAGAGTGTCAGGACTCAGCTCACTCCAGGTGGTTCTATCACAAGGTTTGTTCCAGGGTGGGAAATGTGCAAACTCATTTCACATGAAAATATGGCAATTCCACTCTGTGTGAAAATATCAGGAATCTGGATGCACAAGTCTCTTTCCTCCAGCATGCTTTTTCATGAGAGAGAGAGTAATCCAGATCTACATTTTTCAGCAGTATACCCACGAGGTTTTTCCTATTGATACACATATTTTGAAGATCAAAGATGGCACATGACAGAAAAGATATTTATTTCACTTACAATATCAAAATGTAATTCCCCTGACCTGTTCAAGTTTCATAATGGGATTTGTGTGACCAATATCTAACATCTGTTTTGGGCTTCAAATGGACATTTTTATCCATGGAAACCTCTAACTTAAAGACTTGTGTTTCAACACCAGTTGGAACAATAGCAAGCTCAAATACAACACACAGTTCAGTTTGGAAATCAAATGACTGATACTGGGCACAGTGTGGATGGAGAACTATGAATATGCACTCATTCATGTTAGGATTGCTTACAATACAAAAACTTAAAGGCAATGATAACAATTTTCCTACTATTTGGTTTCCTACTAGTTGCAAATGTTGTAGAAAAAGTGTTTTTTTCCCCCAAAATATTGTCTGAAAACCAAATTATTTTTTGGCTATATCCATGTACTCCATAAAGCAATCTTTATTAGTGAAGGGAAATATATTTTACCTCTCGCAGTGTGGGGGAAGAGAAAAATTGAGGTAAGAGGCAGCTGCCTCCCCCAAAAAGACAGTAGAATAATTATTTTGCAGAACAAGTCCCTTGCAGAACAAGAACAGTGTTGTTCACATGAGACATCAGAGCCAACACAGCAGACTTTACTGGCATGAGCAAGGGGAGGGTGCACATGGTGCTTGCACAGTCCATAAAGTGGTTGCATAGCAATTCCTTTGGTTATTGGGGTGATGATGTTAACTAGAAATATCAAAAGGCACTTTTAATTGGCAAAATAGTTTTCAGTCCAAAACACAGCTAACAGCTTGCAGTATTTCTACCTTCTAGGTAACCCCTCCTTTTTCTTTTCACCTTTTTCCTGTTTTTTTTTTTGTTTGTTTGTTTGTGGTTTTTTGTTTGTTTGGTTGGTTTTTGTCTTTTGGGTTTTTCATTTATTTTTCTGTCATCCCAAAACTTGTCTGGAAAGTCAGGGAGAAAAACACCATTTAACATGAGAGAGGTTCATGTCTGTATTGTCACACTCTCCTGAATAAAAATAAAAGAAAGGGATTGAGTCATTCAATGGAAAAAATGGTGCAAACTTTGTGCCATAGTGGTGTGTTCAATTTTTAAGGGTTTCTACAAGCATTCCAACAGGGCTCTTGTGAACACTGTTAGAGACTTGAATAACTGTCTTACACCAATAATTCAGCAATTGACATTTCCCTATGTTTAATAATGATTTAGACAGAGTTTATTGGGGGCAACAGAGTTTACTGGGGACAACAGGAGAACATGATAACGTAGTGGTTCCGGGAAAGATGACAGCATGCAAGATTGCCATTTTCTATCCCAATTTCTCAGTCCTCTCCCCACAGCCACAGCCAAGGTAGCCAACTGCTATCTTCCCCTCACTCAGTGTCTAGGTTGACAGGATTCCCTGTGGATCATTTTATAGGTCTCCTTGGGTGATTTCAGCTAAGTGACACAAACTCAGTGATACAGCTGTGCTGTGGCTGCATGGCATCTGCTCTGCTCTGGCCTGCTGGTGTTCTCATTCAGACCCTCAACTGCTGGACACATCTCCTATGCATCTCCCCCCAAAGTTTCATACATTTTTCAGAATAGAATTAAAGGTCCTTAGTAAGCCCTCTGCCTACAACAGAAACACTTCCTAGTCAAATGTCATTTTTTTCCCTCATAACCCATTTCCAGCACACCCAGGGCCTCCCATACCCTGGGCATGTTTGCCTGTAGACTTTTAAACATGAATGCCAACCTTATATTCACTTCAACAGTAACATTTCATAGCTTATTTTTAAACAGAAAATTTATAAACTGTTACATAACTGACATGCAGCAGAGGCCTGGCCCATCCAGTAATTCCCTCTTTTTCAAAAGTAGATGCAGGCAGAGCATTCATCAGCTTGGCAGGAAGCTTTGTACCTCTCCAGGCATTCTGGGCTGCTTTCTCCTACTTCAGTGTTGGGTATTAAGAGTAAGCTCGTCCTCTTTATGGCTTCAGACCACCGGGTTTACAGACATTTGTTGCAGCTTTAGTGCCTCCAACATAAATTATAGGAAGCAACATAAACAAGTGATTCCATGCATTCCCAGGAGCTCTGTAAGTGACAGGGGTGAAGGCTGTCCAGAGGCAGAAGTACATGGATGACAGTCTTGCTCCCACACAGGAGCAAAACAGACTTTGTCACCTGTAAGGTAGCTGCTAACATGACAAAAAAATCCAACAGCTCCAGAAACTGTTAGTGAAACTGATTGGTACTTCTTAACCTCCCTTACACGGCCAGGGCAAAAACAAGGACTAAAGTAGTAAACAGTCCTACCACCCACCCCGCCCCCAGCCTGCAGCAGAGTGACCAGAGGGATTACAAGGGAGAAATGGAAAGTCCAGGTCTCCCCTGGCCACTGACTTAACGTTTGTCTGTGTGACTGTGGTTTCCAATACAGAATCAAAATAGTTTCTAGTAGCAACTAGTTGTGAACATTTGAGAACCTGATGGTAATGAACTCACTCTCCAACAAACAAACAATAGAGTCATCAAGTACTACAATTTCAGTCCTGTAAATATAACACCAGTGAATATTAGTGAGCTGCAATCTAAACACCTCACTCTGGGCTAATACCATTCTTTAGAAAACAAACACATGCAGATGGGATTTGTTGTCAGAATAGGATCAGGATTGTAAATGAGTGAGGTCATTCCCAATAATGCTGCTGTTGTAGGAGCAGGTCCTTGGTAGTTGCTGGGAGCAGCATGCTGTTTATTATCAGATAAACACATAACATTAGTCTTCCTCCATTTCAAGAAAAGAGGGCACACAACATTTAGTGAAAGAGTTATGTAGATTACTTTTCAAACCTGCAAGGGAAATGTCTCTCCTTTTGCAATGAATTTGCATAATAAGCACAATTCTTTACCAAAGAGTGATAAATACAAATCTGTTGTGACACAGGACTTCTGCTTCATTCACCTCATTATAATCTCAGGAAATTGAGCCTTGTTACACATGGAAGCAGTGGAGCACAGCAAGGCAAAATTGCCTCCCAAGGAAACACATCTGTCAGGATCAGTGGCAAAAGCAGACTACCACTTGTCCAGAGTCTTGAGACACACTCCCTCTATTTATCACATTACAGTGTGGAAATTCTTTGATAATTAACAGTTAAAGACCGTAGGAAGATGTAAGAATACTTGCTCTTTTTCTTAGCTAATGATGTACAACTAGTTTTTCTTAGTTCCTAAATCCGTTTCATAATAAGAAGATATTTTTCCAAACAGAAGGGTTAAGCTGAAACCAAAAGAAATTTGTGTCCTTGATAAAAATGTGCTGTATGAATATGGGGAACAAAAGTCCCTGTTGCAAAACACAGGATAGATCACAATTCTGTGCTGAGACCTGTATCCTTTATTATCAGCTACCTAGAGAGATATTTTATGGTATGCCTATCTGTTGGTAGCTACCTGCTTTGAAAATTAGCCCAATTATTCCTGGATTCACCTGACCTGATTTAATGGATGAGTCAATGAAAGCCAGGTGATATAGGGGAGCAAATGTTTTCATTGTGTGCCTCTCTCCCCACCTGCTGTTGAAGGAGCCAAGATGACTCTGTTTCTAACTTTGTCCCATACTGTACCCTGATTTCCTTGAGATGTAACTATGCCCAAATGCCCAAATCACACAGATTGGATTCTCACTCCAGCAGATTGTCACACAGGAAACTTCAGTAGAAACAAGAGTGCATCAAGATTTTAAGGAAGGGTATAAAATGTATTTAGATTCACTGGGGAGATGTATTTAGATCCATGGGAATACTAGCTGAGTATTCCCATTAACAGGATCCTTCCAGATACTCAATTTCTTTCTCACAATTTACCTGGGGACTCAGCTATGATAAAAAGATGTATTGGCTAGTAGCATCATGCACATCAAAGGGTGAAAGCTGGCTGCCTGTTTGTGTGCTTGTCCAGACTTTCTGCTGCAAAGGACTGAACAAAAGCTAATTTTTTCCAGGAGGGACGGTGATGAGCTCTGACCAGGCCTCTTGGAAACATACAACTCATACTTCAAGTGGGTGCAGCACATTCTTCCATCTCATTCCATATCTGGCTGGATCTGCTACAGGCTGTCTCCATCTTTCCTCACATCCAAATATGTCCAAGAGTGGCCTCAGTGGATGCAGCTATCAGCTCTAAAGAATGGTGGAAAATGAAGGTTTCTGGACAATGTTGTTGCTTCCAAAATTGTACAAGGGCACAATGTAAAGCTGGCTGAGCTTAATATTATGAATGCCAGTGGAGCTTAAAGATTTTTCTGCTGCCTTCCAGGGGAGTAACTGTTCAACTCAGACTGAGAGAGGGAGGCAAAGCCAGAGAGATGCAAAGACAAGAACTCATTTAAGAAATGACTGACAAAGAGACTGAAGGGAAGCTGGGAAGTTCTGTCTAAAGATTCTTCTGTGAAAGAGGACCTTACCTGCTTGTAACTAATCATGCCAGCAGATTTACAGATCATATATAAATTCTCTCCAGGATAGGTGCAGGGCCAGTTCCAGGCTAAGTATCTTGAGAAATTAGTATTCTGACACTTTGACATCCATGAGTTCAGGCTGGGGGAGGAAAAGACAAGGCAGGACAGACAGACAGCTGTCAGGACATCAGTGAATGTGGGCTTACTGCCTCTGAAGAGGACAGACACCCTTATTTCCCATCACTAGCCCATAGCTAACAAAAGCCCGCCCCTTCTCAGACCAGTGTGAGTCAATGGGGATTTTGAGGTTTGGCTGCCAGCACAGTGTGTAGCCAGCCCTCAGGTTGTTTTGCTGTCCTCTGGAAATGCATCACTTTCCGAAATTCCATCCCCTGACCGAGCCTGGTCTCAGCCTTGGTGCTGTGTACTCTGTCTCCACACATATCTTTTTTTAGTAACATTTAACTTAAGCTGTTTGATTTGTTAAAGTGAAATCAGATCTATCTCGTTACAGACCATAGAAATGAGAAGGGGCCTAGATGAAAATCCAGTCTAGATCTGCAGAAAGAAGCCATTCTGCATTGCTATAAAAGGTATGATGAACACGGGGTATGCAAAAACCAAGTGATCTTAGAAAGGTTTGGGTTGGAAGGGACCTTAACAGAACATCCAGTTCTAATCCTCCTGCCATGGATAGGAGTACCTTACACGAGACTAGATAAAAATATCAAAGAATTATATTATTATATATTTTGACAAATACTTTGAAGTGGTTCAAGGTGATCAATTTGAACATTTAAAAAAGATTCATTCTCTGGTGCCAAGATTATTCAACCACTAGCTGAAAAAATCTGCTACTACTAAAATTAATTTAGTTCAAAATTAGTGCAGAGGTTTTGGAGTCACCACAATAAAAAACAAGCATCAGTTAATAACACTTGCAAAATGAGGCTTTGTCCTGCAGAAAGACTGAAAAAGATAATTCCTTTTACTTGGGGAACTAAGCACAACTACATTAAATCATAAATTCACCAATAAAAGGCAGTTTGGGCAGAATTATTGAGGAGGAATGGGGAGAGAGGGATGCCCAATGCTGCTGAGAGCAAGAGTTCCCTTCCATTTTATTCTGCTGCACACTATCCCATGCAGCAGAGTTCATCTGCTACACAGAGGGTATGTCCTGCATTGATTCCTGTGGCCATAGATGCACCCAGCCAGCAGAGTTCAGAGGTGGCTTTCTCCATCTGTCCAAGCCACAGCTAGAATATAGAGATCTCTAGATATTTTTTTTCTGATGTAATAAAAGAGGATGCAACGAAGATAAAACTGGATGTTAGATGTACTTTAAATATGACGTGCAGAAGGCCAATAAAACCAGAATTCATTAAATACAAATTCTGCAGTGATCTGTAAAGTTAATGCCTCAAGATACGCCCTGGATATTGTGGGTAACTCCTTAGTCACCCACTTCTGGAATCCAACCTTTTACTCAAAGAGTGTAGGGAAAATTCAGACCAAGAGGGTAGGTGTGTGGGGTAAAAAGAAATGCTAGAAGTTTGCTGGTAAATGTCAAGAGTGTT
This sequence comes from Melozone crissalis, assembly GCF_028551555.1. Classification (NCBI taxonomy): domain Eukaryota; kingdom Metazoa; phylum Chordata; class Aves; order Passeriformes; family Passerellidae; genus Melozone; species Melozone crissalis. Next base: position 10,791,180 of record NW_026535782.1, on the reverse strand, counting down.
AGCAATGTATCTTCCACCTTTGTCTGAATTTTTCTATCATCTCATTTTCTGTTGTATTTTGCAGTGACAAATTTCTTTTATTTGTAAGACTTCAATGCCATCCTATGTGCATCTTTACCTGTCTATGTGTACATTTTATTGTTAGTTTGAGGTCAGTTTGTAGGAAAACCGGAGTAGTCACACAGTTCTGAGCCCCATGATAGGTTCAAGCCCCACAGAAAATTACTACCTTGCAAGATGAGGCAATTTATGCAACAACAGCACCATTGTCTCATTACTTATTATTTTAACTTACTAAAAAAGGGTCATATGCTTGCTCTCTGGCTGATCCTTTGGGTAAAGATTCTGCACTGTGGACAACAAAAATTATATATACATACATGCATATATATATGTGTGTGTGCGTATGTGCATGTGTGGACATATATACAAATTTTTATTATTATTTTCAAATGTACTGCTCATTCAGAAGAAACTTAAGCCATAGTGATTTTATAGCAGGTTATTACTGGATTATCCCGTGATTCAGTACATTTGAAATAATATAAACATCACAGTATTGTCAGAAGTCCTGACAAGAGCATCAATTTTAAATTATGGAAACATTTGGATGGCAAGCTATTTACAATGGACACAGTGAAGCATTCAGAAATATTGACTTATGTGACCGGATGGGGAGAAAGGAATATGATCACCAATTTTTTTTCCAGGTATTTTTCCAGACTGATCTTCTTGCAATACAGTCAAGGGTTAATATGGCTATATCTCAAATCTTGTTTCAAAATTGGGAAATTTCGTGCGTTTTTTGCCTAGGACACACTTAGAAGTGTCCTCCTAACTGTTTAGCTAACAGCTTGGAGTTAACAGTCAGTGTTGTCACAAATGTAAGTTTGCAAGACCAAAACATTGAAAATGAAAATACTAATACCATTTTATGACTGTGGGTAACACACCAACCGTTCCACATTCAGAGTTTCCTAGCATTGACTTCAAAGGCCCATTTTTTCTGTCAGAAATATACCATGAGCTTTACTGCTACATTTAAATTTCTCTCAATTTCTCTGCAAAAGAAATGAAATTCTATGAGATGCTGAGAAAGTTATAATTCTGATTAAAAGATTTCCCTCCCTTACCTTTCTTTTAACTTTTTTATATTTGACAGCCGAGTTGTGAAAGATCAATGATAGAGCTTTGGGCTCAATCATGCCATCAGATAAGGAGTATATCTCTAAGAATCTCTAGCTAATTTATACACAAGAGATGCTTAAATTGGTTCTCTTGTGTAACTTAACATGCACTGAAAGTTCTGCCATTGGGAAGAACGTCAATCAAATCAAGAAGATGCACGCAGAACGCAAGAACAGATGGTAGGTGATGAGTGCTGATTTTGGAAAGCAGAGAAAATAATATGAAAGAGAGGTTTTTTCCTACTGAACCCAAGCTACTTTTTTTTCTGTTTGTCACTGTTTGATACGTAAGCAATTTTTCCTGTTAGAGATATTCTTTAAAACTGATAGGTTAAACACAGTTTCTTAATCAACCACTCAGCAGTATCTAGATGACAGATTAAAATGACTCTGAAAATTGTACATGTGGTAAGTATGTGATACTGAAATCTGTAAAAACAGAGGTAGCCGTCCCATGTCACTCTCAGGGCATTGCTGCTCATAATCCTCAAAATTTGGTATTATTAAAGCAAAATACAAAGTAAATTAATTTGAAGTGGGAAGTGCATTCTGTAAACAGTTTATACTGGTCTAAAACTTCACATGAGTTTCAATTTTAGGGTTATAGATTTGTGAATTTTCTTCAGACACTGCATTCATTACAAAAAATCTCAAAATTTGGTATAGATCATGATGTGTGTGTGGATATTGCATGATAATACTCTGCTATGAATGAGAGAGATTAGAAAGAAATTTTCTTTATTGTCCAACAAGTCTTTTTTTTCAGTCTCTTCCTCTTTCTTCTCCAAACAACAAAGGAGAGAATCCTAGGGTCAATAATAAAGTTGGAAGCTACATGATCTGCTCTCCATTCCTAACAACTATGCAAATTTTTTCTCAATTATTTGTACCTGCTATTCCCTATGCCCCAAATTTCCTTTAAGCCAATATCTGCCATACTGGCTTTCACTCTAAATCTCTCCTTGAAAGTGGCACACCTTGTGAGGAAGGTGTTGCAGAAGTGTAAAGACAATCCAAGAGCCCCAGAGTGAAGCTTCAGGTGTCAGCTCCTGGGGGGTAACAGAGAAATAATACACTGTGCTGCCAGATAAAATGCTTAAATCTCAGGAAAGAGTCATATGAATGTTTCGATAAATACTTACTCATAAGATGTAGGAAAAGAAGAAGCTGTTATGAATAGCCACAATGTCATGGATATTTCAAACTTCACACTGTCAGTGGGAAAAAAATCTCTACTATTTCTGAAAACAAGATAGAATAAAAGCACCATCTCAGTGGAATGAAAAGTTTGTCTTTGAAAAATAATAGGCTGTAAACAAACATTTAAGGAGCTTTGGAACATTGTGTTTGTACTTCCACCAAATATTTAGCAAAATGTCTGAGAAGCACTACAAACTGGCTTAAACAAATTCAGGCAAATTTTTACAGAGTCAGAAATCAATAATGTTCTTCCAATATTTGAATATAATAAGAGGGATTTATTAGCTGTGGATTGATTCTATGTGGAATTGTTAAGTGGTTAATTGGAGATTCAGCAAAGAATTTAAGGTTACAAATATAAGCAAGAACTGTTAGTGCATTTATTTCTGTGTCTGCCTGACCCAAAAGTCTTGTTATATTTTCTGGAAACATTTTAAATCTAGCTAGAAAATGTAATTGAGTTCTTATTGTAGCCCTGTATTCTTCTGAGTTAATTGACTTAGTACCTGGACATTTGACTTAAAAAACATTTGCTGGACATGGCACTGGCAAGGTCTGTGTTTGAGAGACTAAAAGTATTGGCTAACTGAGAAATCTTAGAACAGTCAGTGTGAATTCATTGATGAGTAAGACATTTTCTAACAAAATCCTCCAGATATTACTTTTTGGTCCTGTGCTCTTTTACCAGTGATGTAAACAGGGATCAATTGCCTTTTCTGGCCTATCTAGAAAACACAGTGTTTGAAAGGGTAATATATAATTGGGATCACAAATCACTTAAAAGAATAATCTTAATCATATGCCTAAAAAGTCAAAAACAAGCAAAATGTGTTTTAATTTGACCTGTAAGCAGCTTATTATGGGAAGTGGTGGCCTCACCATGTCTTGAAGTGGTCACTTTAAGCATTTTTATGTATTTCATTTGGTTTCTTTGGAAAATCCTTAAAGACTGTGAATTTGAACATTTATGCAGCATGGTCGTGACAATTTGGCTTGGAAATATCTAATTATGGGAAACTGTGAGTCCACCTTTTTGGAGAGAAAGCAAAACATGCACTGCCTTTCAGGTTCTCATAATTCCTGAGGCTCTGTAGTATGAAAATGCCTGTAACACATCTATCCTGCAACACCCTGGAGAAATTGTGTTTCCTTAGATAGTTGGAGGTACTGTGGTTTTGCCACTTGATGGATGAGCAGCAGCTGGCCTTGCAGACCACAGAGGAAAAGCTGAGGAAGAATGAGCCATAAAGGATGTGATTCAAGTAGAATAAGTTCACTCTCAGGTTTTGCAGCCTCATGGAACTCTGCAGAACAAACTCATAACCCTATTTCAGGTTAGGAGCTGGTTTCCATGGTTGAGGTTTGCAAGGCTGTGACAGAAGGGGTCCAGAAATGCTGTGGGTGATGTGGGAGGCCAGCAGACACCTCTGGCACGGTGTGGGATCAGCCTCCACGGGCACTGGGAGATTGTCCCTCAGTGCCAGGGCTGCACACCTCGGGGCTGAGGGACAGCACTGCCCTTCTCATGGAATCAGCCCCAGCTGAGTGCACAGAGGGCATCAGGCAAACAGACAAACAGGCAAACAGACAAACAGACAAACTGCCTGCCCTCCAGTTCTGCACAACCCTTCCACAGCCTGCCATAGCCATTCTGTGTTTCAGGCTTTCTTCTGGTCTTTCCTGCTTTCCTCACTAAAGACAATAGCTGGTGGATTGTGTAAAGCACATCCAGGCAAAAATTAGATAAAAATAGCATTGGATACAACCTGTTCTCAGAAACCCAGGTGCTTGGTTGAAACAAGAGAAAAAAAGTAAAAGCAACTGGAAAAATATTTTCATCCTGAAGTCTCTTTCAGCTAATTTGTTTGTGTGTAGTAATAGCAGATAAAAATTCAGGCTGAAGTGTAGCTTTGAAACTGGCAGCATCTCTAAAATTTTTTTTTTTTTTCCCTAGCAGTATCAGAGACTTTGATTTGGAATGTACACAACAAAGGTATAATCTTTCAGATTCAGATTGAAGAAAAACAAAAGCACGATTCTTGTCATGTGAAGCGGTAATATTGTCCAGGCTTTTGCTTTTGTATCATCCAGAGTTGGTCACCCGGGATACAAATTATAAAGCTCTAAATCCTACAGCCAATCACTGTGCCTTTAAAGGGGGTGTTGGTTTCACGTGCTGAAGTGTGTGCACCAGTTTATAGCAGCTAAGAAAAGCTCCTTTCTGCTTGCCATAAACTGAGCTGACTGAAGCCACTACAGTGAGGTGGTTGTTTAAAGTGGGTTTCGCCAAATGTGGCATCTTGCTCGACATCTGGTTCTAGTTAACTTCTCTTCTGAGGTTTATGTGTAAATTGTTGTGTTGAATCCGTATTAAATACCAAAACAGGGCTGACTATAAAGCTAAAGTTCACCTTATTTGTGCACAGAAAGTGACTACAGAACAAATGTTATTGGGCAGTTCATGCTTGGAGAATTAGGTACCATCACATGGCAATTTTTGTCCTTAATCTGATGCTTGTAATTTTTGCTAGAAATGCTCATTTAAGTATCCTTTGTAACCATGCTTAAGGCTGCATTGAGGTCAGCTTTCCCTGAGATCTGTTATGCACCATGTTACACAAAGTAAATTTTCATGTACTCTGACTCCATGTAGCTTCTTTTCTGATAGAATCAGAAACCAGCATTTTTATGGAATAAATCTAAAGCATAGTGATTTATTTCAAAGTTTTATGTAGTTAACCATAGTATATTTTTACTGGAAAATCATATTATGTATCATAGTTTAGCAACCGATTTAGTCTAGTAAAAAGCTAAACATAATGCATACATTTATGCCTTCTTCATCTGGTTTAAGGCAGTTAAGCAAACAGAATATGGCCTTTTAGTGTACAGTCTCATCCCACTTCTGTACTGGCTGTTGAGCAGTTTTTAGTGATCTCAGCATTATGACACCTCATCTCATCCACACAGCTCGTCACTCTTGTTCAAGTGGACTGACCTTGACCTAATGAAGCATCAGATATTCAGCTGCAATTAACAGCCCTTCCAGAAGATATTACATTATATTTTTCCTAAAAGAATTCAAAAACATGTTCTCACAAATTTCATATCCATAGAATTGACTTACAGAACCCACAATCTAGGTTATATTTTATTTATTAACTTGCAATGTTCCTTTAATTTCCTAATCTGCCCATTTTGGGGCATTTGATCATGCCTGTTTCACAACACCATCAGCAATGAAACAACATAATGCAGCAGCAGCAGAACAGGACAAATAAGTTTTGTTCATCTTATTCCTATGTGTATGTCCAGCAGCTGCAGTGAATAATTATTTCCTGCTTCTGTGGCTCCTCCTTCCTTCTGAATACAGGGATTTCTGTATATCTCTGAATTTTGCCTCAGCTGGCCACTGATTTTTTCCAGTAGCTGTTCTTTTGCCCAGTCTTTCTGTATTACACTTCTGACCTGAAAATTTACGTCTTGCCTCACCAATTGCTTATTAATTCTTAATTTCACCAATCAGTGAAAAATTATCTGAAGGGTACGAGGAAGAATGATGCAGGCACTTGTCAGTGGTCCTGGTGACAGGAGCAGAGGCAATGGGCACAAACTGAAACAGAGAAGGTGCCATTTGAGCACAGGAACACTTGTGTGCTGTGCATGTGACCCAGCACTGGCATGGAGTGCCCAGGGAGGTTGGAGTCTCTCACCTTACAGATCATCAAAAACCAGCTGGGCAGAGTTCTGGGAAGCTGGCTGTGGGTGGTCAGGTTTCTTTTTCAAAGGGAATCAATGAGGATTTTCATCACTGGAAATTAAAACAACTATCAATCAGTGGATTCCTTAAGGGATGTGGAAGCAGAGGTTGTTAAAACTATGAATAAAAGTGAAACAGTAAGTGGGATTCCACAATAAAAGGAGTGAAAGGATTTCCGTCCTTTCACTGTGGCCCTTGCCATCCAAAACACTTTTCTGAGGGAGATCCCACCACAGCCAGCAGTGCAAACCTCAGATGTATGGAAAAAACCTGGTCAGACTGGTACAGTGGCCATGTCTCAGAAATATCTGAGTAAAATGAGATCAAGGTTTATATTATAGGACTGTCCATTCCTGAAGATTAAGTGAGGAGACTTTCCTGCTCTAAGCCCATAATTTTGTCTCAAAGAAGTGAAGTGTGTTTAAAATATTATTGAAATAATTACAGATTTTTTTCCTGTCTGCAAGTTTCAGTTTTCCTAAGACAACTTGTTTTACCCCAGCCCTCATCAGAGAGGCTGGATTTTCTCTGTCATTTCCTTTGGTGGATGTTGAACTTCCTAATATAAGAAAAATTGTTCGATTCTTAGCAAGTAGCATTTTAAAAACACAAACACAACATAATTTTATATTTATAGTTCAATCTCACCAGGATTTCAAGCTGCTTAAATGTCCTGCAAATTTTTAGGTTTATATCATGCCTAGAATACTAATAAAACTGATAATGTGGTAGTGTCTGGCTATAACATATAATTTAAAAAAATATATTTTATAAGCAAAATTGTGTAAGTATGGCAATGCATACTAAAACCAAAAAATATCAGTATTCGCTCTTTTCTTTAGAACAATAGTATATACAGTATATAGTAGCTGTCTAGTGCAAGAGAAACTGAAATTGTCATTCAACTGAAAAACTAGTTGATCTGCAAAATTTTCAGTCTAAAAAATGTGTGTACTACATTACCATCTTGTAAACCTCTGAGGTATGTCACTCATTATATATTACAGAGGCACATACCATTCCATACCTGGAAACTCCCTGCTCTTTGAAAAAGAACCTTAAAAATTAAAAAAATTAAAAATTCTTAAATGCTCAAAAACTTTTACATGGTAGATGAGCATCGCCAGACTGTTTAGTGCTAATGACTTCACTGGAAGTATCAGCATGAAAAAATCTTCACAAGGTAGATTTTCAATAGTCCTTAGTATCAGACAGGTCCTTCAGTTGCAAGCAGAAATTTACTTGTTAATTAATTATATTATTAAGAACATAGTGTTTTGTTGGCACTATCTCCTACTGATTTTTTATTTTTTTTAACAAAAAAAGGTCTTACAAGAACTGTCTTCATAAAATATGTGGCTGATCTGCTGGATAGAAATACACAGCTACAGTAGACTGTACTATAAGCAATGTCTGTGTCTGGGTTTGTTTGGTTTTATTTTGCTTCCAGATCATTACTATGAGAAAGCAGCAGCTTGAGCCTAATACAATTGCTCTGGTGGTTTTTATAGAGCTCTTACCATTATTGAAATTGGACTCGCTATTTCCCCCAAGCATATGCCTGAATGGCTGAAAGATCTGTGCATCAGAGTGGAATTTAAAAAGGGTAGAACAATATATAAAATGGTGCATAGAATAGGGGATATTTTTTTGCCTTCTCCTATAATAATGTAAGGTCAGTCAAGAGACAAGTATATTTGTTGTCCTCACTGGGGGTGAAACCAGGTGTAGATGCAACTTGGGCTACAGTTAATAATCCTGACAAAACGTTTAAGTGTTTGGAATCTGTGGTTACTCACTTCTAGAATAACATTGTAGAATTAAATCTGATTCTCCAACTTTTATGGAAGAATGACACCAGCATATGAGCTCCAGAATGTCTGCAAGTGCAGGAAGTGTCAGATCATCTTGTTCTTCAGACTATAAACAAAAATCACTATGTCTGAGAGTAACTTAAAAATAGAAAAGGGCTCTACATAATTGTAGGCTTGTACAACTGACAAAATATTGTTCATTTTAATTAGCCTCTCTCCTACACTGTCGCCTGAAAATATTCTATCTGAGACCTTAGTCATCTGCCTAAAAAGAGGGAAAATATTAAACCTACAATTTCACATTATGGAATAACCTTCTACAAAAACATATTGAACCAGTGCATAACATTGCAAAATATTTTGCTGGCAAGGAGTACCTACTTGTCCACATTATTTTCATGTGGAATAACCTGAAATTTGCGGTAAAAAATTGTTCTCAGATAAATATCCTATGATGGAACAGAATATAAACCTGGTCTGTAAACTGATCAAGGTCTTAGCTTTACTGTATCACCAGGTTAAAACACAGTTAAGGTACACAACTGTATTATTCAGAATGCAGCATAAGATGGGAAGGACACAATTTATGGTTCTTTCAGGAGTTCATGAGAAGGTGTAATAACCAGACACTATAGCATAAATTAAATATTTGGCTTATAGATTTTATTTGCATACTCTGGGGTTTTTTTGGTTCATTGTCCAAAGGAAAAGAAAATCAGAAAAATTAAATAGTGTGGGGAAAAAATAATTCCATTTTCTATTGCTTCTGTACTGCACATCGCAGGTACAATTGCGCATTAACTATTCTGCTTAATCTACTCAATGTGTGTCAATCAGAAAGGCTTTCACCATTTCCTCTGGGAAAATTCTCCAAAGGCTTGTAGATTTTGCTGTCACAGAGGTTATCCAGAGAGTTAACTTTTGTCCTTCCTTAACTCCATGCAGTTACTCATGTTTCTGCTCTCCTTCAGTCTCCTTAAGTGATTCCCGCCCTTTACTGAGAAAGCCTTTAGAAATTTGCAGAGAACTAAACATCTGCTCCTTCCCCCTGCCAGTGAGGATTTTCTGCTGTCAGTGATGCTTCTGAAAGCAGCCTTTTCAAAAATAAATTTGCAATAGGTTGGAGATTAAATTGCATGCTGTTGTACCAGCACACCTGTGACCCTCAGCTAGTCTTGCATCCTGTTGTGCCAGACGCTGGATGGGTGTGATGATGGTGGGCATGAAACCAGAGCCAGGAATTTCCTCAATCAGAGGAACTTCTCAGCTCATACTTTACCAATGTGACTTGTCACACCTAGATCTTGATTCCCTGGATCATTACCCCCTTCATGAAGTGAAGGGGACCTCAGTTGACAAATTATACCTTCAATCTGGATGAGTGCTGAGGGAAACTTTATCTCCTAAGAGAAACAGGACAGGAAGGACAAGTGAGGGAACGCAGGGCTCTTGGACTTCAACTCTGGGCTTGAAGTTGTCACCTCATGTGGTTTGGTTGGGTTTATTGTTTCGGTTTGGGTTGGGGTTTTTTGTTAATAGGAATTGGAATCTTTGCCGATAAAGTTTGATTCTCAATGAAAAATGATGGACCAAATGTCCTCCCATGCTGAATTCCCCCACCTATCCACAAAGTGGCTCCCAGCCCAGAGCATGCAAACTGCTGTTAGTTATTGAAAAAGGGTGACTAAGGCCATAGACAATGGGTGGGAGGGTGGAAGGGTATGATCCCGGGTTCCAAAGCCTGTGTTGCAGATTTGTGCCAGCCTCAGGGGCAGAGAGATGACAGGAACTGCTCCACTGAGTCCCTCTGGGGCAATGGGGAGCAGTACAGTGTTGCACTCCCAGCATGAACCTGTGGGAGCTGGTGAACCCAAGAGCACCACAGGCACCCAGCTGGTGGGTCACAGCAGCCCTTGGGAGGCTGTCCCTGCACTCCTCCTTCTGTTGGGTCTTCTCCATTCTCTTGCCTCATTCAATCCAGCCCTGCTTTCCCATGTGAGGAACAGGTGGCTGTTTGCTTCTTTCCTTGTCTTGGTCTCGCCTCAAGCACACAGGGGTTTGCTACCCCTGATACAAATGCCCAATTTTATTTGTTATTCCCTTTCCTGCAGTTGTTCAGCCCCTGTGTAACACAACATCTCCCAGGACTTGCTCTAACCAGCATTGCTGAGAGAATTCAAGCCAACAAAAAGCCTTTGAGAGGTCTGAGATCACAGTCAAATGAGAAGGGGTGAGCTCTGCTCTCCAAGCCTTAGCAGGACCCCTTGAAACTCTCCCACCTAGAGACCATCTAGTTACAAATGCACAGGAAAAGTGCCTGACCACAGTCCTTATGTGACTAGTTAACTTTTTTTTTCGTTATAAATTATTATTCCTCATGGGATCCATTATGATTTAATTAGCAAATAGGTTTTGGGATTTTTTTCCCCTATTAATACCGTGTCTTACTAAGTCAATTAAAAAGAAAATTTTACTTCAATCACACAAGATAGAGCTGTTAAAAATTGCCTTGCCAACTTTTGTGTGAGAAAAAGTCTTGAGGGAGGAGGTAATACTATGACAGTAAATCATAAATTTATGTTGAAAAACAGCACAGAAATCAAAGAAATAACCTGTGTTCTTTTTGTGACACATTTCTGTGTATAATTTTTAAGACATAATCTTGAAATCTGGTAGCAGCATTAGTATCTTTTGGTGGTTTGGGTTATTTTCATCCAGCTTTCTTGTTCTAATTATCCAAAATGGAACCAGGAAAAAGTTATCATAATTTTCTCTTAAATAGACTAATAGAAGAGTTTACCTCAGTGCAATTGCCTACTTGCACCATTTTAATCTGACACACTGTTCAAAATATTTTTTAAAGCCAGCTGAGGGAATGGAATAGGTACATTTCTTTGCAGCAGTGAGTCAGTGGAAAGAGACACAGTGACTCCAGGGGAAAAAACTTACAGGTTTCATTGCCTTTTGAGCAGTTACCCACCTTGTGGAGATTACAAACTAGATAGCCCACATTAACCAGGTACAGAACTCTTTTTAGAAGCATGCTGATCATTTTCCAGTGTGACGCTCTTTTCTCTTAACTTTATGGTCACTTATTATTTCTCGTGATTGAACAGAACACCTCTGAACTTATAACGCCTGGAAGATGACAGTAATATTCTTCTGCAAATTATATACTTTGGATATCTGTACACTTCCTCCTTTAAAAGGAAATGTTCACAAAGACAACAAATCACAGGAATTTTCTGGTTTAAATGAAATACTCCATCTTCAGGATTCCAAGGAAAGTGCTGAGGTGAATCCATGGCTTCCCCAGAGCACTGCAATGATGAATAAAAACATATATAATCTAAACTCCCTGCCTTCACTCCATGGAAGGTTACATTTCTACTCCCAGTCCAAGAGATGTGAATAATTTTATTATCTGTGCATATGCAAAATCCCACTGGGAGTCAATGCAAACATAAATTTCCCCACGTTTTCCAGAACGTGAAGCTCTGCTCATATCCATGTGCAGCCAAAAAAGATTTTGGTAAAGAGGTAGTAATTTTAAATCAAAACTAGAAATTAATCCATCTGTTTCATATTTCCAATCAAGTGACAACTGTCCTTATTCACAAGGAGAGAAGCATTCCAGTGGCATTATACTCTGTGTCATGGACAAGATCTTGTTCTCCACTGTAATTTTCATTGAAAACTGTAAAAGATGCTGGGAAAAAAAATTTAAATGTGCTATTATGAAATACTTAATTTATTTAATGGCTAAAAAGTGCTTCTATAATTAAAACTAGATGTATTCATATTGACATGTTTTTAGTGTGAGAAGTATGCTTTGCCTAGTACTTCTTTTCAGACAAAAGGAATCCTAGTTTGACCCTCAGTTCAACATTCCCATGCCTTCATTGCTTACAGCAGGCCTTTGAAATTCAGCGAGAAGAAAGCCCTGAGGATGAATACCTGTAGTGTCTCATGAAATTCCATTTGTCTATGTCCCAGGTACATGTGTGGTGTCATTCCCATCTGTCAGCAAAGCCATGGCAGCATGCCAAAATAGCAACTGAACAGGAATCCTCGGACGCACAAGAAAATAACCAGAAACACCTGCTACACCAGGAGCTCTGTGCAGGAAACCTCCCTTGGTAAAGAGCTGGGAGGGAAATCTAAACCACCTTCCCTGCCTTGCAGAGTCTCCCTCAGATGTGTTGCATGGCCTCAGGGTCTCATTCTCAGCTCTGAAGGAACCATGTGAACAAAGAGCTTTCTCACCTTCTCCATATAAGCAGACACCCAAAGCAGGATTTTTCAAATATTTCACAAAGCCAGTACAAGGCACAAATATATCTTCCCTTGCTAAGATATTCCTCCAGACAGCTGCAGTAGTTATTCTGAGTTCAGGCTAACTGTGGATGCTCAGAGCTGATAAGACTGATAACATTTGATAATAACATTGCCACATGTACTAACAACAGAATTATTGCCAGCCCATGTGAGAGACCTAGGAGATGTATCTAACAACATTAAAATAAAACAATGGCACTTGTTGAAAACTCAAAAATCTGTCAGCTAAAAAAGGACAAAATTAAGATCATCTGATATTTTACTTCAGTCCTCTTATAGCTCTAGCTGAGACAATCCTTTATGACATGGCATGGTAAATTCAGGAGTCTTCAAGTCTCTGTCCTCTTACACAGGTGAGACAGTGCAAAGAATGTCTGAGATTGGGATGACCGTAGTTGGTTACCAAATGTTTCCCTGCCACACTTCTTCCAGAAGGCTGGAAGGATTCTCCAGGAGGAAATCATCACTTTTGTGGCTCCTGCAGATACTGCCATACAGAAGAGCTCAGTGTCTGGAGATCTACAAGCAGGCATGTGGAAGCTGGTCTGGCAAGGTCTTCACAAGGACCTCTTGCTGGGAAAAGCTCAGTAACAGTTGTTATTATTGAGCACTTAAGGATAAAATAACACATTCCCATAGTAAATGGCTGCAGAAGGAAGAAAATCTTAAAGAGGGCTGGGGGGTATGTTGAATTTTGCAGTTAATTTAAACAATTTTCTTCCTGCAGATACATTTGGAGTTGATTAAGGTATACAGAGATATTTGGCACCCTGACTGCAGTGAATTTCCCTTCAAGCAAAGTAACAGTTCTTTTACTTCTTTTCATTCACTGAGTTCCACCAGATATAAGAAAACAAAGTGTACCTGGAGCCTGAAAAGGGCCCCTGTGTCTTAAAACAGTGCAAAAGCCCTCTTCATTAGCACACATCATTAAACATTTCATACAGAAAGGCACCATCTGCTCTTGAAAACTCTGGGACCTCAGCACAGAAGGTACTGATTGCCCTCGGCAAAGAGGGAGAGCATTACTGACTGAACCTGATAGACTTGGAACTGGGGTTACTTTGCCAGTATTAGGGTTTTTCTTTGTTGTACTGACCACTTCTCCCCTGATCTTGCTGGATATCAAGAGCAGCCTCCAGTTGTTGCTGTGTTCCTGAGGATGGGAAGTCATGGACTAGTTGGACAGTAGTGTTTGAAATTCATCAATTGTGTGTATCCATTTTCCCCCTGTAATCTCACAGCATCAGGCAGCTGCACCCGTACACCAAAGCAGACGCTGGGCTTAGTTCTGGCACTGGTTTCCCATTCACCGCCCCTGATTGCTACCCCAAGAGCAAGAAGGGCAGGGCCAATGTCACCAACATTGGTGCCCCAGCTCTGAGCTGCATCGCTGTGGCCACGTCAGCAGGTGCTGCAGCTTTCAGGGTCACACTGCTCGTGAGCTGTGAGCTCACAACACCCTGAGAGCTCCTCAGAACTGACTGTATGTAAGAGTTGTAGCTGAGGGACGTGGCTACTGCCATCATTTTGTGCTGAATAAGTAAATGCCTGGTTTTTCAGGAAACTGATCACACAAAACAATTTCATTACACAGAAGAAAACACATTCATGAAGATTTTGTATTTCCTTAATGTCCAAGAAACCAATTATGATTAGGGATAAACCATAGTTCATAAAGATGTGAATGGATTTGTTTGGAATATTTGTATAATATTTAAATATCCATAAGCTTACATCAGATCCATAGTATATACTGGTAGTGCACACTACAGAATTCTGGGAGTTTGCCCTGTATTTCTGTAAAAAATAGTGTCATATTTTTAAGAAATTCCACCCAAAAAAGAAAACTCCTAATAAGGTTCACACTATTGTGTTTAATGGTGTACATTACTGAAATAATACTGTTTCAAAAATAAAATCAGTATTTGAAACTTGTAAATCTTTTATCCTAACAAAACAAGATAGTCTTAGTGAAAAAACTCTAAATTTATGAAAATAATTTTTCCATATTTTGTACAATCATGCTAGAATTACTCATTTTCACAACAAACTAAATATTTTATCAAAGATGTGATACTATTTGAAAACTAAGAGATATCATGTCTAATGCCATGAAAATTACCTTCTCTTATCACAATTTATAAAATTATCAACTAGGGGTTGTATATCTGGCAATGCCATCTAACCCACAGTTTTTTCCTATTTTCCAAATGTGATAATTTTAAGTTTGTTCATGGTTATCAGCCTAATTGTCCCTGTGTTTTGCTCTCTTCTTTAATGCAAGACCAAAAGATAGATAAAGCTTCTCAGCAGCTCTTTTGTTCTACCCTTCATCTGCCCAATTACTTGTTACAAACTCTGGGACTTATCTGAAATGCAGAGAATGTTTTTTCCTACATCATTAGTGTGAAACTGCTTTATATCCCTCAGAAATGCTTCATTTATATTGCTTTTAAAAAATCATTATTGTAGACTGAATTATTTCCATTTGTAATTCTGGAAGTACTTATTGACCACCAAATTACTGACATCCCTTTCTTCTGAGTGCTTTTGCCTGCCTAACATCTGATTGCAATGATTCCAGCACTGCTAGGCATTTCCAGTGTTTTATTCATAACAGTTCTTTATAAAATTGTGGGGCCATGTTTCACAATGTAATATTCATTTTTCTTATGTGCCTTTACTTACTAAAGTATATTAACACATTTGAAAAAAAAAGGTTCATAAACTTTCCTGTAAAAATAAGTTTCTTCAAGACACTTGGTATGTTGCTGTAGTGCATAGTCATTCCTCATCATTCCTGGTAAAGAGAGAATTAGCATTCCTTCAATCACTTATCTTTATAAGAATTAAAATTCTTTCCAGGATATTTGGTTCTTAGGGCATTTTATCACAGCACGTTTATGTTATAAACATGCGCTTTCTTGTTAGAAATGACATTAATTTTCCAGTTAGTTATCAAAGCAAATTACTTCTAAATTTACAGCAGTCTGACATAGATTTACAGAATTAGAGCATAAATCTTCCTTGCTATCTTCAAAAACATAGGATGAAACGTGCCTTTGCCCAGTCACAGTATGTAACCAGATGTGCTTGTTTTTTTAAGAAAAAAATATTCTCTCCCTATCTAAATCATATGTGTCTGTGATTTGATGAATATGTTCCTTCAATTGCTTCATCACCTTCCCAACAAAGTTATTTTCTAACAGGGAAGACAAGGCACTGACAATATTGAACTGTCACTCCCCAAATTTGCACTGCACACATGAAGTGACCTTGAATTAGCGTCCAAAGCAGCACTGCTGCTTCCTCAGAAGCACAGAACTAAGGAAGTTAAGCTGCCATGAGGATAAAGAGCATTCTACAGGGCAAGTCTAGTGCAGGAATAACACTCTTTATTATTTTAGTATCAAGATGTCTATCTCTTGATTCCCCATTTCTCTCACGAGGTTGATTTGGTATTTGCTGGTGATTCATTATTAGTTTTCTCTTGCTCAAAGCAAGGAAAGCTCTCTCACTCCAGGACAGAACAGAATTCAAGCAAAACACTTCTCCAGCTCTTCTGAGTCTCAGTTGCTCTTTTAGCTGCAGTGCATCTCTGGCACTGTGCTCACAGTCATGCCGCTGCTCTATTACTAATTTTAGCCTTTGGATACTTCAGCTGTGAGCCATAGCCTCTTTTTAACCACAAATTACTTTCTGGGTTCCTATGGGCCTGTTCATGTTCATGTTTTTCTCTTCTGACTCTCCTTTCTCCCAAAGGGGAGTGAACCTCTACTATCCTTTCATGCAATGGCCTTTCTTCCTTGATAATTGTTTTCTTATTTTCCTACCTCCATTTCAGCCTATTTTCACTCCTCAGTAATGTAAGTACTGACTTTTTTCCTTAAAAACATTTTTGCTAAAAATACCCTCCAGTGGATAGAATTGACTAGAGTTTTGACTGAAAATTTTCCCTATTAAAATTGAATTGGTAAACTCAGTAAAAAATTAGAGAGACAGAGAGAGGATACAGAAAGCAACATATGAGACACGTTATTTAATATTTTCAGGGGGATATTTCTTATGCTTACCTTAGAAATGTCTTTTGGAGAACATTTGTGCATGATATGAAGTCAAAGAAAAGTGAAGAGTTATTTCAAATACTGTAATGGTCATCTCCAATATTGATATTAAATAGACAATATTGATGATCAACTGGCCATGTCATACTGAAGCCTAACCCATAAACTTTTTTTTACATTTCTATTTTCTTTTTTCTATTTTCTTTTGCTTTTTTTCATAAAAATATCTGGTGCATCTCTGATTAGTGCTATAATAATACCTGTTATTGTGATTATATGAAAGCAAGGTTTATAAATAAATTATGATAAAGCCCAAACTCCAGCAATTATAGATATAATGTTTTGAAAAATGGAAGCAAGTCAAATATTTGACAAGAAGTTAATCAACTGGAATCTCTATGGGAAGATTTACTGTTCTATTATATGGAAGTACAGCCACACAAGCACCATACATACATGTGTGAGTAGGTATCTATGCAACATCTGAATATTTAGAACATTGAAATTCCAAACAAAACATAGAAGCCTCTTGATCTGTCATCTCAGGAAGCTCAGAGCTTAATGAGTGAAGCATGAGATGCAATGCAGAAAGTAATTACTCAGAAGAGGAAATCAAGTATCATTTCCCTTCCTGATGTAACCAAAGATAAACTGACAAATGTCACAAAACTTTACTAATGTATTAGGATAATTTGCTGCTCTTGAAGCATCATTATACTAGTGAGTCAAGGGGCATTCTAACATTAAAATACAAAATTTAATATAAAAGCTAAACTTTGCAGAGACTTAGCTTCCAACCAATTGTGGCAGTGTTAGCTTTATGGTTGTACACGATGGTCTTAAGGGTGTTTTCCAGTCAAAATGATTCAGTGACACTACTAGAGGTAAATAACTAAAATGGCATATCTGACATATTTAGAGAAGATTTGAGTGGTGAGCTAGCCAGCAATTTTTCATTAAGGTTATTTTCATTAAAACAGAAAATATCTGTTCCATGAAACTGAGATCTTCTAGTGGCTGTCTTCGTTTTTCTCTTCTATTACTGATGACACCTACAACTACCCATGCCACAGACCCCTGCATTTCATTTTGGGAAAAGCCGCAAAGCTAACAGAGCTCCCTGAATGGGCGTCAGCAGAGAGAGCAGAAGGGCAAAACATTTCACATTTAGCTGCTGGTAACCCCAGCTGAAGACTAATATTTTCACTTATGGAAAGAAAGAGGAAAGTGAGCAGTACCTTCTGGGCAGGCAGACAGCTACCAGGCCAAAACTCTCTCCAAATACTTTTTCTTTTTTTTTTCTTTTTTTTTAAATTTTTTTAAAAATATCCTTCTGTTGAAGTAAATAAAAATATAATATGTGATGTTGGAAGCTGGAGGAGGGAGGGAGATCTGTTCATCATACTTTTTACCCCAGTTCTGGAGGCCAATACATTTTAAACATTTTTATTAAGCCAAGTGGATTGCTGTTTTCCAAATATCTGGCTATTTGGTCAGATTTCCAACCACGTGCCAAACATATCTCATATACTTACATGGGGTTTCACTAGAGAAAGATTTGCATGGTTCACAAAAACCAGCCCCTCCCAGAAATCACGTCCCACCCAGTCAGGGTGCTGCTCTCCATCCTCCCTGCTCATTCCTAGCTCCAGGAGGACCTGACCCTGCTCTTCTCACTCTCCCATGCTCATGTGGCCCAGCCCCCCCATTCCTTCATTCCTCTGATCTTTCATAGGCATTTACTTGTGTTTCCCAGATATCACTGTTCTTTACTGATAGGGAAGGGTTACTCACTTTTTCCCTTTTGATTTTTAAGGGAATATCAGTGGTTAGATGGAAACCAGAAACGAGAATGTGGTTTATATGACTTTTATAACAGACTTTTCTTTATATACCAGTACCATTTCAGTGTTTCATATCGTGTTAAATTTTATTCTACTGAAAATTGTGATGCATTTTTTAAATATTTGTTTTATTTTATTTTATCTTATCAACATGTATATGAACTTAATGTAGATGAATTTCTGTCTGATCATTAGCTGTCAGAATTATTCTTTTGATAAATATAGTTTATTTTTGAAATCATATTTTTTAAAAGAATTAACAATGAGGAGAACACTGAGGGCAACTTATACAACTTTTTGGGCAAAATAAATCAGGGGGCTTGATGATTTTCCACAAATAACATTTTGTGTAGTACCCACTGGAACATGAGCTGAAAAGATGCCTTCCCTCAAAGTAGCTGCTGTGCTCTCCTCTCAGTGCAGGAAGAAAAGATCACCAGCTGCCAGAATCAAGCTACCACAGTAAGAAGTAAATTTTTCAGCACAAAGATGTTATTTATTTAGTTTATCACCAGGCATGTAGAAGAAAAGAAGATTGTCAGGAGTAGTTATCATGGATTCAGCAAGGAGGAAGCATGCTTGACCAGTCTGAGCCTTCCATGATGACTTGGCAGGATGGGTCAGTGAGGGGAGAGCAGTGGATGTTGTCTGCCTTGACTTCAGCAAGGATTTTGTCTCACACAACATCTTTGCAGGCAAGCTTAGGAAGTGTGGGTTAGCTGAATATACAGTGAAGTACATCAAGAACTGCCTGAATGACAGAGCTCAGGGGACTGAGATCAGTGGAACAGAATCCAGTTGGAGGCTGCAGTCTGTGGCATTTCCCAGGGATCAATACTGGGTCCAGTTTTACTCAATTTGTTTGGCAATGACCTGGATGAAGGGATGGAAAGAGCCCTCAGCAGGCTTGATGATGATGTGAGGCTGGGGAGAGTGGCTGATCCATCTGAATGCTCTGCTGCCATCCAGTGGGACCTTGGTAGGCTGGAGAGCTGGGCAGGGACAAAATGAGGTTCAACAAGGGCAAGTGCACCTGGGGAGGGATAACCCCAAAGATAAAATGAGGTTCAAAAAGAACAAGTGCCCCTGGGGAGGGATAAGCCCAAGCAGCAGCTGGGGGCTGACCTGCTGGGGAGCAGCTCTGCTGACAAGGACCTGGCAGCCTTGGTGGATGACAAACCCTCTGTGAGCCAGCAGTGTGCCCTTGCCACAGGAGGGCCAGTGACATCCTGGGGTGCATTGGGAAGAGTGTGGCCAGCAGGCTGAGGAAGGAGATCCCCCCCTGTACTCAGCCCTGGTGAGGCCACAGCTGGAGTGCTGTGTCCCCTTCTCGGCTCCTGAGTACAAGACAAGCTACTGGAGAGTTTCAGCAAAGGCCATAAAGATCATGGAGAAGTCTGGAGTATCTCTCCTGTGAGGAGAGGTTGCAGGAGCTGGCTTGCTTAGTCTATAGAATACTGAGAAGGAATCTCTTTAATGCATATAATATCTCAAAGGCAGGCACCAAGACAGTGGTGCCAGATTCTTTTCAGTGCTGCCCAGTCACAGGACAAGGAGCAATGGTCATAAACTAAAACACAAGAAGTTTTGCCTATCACAAGGAAGAACTTCTTTACATTGAGGTGGCAGAGCACTGGAAAAGGCTGACCAGGGTGACCACTTCATGACTCTCTGGAGCCATTCCAAACCCACCTGGATGTGCTCCCTGTGGCCTGCTCCAGGTGACCCTGCCTTGGCAGAGGGTTGGACCGGGTGACCTGCAGAGGTCCTCTCCAATCCTAACAATTCTGTGATTCTGCAGTTATTAGCACAAGCTTACTGTGATGACAGAGAAAGAACTATTAGAATTTCAGAGTGAAATGGTATTTCTACAATTTGTGGACAAAATATCAGTCAAAGAGCTTGACATTAAATGATTTTCCCCAAAGCTGAAACAAACACAAGGTCAGTTATGTTGATTCCATGGATGGGTGACAACATTTTGGTTTACTCAACTCTGTTTGGCTGTGAGCCTGGTCTTCCACTTATAGACATTGTGTTTCCACCTGTCCCACTCTTTGTATTACTAACTTTTCAGTGATGCTATTAATATTTGCTATTAATGTATGCTATTAATATTTTCACTATATAAACCTGCCACCCAAATAGTACTCACTCTATGGAGACAAACCATTCCAGTGTACTGGTGGAGAACATCAGTAGCTGTCACATTTTATGAGCTTCAAATTCATTATAAAGTGGGGTATTATTAGTTTATTTTATATGTATAAAATCACTAATTCAGAAAAACTAGTGATGTGCATTACTAATGCACATAATGTGCATTAGAAAAACCAGTAATGTGCATTACTGTGTGTTTACCAACACAAACAGATAGCTGCATCAATGTGCAAAAATAAACATTATGTCTTGAATTTTTTATGGAAATACAAAATTTTTATTCCATGTGTTTTATGTCACAATACCATCCTCAGAGAATCTGTTTCTTACAGATTTTAGTCATTCAGTTGAAGCTTAGAAAGCCTCATCAAAGGCTGTAAACTAATGAGTACACTCTTAAATAAGGCAAAACCAAACAAACATTGGCTTTTGCAGGGGGTGTGAATATATTCAGAAAATAATTATGCTTGACACTGCCAGAGTTTGACCTCCTGGAGCCCCCAAAGCAATCATGTACATGACAGAACAAGGGAATTCTGACATAATCTCATGAATATAACAGTTTAATAAATTATAACTTGTACAGCCACAGCACATGGGATTTAGCTGCCCTTGGTTATATATTTAGAGCAACTCAGGTTAAAAAAATACAGCTCAGCTATGAAAACACTCTTTATGTCTTGCTCCTGTGAATCAAAAAAAAAGGCTGATTTTCTCAGAACTTAAGGAAGAGCACACTACCAGGTAGGTTCACCTATCCTGAGCAAAGTACTTCCTAACCCATCTCATCTGATACTACTGTTATCATATTAACTGCCACAGTCAGATTCCAAGAAAAAGACAACTTCAAGCATGAATCTGTATTTAAAACATCATGTCCATTAACCCAGAAAGTAAAAAAGAGATACCAAAACAACTTTTGTAAAGTCATTATGTTCTGTATTTGCAATGTTAAGGCAGTCTATAATTAGAGCACACAGGGACCAGTGACCAATGCACATGAAGATACTGTGAATAAGCTGAAGTGTTGTCATTATTTTTGCTCATAGATGTGAATACCAGGCATTGTGATGCTGTTCTCAGAGTGCAAATATTGACACACCCTGCTCAAATACAACCACAGAAAGAAAACACAAAAGAAAGAAAAAAAACCTCCAAGTGTAGATGCCGTATCTTCTCTTAAAGTATTTACAATTAATATGTTCACACCCAGCATGACCATAATTGCAACATACACAAAAATTCCATGCCTCCTCTGCAGCAACACATTTATGTGTATGACCACTAACAAAAAGGCACCCATTTTTTACCTGCTCTTACATTGACTTTACTGCCCTCTCCCTTGACTTTCACATTTTCCCCATCTACAAGATCTTTTTGGTATCTTGGAGCAAGGGCTGAACATGGTAAGAAACATTGGATTGTTCTTATTATTATTCACTAAGACCTGAAAGAATGTCTTTAACTCTTGCTTTCCTCTTCAAACCAAACAGCACCAGCAGTACTAAACACTCAGCCACTGGACTGTCAGCTTCTTCTTGGTAAAAAAAAGCTGGAGTAAATATAATGTATTTGCAAAGAATATAGATACAAGTAATAATATGTACTTGCAAATAAGATGTTTTAACTAATTAAGTGGGAGGAGGGGACAGCTGGCTTGCAAATATAGTGCAAAATATGTGAACACAAGACAAAATAAATATACATTGTCCTAACAAAATCAAGATAGCTCCTGTGGATTGCTAAGTATGTCTGTATCAGAACACACTCTATTATTTTTACACAGATATATAAAATCTATCAGCTCTCATATGTTTTAGAGTTTGGTGAAATCCAGCTCAGTGCCAGGAGCCAGTTATAGGATCAATGCACCTTTGAAGTAGTGCCTAGGTTTGTGCTGACCTTTGATAAGAGGATAAATTTCACCCTGTGTCATTAGTGCTGCCCACAAACATAAAAGGGGTATGTTTGCCTTGCCTTAACATCTTTGATATTTACCCACTGCTTTGCTTGAGATATCAGGTATAAAGATGACCCTATCTTTCCTGACTGTGCTGAAAAAGAGAGATATTTGTATTTAAAATAAGGTTCAAACCTAGGCTGGAAAGATAGTGCCAGCTTTTGCTGAACTTTTCCCTAGCATAGTGCAAGAAGCCAGCAGAGGTGAGCTGATGCAACTTTGCTGTAATAAAAGACTTCAAAACCAGACATTATTTATCAACCTAGAGGCCAAAACTTAGCCCAAGAGAGAAGGTTATGATACCACAGAGGTCAGACATTACCCAGTGACCGTGATACCCCACCAAGAGGAGAGGAAAAGCTCAAAGCCAGCAGTTTTCCAGCCATTTGAGGGCGTGGGGCACAGTGGGTGAAGGCTAGCCCTGTCCATGGGTGCAAACCTCACTGTCCTGCTCTGGTCAGCCCACTGAAGCAGGTGGCTGGATTTGCCTGATGCAACTTTGGGCTGACACACTGAAATGGGGAGGAGAGGGAGTGGGCTACAGCTTAGGGAGTGGAAACACACAAAAAGAAACACACTTTAGATACAAACTCCTCTGCTGTCCAAAGGATACCTGGAAGTACTACCAGGCATCTCCACTGCTGTCCAAACAGGTAGGTCCCATCCCTTAATCTCAGCCCTGCCACTTCTGCTCCCTACACCTGCTCATAAGCCAAAGGACTTGGGAAGGCTGCCTGGTGTGCTGCAGGCAGTGCCAGCTGCCAGCAGAAGAGGAGTGACTGAGGCCAGCTCTGCTTGTCAACAAAACAGGCCTTGACCCATCCTTTCAGCCTGGCGTGTGTGGGGCTTCTGCATGTGACTGAGAGACACATAGACAGAGAGAGTGAAAAATTAAGCTGATTTGGGGAAATTGGTTCAAATTATGTTTGTGATCCTTAAGAAGGTGAATAAAGGCTAAGGTTCAAATTCCCAGTGTCCCACACACAAACACAGACCATGATCTTCTTAAATGTGGAGTCTTTTTTGACAGAAAATTAAATACAGGAATATGAAGGTACAACTCTACATGTTTCATAATGTGGTTCCTTAAAAACAGTTGCTGGTAAAACAAGATTTCTGCTACAAACAATGTGTCATATTGGTAGTCAGTTCTCTATTAATTTATCAGTCTCCAATTTCAAAAAGTAGGGGCTATGTAGGGCCTATGTCCCCAGGAGTTCCTCTGGCAAAGGGGTCCCTCAGAATCTGGAAGACTGCCCAATTACAATTTAAAGAAATTTACAGCAAGGGTGACTGACTACAGACAGAAGTCTCTAACAGCATCAGGAAAACAGAAAGGAAGGCTGTAAGAGGGCGATTGTGTGTGTCAGAGCACTTTGTTTTCTCATATGAGTGAAGTGAGGACAATTTTTCTTGTTAAGTTTTGGAGTGAGTGGAACCAAGGTCCTATTTGCTTTTTTTTTTTCTTTTTTCTTTTCTTCTCTCTCTCTTTTACTGGGTGCAGACTCTCTAGTAACATGAAAAACTTACATTGTTTATTATGGACTCTTTTTAGGCTTACATGTGGTAACAAAAAGGGGCCCTTAACTTAAAATTCTTCTTTGAGCAGAATGGGGAGAAAATACAACATTGCTATTAGATCTGGGCTTGGGAAGCTGTAGATGTCTTCTTCCCTTGGGAACTAAAAGGAGCTGCCAGAGAGCTGTTGCACTGGAAATTCCAGAATTATCAGAGAATTGTTTAGGTCAGAAAGGACCTCTAATAACACTGAGTCCCAGCCATTAACCCAGCACCAAGTCCACCACTAAACACTGTCCCTAAGTGCCACATCTACGTCTTTTAAATATCCTCAGGGATGTGATTCCAACACTTCCCCGTTCCAACACTTGATCACTATTTCAGTGGAGAAATTCTTGCTAATGTCTGATCTAAATCTCCACTGGTGCCACTTGAGGTCATTTTCTCTCATCCCATCACGTTTTACATGTGAACAAAATTCAACTCCACCTGGTAGAGCCTCCTTTCAGGTGGTTGTGGAGATGAGGGTGGGTGCTGCAGTAGGGTCACCCCTGAGCCTCCTTCCCTCCGGGCTGAGCACCCCCAGCTCCCTCAGCTGCTCCTCAGAGGATTTGTGCTTCAGACCCTGCACCAGCTCCGTTGCCCTTCTCTGGACACACTCAGCACCCCAATGTCATGTAGAGGAGACAGAACTGAACACAGGGTTTGAGGTGTGGCCTTACCAGTGCCAAGTACCAAGGGACAATAATTGCCCTGGTCCTGCTGGCCACACCATTTTTTCACCAAAGAAACCATGCACCTCTCCAAGTGCATCAGTTAGTTTGTCCAGGAGAATGCTTTGGGAGACAGCTTCAAAGGCTTGAATAAAGTGCAGGTAAACCCTCTTCCAAGGGTCAATTTGTCATAGAAGTACCTCCTTCCACACCTAAAGGGGGCTTGCTGGGAAATTGGGAAGGGACTTGTAGGGTCTAGGAGGGTCAGGTAGTGATAGGACAAGGAGAAATGGCCCCAAGATGAAGGAAAGTAGGTTTAGATCCAATATTTGGAAGAGATTCTCTACTGTAAGAGTGGTGAGACACTGGACTGGTTTGTCCTGAGAGGGTGTGGACTCCCCATCCCTGGAGGTGTTCAGGGCCAGGCTGGATGGGGCTCTGAGCACCTAGTCTAGTGGAAAGTGTTCTTGCTCATGGAAGGGGAGCTGGAACTAGATGATTTCTAAAGTCCCTTCCAACCCAAACCATTCAGTGGTTTTACAATAGCAGAGATCAAGATCAGAAGATCAGATCAAGTGTTAAAAACGTTTTCAGGATCCAAGTACTTTTCCTAGCTCTCTTTCTAGTTTCTGGGAGTTGTCCATAGAAAGAGGTTGTACCATTGTGCCTGGAACAAGGTTTGTTTGCTCATGCAATCCCATCCCGTGGCCATCATAAGTATTCCAATCCAGTATTGAACTGGAGCAGAGAGTGGCCAAATGATTCAGAAACATCTAAGATTGATCATAATCAAGTCTATTTGCTCTATTTTATTGCAAATATCTCCTGCCCGACTCACCTTCAAGTGTGGCTGAACCTTACTGTTCTGCCTTTGCAGCTTCCAATCTGACCTTGTGCCTCAGTGGTGTGGCTGTGAGTCAGTGCCCTGCCCAGGCATGCACTGGGAGCTCCTGGCCACCAGGCTGGGAGAAAACAGGGCAGCCCAGGGCATGGTGCACAGCCAGGAACCCTCACCACCCTAAACTGCATGGCCTCACCCATGAAGGGAATGGTCTTTGGCCTGTGCTGTCCCATGAAAGGCTTCTGGGTGTTATCCAAGGCAGTGTAAGTATGCCAAAACTCTGGCCTGGGACTTCAATAGTTACAGAAAAAGTTTGTTTTCAAGTATGCCAAAACCCTGGCATGAGACTTCAACAGTTACAGAAAGAGTTCATTTTCATCTAAATGGATTCCATAAATCCTCACAAAAGCACGTGAAAAATTGCTCAGTTAAAAAATTTATTTGATTTAGGACAGCTCCCATGATTTCTCAAACAGTAAGGGAGAAATTATGTAGAGCAGTTAATAAGCTGACCAAGTAGATAAATGAATAAATAGATATGTTCACACACTTCTCAAGTAATAATAATGTAACAAAGCTCAATACTCATTAGAAATATCTGAGCTATCTACAGGTCAAAGAAAAACAGGTCTTCAGGTTGAGTAATAACATTATTAGAACTTATCAACATCTTAAATATTAATCATAGAAATATGACACTAACATTATT
Source organism: Melozone crissalis (assembly GCF_028551555.1). NCBI lineage: Eukaryota > Metazoa > Chordata > Aves > Passeriformes > Passerellidae > Melozone > Melozone crissalis. The sequence continues at coordinate 10,765,069 of NW_026535782.1, read as the reverse complement.
TCTGGAAAAGGAGACTACATTTTATGTAAAGAATTCTGTAGCTTTATCTCTTTCTTCTTACATTCTCAATTATTTGCTCCCTAATTCTACCCTCCACCAAGTTCGACACCCGGACATGATTCTACATGTGATTAAAGCAATGATAGCTTGAATTGCTCTGCATATCTTCATTAGCATCAGATCAAAATAATTTCAGATCAGTGTCAATTCCCGAGCAGTATCGTCATGATGATCTCACTGCCTTGCAGGAGAACCTGAAGTGGTTGCAGCCAGGTCCAGCCCCCAGTGGAGTGGTGTCATTTTCTTCCTCTGGCTCACCTGCCCACCTTTCACCCTGTATTACCCAGGCTTCTTCATCTCTTCTAGGGCAATAAGCCCCCTGAGTCATACATGACAGAAATAGGCCATGGGTTATTCTTATGTTGGAAAATGGGTTATTCTTATAAAAGCGAATCCAAGTATTTCTGACACACTTTGGATACACACTAGCTAAGGCACCAAACATACTGTTTTTATGATATTGGCAAAATACATAATTAGAATTGTGCATGTCCATGTTTAATTGACTGCTACTAATTTCCTTTACAAAAACAACATTAAGAAAATTATTTTGTGGAGGAATTGGATGAAGTGTGTCATAATATTTAATGATCTTACTTGTTCCAGTGCCTGAATTAATGACATGTCACCTTACTGAAAGATGGATTTATGAGTGATTTAGCTTCAGCTCAGTTCCTCTGTTTATCATCTTTCACCACAATGGGAAATATACCATTCAAACAATTCCAAAATTAGAAAAATAAATAAAATTGATGATGACAGTTTCCCAATATAATTGTCCTGAATGTTTAATATTTTGACATCTGCATTATTAAACCAAATTGCTTCATTTTCATTCAGTGACTGCGAGTGGAGTTGCAAATCTTGCAAATGTCAGTGAACAGCATGCACATGAAACCTCCACTTCTTTGTGATGTACAAGCATCTCCTTGGGCAGATTAACTGTACCATGGGCATTGGCTGATTCAGCACCATGAAAACAGCTGTGCTGCTTCTTCAGCTGTCTTGGGTCTGCTATTAGTGTTATGGTTTTCAAATTATAACCTGTCTGAACTAATAATCTGTCCAGAGCTTTACTTGGCTTCAGGAAGGATGGGCAGACCTCATGTCCCTTCCCAGAACAAGGAGTCCATAAGAAAACAAGGTGCAGTGAACCAATGGCCTCCAGACTTAGTTACTACAGGTGAGCTTTGGTTTATTAATTTATTAACAGGAGCTGGATTTTGATCCTTGTGGGTACCTTCAGGAATCTCTGACTCCATGGTTATGGTTTGTATTAGACTTCAAGGATTTGGTGTTAGAGTGAGAGCTGCTGCTGGAAGCAAATGAAGGTGACAGCGTTGGTACCGTGTTGTTCAGGGTGCACCAACTCAGGTGGAGAGCAAATCTAGTGAGGAGCCTGACCTGGAAACCGATGCTGCACTCATCTCTGGAACTGGAAGCACTGGGAAACATGGGCATGTGGAATGCCACAGACATGGCTCTGCATAGTTATAGCTTTACAGTGAGCAGGAACACAAACTCAAACAATTCAGTTTAGAATTGTACCTGGAAACCTTTTGATCCAAACACCTCAAAGCAGGGCAGTTTGAAGACAGTCCAGGCTGCTGAAAGGCAGACATTGCATTGCACCAGTCAACACTGGTGGTGTCCAGAATTTTCCAATTTCTAGATGTCCAAGATTCTTTATATTGAATAAACCAGGAAAAGCACAGAACAAGTTCACTCTGTCTTTCAGTCTTATCACTGACAGACTGTTTCATGTTAAAATATAATCAAACTTTCCTTATTCCTATGGAAATCAGTAACAGATTCAGTAAGTCAATAGTACTTCCATAGTGTGAAATGGGTATAAGTAAAAAGAGAATCAAAGCCAGAAATATCTTACAGTGGTGATTTCATGGGAAGAAGACTTCTGCCCCATGACTTTTTTTTCAGTCCTCTTCCCTAAGGCAGAATCCAGTTTTCACTCTATAGCTCTCCAAGCCAAGAGTGGTGGGAAGGAGTCCACAGCAGTGTGTATTGATCCTTCCTGAATGAAGAAACTTTATGATAAGTTCATTCCTCTTGCTTCATTTTACTTCATCTGTCACCTTGTCAGGCCTGGGCAACACTTGATGAGCATCCTGGCTTTCAATGTCCTCAGGGAGAAGGTGTGCTGGTTCTTTTAGGATGCAACTTTCTCTATAATAGAGGTCTCAAAACACCTAAGTGTGTCCTGTCATAAAGAATAAACATAAAGAATAAACTACCTTTGTATAAACACCTACACAAAGGCATAACTGAATTCTAGGTTTGTGCAAAGTAGATCCAAGGGAAAGATTAAATCTCTAGTTAAAAAAAAAAAAACCAACAAAAAACAAAAAACCCCCACAACAACTACAACAACTTAACTTGATACAGTTAATTAGAAAAGAAATAAAACATTTACTAAATGATAGTTATGTGCAAGTGTATGTAAGTACAGCACACTAAGATAACCCTTGGTAAAAGAGCTGGGAGCAGTCTTACCACAGCAGCCTGGGGTACCACATAATGGAGCTTACTCCTTGCAGCAGCACAGCAAACCTGGCTATTCCTGTCCTCCTTACAAAACAGAATGCAGACAAAACATCCACCTGCATCCTTAAGTTTTTAAATCAAGACAGATTTATGAGGTGTGTAGACTTTCATTGTGAAGTGAAAGGCATCGTGACAATGCAATCCAGTCCTCATAAAATGAAAACTATACATAAAAGTAGCCCCAAATCCCCTCATAGTTAATTAAGGAGAGAGCTTCAAAAAAAAAGAAAAGAAAAGAAAAAAGAAAGAGTGGCAAAATACCAATAACTTCAATGGTGCAAACTAAATAACTCCAGTTTGAAGAACTACAAGTAACTCTATCGCAGGCAAAATTGAGATGAGGAAATCTGTTACGTCTGAGTCTGTATGCATTTATTATTATGTTTTCAAAGAAGTTTTGAGATCCTTCAGAGTCTGGTTTTGGCTCTCTTTTTGTCGCCTCACAAGTTACAGCAGCCAGGAAAAACTCTGACTTTCTTCTGGACAAGGGGTTTTCCAGATATTTGTTGAGGTTAAGAATCAGTTTTGCATGGATTTGGCCTAGAGAAAAGTGTTCAAGAATAGAATTTAAATAAGCTAGAATCCCCAAAGCAGAGATAATCAGAAGCTAAGAAAGTGTTGTGGTTTAAATAGAGAGTTTGAAAAATCCAGTGAGAGATGTCAGGCACATCACAAAGTCTCTCTGACTCCATTCTCCAGCTGTAAAATAGAGATAATATTTCTCCTCTAATTCTCCAGGAGGTTATAGCATAAATTCATTAACATTTTCAAGGCATTCAGATGTTGTGTGAATATCTGAGAGCAAAAGAGGAAACTGTTGTTGGTGAATGAAGGCCTTATAACTTGTTATATAGATAAGTCTTGATCCCTTTTATATTTCCCATGGAAATTTGAACTTAATTCTGGAAAAGAATGCAAGGATAGAAAATAGGTTCTTTGAGAACTAAAGCCAGGGATCATTAATATCTCTAAGGGTGAAAAGGACTAATAACCTCTTAATGTTTGCAATCTCAGCTCCTATGCCTGTTCACATTCATATTACTTCAGCCTTTTCTGTTGCTCTTCTATTCCCATTATCTATTATGAGTGGTAAAAGAACCCTTCTATGTAATATAATATCAGGTTATTTTAATGAGACTGTCTGAAATTTACTCTTGTTATTAATAAGGAAAGATAAGCAATGGAATATTGGTCTCATTGAGACCAAAAGGGTTTTGAGTTTTTTCCTTTGATCTCAGTAGAACCAGAACTTCATGCAGGAATCAATACTGACACCTTAGACACCTTGACGGCTCTGATATATCTTGGAGTGAAAGAGCATTGACTTTGTTGCAGATCCTAACAGGAGAACATGATTTCAATATAACCTTTTGGGGGTTTATTTTCTACCCAAGAGAAATAATTGGTACCCAGGATAAGCGTTCATTCAGCAGGAGAGTGGTCTCGTACACACTTGTGTTCTGATTCCCTCAGTACTCGAGTCAGAGATGAAGGCAAATTTGAGGTGACCTTTTGGTCTCTTTCCTTCTATGGTTGAATGACTGTTCATAGGCAAATAGTAGAACATATTAAGAACAAGGAGTATTGTCTGACTGTAAGAAAACATCTCAATGTAGCTGCGAAAGGTCTGCCTAGTCTTTTTAAATAATTATTTTAAAAGCTCAGAGATTCTTGTATTTGGTCTGAAGTGCTGGCTTATAAAACCATGTGACAGTCTGTAAGATATAAACAGTATCTACCATAATGAATAAGTATTTGTATCAGGTATTTACAAGGTCAACAACCAAAGGAAAAGAGGTATAACATCAAAACAATGAAACTGGAAAACAGTGACTAAAAGGTATTAACAGCTTTCCTTACATATTCTTCTTTCTTTTTTGCTTCTGTATCCAATAACATACATCAAGCAATGACTTATATAAATTATTGTTTACTGTGATGCCATTCTTTCAAATACAAGGAGCTATATGTACGGTCCACATCATAAAGGGCAAGCAGGTTATTGTTCTGCTTTTGATGGAGGTTCATTTCCCAGCAACTATTTGCTAGGAAAATTATTTAAATACAGACATTCTTTAAACTTGTCAGAATGAAAATGTCTCCAGCCTTCAAGCACCTATTGGATCAATTTGGAGATAAGTAGAACTCAGAGTTGTGACTGACACAAACCAAAAATGAAAAGTATTCATTTTGTGAATATATATTATTTACAAAATAAGAATGGATTGTAGGAGTTTTCATAATTGCAAAAATACCAGTTACACTCACAGGAAAGAGATAGTGTTATAGTACATTTGATGCTCAAATTTGATCTTTCCAGCACTGTAGATACCTGGGGCCCAAGGTATTTGCTGTCATTCCTTAGAAATGTTCCAGTAGAAGGACACACTTGTCACCTTACTGAACTCTTCTCTGTGTCTTGCAGGTTTTCTTCCTGATTTAAATGTAAAACTCTTTTTTCAAGAGTTTTACATTTAAATCAGGAAGAAAACCTGCAAGAAACATTTACATTTACATTTTTCATGTTCAAGAAATACATAACAACTCTGGCCCCTTTTATTACATCTAACTTTGTAAGCATATGAAAGAGTATGATCAGCTTTGTACAAATAAATATGTCAGTTTTATCTTTATTTGTTGACCACCAGAGATCCAGTGAAAAATATTGTATATTTTTTTAATGGATACTCCTTTGATTTCTTATTACTCAGATTAATTCAGAATAGAATTTCCTATCTTTTTTCTTTTTAACATAAGTGCATCTCTAAGTTCCTAGTGGTTTTGGGGACCTGATTTGCCAGCATTGATGATTATGAAATGAACTAAATTTTGCCAATAGAAATACAAGAGGAAAATTTAAAGGGTACTAAAGGGTACATTTACTAATGTGAAAGGGATTGGTGTAAGATTTGTCCCTGCTGGTGAAAGGCTGAGATCAACTCTATTTTGACAGATTTCCAGTGACTAAGTTTTGTAAGGCTTACTCACGAGTACCAGATGACCCCAGAAAAACCTAAAATCAGTTATGACATTCAAATCAGAACACAAAGTTCCCATGGATCTGTGCCCAGAAGCTGCTCCTGTGGATGCCCAGGAGTGTTTTGGTCTGGGGACCAAACAGTTGCCCAAGTTCTGTAATAGCACAATAATGCCTTGTTACACTGTAAAGCACAGTCATCGTGTTTTTGTGTACCAAAAATCTTGTTGCTAGCTCACTCACCATTTTGAAGTTTTGCCATAAATAATTTAGTGTTTATTAATCACTCTGCTCTGCTAACTGCTGCCACTATCCCACTCTTCTGTCCCTTACCTTAAATTTATTTAATTTGCCTTCCTAAGAAAAGAACTGATGATTAGGATAAAAATATAACAACTCATAAAGAGGCAAAAAGAACACATACACTAAAAGATGTCAAGTGTTCAATATTTTGTGAATTGATGAGCAATTGTAGAATGGTGGCCTACTCTAAGAAAGGCTGAAAGAACTGCCTGGGCACCACACGACTCAGTCCCAGCTTGCAAAGTGAGGTTCCAATCAAAACCTCATAGCAGTATGTAGATCATATCCTGAGCTGAGTTCTATAAGTCAAATGAGCATTTTAATTAGCATCTCAGCTGCTGAGAAGTCAGCTTCTCTCCCAGCTGATTGATCAGCCTGAGGATCTTGCTTCTCCCTCCCTGTGCTCCCCACCTGCAGTCCCTGAAGCCCCATCAATTTGGCTTGTGTTCCTTTCATGACTCACTAAGGGTGAGTCAGGAGAGGGCTTGTAGTGCCAGCAAGCACACTTGAGAGACCAAAACTGCTCCATGTCCTTCTTGCTAAAGCATGGTTATCTATCCTCTGAGAGAGACTAGAGGGGAAAATACCTTCTCTATGTTTCATGAGAATTCCTCCAGCACCAGGTAAGAGTCACTGGGAAAAATATATTGGCAGGAGTTAAAGAGGGAATTAGCTTCTGTCTGTCTCTTTCTCCCTCCTGCCCCTACACATGGCTGACTTTTCCTTGGTGGACACACAAGCCAACAAGGAGTTCTGGTATGCTCTAGCCAGGGCTATGATCTAGGTGAGACAGAAAATAGATCTGGAGGGTATAAGAAAGGTTGGTACAGCCATAACTTCCATAAACCATCTGTAGAAACTCTTCACATCTACAGCATGTGCTGGACAGGAGGGGAGAGCAGAGAGAAGTATAGAAAGGCATTGACAGCAGCCTTATCGTTTTTGGTTTTATTGGAAAACAGTTTGGCCAATCCCAGACAGTAGGAACACCAGAAGGAAGGGAGTAGCAAATCTATAAAGTCTGTCAACACAAAATAAAACTATACCTGGCAAGGAAGAGTAAATTTCCACATCCATACTTGAATTCAGTGTCATTTCAGCTTGCTGTGGTGGACATTGTCTGGGAAACAATAGGACATCTTAACATCCTTTACAGCAGATAGCTTAAAGCCAGTGAAGGATTCATTTATTTCAACTGGTATTTGCAAAGGACTATGAAGAGGCAAGTGAGATACTTGCTAGGGAGGCAGCACTTGGAGTGATGGTTCAGTGGGGGTAGTCCCTTGTGATTTTTAAAAATCATTTAGACAGCTAAGAGCAGCAGGTGCTCAGTGCTAGTGAGCAGACAGGTTAGATTGCACTGCAAGAAAATAAAATACACATCTGTGAGGCAAGGTCAAAGCAGACTGACAGCACACAGATGCCCAGTGCTGGTCCCAGCTCTTGCATCAGCTAAGCCAGGATTCATCCCTAGAGAATTCAGCAATTGTATCTTGTGACATTGGGCACTACACTTGACCTATTTAACATTACAAAATAGATGTAAATTGTATCTTTAGGAAATCCTCCCATTTGCTATTGACAAAGATCAAAACATGACTTCTGGGTCACATGTAAAAACCTCTAAACAGAACCTTAGACCAGTTAACACCAACATGAGCCAGCTGCTATTGCACTGTTTCAAACAAGCAAACAAAAGCCACTTCTAGTTACTTTTTTATAAGGGTTTAAATAAGAAACCATTTAAAACACAATATTTTACACTGAAAAAGCAAGAGAGCCATGTTTCATTAGGAGCATTACTTTTTGTAGTCAGAAACAGCACCAAACAGATCAAAGATACAGTTCTTTATTGATTAGTCCTGTGTGTGTTTAATCAGTGGCTGGCCTCTTCCAGGTAGGCTGACAATAAATTAACAGAGACACTCATCAGTTCTTGGAAATACCACTTTGCTGGACATCAGAAGGTTCTCTAACTAAGGCCAGTGTTTTTAGTGAATTCACGTGACCATAGTCGAAATTATCAGCACACAGAGGATTAAAGATGTGTTAGTTAGAGATCAATGAACAAGCAAACAAAAACTATTTGCATTATATTATGATACTCTTAACCTTGATAGTCACCTCAGTCTTTTTTTTTAGTTATTTTCCATAGCTGATGAAACCAAAGCATACCTTCAGCGGAATTTATTAGGCTCTGTATTGCTGTTTCTATTTTGTTTCAGCTATAGGAAGACCAAGAAGGGATTGTAAATGCTCAATCAGAAAAAAAAAAGAAAATAAAAGAAAATAAAAGAAAATAAAAGAAAATAAAATCCGGTCTGAGTCCCTTTTAAAAAGCTTTACTCTTAACAAGGTGTTCTCCATTCCACAAGTTTTGAAGACAGCTCCAGCCTCTATTTTCAAAGGCAGTGTAGCTGATCCACAGAAAATGTTCACCCACGTTTCATCGACCTGTGTTACTATTCTGATACCAGAAAGACGCTTTGACTACACTGGCCACCAGCAATCAGAGTACAGATGAGCACTCCCCACAAAGAGCAGAAGAGCCCTCTCTCCACGTGACAGCGTACCCAGGACTCGTGTTCCAGGAATCAGGCTTTCACTGCTGCATGGCACCAGGGCAGGTGGGCAGTGACCCAGGCTGGAGGGACACAGCACCCTGACCCTGTCCCCTGCAGCTCTGGAGGTGCCTGGCTCTCCCTTCACTGCTGCTGAGCTTGTGCTCATCATCCTGCCTGAGATAAGTCTGCACCTGATGATGTTCATGCTTACCTTGAAACCATTAGTCAAGCTGCAACAGGTGCTCTTATAGTGGTAAGGGAGATTATGGGTGGCACAGTCTCTTGTTATCCTACAAATGTAGAAAACACAATTTTCTATGAGCTGAAGGACAGGCCACAAGCCCATTTTACTGCTCTTAGCTATCCTGCATGCTCTCATCTGATGCAGCCTCACAAACTAACTGGAATTATATCATGTGTTTGCCATCGGCTGTGTTCTGCTTGTGTTTCAACTGCATATATTTGCAACTGAGGTATTTTTTCCCCCAAACTTTACAGAGTAGTTTTCTTTACAGAGTAAATTTTCTTCACACTTTTTAAATGTGAACTACCTCAAACTAGAAAGAAGTTTTGTAAAAGTTCCACCCAGTAAGGTCATAGATTTTCACATTCCAGTGAATAAGGCAGGGTCTTTGTGACCTTCTGGGTCAGAAATAGGAGCGAGGGGAGGATGCACATAAATGAGGCAAAAATACAATCTTTATCTGAAAATTAATTTGGTGCTTTTGAGACAAGAGTATTTTTTAATGTCCCTAGGGGGGTTTCAATCTTCAGGACATATTGCTGCTACTGCTACAGCAGTCCGCTCACCAGCTAGTCCCTGGAGGAGATGGCAACTGCTTCAACTGCTTCAACAAGAAACACCACCCAGACCATCCAACACCTCCTGGATCTGCACACAGCTTAATCAAGACACTGTGGGCTAATTTTTTGCTGTGATAGGGAAATCTACAGTGCATGAGCTGATATCACTCTTGCCCTTGCCACAGTTCCACTAGGGAAGGGTACCTGAACATTTCATAGCCTGACAAAAGTCTGCCAGGGAGGAGGGTATTACTCCCTGTTTTGCAGCTCAAGACCTAAGACAGAGACCATGTGGAATGGCCTGCATGACAGAAAATCTGAATCTGAGCAGGGATTCAACCTTCCATACCAGGCTTTCCTTGTGTTTTGGAGGGGGCTTTTTTCTTGCATGGTTGGATAGTAACATGGAATTCCATACATCAGACATAAAAAACCAGGAAAAGGTAATTAAAACACATCCCATAAGGAGATCATTATATTCTGATTGACCAAATCCTTTCTTGGGGAAAGAATACTACCTGGCTGCTAGAGAAGACACTCAAAGGGACAGTCATACTGACCCTGCCACACTGAGTGGTTTTCGGGAAATATTAAATGTAATATAATCATTTCTAGGGCACTGTTTTGGCTCAGGGCATAGGAAGATGAGAAAATCTGAAGTTGAAAAGCCAACCCTTCAAATGATATAAAACAGCCAGTTGAATTTGCATCAGTCAAGGTGACAGTACAATTAATAATATAGGCAGCACTTCATTTGAAAATCAAAGCAACTGTGGATGTATGATTAGCAAAATACCTGTAAATCCTGTTTGAATAGAGGAGGGAGCTATGTTTTGTCTTATAAATCAGGATTTTAGTTGCTGTGGTAATGTTCCTTGTATAACTTGTCTACATAAATGAAACTCAAGCCCTGTTGTCTCAAGCCACAGAGGATTATAGAGTAATGAAAAACAAAACTAAACCAAAGGAACCCAGTCAACTGCAGACTTAAAACTAAAATTTTAAGTAAAAGTTAAACAAAAAGTTACACCAACATATTAACTCTTTTTGATGTTTTCATTTCACTAAGAAAAACAAACTTTGGAAACACTTTACAACTGAAAAACACAGCACTGATGGTAAAACAATCCTGTGCAGCTGTGTCTGCCTCCTGCACCTGCCTCTTGGTGCACATTGGTCTTTCAGAAAAAACATAGAGGTGCTGACTAACAGCTGGGGATGGTCATGAACAAAGGCTGAGGGGGAGCATTATAAGATAATTGGGCAGATTTGAGGTCAGATAATAGCCCAATGTAACAGTAATCAATGAACACATAGTAATTTTATTTCTTATAAAACTTCAAGGCAGTTGAAATTCATTTATGCTCAACATTCTGGAAAGAGCAAAACATACTTTCATAGTTTACTAAATATAGCTACACCATGGCCTATGTTTTACTGGCTTTATCACTATATGCAAAGTGTTGTACAAACATTGAGCCAGTGCATAATAAAGCAACAAGTCTGGACTGAGCATAACTGCCACCCCACAGTAAACAACCCTGGTCTAATCACCAAATATTATGAAGCCCTGGGAACAGCTTTTGGAAGACACAGCATTGCACTTTTTCCAAGTGGCTGAAGCTGTTGGCTGTGGCAGGGCACTAGTTCAGGGTCCTCAGGGAAATCCATTTGCTTCCCAATGCTCACGTCTTACTAGCTAAAGAGGGGCCAAAAAAAGCAGCAGCAAGTGGACAAATGTCCGGATTGTGTAATCTACCACGTTATTTTTTCCCTCTTCAGGAAAAAACTAGAGAAATTAACATAATGTATGGAAGCCATGAGATAATGTATTATTTCTCTTGATAGAGGGCATGGATTTAACTGTCTCTTACTGTAGTAGGATTTCACAGGCCATAGAGCTATGCTGACATGTAACTGAATCTTTAAAAGAAAAGGAAAATCCCTCTACTGCACCCCTTTGTAAAACACAAAATCTCCTGTCCTCATAGTACTTACCCAGAATGCCTGGGGTGCACTGATCTGATTTTGCTATTAATCATTATCTCCCCACCTAATTACCTGCCTGTCTGACTAATTGCATCTGGGAGGCCAGTAACTGCAAGGCAGGGAGGTTTGTGTCTATTTATCTCATATTTGCACCTGACAAGTAGTTTAAACATGGGCTCCTCCCATGGCTGACCTAACATGGCATTATGTGCCTTGCCACAGGAATCACATCAAGAAGCTGGTTCCCTTCAGACTGGGTTATCAGTGTTGTACATGCTTTTTCCTTCTTTGAATTCAAAATTCTCCAGGTGTCCCTTGATGCTGGGATCACCTGGTGGCTCTGTCCAATGGTTCATGCAGATTTCCCAAGAGGAGCTGTGCACATAGGCAATGCTTGAACCCATATTTGAGCAGTTTTCAGCTATTTCCAGGTGAACTTCAGACTGTTGATCTTTGGTCTGCAACTTAGAGGCAACTTTAACTGCCAGCCACACAGCGAATAGAGAAGTGGAGGCAGAAAAGCACAGGGAATCCTTCTCTCCTCCCCCATCATTTAAATTGGATACATGGTATGGAAGAGCTGGAGCTGAGTTATACCCAAATTCTGACTGAATGGAAGAAATTAGTGTGCTGCAACATCTCACTGAGAGCTGGAGATAGTGCAGTGGGGCCAAAAAGAACAAGAAGAACATCTAGCAGAATTACCTCCATCTTTGGAGGCAATAAAACCTATACTGTAACCCCAGGCCCAACAGAGACTGGTCTGGCTGCTTGTTGAGGGGGAGGTGGGTGGCATTTCAGAGCTTGCTGTATGGAAACTTTTTTCATCTATTTTTGAGGCTGTTGAGGGAAGCATGAGCTAAAGGCAAAAGACTGTGGGGGGAAATATTTGTAGAAAATATTTTATAGGAGCTTACAGGATTTTTAAAAAATTTATGTGGCGAGCAAGCAGAGACTTATATAAGTGCCAAAGCTGCATTATCAAAATGTTAGTAGGTAAAACATATTAATAAAAATGCTGTGAAATGAAGAATCATCTGAATTTCTTTGAACACAGGAGAGATGTTAATAATGGTCCCTCAGCCCACTGCCAATATGCTTCAGGGCTCAGAGCTGCACATAGCTCTGAGCTCCACAACTCATCCCATTTGTCCTTGCTTCCAGACTGCCAGAGTGCAGGTCAGTTCATGGTCAACAGCACTGGAGGCAGCTGACACATCCAGAAGAATCAGAAATGACACCTCATCTTCATCCATCATTGACAAAGGATTATCAGCCAACACAAATATGTGCTGTGACTTCTGTTATCAAGTGGTTTGTAAACAATCATGTATTACAGACAGGATTTCAAGGGAGATCAGTGTTGCCCTCTCCAGAAAGAAAAACAGAACAAAAGTGTGCTTACATGAACTGATGCAAATTCAGTGCTCATAGCATACTGAGAGTGGGATTATCCAGCCATCTACTGAAGGATCTGGGATCTGACTGAAGGATTTGGGATCAGTTTCCTACAGAGAAGAGATATTTAAGGAAATAATGAAGATCAAATTGAAGTATATCCCTGTGTGGAAGAGTGTCTGGTTTAAAACTGGGATTTATTGGGTACTTTTTCTGTGTGAAACAAGTTTAGAAGCACTATGTTCCAATCTCTTAAACTGGCTGTCATGCAGAGAATTTTCATATGGTGCAATTACTCCACAGATCAGTCAGAATTCATGTCATTCTGACTTTAAAGGTAATCTCTGGATTGTTCTGTCCAAAATAGGGCTATTTTAATTTATAAAAACAGAGAAAAAGGGAAGGGCTTTGGACAAGGGCTTTGGGCCTTGTTCTTTGGACAAGGAGGCAGTTCTCTCTGTGCGTGCCTCTGACATTAGAGCCCAGAAAATAATATTCCCCCAAATTGGTAACCCTAACTTCTCTCTCACACCATACTTGTCCTCAGTCCCTTCTGTCCCAAGCCTTAAATTTCCCAGTCCTTCCTGCCTAAAAGCTCTTTCAAATGCCTTCTGTGTTGAGGCTTCCCTTCCACATTGTCCTTTCCCAAGGCCTCTGCTGTTTCAAATCGCCTTTCTCCCACACAAAAGCCACTCATGTTCCTCCCCATCTCTCCTTGCTTACATTTACTTCATCTCTGACAATTATTTTCCCATAACTTTCACTAACCCTGTTCCTCCAGAGGCAGTCCTTGCAATCCCCAAACCTCTAAAAGCAGATAAATAAGGCCTTCCCAATCCTTTTTGAAACCAAACTTTTCTTTCCCATCTGTCACCTTTCTTCTCCAAACCCTTTATCGAACAGCTCCTCAGACTTTTAGTTCCCCTTCTGTTCCCAGTTCCCATTTCCTCCCCTGCAGCCCCTGTGCTCCACATTCTTGGTACTCCCAGACTCATTCCCACCTCCTGAGCGGTGCCATTCATTTATAATTGTGTATATCAGCACAGCCTTCTCCTCCACCCCTGCCTCCAGCAGAGCCCTCGCGTTCCTTCTGTTGTCTCAGAGAAACTCTTTGGAGAGGCTGGGCACACAATTGGAGCCAGCTGCATTGGTTCCATCAGACATGAAGGAAACTTCCAGCAGCTTCTCACAGGACCAGCCCTGCAGCCCCCCAGCTACCAAAAGCTCGCCATGGAAAGCCAAGACAGAAGTAATTATTCAAGGTGTGCATCAAGTTTCATTTCTCTCCTCAGCCACTGGGAATTAAAACTCATTTTTCCTCCTGCACGGTGCTCTCCTTTTCATTTTGTTAGTCTTCTTTTTCCTGTGACTATTCCAATTTCAACTCAAGAAGATGCAGCAAAATATACAGAACAACCTGTATCTGAAGAGGTCTCATGCTCAATCAAGCAATGAAAGTCTTGAAATTGAACTTTCTCAGTCAAGCCAAGAAAGGCCTAGAGACAAAAATGCAGTTTTCCAAGTATTAGAAAAAGCTATTGTATCATATTATGAAGAAATTTTATAACCTTCTTTCTGCTAAAAAATTATCTTTAACTGTGTTTTTCAAGCAGCACACTGTTCTGTGTCTTTGCTATGAATGTTCTGAGAATATATTCCAATTTAAAGGGATACTTAGGAGAGAATGCCTATTTCTGAAACTTGATCAAGTGTTGAACCAGCTGCTGAACTTCTCATACCAGGGCAATTTGAGACGGGCTGCAGAGAACTGAATTCTCACAATAGTAGAGTTAAACATCAAAGAGGGGGGTCCCTGGTGAGTTTAGGTGTCTATGCTGGGTTAGCTGCAGCTGAGCAGGGGAATTCAGGATAATAATTACACTCAACTACACCCAAGTTTGTCCAGAACTTTCTCAGCCTTGAGTTCCTTTGCAGATATGACCTTGTTTTGACTTTTTTTTCCCTTTTAGTGCTCCAAAATCTCTTCCAGATCATTCTCAGAAACACAGGAGTTTGAAGTGGTTTTTCTGCTTTTTTCCTCCATACTTGGAAACAAGACAATGGTTAAATTACCTCAGAAAGCTTTATGGAAGGGATTATGAGATGTTGTCATAGCAAATTACCAGCTCCTGATCAACACTGGTGTTGGCTCCTCACAAAAGCAAGAAACTCACGAGACAGGAAAAGCCCCTCCAGCAGAAGGGAGAAAGGAGACTCCCCTGCCAGAGCACTTCCCATAGTGCAGAGAGGGTCACCAGCAGCTGGGCTGGCTCTGTCTGTTGTCCCCTGTGAGGGTGGCACATGAGGACACTCCAGCATCCCCTCCATGTGCCCAGGGCGCTGGGATTCCCTCATGTCCTCAGGCTGGGACCTGCAGCCTCTCTCTACAGAACTGTGTCAGAAGGGATGTGGGTTTGGCAGCTGGACTGACAACTGTCCTTCGGGAAGGGACTCAAATGGAGCATGTCAAAGTTGTCATGCAAAGGGTGACAACTGTCAGATAACCATTGTCACTGATTTCTGTAGTTATGTTTTTTACAGTTTACATAATATTTTGACTGTGAAATATCATCTAATTGCATACTTCCTAGTGGGAAAAATTGTTATTTTTTCTCACTTTTATTCCATGTGCTAGAATTTTTTTTCCCATAGTCTTTTCTTACACCTCCAAGCCTTGCTGTAGAAATTTAATAATTGATTAACAAGCACTGAAAACAGTAGAACAATTTATTCCAACTGTGACATCCACATTAGGGGGTTGACTTTGCGGGCAGATTTGTCTTTCCCATTTAAAGTTTTAAACTCAGTTTTTCGGTTGCAAAATAGACCTTTTAGA
The DNA here is from genome assembly GCF_028551555.1 of Melozone crissalis. NCBI lineage: Eukaryota > Metazoa > Chordata > Aves > Passeriformes > Passerellidae > Melozone > Melozone crissalis. Next base: position 10,749,576 of record NW_026535782.1, on the reverse strand, counting down.
GCAGCCCCCATACTGTCTAGCAAACTTCTGAAATAAAGCTGCTAGTCTTTTAAAAATCTGTTTTTTCTAAATGGCATTTTTAATGAGGTAATTTTTTTTTTTTGAGACTAAAAGCAAGTGTGAGTAAAGAAACATTACACTGGGCTGTATCACTGAAGTCCCTATTTCTCTAATCTGCTTAAAGCCTAAAGAAAACTATTAAATTGAACCTCTCTGAAATAGAAACAAAATAATCTCAGCAACAATTATCACTCACTTCTGTGTTACTTTCAAAAATAAATAAGGAAATATCTACCAGAACCATGATGTGCTGCAAAGAACTTTTCCATTTGTTACCTCTCCAAACAGGATTCTGTTGCTTTTCTAGTCAAAGTTAAATTAAATGTTCTATAAATCCTTGCAAATGGTTTGCTTTTATTTCAGTACAAGAAAGATATCTATAGCAGCAGTCATGAGAATAGGCCTTATGTGCAGTGACCACTTCAGACAGCACTCAAATCTCTCACCTTTTGCTTCTGATTCAGGAAATGATGACATGAACTCCTAACTGCCTATCTGATTCCTATGCATGTGATTGACTAAAGAGCTTGATGCAAAGATGTGCCAGGGCCCATCAGTAATTTCTACACAAATTGCAGTCCTATCCAGAAACACCTGTTCTCACATCTGCCATTCATTCAGCAGAGCTCTGGGGTCAGAGGAACTGGGGATTCAGAGAAACCATTTAGCAGGTGAGTAAATTTGGTCATTTCAAACTAGCCTGTGCTTTGCCACACAGAAGATGCAGACTACCAACAGAACTGGAGAATTAAGGCTGGTTTATCAAGCCTCCCCCTATTTTACTACATGGCAGCCAAAGGTCTGCCCTGATGTATTGGTTATTTGCACTGACCAATGCACTCTGAAACTTATGTGGTGCCAATAGCTCTGCTGGCAATTAAAATGTTCCTCATATGGACCCTGGAGTCTCCTATTTTGAGCTGGTGGCAGGCAGACACTGGGCCAGCAGCGTGATGAAATGGGAGGCAGGAATGGGAAGGCTGTAGACAGAATTCATCATGAACTGAGTGTGTCATTCTGTGCAAAGCACAACCACACATGCAAAATGCTGATTCCATCCAAACCCATAAAGCCTGACTGTAGGCTGATTTAGCTCTGCCTTTTCTGCTCCTTGTTGAGTCATCACAAGGCTTTCTTGTTCAGGATTAGACCTAATCCTTGTGTGACATCACCCTTTACACCCACTAATGTATAAAGTGAGGGCTGGACCCTGGCCACAATAGCTCCCAGATATTTGTAAGTCACAGCATACATGAGACAGCTTTTTCCTGTCTGTGTTATAAAGATCAGGTTTCTTTTTTCCTTTTCTAATTTCTGCACAACGTCTTGATGTAATTTGTTCTACTTTGGTGTTTTTTACAAAGTGATATATAGCACAACCCAACATTTACAAAAATCACAATGATTTGTATTTTCTACAAAATATTTGCATTTCAGCTATAACCTCAAAGTTAAAAAGAAATGTTTTTTTTTCACATCTTACACTGGGGTTCATCTACCTTAATTCTAACATCTAGAAGTCTATCACTTCATGTAGAGGCCCTTTGTTCTTCTTCCTCTTTTCATGCTTCCATTGCTCATTTTCTCATTTTACATTGTTCTTTTTCTGTGACTGCTTCCATTTCTCCATAAATTCTCTTTAGAATTCTCTCATTCCTGTTCTGGTTCTACCATATCTTTTTCTCTTCTTTCTTTCTTTCTTTCTTTCTTTCTTTCTTTCTTTCTTTCTTTCTTTCTTTCTTTCTTTCCCTTTGGTCTTCTTCCTCCTCCATTTCCCTCTTCTCCTCTGATGTACCAGCTCCCTTATTATCCCTCTTTGTCACATTCCTACTTCTTCCTGTCTTTCTCCTTTTCTGCAAGATACTCCTTCCCCTTTTCTTCTTCCTCCATTACCACCTGCTCCTCTGTGTGTCAGTTTTCCACTTTGATGTCTTCTCACTCTCACTGCTCTCATTCCCTCATTTCAACCTGCCTCCTCTAAGTCCCTGTGTCTCCCAGCATTTCTGTGTGCTCTTGCTCTACCAGTTGAATTTGCTTGTTTTTTTTAATGGCTTATTTTCTTCTTTCTTTCCTTCCCATTTATAAGTGATTCTCCAGTGTTACAGGTTTTACCAATTCTGTGTGAGCACAAAAAATAAAAATACCTGTCCTCGAAATTTCAGCTACCCAAAGCTCCTGAGAGGACATCTTGAATGGTGCCAAAGCTCTTTGGCTTCACTAGGCCAATACATCACTAGGCCAAAACAGAATTTTGAGTTTAGGTGGAAGGATAGTCCTTCCTTGTTCCTGGTCTTCAGATCAGGAAGGACCTTGTTGTGTGATCTCCCACCTGTGCACTCAGGTTTTCTTTGGAAGGAGTGCTCATTGTGCTCCAGCCTGGACAACAGACTAGGACTGCATCCATTCAGCAGAACACATGGACACAGCAGGATTTCCAGTTTCCCCAGGCTGGGGGATAGGAGGGTGTAGAACTCAGGTAAGTTGTGCTTTGAGTTTCTCTGAGATGTACAATAAATTCTGCTTGTTTCACACCATATTGTCCATGTCCTAGGCAGTGTACAGGACACAGGAGACATCACAGCTCTTGCTTGAGAATATTCAGGTGTTTCAAAAGTAATTTCTCTGAAGAATAGGAAAGGGAGAATCAAGAGGTACTCTGGGTTATGTGAGTCTGAAATTGAGCAGTTTTCCTTTTTGAATGGGCCAAACAAGTCAAGAAGCAGACCTGTAAATCCTGGAAAGACTGGAAGGCTGCAAAACCCAAAAGTCTAGAGCAACATTGGCTTTGCATTTTACTGCTGTGGAAAACAATGCAGTAATAGAGGGGTTTCAGCTCCTAGGGCCACTTTCCACTCTCTTCCTACATTTGGAAGCTCAAACTGCTCTATCCATTCAACAGTCAGTCTTCTATCAGTAGGGAAAATACTCTTGGTTTTATTTGCTGCAGCCTTATGTGAGAAAGAACAGAGTCTCACTTCCAGCAACCATTAGGAGCTGCTGCCTGTCCTTGGGTTAAGTGTTCTCAGCCAGCAAAGAGAACTGAGCTCCTCTGTCAAGGCCCACTCTTGCTAACTGCTAGGTTATTGCAATCTGCAGGAAGAATCTGATTCTTAGAAACAACCAAAAAGCAATTTGTCATCCCGTTAGAGTTTTAAGACAAGTTTCTTAAGCCAGTTTTGCATATCACCCAAAAGCAATAAGACATAGATAGACATAGATCTTCAAATATATTTAAATTCCTAAATCCCATTTGTTTTGGTATAAACTTCATATATAATGGAAAGGACCCAATCTGCCCAATTTTTAACAATTCCAGATCTATTAAAGAGTAAATAGATGCAGATAAGTAATTCCATTATAGCAATGGGAAAAGGAAGGGCTTAAAGGATAAGGCTAAGGTCTGAGACATGAAAATTTCTAGTCACTGGAACAGGATCAATTCAACTTATCCAGGGAAAAACCAATGAAAGAAGAATTGTTGTGCAAAGAAAGAATCAAAGAGGAGTCTCAGGCTAGAAAAGAGAGCAATGTATGTGGCATGGCAAAACTCACTATTTTCATACTACACAAAAAGCCAAGGTAGCACTAGAAGAGGACAAACAGAATAAAAGGCCAAACTACAGATCCTGCACTAGCAGTCAGTAGGAATTTCTTCTCAAGACAATCTTCTATCTTTCACCCTGTCAGTTCTTGGCATAAAGACTGCAAACACAGTCTACAATGCTCAGGGCTGATGAGCTTCCAGGCTGGAGACAACAGCTGAGGAGTGAGCTGCAGATTGTCCAAATGACACCGGAGACTTCTGAACTGAAAGGCCTCAGCACCTCTTCAGCACAGTATGACCACTTTGAACTGAAAAACTCTCAAAACTGATCAGACAACTGACAGCTCTGATCACGCAGACAGGTCTAAGGAGGCAGAGCAGTTCCCAACAGCAACCAGCACACCCAGAAAAAAGCAGCCAGGAAAGCTTGGGACCAGAGAGCTGGTGATCCTGTATTACTGCCAGGTATCTCGGGTGGATGCATGTGCTGCCCCTTTCAATAACAGCTTAGATGCTCCTCTGGGCAGATGGAGTCGCTTCTTCGGACAAAAGAATGAGCACATTCCTTTTGCTGTTTGATTTTATTATTGAAATACTACTGGATTTTGTCTGAATTTCTCGTGTAAATACATTTAGCTGTGCTCAGCAAATTCCTTTTTGCAGCCCTTCTAAACGAGCCCTCGTTAACGCCTGGGCCTCCCAAGAATGGTGATAATGCAGCTGATTAAGTAATAGCAATACTGAAGCAAATTCTTCTGGAATTACCTTACTTTAGAGCCTACTGCTACTCCTCAGCATGTCTCTCCTAAAGAGTTATTTGGACTTTCACTCAATTAACTCAGCATCCCCCGAAGTGAGTAAGCCTCCAGATGGTCTCTTCTTTTGAGGTGGCTAAGATATTTTTACTGGGAGGGGGATGCAATTTCTTTCAGACTGCATCTGTGAGACATTTAGGAATTTATATTGGTACTCACAAAATAACGATGCCTGTCCTGAAAAATCATCCTGCTCTTTTATGACAGTCTGTTTTAATTGGCTGCCTACCTAGTGTAGCTGTCTTCTTGGCCCACACTTCTGCCTGCTCTGGGCTGAGATGTCAAAAATGGAAGAAGAAAATGAATTATTTAAACCTTCATGTAAAAAAGCACCCAATTCTTTTTGTCATTACACTCATTTTACATTACTTTGTAAAGTTTACCATTTATATTAGTGCATTTTACGAAATCACTTTTAATTGACAGCACTGTGAGATGTCAAATTAGGAGGTTGCAGTAGGTCAAGCATTAGGAGGTTGCTCAAACTTAAAGATGGCTCTTTATTCTAATATTTCTAATATTTGGATTTAGCACTAAACCTTTTTGAACCTCGATGTATTTGAATTCATGGCAAAGCTGATTCTGCATCATGGAATTCGGATCTGAATCAGAACCCTCAGTATCTACTGAAACTGCAGACTCAGTAACTATTGAAAAGCATTGCTCATTTTTCTAGAGGGTCTTCTGAAAGCTGTCAACAATTTTGTTTTTTTTGGGTAATTGAAAGCAGCCTCCAATATGGTTCCATCCTTTATTTTATTTTGGTTTTTTTTTTTTAATTTTTTTTTAGGAGGGAACATTAATTAAGATTGACAAAATTCCTAAAAAAATCCTAAAATTCTCTACAACAGCCTTTGGCATATTTTAAAATATCACATAATATAATTTCCCACAAAACAGTTAAATTTACACTGATATTTACAAATGTCAATAACTCTTGAAAATGTGTATGTAAAACTCAATTCATTCTGGCTTTCTGCCAAAAGTTTGAAGTAATTTTTTGTTACACTAACTCAAATGACAAAATTTGAATTGTTTGAATAATTTAAAATATTTCAGTTTGAATATTTTAAAATGTGAACTCTTTCAGTTGAGATTGACAACAGAGAGAACTAAGTGGAAATGCTTTTAAAAAGTTTCCAGGTGTATAATATTATTTTAGTTAGATAATATTCTTTTTCAAAGTATCTTAGTTTACCAGTCCCTCCATCCTCTATTTCAGAGCAACATCACTTTAGTATCACCTTGGTACTAATGAAAAGAATTACAAAAGGTATCTTAAATACTCTGATTCATAATTTAGAATATTTGTCAAACTCCAGTATGGCCCCCATATTTTACACTGAAACCTGCACTAAATTTACACCAAACAATCTTTCTACATTCTTATTTCTGTGTTCTTTCATTTTTCTTTTTTCTTTTTCTTTTTTTTTTTTTCCTAATTTATTCATCTCTTTGCTCTTACCTGTACTCAGGCTCCTCACCCTTGTTCACAGAGGCATTAAGAGCTGTTCTGACATTTCCTGACTGTTCTGGTTATTGTGGCTGCCTTCTGGTATATCAAGGACATATAGAGATATATTAGGACAGAGTATTTGGCTTGAAAGCAGAAGTTTCATCATCAGTGTGAAGAGTAGCACACTGACTTCCTCCACCTTTCCAATTGTAATGATACCATGATTGCCAATTTGAGAATCACAGGAACTATTTTGAAAATATAATCCTCTGCTGAAAATATACCTGGCTCTTTTTTTGGCTAATTGCAACACAGAAACAGAGGAATAGGTTGAGTATTCCATCTCATTTTCAGTTGCATAGCATTTTCTCCCACACTGCAATTTTCCCAGGTAATAATATCACCCTCACTTTGAAAGGGAGAGAAATATTTATAAATGTGTCAGAGCCCTAAAAGACAATTCTTTATTGAAAGCTAAAATTTGCTCAAGTAAGAACTTCAGTCATCAAATTTTCTGTGCCTTCTGCTACAGCACACTATTATTAAACTTCACCAGTGAGTATGAGAAACGTGACACAGTAAGCAGTTACATAAACCATACAGATGCTCCCGATGAAAGAGCTAATCACAAGCCCTGGTAAAGTATGCTGAGGTGAGGGTGTTAGGATCCCTATCACTGATATAGAACTCTTCTTGCCGTGGGGATTGTGATTGTAACCTTTGCTGTAGTTTTCTGAGTGGATAACTGGTAATGATGGTCCCTACATGATGGCAGCAGGATCCTGTCCCCACAGAGCCTGTGAGACAGGGGGGATCTGCTCCACTCTGAGTCTCAGGGGACACTCTGAATGCCTACCATGATGCTAAGGTGGATACAGGTGGAATTTAATATCCACTCCCAAAGGAGAGAGGGATGTCAGAAACCTCTATCCCAACATCAAGCTTTCTCACACCAAACAAATCATGGAAATTCAGTACTGAGTTGATTGAAAAGCATTTCCTAATACTGCAGGCAGCAAGTTACTCAAAGGCTTTTCACTGGAGAAGTTCAAACCATCACTGTAACACTAAATCTTCAACTCCCTCATCTTATACTATAATTAATGGAATAATACAAAAATTGTTATTTTGCTTCCTCTTCTATCCATGTACAAAAAGAAAATTTTTCATCTCCAGGGTAATTTAGTTTGTATTTTTAGAAAAGCAGAATAAAGGTCTAGATTAAAACATGCTCCCATCCTCAGCATGCTCTTTTGGTTAGTGATGGGTAGCAGAGCATTTAATGTATTTGTGGGTTTGGAATTCTCTCCACAGCAGTTAAATGCCTAACTGTGAGTTAAAGTATCCATTCAGAAGGCCAAGCATTTGTCTGTGAGCTCCTTTAGCTCCTTTTGCTTATCTGGCCTGATGAATTTCATGGTGTTTTTTAGGGAGATAGAGAGGTAGGAATCTCACAGGGATCACTGGGAACTCAGCATTCCTGCAAGCCATACCAATTACCAGAGCAAACCCATTTCCTCACTAATGCAGAGCTGCTATTCACTTGTTTCAAATAAACATACTCTCCTGCCCTTCCAAACACTTTGCATTATTCCGCCCAATTTTGCTGTACTTCTCCAGGAGGCACATATTCTGCTCTTTCACCTATAGACCTGAAAGGTAGAGCTGTGTGACTCCAGACATGGATGATAAAAGAACGGGCTGTTAGTTTCAGATTTTTGTTGTTGTTTGTCAGGGGCTCTGCAGTGACAGTGCATCTGTCTTTGGTTTGACACTGCTCTCTGTAATCTAGCCTGAATCCCACAGCTCTAAACCCCAGCAATTTGTCATAAGCAAGTCCTTCATATTTGTCTTCTCATGGAAATTTGCATCATTCCATACCAGTTCTCCCCTACAGATGATCTTTGGATGTGATATCTAGAATCATCACTGTGTACTGGAGAGAGAACACAGTTCATTAGAACAAAATATCAATAACCATCACCTCATGGACTGGAGTGACAGACTGTAAATTCTGGAGTTGTCTACTTGCAGACAGGAATTGGTGGAATTACCTTCATGTCCGTCTTTCACCCAAACAGTAAGGGATGCTGATATGTTTGGAAGGAAGGTGTCATATTGAAAATAAATAGCTGTGTGTTCTTGCAATGGAGCTTTTGAAGAACCACTCAGTCAGGTGCAGGCTACACAGAACTCTGAGGAATGCATGGGAGCAGTGCTCTGAGCTCAGCATGGGAGGGCAAATGGGACAGAGGGTCACATATCCCACTCTGCCTGGATAAACCCTACCTGGTGCAGGTCCCTGGAGGTGGATCAGTGGGTGCACCAGCTGACATGCTCAAGGCACCCAGAGTGCAAACCAGAGCTTATTTTCCTTAGATATTGTGTTAAGGAATTTGTGCCCAGTGTGCCACTGGAAGCATTGCAACAGGACAGGCCAGAGGAAGATCTCTTGGTCAACAAGGTAAGAACCCCAGAATTACTGTGTGAAGAGAATCGACACTGCACTCATGTCCCATCTAGTGAGCGGGAAACAAGGCTTCTCCTGCAAAATTTTCCTGTGCTGACTTTACCAGGAAGACTGCACTAAGCGGCAGTGTGATCACTTGGCAGAGAGTACACTATTCCTTCTATCCTTTCCAGGTCTCATAAAAATAAGAGTGACTTGTTGGTTCGGGTTGTCATTGCTCAACCATCCCTAAAAGTTGGGAAAACCTACCCATAGGGGAGATACCAAGAAAAAACTTTGAAAAAACCCAACCTTAAAATAACTTGCACCATTATCACAAGCAAATACTTAATAAAAGCAAGGATGCTTTTCTTACTTTTTGTGTAAGTACCAAGCAAAATGCATGCCCATTACCTTGTCTTCCAAAAGCAATGAAAGAAATTCAGAATAAAAACATGTCCATTCTTTTAGATTAAAAACACTGTATCATTTACTATATCTTTGAAAAGGTCTGGTTTCCTGGAGATTCCTGGTAATTCCAAGGCTATAAATTTACATGTAACGAAATAATTTATAAAAACATGAGAAGACATAAGGTATCTTTTTTTCCAAAGAAACCATCAATTCCAGCTAGATTTTTTACTTTAAAAATGGAAAATTAAACCAAACCACAGTCATTTAAGGTCATTAGGCTGAAAAATTACATTTTCTTGGAAGTACTTCCAAGTGTAGTAGCACAAGATATGAGGCTCTTTCCTTGGCTGTTTCCATCAAGTGCTCAAAGGAGCTCTGCAGTAGCAAAGGAGAGGAAACTTCCTGCAGCTTGCTTGTTCAAGGGGTTGCTCTGTGCTGATTCCATGCCCATTGTGACCTGGATGCATCTCAGGGCTGTTTCACCCAAGCTGAATGGCCAGGGCACCTCATCACAGCTCCTTACAGAAACTGCCCCAGAACTCACAGGCAAATCCTCTGTCCACAAAAGGATGCAGCCAAAGGCAAAGTGTAGCCTCAAAAAATCCCCAGTAGCTGCTCATGGCAGCCTCTGGCACCCTCTGCAAAGCCAGCAGAGCACACAGGGCTCCAAATGTGGCTGCAGTTGCTGCCTGCAGATTTTTTTATAGCAATGGTTGTGGAAACAAAAACCCAGAACTAACTTCATAGAAATAAAATTCTCTCTCTCATTCTCTCTCTCTCTCTCTGTCATTTACTTTACAAATCTTCTGGAATGTGGTAGGATCCAAGTATTAGTCGTGCATCACTATCAAGCTGAGAGCTTGAGTAAACATGAAAATAAAAATCACAGATAAGCTCATTCTGACTTGTGAAAGCCAAAAGTGAGCTGGGCTGTAACAAGGGCTAAGTGTGGCATGTCCTGTGATAAGGAGGAGCTTAATCAGGGAAGGGCCCTTGTTTTCAATTTGCTAATTTCCTTTTTCTACAACATTGACAATAACAAGGGCATAGAGGGCCTTTTTAACTGGAAAATGTCTTATGTCTTCACTGATTCAGGTACTTGCAGGGTGTGGGTGGGACTTTCACCATAAGCACTACCCAATACTGTCCCAGTGTTTCAAAGCTTTCTGTCTCTCTGTATCCTGCATTGAGAGGTAAGGCAATCTCATCATGTCACCCCATATTGCCTCCAGGGAATATAGAATAAAGTACTAAAAAGGAGATTAACTTGGAAGAGAGCTGGCTGAATCTCTAAGCATGGGGAATGACTAATGCCAGTGTGTAAACCAGCTTCATTCTTAGTGGCCAAATTCTGGTCTGATTTACACCTATGTGGATCCAGATAAACTCTGTGAAAGTGAAAGGAGGTCCTGTGGAGCTGCATCACAATAAGACAGAAACAGAAAACCCCTTTGCTTAAATCCATCATGGTTTCAGGACTACAAAGAATTTGGGAAGACCCTTTTTTTAGGCTTATGAACTAATGAAAAAGTTAATCCAGAAAGAAAAATTTTTCTTAGGACTCTTAGCCAGTGACCAGAAACACAAATAGGGTGCTACTAGATTACTAATCTCAGAGTTGCACTCCTGGGAGAACAAATCAAAATAAAATAATTTTTAAAAAAATCAAACTCTGAAAGAGAAAAAGAGAAAATCAGAATAATAAAGTTTTCATTCTGTATAATGTAAACTTTTTATTTGTTTGCATTTTTTTTCCACTTGGAAACAAGGTGTGCTTTATAACATGTAAAGAACACATTAAAATCATTTGTGTGAGAGACAGTTTCCTTCCCCACATTCTGCATGGCAAGAAGCATGATAAACTGAGAGCTACCCACTGGAAGCGACACTTTGCATCACCAAATTCATAAAGTATCACTTTTTTTTTTTTTCTATGTGCAACACAGTACCAGCTTTCACTGCTTGTTTCATCATACTTCCAGTGGGACAGAAGACCAAAGAGCAGAATGCCAGGGCTGGTATAATGTTTTTAGCATAGAAGGATGGGGGAACAAAGGTCATTGCTACTGGAAAAGAACAACCTACTTCACAGAAGCAAGACAGAACAGGGAGAACTGGAAACCAGTGGCTTTGTCTCTGGCTCCCATGCCGCACACACTGATGCTGCCTGTGAATTGTCAGTGACTGGAAGTCCCCCCTGATATCAGGATGTGAAGAGAGAGATGTCACCATCTTTTCCAGGGAAATAAAATGAGAAAGCTAAATCCAGACTAGTGTAGAGATTCTCTTCAGCAGGAGGAGGAAAGGAACTGCAGTGTTTCAGAGGGATCATATGTTTCTGTGAATTCAAGCTGTGACAGCACAGCAGAATGACCTGCTCAGTCACAAAATGGCCCCAAAATCCCTGGCTGTTAGACAGAGCTGACAGATCTCAGCTTTCCTGCAGAAACCAGCCAGATGCTGCAGTCTCTCATATGGCTAGCTATGTCAGGCAGAACAGGGTATGTAATCCATGAGCCAGGAAAAATTTTGCAGTGTCTTCCTCTGCCCCACTTGTCTTGGTTTCCAAGGACTGAAATAGCTTCTTGTGACAGAAACAAGTACAATCCTGAGACATAGGACACAACCACAAGAATTTGATATTCCCAGCTTAGTTTCAATGCCAGTTCTCTTTCTGCTCCCAAAATTTAGACATAATCAGTTCTGGAGAAGTCACGTCCACTCAGCTTCGCTCTCTGCCCCTCCACAGCAGAGCAGTCCCATCCTTGATGTCCCAGTTCCAGGATCACTCTGTCCCTGGAAACAAGGCCAGGTGCTTGTTGGTAGAGTCCTGGGTGGGCTGACACACACCAGAGGCTGGGCTGTCACAGGAGGGACCCCAACCCTCCCTGCAGCTCTGATCCTTCCACCAGTTACTCACGGCCTCCAGAAGGCCAAAGGAGCAGGAGACTGCAGCACTCAGCAGCAATGGCACTGACCTGTGGTCACCCTCTGTTCCCTGCAGCTTCTCCTCTGTCCAGTCACTGCAGTGCAGACCAGACTGGCACACAAAGTTACTGTGCTCAGAGGAGCTTTGGCTGCCAATGTGATTGACTTTCCATAAAACAGTCCCAGTCAAAATATTTAAGATGAACACAAAAGACAGACAACAAAAAAATTCCTGTTCCAGAGGATCCAGTCCAGGGGTAACCTTCCAAAGAAGATGAACCAAATTTTCTTAAGACACCTTCCTAAACATCCTGTCCAAAAAACAACAATGCTGCCACAACAAAAGCCTTTGCCCAACCCCATGGGAGAATGGCCAAGGGACCCTGTAAAATCTGCTTCTGGAGAAAGAACATGCTCAGATCTGATGCAGTGTACAGACTTCTATAGATTGCTGAATAGTTTTGAAAATTCAACTAAGTTTAAATTCAACTAAGAAAAAGACACATAACATATATTTCTTGAACCCTCTTACCAATTTCCTTGCTTTATTCATTCAGGGCTCAGCTAACCAATTTCCTTTGTATTGCCAGCAGTTTCAGGATTTCAGCATCAATAGTAAATGCCAAGACTTTCATGGTATCTGATATTTGAAACAGAGCTTTGGTTATGAGCATTTGTTTATAGAGTGCTGTCACTCCAAACTCCCAAATCACTGACCACCACAGAAATCCCTGCTCTGGTACTAACAGGAATCCCTTCACTGGTCCTTGGCTTGTTAAAACCTCTGGCAAGGCAGCAGCAGCCCTTAATACAGCAGCTCTGTGCTGCAGTCTGAGGCAAGAAAGGAATAATAATTTATCTAACTAAATTACATGCAAAAGTCAGCTAGACAAAATATAGTTACCCACATGGAATTTGGACAGAGCACTCGTGTTAACACCCTAGCTCCTGGCCAAAGTGCCAAAGCACTTCTGGAAGTTAAGAGTGGCCAAGAACTTGGTTTTACAGCTCATCCAAAAGCCCATAATGTTTGCATTAATTAATGGATTATAGAAGAATTACCATTTTAGTGACAAGTTACAGCTCTTCATATGATGATTTTTTTATTTTGGTGCTGGTGGTGGTAATGGTGCCTGACTTAAAATGATCTGTTATTCACTGCTGTTGGTTTTTCCCATCCTGAGTGGGTTTAGTCCATTTAAAGTCCTGCAAGCATTCTTTCTTTTCTGTGTCTCTGTTGATAAGAATTCCTACAGGAGTTGTTAATTCTGACAAAAAAAATCAAGACATACAGGTCAGGTAATTTTTCAGAGAGGAACTCTAAGATTTAAGGGAAATGCAGATTTTGCACTCATCCGCAAAAGTTCACTGCAGCTCAAGGAGATTCTGTGTGACCTGCTTGTCGCAGATTTTAGCAAGTCACCCTTCCTTCCTTCCTTCCTTCCTTCCTTCCTTCCTTCCTTCCTTCCTTCCTTCCTTCCTTCCTTCCTTCCTTCTCTTTCTTTGTTATCAGGCAAGTACAGGTGAAAAAAATATGTGAGCAGCAGAATTTATTAGAATCTATTGAGCACCAGGAGAGACTAATTATACAGCTTCAATACAAGGCTGACACCATCTGGCTACTACAAGAGTTTGCAGGACTTAGAACGTTTGTTTGAAATATTCCTTTTATACCTGGAAAACGACAGTATTTTGAGATCCAGTTCCAAGTGGCAATCCCCAGTGAGCAGTCAGCACCACCTGTGTGCCCCCCATGGAAGCTGGAAAAGCAGAGCACCCTCCCGCTGGTCCTGCTGCTCCTCCATCACTGCTCTCAGGGCAGGTGCAGGTATTTTATCACCACAGCTCTGCAATGTTGCCAAGTAAAGCTGTCCTCTAGTGTAAGCAGTTTCTAGTAAAGAAATTGATTTAGCTTTTTTTATAACTGCAGGGTGAACCTCTAGCTTTTGTAGTACTTTCCCAGGAGCACAGAAGAAAATGAGGTGAGAAGCCAGAGTGTTCTTTGAGAAACTGCTGCGTTTCTCCCAGTAAATCACCGGAGGCTTAAGCCAATGCACTTGAACAATGTACCAAAGTCAATGAAATTGTTCATGCTCTTAAACTGAAATTACTGGATAAGCACCTCTGAACAACAGCTTGAAAAACAAATTTAACTAAATGCGACCCATTATTTACCCAATTCCTGTACTGAGCCTGGATTCACAACCTACAAACTTGATTCCCTCCATCAGGAAAGAAAAATAAGATAATGATCAAAATTACACTGCAGTTGAATATGAGATGACAAGAAGTAATTTCTCACTTCTCTAACTGCTTTTCCCCAGATACTTGCAGCTGACTTATTTGCATTTATTTGGAGCAGAATTGCTTTTTCTTTGCACTTTCCCAGAAAGGAGTAACACTGGCTGCTTTCTTGAGCTGAGTGAGTCAGAATGAGTCAGACCACAAGGCGAGAGAAGGGTCCCTGGCACAGAGCTCCCTGCAGAGGGTTTCAGGAAGAAGGGAGTTTCAAACCATACATGGAGCTCCCTTCGTGGAGCTTTTGCCAGGATGCCACAACTGCAGCACATTTCCCCAGTCAGATCAGAGCAAGGGGAAATGGAATTAAATCCTTGCCGACTGACAAGGTGAACAATTGCGCTTTTGAGGAAGGAGCAGAGTTATGCAATAAACAATAAAGAATATGATCCAAAAAAACCATCATTGCAATTATACAGAGAAACACTTCAAAGATATTGCAAGCAGATGGAGAAATAGGATTTTCAAAAGTACGATGTTTCCTTAATAAGAACTCCATCTGGGATTTAAAGTCTCCAGCTTTTTCTAGTTTCCATAGAAAACTATTTGCGTATCTTAACATACTATAGATTATTACCGTGTGTCCACCAAATTTACTAAAGGAGTGTTCAAACTCTACCCAGAAAAGGAATTTTCATTCTTCACATTGCGTGTTAGGTTCAAATTTGTGTGTTCAAATCAAAAAGAGATTAATTTTTTTTTCCTTCCATGCAATCCTGAAAACTGCATACAAGGGTAAATAAGCAGGAAAGAATTGTGAAATCTCAAATATACTTCCCTTCCTAATAAATGGTCTAGCTTCCCAAATACGGCTTGGAAAACAGCCATCACCAGAACTACAAGCCAAAGCTATGTGAATATCTGTTTGTATCGTTTGGTTGCCAAAAAATGATTAAATAATGAAAAAAAACTACTTTGACCTAAAATGAACTTTTGCTAATTCCTTGGAAAAAACAGACAAATCAGTGAAAACTATTTGAGGACAACAAATTAAAAAAACCCTTTTTTTAAACTTTATGTTTTCTTCGTATACTGAACCTACTACAAATGTTTACATTTGTTAGTATAGGAATTTTTTTCTGAAAATGAGGTAACTACTTTTTAATCAGGTTACCAGATTAAATACAAATGCTTCTCCCAGAGTTTGCTGTTCTGTGTCCTGTCCTTAAGAGACTTCAGTGCTTCTGACCGTGCCCCATTATTGAGATTTCAGCAGCTCTGAGATGGAGTTAAATGCTGCTGTGGGGAGCTGTTATTCTGCACTTTGCTGGAGAGCACTGGGCTGGCCTGCACTCTGCTAGGGAAGCATCTCTTTTCTGTCTGGCAGTTCCTTGCTGCATTTATGTGCTGTTTTCTACCTTGTATCAAAATGGTTAGTGACAATTTATTAAAAATTCACACAAGTGTTTCCATGAGTTCACACTCTGTTCTTATCACAGATGGACCCAAATTGCAAAATCTGGATCCTGAATTAAATATTCTTTTGCTTTGGTATGCCAGATGCAAGGTCTTGCCTTCATTAAGGTAAAAAAAAAAAAAAAAAAGGAAAATAAAAAGAAAAGGAAAGGGTGTGTTCTCATTTTGAATGAGTTAACTAAAGGTTAAATCCTAGCAAAGGCATAGAAACTCAGATTTTATTTGGTTTCTCTACAGTCATCAGCTCAATGTGTCACTTATTTGAAGCCTATAAACTGCCCTGTCTTCAGTGGAGTATTGCTATGCATCAACTGCTCTGAGTTATGAGTACCTATTATTTATCTTTAGTGAGAAAAATACCCAGGTACCTGAGCAAGGCCCAGTTCCAACCTCAAAACACCAGAAACACTAAAGCACTGGATGCTAAGGTATTTATCATTTAGTTGTGCTGCCAGCACACTGCACATTGTCAGAGTCTGTGGTGAGGAAGGATCCCAGGATGAGAGACATCACTCACATCTCCAGCACCACAGGAGAGAGAAGGAATTCTGCAGCAGATGTAGGGATTGTGCTGCTTTGTATGCAGTGATAGGATAGCATCACGTTTTGCTTATGCTGGTTTGTGACCAGGACCACAAGTAATAGCATTTTTCACACTGTTACTTTTGGCTGGTCTGTGTGTTATAACACAAGGAAGAGAAAATGAGGACCAGTCAAAATGTAGCATGAATTAGATTATTATGATGAAAACACTTAAATTTTGCCATGCGCTCAACAGTTCTTCTGCACCCAGCAATGCTGGAAATAAGATGAGCATGTTTTTCAGTGATGCCAGATCCCATAATATCACCCAGGATCAGTCATGAGAAGGGCTGCTCTCTCTGAAGATTACTGCAATCACATCTTTCCACGGAAGGTTTAATGCTCAGCAGTCTGTTAGGAAGAAAACTGTTTTAAAACAGAGTTGGAAATAGAAAAGATGATTATGACACAATTATACAGGAAGAGAATGGCACAGAAGACTTCATAGAGAGCAGTCTGGGAGAAGTCAAAACAAACAAACAAATAAAAAATGAAGCCTTTTTTTCTGTGTTGCACCCAGCTTCTTAACAGATACCTCAGTGGGACTGCTACAGCTACTTCTCTGTATTGGTGTTTCTTCAGTCACTTTAAAAGATCCTTCTGTCCCATTCTGAACCTTTCAAATGGTAAAATACATAATGCTGTGTACAGCTAAAATTCAGTGGTTCAGAAATATTGCAGCCAAGGCCAAAATCTTTGGATTGCAGTGTCAGCTTTACGACAGTACTTTGTAGCACCAAAGTTATCTCTTTCCACTTCATAAGCATTTTCTTATTTGTTATGCTTTTTTGTATGCCTTTTGAAGTCCAGAAAATATTACAGCACAGCATGCTGCACCACCAGACAATTTTTCCTTTAGAATTCTCTTTAGATATTTCTTGGAATATTGTCATCATGAAATTTGCACTGTTCTATGATTTATGCTTTTTCCCTGTGCCAAATAGTTACATACTAATATATTACAATATATGCTGTTAGTATCACCAAGCAGAAACACACAATCTATTAAATGTTGACTAAGTTTACTACATGAGATCATTTAAATTATGTTTAAGTGACTTCAATCCTCCAAATTCATTTAAAACCCAAAGAGCAGGCATAAGTCCAGAAGCAATCAAGGAATCCAAGACCTACAGGAGATCGAGATAAAATTTAAAATTTAGAGTCTCTGAATCCAAACTGCTGACAAAGAACTCAAGCTCAAAAAGAAAAAAAAAAAAAGTAAGGCAGTTAATAGCTTTTCTAAGTAAACATCTAACATTTTTTATCATGCAATGAAGCTTTTTGATATATGCAACCTTTGCTCTTTTCCAGCTACTATCTGTCAATGGAAATGTAATCTTTTATATACAAACAGATTAATGTTCTCAAAAGAAATTTTGAAAAGGCAAAGGAATGCGCTACAGCAATCACTTTTTAGAAACACAGTTAACTAAACATTGAACATTTGACAGAGGATACCGTGAGGACAGACTTTGTGTCAGGACACCTTTTCCTTGTTTTTGTTTTTCAGCAGTGACTAACTATAGAAGCAGCACTGCATCTATGCTACCACAGTTAATGTTGTGACAGCTTTTCCACTATAAATTTCTGTTTTCAGGGGTTTGTAACTCATCTGTGGAAGACTGATTCCACAGTTCCAGGCAAAGAAAAAAATCTTTTTGAAGTGCAAAGATCAAAGATCACATTAAACTACATGTTTAAAAGAAAACTGTACCTTTTTTCCTCAGCACAGCAAGCCAAAAGTTCAAAACAGCAGCAAAAGGATAAATGGATCTGGTCTGCTTTATTTTGACTTCACACTGGAAGAAGGGATTGAATTTATATGTCTAATAGTAAATATCCATACTAGAAGAACATTACACTGATTTTGAAGTAGCCTGGAGGTTGGCATGCACTATCACAATTTAAATTATTACAATTAATTGCAAGACAAGAATGTGTCCTAGGAGTTTCAGAAAAAAATATTTTAATTTAAATTGGGGTAACCCTTGATTTAAATTTAGTTTAAATTTAAATCAAGGGTTACCCCAAATTTCATTTGAATTTAATTTAAATTAAATTTGGGGTAACCCTTGATTTCATAAGACTAACTATTTTGCCCCCTGCAGATTGTACACAGCAAAAATTCAGTTTCATCAAGGGAATGTTTGGGAAATAGGGATAAATAATGTGAAGGTTTATTTAAGTGTTGAGAAGAATAAAAATACTAAATCAAGCAGAAAATTTTAAAAAAAAATTACCTGAAGTATATTACCTGAATCTTGTCACAAAAAGCAAAACAACCCTTCTAAAGCACTTCTATGTGTTGGTATTTCCATCAAAGTCTGTACTTTTACAAGGTAAAACTGAAATACAAGGATAGCTTGAAAACAAAATCAGACAGGCATGAATACCAGAGAGACAAACTATCAGAGATCTCTGGCACTAAAAAAGCATCATCAACCCATCACACTATGCTATTTAGTCACTAATATTTTTATAAGCTTTTTTTATTTGCTTTTTAAATATGTGCAGTAGTTTTGATGTTACATGGTATATATTAAATAATAGGTTATGAATCATTAAGCCTGATGATAGTTTTTCACTTAGCATTTATGTTTTATTGGTGTGATGGAATTTTTTTGCAGTCTGTCTCTAATTATAGGAAGATTTTTTTTTTCTGTAGTATATTTGTATTCATTCAACACTTCTCAACATATGCCCTATTTAGGATGTGATATAACTAAAATTTTGTGTGAAACCATGCCAGTTCTTCCATTTTAAGGCCAACTAAGGAGTGTATCTCTTTTAAGTAAGTGTTTAAACGTCCTTTGGTTAAATATCATAATTAAAATAAGTCCAAGAAGACCACCTCTGTGGAGGTAAAATTGATGCTGCTTGTAGGATAGGGCTTGGGCAGGTCATAGGATACAGACCACTGAGGGAATTCCTTCAGGGTGGGCATCATTGCTGGGCTTTGCAGAAGAAACTCAGGAACCTTGCACACCAATTTTCTGTGTGTCCAAACTAATCCTGCATCTCTCCTTCTAGAGTGTGTCACTTTAGACATTATTTATTTATATATTATCTATTAATATGTGAACTTTAGACACTATATATTTGGCTCTTGTTGGTATTCATTTCTAAGATATGATCAGAAAAGCACAAATAAAACCATTTTAATATTTTTTAAAAATTATATTAGCTCTAGAAAATTCTTGGGTGGAAAATCCATATTTAATTTTGGCTGTTTCTTCCCCTCTTTCTGGCTGATAAATTTATGAAATATATGAAAATTCTGCATCCCACCTGTGTTTTATAAGCACAAAAGAAATCCACCCTCCAGATGCACACAAGCCAAACCCTACCACATCACTTTCCTGCCAAAGACTCATGCACTTCTTGGGAATCAGAAGCAGAGCCCAGAACAAATCTAAACCATTCACTTGAACAATAATGATAATAATAATAAATATATACAGAGTTTGTAACTCCTCTTGTTCAATTGAAAAGGTCAGATTACCTAGTCTGTGCTCTGACACATTTCATGTCATTGCATTTTATCAATTTACCCTTCTCAAATGTTTAAATATCTAAATTTAGGACTCTGAAAGAAATGCTCAAAGGCCCTGAGTCAAGTTAATCTATTTTTCACATAAAATCTTCTGCTCTCTCCTTATCCCAAAGTTTCCTGCTCCTGTAGCCAGGCAAAGGGGTAATTGTCACAGCCTGCATCCTGTTGCTCCACCTCTAAACAAGAAAGAGGAGGTGGGAATACACAGCTGAATGTACTGTCACCTCCAAAACCAGAAACTGGATCCAAATCTGAGCTCATCTTTTCACCACTTGGGTCAAAATGCCCTGAAGCTAATCAGTGATCCTGTTTACAACAATATCAAAGACTTACCAGTGTCCAAGGCTCTTTATATGATACAATACTGAAATTATTTCTATTGCTAATCTTGATGTTATTCTCTGCATTTCCTGTGTATACAATAGTGGTTTCAAATACAATTCAAATGTAAATAGAAGACTCTTTTATCTCTGGAGTAAGGCTATTTTCCCAGAATACTGCAGAAGTCAGTAGGAGAATTTGCACCAAGAATAATTTTTGGTCTTTCCATTGTTTTTGATACCTCAAACATATGCAATTATTTTTTTCATGTGGAGCATGTGAACCATCTTCAAGATAAAATGGTCACAGAAGGCCACTGAAGCAAGTCCTCCACTGGTACGTGCCTTCCTGTGACTGGAGCAGTGCTGTCTCTGCTGCCTGCCCTCCTTCAGCTGCCTGATTTTTGGCAGGTGATGCTTTGGGAGGCAGGATCCGAAAGGCATCAAGTGGGAGGTAATGTAACTTGGCAAATCTGGTTTTTCTAAATTCATGTGGAAACTTTTCTTCAGCAGGTACCCATTAAAGACTCCTGTTTTAGCTTACACTGGGACCAGCCATCCTGAAATCAGTGCTCTGTCAATCCCTGCAGCACAACAGCCTGTTTGTGTAAAGCCATGAGGCACAGCACACGGGCCAGCCTGGGTAATCACTGCCTAATACTGAGTTTCCAGGCATGAATCAGGGACCCAGACACCTTGGGGTTTGCTCATGGCAGGATGGTCAATGTCATCTTCTCTTTGCCTCCTCTTAGGTTCTTGAGGAAAGTTCTCTATGAAAAGCCACCAGGAAGAGTTATTCCTGTGAGAAGGCTGGGTGATGTAAACTCCTGATGTCATGGCAACAGGCTAGTGAAGTTTTATGCTATTTTTGCTTTATTTCAGGACACATGTCAATGCAAATGAGGATTTGCTCCCACTGATTAACACTGTCTGATTTTTGTTGAGTCACCTCACAATAAAACTACTGATTTCTACTGGCTTAGTAGAAAAATAAAAGACGAAGCAAAATTCCCATAAAAGTCATTTATATTAGCCCTGTGATTGAGGGTGGCGCACAGAGATTACAGAAATTCAACTAAAATGTTTTGAACCAACTTAGTCAAAATCCATGACATTTCCATATCCTTAGAGAAATTTATTTGACTAGATGTGTATTCATTTTAGGCACTGGGACAGATTGATAAGTTTTTACAAAAGGAGTGAGTCCCAGATTATCCAAATGAATTTACAAATTGAAAAACTCTATTTTCACATTGGGACTGAATCTTACAAATGTCTTTTTCTCATATATTAACTGAAATGATTACATGAAAGTTACTGAAATTAAAGTCATGTATCCCTGATTACTATAGAGAAAACAAACAGCTTCTATGTTTACAGTGCCAAAGAGCAGAAGTATGGTGAGGCCATTTCTAAAAGATTTCTCATAAATTACCACACAACTTTCTCACAAATCCAGAAATTATTTCTCTTATCAACCCAGGATTATCTTGGCATTAGGTCCGAGATTAACTCAAGCCCTTCAAAAGTAAAAAGCTGGAAGAGAAGGGAAATGTCTGGAAAAGTAAATCTGGTTGACTCCTGCTAAGTTTCTGGAATGTCAACTATTGTTATAGTTGTACTTTGTAATGTGTGTCTCATAGGTGCCACTGTTCTACATTCTAAATGGAAGATGTGATCCCTGACCCAACAAGTTTATATCTGCTTTTCTGTGTTGGAGCACAGAACACACATAAGAAGAGGCCAAAATACAGAGCCTAAAAATCTACAGCAACCAGTCACACCTTACTTTGATCATAACAAAGAACATCAAAGATTAGGTTTGGTTTTTTCCTAACTAAGAAAAGAAACTGTTGGAGTTTTTAACTCAGGTGTTAGACCAGGTGAATTAACAAGCTCAGATAAAGCACTTGCTCTCCTGTATCCTATGTCAGAAGGATACATGAGCATTGCAAGAGCTTGCAATCTAAAAGACCACTTCTTTCTTTGGCCCTGAAGCTGTACTGTACATTATTACCAACTTAATGGACATTGTAATGGTAAGAAATTGATGTTGTAATGGTAAGAAAGAAATGCAAACCTGGAAGGTCCATCCTTTCTGATTAGTGATCTGCTTGTGTCCTTCCCTTTACACTAATGCTGCATGGACTCCCATGTCAGTGACTGCTTTTGATGATAGCAGATATTGTAGTTTGTGTTTAATTGCTTATTACTGTCAGTAGAGGAAAACATGTGTCACCTTGTTTTTTTAAGATTTTCTAAGTCTTCTGATGTTGACATTCTTGTAGTGAGCTTTCTCACACACTTTCTGTAAATAACTCATTGTTTTGCATTCCTTTATGGAAGCGGAGAATGTTGATAGACTGTTGGTTTGACCAGTGTCACTGGAGAGGTGGCACTGTCAGCCTCCAATTCGCTGTCACTTTTAGAAAACTATAAATGTTAGAGTCAGAAAATAAACTTCCCTTTTTTCTTCACCTTGAGAACAGTGATGTGAGTTTGTGTTCTTTCGTGTCCTATAGTGACAAACATGGGAGAGATGAGTTTCATAATATGAAACTGGGATAGTTTCAACCCATCACTGTGATGGTGGGTTTGTTTAAGCCAAAAGGTTATACCCAACTAGGACACCCTTAGGCAGTAACAGCTTCAAGTCTGTGCTCGATATTTAGATCCCCATCTTCCATCTTCTTCCCTAGGTGTGAAGGCATTGGACTCTCTTAATTACTTCAGTGGTGTTAAGGATTTACCAGCTCTGAGGAGAGACCAGAAGAGATGTCTTACATGCAGATATGGTGTCTCACCACTCAGGCCATAGACTAATCACAGAGGCATGGGAACGTGCACATCTGGGTGTGTGAACACAGGCACATTTGCAAGTGTTTAGGGAAGTCACATCTGTACACCATCAGGAGTCAGTGCCTCACTTTGAAACCACTTCGAAAATCCATGAGCCTGTCTCACGAGGGTGGAGGACTAGCTGGGACCCCAGGGAATGTGATATGTGAGTATTTGTTCATCATTCTCCTCATAGACTGTCTGCATTTATTTGTTTATTCTGCTGGCATTGCTCATGGAGGTCTTAAATCATCCTAAATGAAACATTTGAATAAAAATGCCTAAGATCTGTCAGCATGTAATTCCACTCTGTATTCTTTTCTAAGCTTTGCATCCAGCCTTCACAGTACAGATGCTTGCAGTCTGGTGTGTTATAACTTGCTTTTATTTTCAAATAGTGCATTTTTCAACATTTCAGAGCCACACAACCTCCATCAGGACGTAATGACAGCTGAACACAGGTTTTAAATAGCTACCTGATATTTAGAAATACAGCTTTCTAGGTGTCCAAGATTAACTCAGTGATTCATTCAAGGTTGAAAGAAGGAAGGTAGTGACTCTTCTCCGATGCACCGTGGTTATGGAGAGGATCTATTTTTTAAAAATCTCTGACTAACCAAATTGTAAAGCAAGGGAGAACAGCTAGTGTGCTAAAGAATGACCACTACATTGGCAGGTCAGTATTGACATACAGACAGAGAGCCATGGAGTTGTCCTTCACCAGTGCTCTCCATAAGCTAAGGCTGCATTGTCTACAAAACCTTCAAAGAGCGTTGGCAAAAAAAGACCAAAACAAAGCCCAGCAAATCTCTCTTTCTTGTCCATTCTTTGGCCCACAACCAGAGGCAAGTGGAGCTGTACAGACTTGCAGCAGCAAGGTCTGAGGCCAGCAGAGCACCCAGGGTGTGCTGGCAGTCCCTCAGGACACTCAGCACAGAGCTGCTGCGCAGCTGATCCTCACAGGCAAGAGCACCAGCACTGCTGGCTCTGCAGCCCTGCCTGGACCAGGCTGCAGGCAGAGTTAGTGCAGGCTCAGAGCAGTGCTCACAGCAATTCACTGCTGCTGTGGCCACGTCAGCCTCTGCATGTAGTGCAGCTGTGGGCAAAGCCGTCACTCAGAGCTGGCTTAGGGCTCTCCTGACAGCCCACCAGTGCAAAATTTTGTCTTGCCTCAATAGTGGCAGGTTAAAGATCAAGAGTCAGGAATTAAATGCTTTGTTATGTCTGACTTACTGCTTCAGTGACTCACTGCTCACTGCTGAATCTACTGGAGTCTCCCTCACTGGAGATATTCAAGAACCATCTGGACACAATTCTGTGCCATGTGCTCTGGGATGACCCTGCTTGAGTGGGGAGGTTGGTTCAGATGACCCACTGTGGTCCTTTCCAACCTTATCCATACTGTGATTCTGTATGATAACTTGATTTAGTTCCACAATATTTTTTACAGAGGCAATTTTTAAAGAAGGAGCATAAAAGTAGATATTGAAATCAAATTTCCTAGTAAGCTTTGAAAATGGAGGTAACGTTACTGAAGCAAATGCAGTGCTTTTTTCTATGAAACTATTGTGAAATGTAGCTATTTTTTATAATTGACTACTTAAGAAATGTAGTACAAACAATCATAGCTGGCCACCTGAGACAATAAATATCAATCAAGTTTATTGTAAAACTCAATGAGTCAAAATAGTTGGTCTGTCGTATTTTAACTGAGGTATTGTAACTAATTTCAAGTGTGGTGGTAAGGAAAAACACTGCTTATATAACTTTTCTAAACCAACTACTCTGTTTATTCTTTACATAAATTATATCTGAGGTCAAGTCCTAATGCTTCATTACATTTCAGCTTCACTTTTTTTTTAAATTTAGAATGGTTTTAATAACTGGCAGGATGACCCATTATCATGTTGCTCATTTACGCTTTGGTGGTCACTGAAAAGAAGGTTTTGGTGCCCATCAACCAGGAGAAAACTGGCTTAAATTTTGTTTAACCAATCACTGGCAGTTTAGAGACAGGAGCTTCTAGTCATCATGCACATCTCTGCCCTTAATTCCTAGATTTAACAGGAATTGGTACCAATAATACATTGGTACTGTATCTCTCACCCAACTTAAATATCTTTCTAATGTCCTCTGAAAGTGTCTAGAATGCCAAGAAAAACTTGTCAAGTTGCTATGATCATAGATAATAAATGACAGCTGACTGTAACTCCAGATACTGTCAAAATCCTTTATTAAAATCTCCTAATTTAGCAAGCAGTATTATCCATATAAAGAGAAACACCAGCATATCCTGCACTATTCCCTGAACTAAGGGAAGACCATTCATTTGTAATATTTGCCAGGATGTTTTTGGATTGGTTTTCTACCAGAGAAGGACACTAGCCATTTGATTCACTGACTGATTTCACTGACTCCAGTTTTCAATAGATCCCATGGAATACATGAGTAGCACCATGAGTATGGTTTGGCAGGGACATAATTAATGTTAAGCATCACTTGCCTTGATTGCTGAAACCTCTTGAGTCTTTCCAAGAGGAGATTCTGTTTTGAAGGACTTCTATCCATGCTGAAATGTGGACAGGCCCAAGGAAAACTCTCCTACCTGGAGATGAGAAATCCGTTCAGTTTCATGCAGCCCCATGGCATATCCAGCTCTACAGGCTGAAAACCCTGTGTGTAGAGCCCACCTGCCCCCGCTGCCTCCAGCACACAGGGACAAAGCTTCTTGCATGATTTCAGAGTGGCTGTGGGGTGCAGAGACAAGCACTACCATTATATGACCCAGCCTGAGATATGCAGCTCCCAAATGAAATGCTATATATATTAAAAAAGAAAGATAAAACAAAGATTAGTTGTCTCCTCAGACATCTGCAAGGTCAGTGTTCTCATTTCTTACCTATAAAACCAGTTCCCACTGTGCTGTTCCTCATGTTAGCACAGGCCATTCCCTCTGCAAACACCTGGGCTGACATAGCTCCATCTTTGCTTTGCCTTCCTATTTGTCCAGTGCCTCTTCATCCAGCAAGAGTAGCTCTCTCTTCCAGCATTCTCAGCACCAGCCTACATGTGCTAACCCTTTGTTCTCACCCCATTCTTATGTCTGAACACTCTTAACTTACGTCTTCCCAGATTCTTCCCATCTGGGAAGGACCTATCAGCAGTAATTTAACACCAATCTCCAATCTCACCGGTCTCTGGCTGAGAGAAACAATTTAGGAGCCGTGGTGACTATTGATTAACATCACAGCTCTCCACACTTTGCCATGACTGCCTCATCCAACATAAAACCCCTGCCAAGTGTGTTGAATTTACCTCATTATAGGTCACTGGATCAAGCACACAGACCGGTGTGGAAGCAGGAAGCAGAAACGAGGATTTCTGCTTGCTGAGAATGTATCTATAAATAGTAGCCTGTAGATTTAGACACTTTTCTGCTTTCTGTTCTCTCATCAGTTTCACATTCTGCCTGTAGAATAAATGACCATCACCACAGTCTTGTCTGTAGGCTGCCAAGGAGTGCAATATCCTGGGAAGGACAATCTGAAGCTCACCAGGATGAGAGGCATATTAAACCAGATCTCCCCCTTTCTGATTAAAATCTATAGTCTTGCAGTACTATCTGTTTTCCTTAGCTGTTATTTGGAAAATTCTGGGGTTTTTTTCTGTGCTGAACTCAATACTGTGTGATATACAGGTGTAATTTGCTGCAAAATTTTCCTAGATTTAAGACAGGTGCCAGCAAGCTCCCACTAGGTATCACAGCCAGCCTCAAGGCACAAGCCACAGAGCCCTGACCACCCCTGCAAGTGCACTGTCACCTGGAGAGCCCAGGGACACTGAGCAGCCTGGCTGAGCTCTGCAGTCCCTGTGCTCTGTGTGGGCCAGCTGGCATTGCTCAGAATTAGCTGAGGCTGAAGCCTGTGAGCAGGGCTGAGCAGACACACCAGTCTGGGGGGCTGCTGATGGTGTCAGGAGAATGTAGCCCCTCCTGGACGCTTCCTTCCCCTGCAGCAGGGAGGGCAAGGGGGCACAGCTCACACGGCTGGGCCTCAGCAGCTTGAGTGCTGGGACAAACCCAGAGACAAGCTCAGATGTTCAAGTGCAGTGCTTTGGTCTTTGTCCAGCAGTGCTTTGAATGTCGTTCTGTCTCTCTGTTCGCATTCTCTCCTTAGCAGGGATGGTATGAGAAAAAACACTGATTATTGTGAAGCTTGTAGACATTTGTATAATGGGGCTGTGCAGCATCCTCAGATGCATTGTTAGAAATTATATAGCACACTGGTGATTTCTTAGAAAATATTAGGTTTTCATTATTTTGTCTACATAGGTACATAAGTATATAGGGGTTAACACCCCTGAATCTCACAACAGGCTAAATCTTTCTTTTCTATTTTCTGTCCCAAGGTGAAACCTTTTTTAAAGATGCTTCAGTAAATTACTTCATCCATCCCAAAGTTCTGTCAAGGTAAAAATTACATTTTGTTTCTCTCTTTTACAGAATTAGAAGAGTAGTTTTATCATGACAATAACTCAGGAACATTTAGAGAGGAAGAGACAGACTGCCACCTACTAAACACACCACGCAAAATAAAAATACATACCCTATACCTCATAGCTAGAAATATGGGGGTTTTTAGTTAAAGGTTTAACTCCATATAAGCAATAGCATCAGTTACTATAGACTAAATGGCCTAAATTAAAATGGCAGTATCAGACTATGAAGTGCTCTCAAATAAGGTAAAAACCAGTGTGAAATACTCTTTCATCTGTGTATATGGTTGAATGAACAAACAATGAGCTTTGTTAGAGTCTGGCTACACCCAAGTAACTGGTCTGGATGAGTGCTTTTGTATACAAATGAGGTCCATCCTAAGAAACCATCTGCTTCACAAAAACCACCATTAGTTACCTGACAGCATCCTGATAAAACCCAAGACAATAAAAGGATGAGGGGTAAAGGCATAAGACTCTTCTCATGTCAAAGGATTGGAGTTACCAATGGTCAAATGATGAAGTAGAAGCAAAAGTGTCACAATGGACACCATGAAGCCTATTTCATGTGTGGTTCCCCTGAACATCCAGAACAGACTTAATAGATGAACTGTGGCGTTCAATGGTGATATGGCGGTGAGAAGTTTATTAACAATGTTTATTAACAAATTAAACTTCTTAAACCATATTTAGCTCAAGCTAAATATAATCATCACAAAGCAGTGAGGTGACCCCCAGCAGCCGTGTTCATGTGCACATTTGGGGAACAGGACACCTTGAGGTGCTCCTCTCCTTTGTACTTCCCAATGGAACCCAAGCCTATGTCTGTGTCTGAGACCTGTGCCTGGGCAGTTCTGTGCCACACTGAATTCTTACAGCACAGCAGATTTTACAGATTTAAAAATCTTTTAGGGGTAGTTGATCACCTGGCAGTACTATGAAAAAGGATATTATGAATGCCACGGTAACGCAATGAGCAGTGCAGAAAAAACTAACTAAAAGCTCTTCTGCATCAAAGACTAACAAGATGCCACTATTCTGGAAGAAGCGTTTGAGAGTTTGAGAGCTGGTTAAAAGACAGAAAGCAAAAAGTAGGGCTTCAGTTTCACTTATAGGATGGAGAAAATACTGGACTATCTCCAGGTAGAGATGCTGGAACTAGTTTTATTTAATATCTTCATAAATAACCTGGAAAAGCAAGTATGCAGTGAAACCCCCAATTACCCAGACCTTACTACCACATGTAGTGAAATGCCACACCAATGGAGAGGAGACACAGAAGGGCTTCCCTGACCTGAGCAAAAGTGTAAACTTCCCCTTACAAGAAAAAATCCCCTTCAGAACCAACTTTATCCACACTAGTGCTCTGTACTGACACAGCTGTGCAGGAGAGGACTTCTCACGTGGGCAAGGATTTATGCCTTCATTGGAGAGGCCATTATCCATGAGATTGTAGCAATAGATGTTCTTTTTTTCCAGGGAAAAATATCAGCCTTCATTTTGCTATCAATCACCAATTGCCATACTTCAGAAAGAAACTTAAAACTCAAAGAGAACCTGCAGGTCTTTCTTCCTTACTGGATGAAACTGAACGAAAAGAGGTTCCAGAGAGGACTCCAGTAACATCTCCAGCTTCCAGACTGGATTCAGTAAGTGATGACATCTTATTAGGTGTGAGAATACTGTGTTGTTCCATTCATCATTATAAATAAAGCAATATTTTTTACTTTCCAAATTTGAAGAGTTATGAGGCTCTTTTTTTCCTTCGCCATTCAAGGAAGCAAAAATCTAACACCTTCATATTTTCAAAGAATAATGAGATCAGTTGTCTTCCATCTTAGTTCAAGGCTACTACAAGTTACTCCTGCCCAAAGCCTTCATCACTACTAACCCAGTGTGATGCTGGTAGCTATTAGTGCAGAGCTGAGGCCTTGAAGTCAACATGTTTTATTTGGAACGGATGTCACTGAATTTTCAGGAGTAGGATTTAGCTTTGGTCATGGTGTTGAAATTGTGCAAAGTATTCAAAGAATACTTGTAAGTTCTTGTGCTACTTTGGAGAACTTAGGTACTTCAAGCCATTTGGCAGTAGCACAGGGCTTGCATATGACGCCGAATTTGCAAAATATTTGACGTTTCTTGGAACAGCAGGTGGTATGTCTCACAAGCATTTAAAATTACACAGGATCTACATTCAGATAACTGAATCCAGATGCACATGAGTCTACTCTAGAATGAAATAAACTTGAATTTTGGCAGCTTAGATTTAAACAGCTAACTTCTTGAGCAACTGGCTTCAGATGAACTTTGTTTCTATCATATTTGTTCATGTAATGAATATAGGTTTCTTCCACATTTTCTTATCACCTCACACTCATTACACTATGACTTTAGCTGTCAGTGATCTCCTGTTCCCAAGTGCCCAGGCAGAGCATGAGATCACAGCCCTCAGATTCGCAAGCATTAAACATACACACCCTGTATGTACCTCCAGCATGGATAGCAGTTGCATGACTGCGTCTGCAGATATCTTTAGTCAGATCAGCCATTGCACTGAAATAAATTCACAGCAATGTTATCTTGGCTCTGGGCTGGGCACATGCTTACCCCAGCTGCTGCCCCAGCCTCCTCCCACCCAGCAGAGGCTCCACGAGTGGGCACGACCAGGCTGGCCGGTGGCAGCTGGCATTGCACTCACACAGCAGAAGGAGGCTGCTGGTAGGGTTTAAAATACGTGTTCTACAGCATGCCAGTGCAAGGCAGGAGCCAGTTTTATGACATTTGGCTGGTATGAAATGTCTATCCTCGATGCTTTAGGGAACGAGAAAATAAACAGCGCCAAATATGCAAATTGAAATCATTCTATTCCATACACGCATTTTACTAGTGTGAGAGCGTGCCTGGCAGCTATGTCCTCAGCTAACCCTATAGCTAGGTAATTTCTCACTCCCCAGGCCGAACCTTTCTGATTTTCAGTTATGAAATTTGTGTTTTGCACTCTGCCTTGAAAATTTTTAAGTTGGGTGTTGCTTATGCATGCCTGCAACTCACTGCAAGCAACTTGGAGAAACACAGTAAGCAAGAGAAACCCTGTCTTTCCACAGTGGTATGACTTGGCTACAATATCACTCGTAAATTGACATTTATATTTCAATAATGAACTTTGTGTTGATCTTTCTTGAACTCTTGCACTATAAAATATGTATACAGGAGCACTTATGTGCAATGACTTTTTTATAGTTTTAAACTTTCAACCTGCTAAAAAACCTGCTGTAAACAAGTTCTTGGACTCCTGCATTTTTCAGTACTACATGATTTCCGCAATACTATTAAATGAAGTCTTTCATACTTTTATCTGAACTAAAAGTAATATTTACTGGAGCATACCTCTGTGGAATTTTTCAGCAAAAACCTCTTTTGCAAAGACTCTGAAATCCACTTCACACAGAGATGCTTCAGCAGCTTGGTACTTCACTATCGGATGTAAGAGGGATGTTGTGTGACATCTGAGGTCATGAAGCAGCTTACAGGCAGCATTCAAAAGCATGTATGAACAAATCCAAACTGTATGAACACAAGCACCCTCCATTTACTTGTGAGGCCTGACTGTGAAAGAGTTCATTGTATCTGTGTGTGTACGTGTGTGCAGATACAATCACTGGCAACTGGCCCTTCATGGCAGACTAAATTCAAACAGCAAGTGAAAATGAGGTCATGAAAAACAACCTGCTCTGCAGTCACCTCAGTTCTTCCTTTTTTCAATGACGGAGATCAATTATGCCAAACAAGCAAGAAACCAACCATGGCAATTATTCACAGTCCAACACAAATATGTAACCAAGCAGCAGAGAAATCACCCCAATAAAAAGGCACAAAGATAAATAAGTGAAAAAAGGGAAATGGTTCCTGTTGTTTAGCGTGGATATGAGTAGGATGGGGTAGGATGTGCATAGCACAGGCTATAAAGCACCTGCTCAAAGACAGGGGTTGGGATTTCTACCATATGCTGGTTACTCAGAAGTTGTTTTGTAGTGTGGCTGGTGTAAACTTAAAGCCACCATGACACCTGATGGTGACTCTGAAGCCCTGTCAGGAAAGAGAAATGACGATATCTGGGACTCCCTGGAAGTGGAAGTAGCACATTTCCAGCTGGACTCAAGAGGCCAGGATGTGGCCTGCAAGAATGGAGATTTCATTCCCCTTCTACCTGGGGTGATTCACCTCAATCCCCATCAGTGAGAGACAGGGTTTATTAGAGAGATGTGACAGCTTAAAAGAGTAAACCTACGTGGATGAAATCCACTGACTGTGGTCATCTAGAGTGACTTAAAATGTCGAGTCACCCTAGGTGACCACAGAAAGCCACAGAAGCCCTGTTTCTCACTGTGGCTGGACCACAGTGCTTGCTTCCTGCCTTCTGGAATTTCCTTATATAAATTGGAGCTCAGGGGATTCCCTCTCCTATTGCTTTCATAAGAACTGATCCTAGGCTGTCCTCACTTTCCCCTTCCTGGACACACTGCTGCCTATTATGACACTGCACTTTTGACCTGCAATCCCCTGCCTTTTTTTTTTCCTTTTCTTAAGAAAAGGAATTTCCAGCTGATTTTCTTATATCATCTGGCTCATAAGAAGCTTCTAAGCAATCTTGCAGATTTCTCCAGTACCTTTGTTTCTCTGAATATAGCCCACAGATTAGAACTGCACAACCAGAGAGAGTGGGAGTCCCTGTTTGTTGGTCCCTTACCCCATCTGAGAGGCTCCCACCCATCAGCCAGCTCCTGACTGGGAGCCTCCAGCCCAGGACCACTGTACACTCTGAGCTCCCATAGCTATGCCAGACCCTTTGAAAGCTTCACAGCCAGACACCTCACCCATCACACAGGTCAAACTCAGCCAGAGCTCAGATGAAGAAACCTTCCAGTTGATTTATACAAACAAACAAATCTCCAGTATGATCTGAGGGCAGGGAGGGTGCTCTTGGAGCCTGGCCCTTGGCTTTGCTGCTCAGCTGAGATTTTGAGAGTGCTGAGGCAGTTAAATACTTTAAAGCCATCAGCATGATTCTCCATCTCACAAATGCTTGAAAAACATAGGACAAAGATTACAAGTTTTAAAGCAGGATGGAAGGTTTACTCAGGTTAACTTAAATCAGTGAAACATTCCTCAGTGACTCACTGGTTTGTAAGCTGGACTATTCCCAAAAGTTTTCAAGGCAGTTTTAGAGCTTTGGGGAGCTATAGGGAACAATACACCAAAAAAGTACAGTAAAGCAAGCTGTGAGGAATTAGGAAGGTGACAAGATTTCGGGCATTTTGGACCATGTGCCAGGGACTTGGCACTATACTCAGCCATAATAAAATATCCCACAAACAAAAAAGGAGGAAGATGGTAGCATTTACCCTGAAATAAATGGCAAAGGTATTGTTGTTTTTACTACTCTATCTCTGTGCTCAGTGCCCTTCTCCTGTCCCCAAGGGAAGCAAAGGATTTCATCCACGTGGGTTTACTCTTCTAAGCTGTCACATCTCTCCAATAAACGTACGGGACATGAAAACAACAGTGGACACAAACCAGGTGTCCCAGCTCTATCCAGAGCCCACTGGATTAAAGTAAAGCTTACTTTATCCACTGTTTCTGAATAAATATCATAACTGCACGAGGGAATGCTGTATCCCAAATATATCCAGATAATGAATACAATTTTAAGCTTTCTCCTTTCCATAAAAACCAAATTAGCAGTTTCTTTACCATTTAAAGAAGCATCATTGGATGGGCCCTTCGTGAAGCTAATTGTGCGTATACTTGTCTTGGCATTATGGAAATGATGGGGATGTGCACGGGTTAAACTTTGCCTGACCAGATTTCATGTTCTCAGCAGGTTTTCCCGTGAACTCCACTGGAGCACTTGCAGGTCTCTGGAGCCAGGTGCCGAGGGGACAGGAGGGGACAGGAGGGGTTTTGGGGCCCCCCTGCCCTCCAGCTGTGCAGGAGGAGCTCCCACCGGGATCCCCGTCCGTGCCCTCCGCTCTCCAGCTGGGGCAAAGGGAAAGCTCCAGGCACAACCTGCTCCTGCCTGTGCCGGCTTACCACGGACACAGGCCAGGCCTGGCAACGCAACATTAAACAAACGCGAATTAGCAACAAAACTCCGTGCCCGTGAGCCCCTGAATGCCGCTGCTGGGCACGGAGCCGCGCTCCCCTCTGGCGGCTGCACCGCTCCCTGGGCACCTCAGCATCAGCTCGAAAACATCAAAAATCGGGTCCCCTCCCCGCAGGAGTGTGTGACACAGCTGTACGGGCAGATACACCCATGTGTGTGCCGTGCAGAGAGAGGTAAAGATAGCCACGCGCAAGAAATCTTCAGTCAGGAATGTAAATGGTTTTGGCCCGAAGGATGATTATTTTAGGATCCGTCACACACAATGTTTAATACATTTATACACATGCATATACTTGCATCTACATACAAACTTCTCAGTGCTGTTCCATCTGTGTTGGTTTTTAAATCAGCACCCTACTAGATAGCTTTTCCTTTTTATTTAGGCACTTGCTGTTCATAGACAGACATGAGCCAGAAAGAGATCAGAACAGATAAACATTGCATTCCCAGACTTCTTTCACTTTGCAAAGGGAAGTCCAAAAGCTCCCCAATAACAGGATGTAGGTTTCTCTGATGGAAAACACCCAGGGAAGTCCCTGAGCCTTTCAGTAAGCCAAAAGCTAAAAATGACCTGATGAGCAAGTGGCACCTTCAGTAAGGGAAATGGCAGCAGGGGTGCCTTGATGCGGCCCACACAGTATATTTTAAGCATGGATTTGTGCATGATGTGAAAGCCATGCCAGGGAAACTCATCAGCCTTGATTTCTCCCACCCCCTGGATGCCACAGGTCCCCGATAGCAGATGCTGAAACATTCGAGGATGACACGTCATACCTTCCTGGCACTGCTCAGCAAGTGCTTTTCAGGTAAAAGCACATAAAGGAAATAACACATAAACACTGGCTTTTCCTCTAGTTGAAGAGAAGGAACAGAAAGAAATTTAACTGGGAAACTGAAGTAAAAAATTAGATTTGTGCCTGTGTAGTGACTTTGTGTCAAAATAAGCAGTTTAGAAGGTGGACTCCACCCATCAATTAAAAATGTAGCACTGCTTTCTGTTTGCTTACAACACAAAAAGGTTTTGTGCCTTGCTGTCTTGGAAGGCTGCTGCATTTCACATTATTTGTGAGTTACATACTTTTAATAGCAGCTAATGAGACATCTTGTGCAGAATCCTCTGTTCATAAATGTGATCCATTCCTTGCATGTGTAGTATTACATACCAAAAATAGCTCACAGCTCCTACCCATATTCTGAATATATCACACAATAGAAGCAGCACAAAAATAGAACTCGTGGGCAAAGTGAAAATGATTCTTGTAATTCAGGCTCCTGTAAGTGCATTGGCATTGTCTTTCCTTACACGGTGTCATCCTATTTTTAGTAAGATTCATATCTTATTTAGTACTTGCAGTTTGAATGAGATGGAGACAGGTGAGAAAAATTGTTTTTCCAAAATGGCTGTAAGCTTCCAAAGGAAAAAAAATCTCTTGCAATTGAAATTAACCCTCACACTTTTACTAAGACTAATGTGGGGGCTTAATATAAAACCTAATTCCCTAAATTTATAGAAGAGAGCGAGAGATTTTCATGAGATTTCAAGAAACGGGACCAATTCGTACTACAAAAAGTGGTGAGGATGCATGGTGAAGGTCAGGAGAGTAGTCATATGGTGAAGAATGTTTTTAGTGGTCACCGCTTCTCACCCATTTTTGCTAGGGCTCCCAGTCCATCTGGGCTGGCCTCAGTCTTGTCTTTTCCACATCCCAGCCTCTGAAGTTTGTTCCTGATTTCTCCCTGGGCTGGTCCTGTTCTCCGTCCTAGAAGGCTGGGCAGCAAGGGGTTAAGTTACCCCTGCCTTGGCGTGTTGAGGAAGCCTGGCTCCACTCTCACCTCCCATCCCTCCTCCTCACCCACAGGTCTGGATCCCAGGAGCACAGATTCCTGATTTCTTCTCCAAACTCCTCAGCCAGTTCCAACACCCTGGCTGGGGGCACCTCAGTCCTTCCCCTCGTGCCCCTGCCCAGCCCATGTCAGAGTTCCACCTCCTGCCTTGGTTCTGCTGCCCCTGCTCCCCCTCTGTCCAACCTTATCTTGCACTTTCTTGGTCTTTCACTTTCTTACTGTTTGTTTTCTTCCTTCAGAATTCATGAGCCTCTCTACTATCCATTATTTCCTTTCTTACTTTACAGTCCCAGATTCCTTATGCAACAAATTCCAGGTAAAGCAGTAAATTAATCCAGCCATCATAGCAACCTTTATCCAAGCTTTTAAGTCCTTAGGAAAGCCAGGAGAAGAATGTCAAAGAAAAAACTCCTAGAGATCCAGTGGAGACCTTGTTTAGCCTCTTTAGTTTTATTAGGAGAGAGTTTTATATGTCTCAGGGGAGCCTGCCAAAGAACCCCTATGAAGAGGAATCACTTCTCTCTGCAGTCCTGGAGCAGAGTTGTGGAAGAATGAGTCATTTTGCAGATCAAAAGGTCTGGGAATTGTTCATGTTTACAAGAGACATGGATTCCAGATCTAAGCTGAAAACACACTGATTAGACAGGAGATCAAAGTAAGAACATCAAATACATCTGACCCAGATGTAACATGGCTACAAGGGCCTTTATGTTTTGTCATGTTATGCCAAGCCATATTTCCATTTAAAAACAAACAGTACCTTATCTGAGTGGAATGGGACATCACAGACAAATGCAAGTTTCACCATTTTGCTTAATATATGTAGTTTCATTTCTTTACCCAGGTGCTTGAATGCATAACATCTGTTGCTTTCATCCCTAATTCCCAAATGATCCACTGCCAAGCCACTAAGGATGGAAGTTTTACTGGTGCCATGTGCTCCTAGTTCAAGTATATGTCGTTTCACTGTTGTTGCTGAACTGCTTTGTCCCCCAGGGAAAGCTGACCAGAACTGCACAGAGACACCAAACAAACACACCCTGCAAAGCTGTGCTGGCCACACTCACTCACCTGAGCACTCACCTGAGAGCCACAGGAGGATGAAGGGAAACCATCTCTGGAGAATCAAATCACAAACTCATTCTACCCAGTACAACAGGCTCCAATGCCACAGCTATGAAGCAAGAGGGATAGCTGTGGTTTTAAAGCAGATATGAAAAGCAGATTTTGTAACATTAATGCTTAGGTAACTATGCATGCTTCAGAGTGACAACATGAATGTCAATCAAAAGGAAAGATCAAGAAATGCGAATGTGTAACATTTTTGATGATTTCTAAATTGCTAATCAAAATTTTTGAATGATCAATTAGAAGATACTGTATAACAAACAATTACATACATAATGTAAGTAGCATAAAGTCTTCTCAGAGGTAATTTCTCCAGCATCTAAAGGCCTCATCCTATAAACTGATGCAACCTTGCTGCAGTTTTGCCAGCTGATGATCCACCCAATGGCAGTGAAAAGGGGTTTATGTTTTTATTTTACTTACTCCATTCCATTAGGTTAATTAAAATAACAAAGTATAATCAGTCTAAGTTATGAGGTCTCGATATTTGGAGACATAGTGGTTTCAAATATTAGGGCAAGAATCAGCTGCAGCTTTAGGAGCAGCTAATTCTATCTGTTAGAGAGAATTAATGTCTCCTATCAGAGACATCTAATACATGTAAGGCACAAACCGCAATGTGCAACATCTGAACCTGGCATTTATGAAAACTAGTGCTTGAATCATCCTGGTAAGGACAGCAGTAATAATGACAGCTACCTATCAAATACCTGAAAATGTTTTTATAGTATTTTAAAGGATGTGAGGAGAATAAAGTTTCAAAACACCTCAGTATCAGTCAAGAGAGGAGAACACAGAGGATGAATGCATCATCTGCTGACCAGAGGCACTAATTACCCAGTCAGTACAGATGAGATCAACAAGCACTGGTGGGGCACTCACAAGGTAAAGCACCATTTAACAACAGTATTAAGTTTGTACCTAAGCAGGAGACCACAAGAAAGTAAAGCTCTTGTCATGGTCATTACCTACCCAGCTGAGTGAGAATGAAATTTATTTTGAGCTCTTCAGTGATAACCCATTACCATTTTCATCATTAGATTCCAAACCAAACACAACCCAGTTAATATAAAGCCTGGAAGGAATCCTAAAACCTAACAAAATTCTACAGATAATCTGACTCCAGGTTGCAGTAGGTGAGGCTTATCATCTAACAGGCTGAAGTTATACAAAAGATAATGAACACAAATGCTTGGATTCAAAGTGGAAAAGAGAGGGATATGCCATTTCCTGCTAAAAGTGTTTTGTCTGACTCATTTGCTGAGAGTCATCTGCAGGACTTGCTGCACTCACTGTTTCGTGTTTCAAACAATGTAGATCTCCCTTTTCTTAGGGAGGAAGTGGAAACAGATGGCTTCAGTTACTTTTGTGGGTTACATTTGATGAATTGATGTATTCTGCAAAAATCTAAGTATTGTATGTATGTTATAACATAACATACAATGTATACAATACAATACAGACATACATAGATACATACATACAATACAACAATGATGTATTCTAAAAATATAAGCTTTTCTTTCTGTTCCTTTTTTTAAATGAACACTCAGCAAGTGCTGGATGACAAGAACATGGTATTTTTCCAGTGTAGCTTAATTACTCTGAATTCTGATAGAACAAGGACTCTCCTTTTCTCCTGTAATTTCAGCAATTTCTTGTCTCACTGAGCAGACACACCTACCATGGCTTTGCCTAGTTCTAAGTGCAGGAGAGGAGCATATCCTAGGAAGAAAGTAATTTCCTGCTCTGATTCAATATAAGCAATGAGTCTCTAACACTTCACAGGTGGTTTTTATTGGTTAAACTATTCCTAAATCTGCCCTGAAAACAGCTCTGCGATACAGAGGTCTATTTCTGACTGAAAATGCCTGTGTGGGTAGGGGCCATTTATGGGGTTTGGCTGACTCATCCAGGGCCTTGTGAGGAAAAGTTCCACTTGCCATGAGCGAGGAGTGGGCAGACTTGGAGCATGTGGAGAACAGGGGTGTGCTTCTCCCACCACCTTTACCCAGCCAGAGGTCAAAGTGGCTCCTACCAGAGTTTATAACAGCACACAGATTACTTCCAACTCAGCAGGGCAGGACCTGCTAAGTAAGTAATGGTTATGTTTCCAGTTAAGGAACAAACTTCTCCTGCTGCTATGCTGTATTAATGCAGTTTTGGTGGTTTCTGTGCAAAGGGAATCACTGTCTACCCTGATGGGTAAATCAACACCCACTTGTCCTGGCCTGAGTGCAACACAGACAACAGAAGTGCCTAGGGCTTCTGAACCCAAGGTTTTGGTTTTGAGTGAGGTCACAAACACTCAGGTGAAGATTTCTCAGACTCAGCTGCTGTGCACAGATCAAGCTGACTTGAGGTCCCCATGGGTCAATGCCAAACACAAGTGCTGACCCAGGGCCAACACATGTACACTGAGGAGTCCCTGGGCACCTCTTGACCCTTTCAAACAGCCCTGGCAGGGTGGCTGTGGGCTGTGGCAGTGGGCAGCTCATCACACAGTGCACCCAAGATATTGTAAACTGGATAGGACAGCAACACTTCAATCCTTTTTGGAGAGACTTGATAGAGGAACAGGTAATTCCTAAATAGTCCTAAAAGCCATCACTCCTGGACACCACAGATTTTGTAGACACAAAGCTGAACAAAGAAAATTCATACTTTTTATTTAGAAGACTTGGAAGATATTGAGCAGGTGTTATCAAAAATACCAAAGAATTTAATTGCAACATATAGGTCTGATCCCAAAGGATATTCAAGGCATTTATCATCTTGTCATAAACTATCCTATTGTAATTACATTTTTTGTTGGTTTTGGAGAAACTACTAATCTGGTCCAGAAAGCAGATTCTCAGAGACAATTATTACCATTGATAATTGAATAGAAAATTATTTCATTAATAATAATGGAAAATTATTAATACAGTTTACTGAATTGAGAGACATAACCAATATAACAATAGAATCTTATACTGAAAATATACTCCTTGCATGAGAAGCTTCACCCTAGAGAAATGGCATGTTATTTATTAATAACATAGCACAACACTAAAACTACTGTACAACTGATGTGATTGGGGATTAATTATCATTGCTATGAACCATAAAACTTCAGCAAGCATAAATTTTTATCAATGTGATAAAATAGGTGTTATAAAATATGTCTGTCAGTTGCCTGAGGGACATTCAGTGTCAGAAAAAACATTTTCCAATTAAAAAAGGACACATTTTTCTGATTTTTTTCCTTGGTGAAACTGCAATGCAGATCTGCCTTGAAAAATGTATGCTGATCCAAGCCTCATTTGTATCCTCAGTCTGTGGTTACCTGCATTCAAAATGGTGCAGTACTTCAGAGCCAGACTTGATTTCCATCATGGCATACCCATTTCAATGACATTTCTGCTAATTCAGGCCAAATTAAGCCTCCCTGTAGGACAAAAGACTATTAATTCCTACACCAGGAGGGACTGACTTTGTTTGCTGAGTGATATTGTTTTCTCAGCTTCACTGGGGATATAATAGTCTGACTTTGCATTAAGTCTCCTGACACATCCAGAACAAGAATAACCATCAAGATAGCAGCATTTTCTTCACAAGGGGTACTAGCTTTTGTATTCAGAAATATTATCGGTGTTTTACTTGGGCAGCTGCTTCATAAATATTTCTACTTGCAATTTTACTCAGCAGACACCCAGGCTTTGGTAAAGGTATATAAACATGTTACCAGCCCCACTCAGTACTGCTTACCTCTTGAGGAGAAATCTGCAGTCATAATAAACAACTTGGGATATCTGTGTGGAGCACCTACTGTGGACTGGCACCGTACCAAGAGATTTTCAGCCACCCCAGCCCAGTGCAGTGCTCTGGAAGGAGCTTTCTGAGAGGCATTTGGCACCAGCAGGCCCAGGGATGGAGCTACCAGTGTCACCCAAATTACTGCTCCCCTCACACTCAGTCCTTATTTGCGAGAACTTCCCACATGAGGGACTGGCTTATAAAGGTATTTTGCTTTTTCTTACATGTGAGCAAGCAAACCCATCTGCTATTCAATTTATCCCTCTGTTTAGCCTCTACTCTTGTGTATCTTTGGAGTTGAGATTTCTCTTTGCGACAGAGCCAGAATAAATAAAGTTTTATCTGTTATGCTATTGTCCAATTATCTAATTCAAGTATTCAGACAGAATGCATTTATGTTTCTTCTCTTTTGATCTTTTGTTCCTTTCTGACAGCTCATTCACTCCAATACAAGGAGTGGTACCCACCCAATGACTAGGGTATTCTCCTTGCAAGAGACCTCTTTAGAACTTTGGCAGAAAGGTTTCTGTTTTCACCCATTCATTTTCAGTGCTCTGCTTCACCCATTTCAGTGCTCTAAGGTCTCAGCCATGGTCCAGTTAAAAACCCTGGGTAAGTCTCCCACTGACTCACAGCAATGGCAACTCCTGACTTACAGAGACAGCCCCAAGTGACAGGGTTGGCTGACTAGTTCCATCCTTCAGGGGTGTTGAATTGCTGTGGATCACCCCAGTTTTTACTGGCAAGGGGAAGCATCCCATGCCTCTCTTTAGACACCAACAGAAGTGAGGTAAAACAACACCTAGTGTAGGAAAAAAAGTAAGCAGCAAGCAAAGGCCTTTGGACAGCTGTGGTCTGAGGAAGGAGACTGGCAGCAGATAAAACCAAGAAGGGAGAAAGGAGAAATGCAGCAGGTGGGGAAGGGAGGGGCAGAGAAAGCCAAGGAGTTAGCCAGAAAAAAATTATCCTCAGCATCAGTTAATCAGTATAACCTGCCATTTCCAAAAATCTGTTCTGTGTTGGAAGGCATTCTTGAACTCCTCCCTGCCTGCATGCACAACTTAAATAATCAGCTAAATGTTTGTCACTCACTTTGAAACTGGTGAAGGCCATGTGATTTTGATAACTTAAGCTGTGTTTGCAGCTGGAGAAGAATAATATTTTCATTTGTCTGGTTTCATTGATTTCCACTACAATATCAATTCTGAAAATCAGTTCCTACTCTAAACACTAATCCCTGTCTCTAAGAGCTTTTAGGTGGGAAAATATGTTGTGACTCCTGCTAGTACTAGAAACAAGTGTTCTAGAAAATTGTTCATGACTTGTCACCACGAGATACATCCTAGCTGTGGAAGAATGAGAAGTTAAAGAAGTTTTTTGAAGTTTAGCATTTCTTAACAGGTCCTCATAAGAAAAGTTGGCTCTGTGAAGAAGAAAGTATATTTTATCCTGCTGTTATTGCCATCCCCTAAAAAGTTTTGGTTTTTCTTAGAATTGGTACTTTTTAGGTAAAATAAAGTGAAAAATTTTAAAATTTCCTTTGGAAAAAAGAAGAGATTGAGACAATATGCATTCATCATGTTGTATTTTATAATTTTCTGTTGATCTATTCTGTTCTTGCTGTGGGTATACAGCAGCACTAATTCCCTGAATAAGAGTCTGTCTAAATTCCAGTTATGACCATACAACCAAACCTCATATAATCAAAACCAACTTTTTCTCCCTGCCTGTTATTTTCCTTGAATTCTGGCCAAAATTGCAGCTGCCTGTCCTCACAAAGTTTACATTAATTTTGAGATTTGTTTGAACTGATGTGTGTTATGCTCCACAGTCCAAAGCCTGGAGTTGTTTCATCATTTTGGACACTTCACACTGGAGTTTTTGAGTGGTTCTCCCACTTCTGTGGTGATACAAATTTCACAGAAGCACTAGGAAGCACAAAAGCACAATGATTCCTGTGCTCACTAGAGATGTTTGGTTTGCACCAGATACCACTGAGTTCATCCAAAGCCCAGGCTGCCACAGGCCTGTCAGGTTCTCCAGAGCAAGTCAGATAACCTACCGATTGAATAACAATGACTACGAGTGGCCACTTCATGCATTAAATTTCCTAACTAAGGTCAATGCTTTTAATTCCTAAGTCTGGCCATCAAATTCAATGAGAGGCACCAGAGACATTCCACCCTCTGCATGAAGAGACGTGCTCTCCTACCTCATTGGGATAACACTGCCCAGGCCAGTTCATTAAGTACAGGCCGGCACAAAGGATAAAGCTCAATGAAGAAAACGATTCAAAAATCACAGAAATAATTTACAGGAAGGCTACATCTAGAACTCATGTCTGCACTCCACCATGGATTTGTTTATGGATATGCTATCTGAACATCCTATGCTTTAAAAAAGGTACCTCAAAGGTGGACCTGGAGAAACTCAGAGCAATCTTTGTTGAAATCTCGCAGGATGCAACTGACTGATGCCTTGGTGTGCTGCCATTACACACATCAGTCATCTGTCCTTGCTGACAGGTGTCAGTCCAGAAGCTTTGGAGACATGTTCCACAGCTCTTACTGTGGAAGAACTAAAGTAAAATGTCAGTGTGCTTACTGGAGTGACTTTGGTGGCAAGGGCCTGCTCATTCCATTTCACTGGTGCCACCTTTACCTTATATTCTGGACTATCCTGGTTTTCAGAAGGTTCTGTATTTTGTTCTACATGTCATCACATCTATTTTTTCCTATAGTCCTATTCAGTTTTAAAAAAAAAGTATTGTTGAAACTCACCTAGTTTGGATGCTTTGGCAAAAATCTTCTGCTTGGTTCTTATTCATAGAGAACAGCAGGATTAAAAGTGATATTAGCAGTGACAAAACTCACCAGTGAATATCTCCCACAACTTCTTATTTTAACAAATTCCCATCATCTCTTCCTTCAACCTGCTACTAGGAATTGTAAGAGGATTAAGGCTTTCCTGTATTTCCTTAAATACAGTTGTCATGCTTATTTTGCAGAATTATGACTTTTCTCCTCCTTCTTTATATTTGTAAATACAAGGACTCAAGAAGTGTTGCTTGCCCATTGTTTTACTGGTAAACTCAGAAGCCCGTGATTCCGTGATAAAATCCCTGCCTAGTCCAAAGAGCAGTGAAACCTTTTGTCCCAGCATGAGTATTTCCTGGAACCATTTTTAAGTTCAGAAATAAACAAATTTCCCATGAAAGTTTATTCAACTGCTATTCAAAGAACACTAACTCATAGGGCTGCTTCTTTCCAGTACCATGCTTCTAACTCATATAAACACTGTGTTCTTACTTCATATCGAGGGAAGTCCAAATATTATTACAATACAGAATGCAAGCCAATATGGAGCATGTACCTCCACTGGTGATGCTTTCCCTGGTAAATATCAGACTATTTTCAGAGTAATAGCAGATAACTCTTCAGAAGTACTACATATTCTTGTTTATAGAATTCTTTGAAAGCTGGCAGGTTTTTAAATTGCTGTTAACAGACACATAAGTTTACAGGATTTGGAACACATGCTCTGATATAGCTAAACTCAACAACCATGGATGTTTCCCATGGAAGTGTGAGATGTAGAACAGGGGTCAGCATCTTTTCAAGTGCACTGTGCCAGACTAGTTTTTTTCTCCAACTAGAGGCTAAGTGCACTTGAAGAAGCTCAGTGGCAGCTAGAAAATACTGCATCTGAGGGATGACCTCTCCTCCAC
This sequence comes from Melozone crissalis, assembly GCF_028551555.1. Classification (NCBI taxonomy): domain Eukaryota; kingdom Metazoa; phylum Chordata; class Aves; order Passeriformes; family Passerellidae; genus Melozone; species Melozone crissalis. The sequence continues at coordinate 10,705,745 of NW_026535782.1, read as the reverse complement.
TTCTGTCAGTTTATGTTGTTGATCCTTGCCTTAGATGGAAACATTTCAGCCACATGCAGGCCTCTCTCTGCAGTGAACCCTCCAGGCTGATGCTGAACCCACTCCTATTAAATTTAAACCCATCAGTTACAGATTGAGATTATTAATAACCTTAAAATGAAACAAGTAACAGAAAACTAACCTCACCTTTCTTCAGGTAACAAGTGTGGTAACTGCCTGGTCTATACATACTCCAGCACCTAATTTCGTCTTTGCTAATCTCTTACTTTTTCCAACCACGAAATCATAAAAAATGAAATGAAAAGAGAAGTACACTAGACTGTGACCTTCACAAAACCACTTTATTTTTTTGCTGACCCTGTACATTTTCACAAGGTTTTGGGAAGAAATAGGTATAATTTAATTGACTGTAGTGTAAGGTGAAGGGTCTTGTACAAAACACTGCTATACTGCCCCTAATGAGTCCCCAGCTTTCATCAACTCATCTGGCTCATGTGGTGCCAGGTTGCAGACTGATCATAAAAGTGATTCCATTAGTTTCAGTGCTCTGACAGTCCTGGGAGCTCCAGATGAACCAGCAAGAATTCTGAAAAGGTCCCAGGTATTTCTTGCCACCTCATTGCTGTGCCTTGTGATCTGCAGAAAACATACAGCTGTAGACAGCAGGAGTAACTGGTGATATAGCTGACTGGCAGAGGAGAAGACTGAAGAACAGTGAGGGAGCAACAGTTATGCTTTAATAATCTCTGTTTCTACACGAGTAATGACATAAATATATTTGATTTTTAGAGAAAGATTATGAGCCTTTAAAAATATAAAAGTAATACTTATAAGTAAGGTTTTCATCACTCTGTCAAGTTAAATGTGCATTTGTGCCTTGTACCTTGACTATCATATCACACAAGAGATATGTAAGTTATATATATGAAAGACTATTTTTCTTCTTGACATATTATTTTTCAAAGAAAAGATAAAACTCTGTTCCTCTGTCATTTTCTGAATAGACTAGAAATCCATGATCTAGTTTTGTAGTTTAACTTGTAGTTACATTGTGTACAAATCTGTAATCCACAAACCTACAAACTTTAAGCTTCCTACATGATTCTAGTAAATTCATTCCATTAAAGTCAGCAGAACTATTGATTTGAATGAAAATGGAGCGTAAATATAAGAATTCATAGAAAAATGGGATCTAGCTGAGATGGAGGAGTGGGCTGACAGTGCCTTACGAAACTCAAAAATGACAAGCCCAAATTGCTGCCCTTTGGAAGGAAGATCCTCTTGGAGTGACACCATCTGGGGACTGAGAGCTGGAGAGCAACTCTGTGTTCAACAGCCCTGGGGGTCCAGTGGGCAGTGAGATGAATGTGAGCCAGCAGTGCCCTGGCAGCAGAGATGGCCAGCAGCCTTTTGGATGCATTAGAAGGAGCAGAGCCACTAGATCAAGGACTCCCAGCAGTGCATGGCAAAAGGGCAAGAAAGAGCACGTGTAAGTTGAAACACAGCAGGTTCAACCTGGACACACAGATGAACATTTTGCCTGTGAGAGCAGCTGCCAAAAGAGGATGTGCAGTCTACATCCTTATGGGCTTTCAAAAGTGGGTGAGGCAACTAGTCAGCTCTCACAGCAACCCTGCCTCTGCACTTGTTTGGATGAGAAACAACCTGGAGTACCTTCAAGCCTGAATTTCCCCATTTTTAAGATTGTATTATACTGACAAGGTCTTGGTTTGCTGTGTTTTTGGAAAAACAGCAGTGTAGGTTTATTCAGCCTATTCAACACTTTTACTTAAGTACAACGAGGCCCATATAACTAAGGGCTCACATTTTCAGCCCCTCCCCTCAGTATAGTAACTCTGAGGCAGGAGCCTCCTGAGGCATCCCATGTAACCTATTCTGGGAAGCTTAAGAGTACCCTCTGCTGGCTTAACACTGAAATTGTGAAAATCTGCAGCACAGTATACTGAAACGGCATGGCAGAGAAAAACTCCTGTTTCTGAGCAGCACAGCTGTGCATCTCTGCATGGGACAAACAACTGTGCTGTAGCATTTATCAGCTATAAAGGGAATGCCTGAAGCAACATTGCACCACAGGCCACAGAGCTCTTTCCCAAACAACTGGAATTCCAGAACTGTCCCATTAGAATGGCTGTCTTGTCAAATAGCCTGTAAAGTGCCATCTGTGTGAAAAGTTTAGCCTAAACCAAAACTTATTCTAGGGACACTCTGCTTGGAACATGAACAGTGTGCAATTAATTGACAACAGAATTATGTCCTAGAAGACACAGCTTGTGTCTTAATGACTCATCTTTTCTCCCTTGCAAGCTCATGGGAAGAGTTTATCTAGTTTCGACAGGCCACACTGAAATAAAATTTCTTGTTGCAAAAGTTGACATCAGGTAGGAAGAATTTATTTTAATCACTGCATATCTTATGATGCATAATGAAAAAAACCCCAAAACTATGAAGTACTTCAATTGGCCGTTGTTTATCTATGGCACACAGGTCTATATATACCTACCTATGAAAGTGTTTCTTTATGAACATAAGCATTTCAATGTAAGATGAGTAAATGAAAAAAGGGAATAGAGACAATTCTTTATTTCCTAACCTAAATACTAAGAGCTTGCTGCTTCAGTCAAGGCTCTTGGCCCCATTATTAAACAGCTCCAAGAGATTGTAACTGAAGGCGGATACCTCACCATCCCTTTCTGGTGGTAGTTTCTGATCTTCTTTGCTTTAGTGCTTAAAAATGTGACACTGCTTATTCCAGAAACAAAACAAACAGAAAAACCTGAAAACCAACTAAAAGGCTGCATATTTCTTATGCTAAAGGTCAAAGATGAGTCTCAGTTCCCTGAACAGGTTCCTCTTCCACCTTTTGCAAAGGACTATCCTTTGTGTCTGTGCATTACCTCAAACAAATGAGGCATAATCACAGCTGCATGTGGAAGAGTTCTTCTTTATTGTGCTAATAATTAAAAATAATTACTATCAAATGATAATATATTCTGATAGATAAAATAATGTGGAATGATAGAAAATACATTACCTCAGCAAATTTTTAATTAGATACTGCATTTCCAAATGGCACAGAGAGAATAATTCCACACTGGCGAGGGAAGAGTAAGATGACCCACAAGGTCTTGCTTGTTAGAATAGTGACTAATTGATTCACATATCCCTTTTTTGGGCAGCCATTTTTATATATGAAGAAAGAAACAAATAACAAAACAAAACAAAAACAACCCAAAGAACAAAAAACCAAACCAAACAAAACAAACCTCCCCTTCCCCAAATAAGTAGGACACTTTATTTCTTAGTCTTAAAGTATGTATTCCTTCTTCCTCCATATCATTAAAAAAACAAAAATAATTTTTTTTAAACTAAGAAATACTAAAGAAAAACAATGTTTGTTTGGTTTCTATTTACAGAGAATTTCTTACAGGTACGCAACATGGGAAAGAATAACAAGAACTGGTCCAAATTCCTAGAAGCCGCTGAAAAAATCAGTTTGAACCAGAACTGATTTTATTTAAGGAACTTTTTCTTTTTCCTCAAGGAAGATAAATTTGCCTAGTCCAAGTATGATATCTATCAAAACTCTCTCAGAGATACAGAAAGATTTATGAAGTTACCAAATACACAATCTACCAAAATGATACACTATGTGGACATCACAATTTGCAAAACATGAAGCACCACCACCAAAGTATCCATAATTTCTCAATATGGTTAAAAATACTGACATAGCAGCCCCAATAAGTATTTAAAGATCAAACTGGATTTACTGTGCACTGTGAATACAGAACTCAGCAACAGAAACATATTTTTCTAGCTGCACAACTTTCCAGCTACTGCTCATGCAGTTGCTGCACTGGTGGATGCAGTGCTAGATGTGAATCCTACACATCAAATGCTGTGATGCAAACTGGGGGACAAGATAGGGCATATCTAGTCACCCCACTGACTAAGACTCAATAAGAAGGGCTGGATTCAACAAAAAGCACCACTAAGTAGAGAGACAATATTTTTACCTCAGCAGTAGATCAAGAAATGTAATAAAGTACTATTTTGCCTTCAAAGCAGTAGCAGGACTGCTTTGCCATAACCCTTTATATCAGAATGGTAGACCTGGGCAGTTCAGGCATCAGTATGAGAGGAAAGCTAGGCAGACAGCCCTAGACAGAAGAGTCCAAGGCAGTTGGCTGATTTTCAGTGATCACTTTCCCTAATCCTGATGTGTGGGAAATCAAGCAAAGGTGGCAGGAAGCTGACAAGCTGACAAGAATGAACAATGAGCTCCTGACTAAAGCCATAAAAAGGAACACACAAGGTGGAAACAGTGGCAAGTGACCCAGTGTGACCATGGTCACAAGGGTTTGCAGGATGAGAGAGAGATGAGAATGTTGATTCTATGATCAGAAGGCTTGATTTATTATTTTATTATATATATATATATACTACATTATAACTACACTAAAAAGAAATAGAAGGAAAAGTTTTCAGAAGGCTAGCTAAGCTAAGAATAGAATAGAAAAGAATGAATAACAAAGGAGCTCTCTCCGACTCTGTTTGAGAGGGCTCAGTCCTTGATTGGCCATTAATTGTAAACATCCAAGATGGGCCAATCACAGGGTGCACCTGTTGCATTCCACAGCAGCAGATAACCATTGTTTACATTCTTCTTCTGGGGCTTCAGCTTCCTAGAAGGGACAATCCTAAAGAAAGGACTTTTAGTGAAAAGGATGTCTGCAACATCCCAGAAGGAATACAGAGCCACTGCCTTAGCATGAAGGAATGGAATCAAGAAAGCCAAAGCCTGCTTGGAGAAGAACTGGCAAGACTTGAAGAATATTAAGGGCTGCTATAGGTATGCCTGCAGCAAATGAAAACTTGAAATTAGACAAGGTGTGAAGCTGCTGAAACGGATGAGAAAAACGGAATTTTGATGCAAGGAAGGCGGGGGGGAAGCAGAGGCAGTTGCTTTGAATAACCTCAGAAGATTGCTTTCAGAACAGATAAATTACAATCTTAGGCAACAATCCATAGCAGTCTGACAGACAGAGGGCAGGGAGGGGTATCAGGAGGTCAGCTAGGACTATTATGGACAACTGTCCTCTATATTATTTCTACATATGATCCAAAACTTCTTGGATTTTTGAAGGCTTTTTGTTGATGGGGGTTTTGTTGTTTATTTTTCTCTCGACATATTTTTTTCAGTTGGTCACTCGTTAAGGCAAATTTGAATTATTTGTGTGCCTAACTTTGTGCAGTATTAAGGATGGTCTGAAAGTAACCTGAAGGGCAGGGTGTACCCTGATCATCAGGGAGAATTGTCTCCATATATCCACATAGTGCCATATACACCAAGAACTAGAAGTATGATTTGGTGATTTTCACATTCTTGGTGTTTTGGAAGTTGCAAATGTCATTGTTTGACTCTTCAAGTGACAACTGCCTGACTGAGTAGCACCTCTCCCATACATGTTAGGATGATGTATGATCAGTTCTCATCATCCATTAAAGGTCCTGTGTTTATACAGTATATCCCATATATTTTACAGTCACCTGTGTCCTGGTCTTGTATATAACTTACAGACTTTGGCACCTTTCCTGAGAAAGATTATGATTTGAACCCTTCCAGGTGATCTCTGACTTCCTGAATTACCTAAGTCATCAAGGTGTTCTGCAAAAGAGAATTCATTTGCCATATTTAGGAATGGATAGTATTACACTTGAAGAGAACTCAGTGTCTATTACAGACATGCTGGGAATTCACATCAAAGAAAATATCCAGTATTATCTACTAATGTTCAGCTGAAAACATTTCAGCACATACCTTGACTTCCAAGTTTAGGCACTGCAGGATTGTTGTATACTTGAGACTGCTTTCCTGGTCTTATTTAGAGCCTTAATTGGAACATGAAGCTCTCTAAGTTTGCTTGCTCCTGGAAAGTGTTTCTGGACCTTCTGTGGAGTCCAGCTATCACAGACAAGAGAATCTTGTCCTTTCAAGTGCCTAGATACACTGTTGAGTACTACTTCCCATGGCAAAAAACCACTTAGTTTTAGGTCAAGAAACTCCAAAGTAGTAGTAAAACAATTTAGGAAAAGGGACGCTGCTTCCAGTTTGATACCACAGTATGAAGTTTACAAAATAAATCATAGGTGTGGGTTTAGAAATTCACTTTGGTACTCATGACAGAAGTACCTAACCAACACTTCACTGAGGCAGGCACAAATCTTGTTTGTTGGATTATCTCAGATCACTTCTGAAGTATTTACCAACATACTTGTATAGCTGGGCATGAGACCTCTACTTCCAGACAACCCTAAGTCTAAAGTCTTGTATCACATAACCAGATGTCCTTACAATGCAATGAAAAATTTAATGGAAACAGCTTTCTTTCAGCACCAAAATATTAACAAATACAGAAGAAAGCACTGGTAGTCTGGACTGGCTTGGTTAACAAAATGCACTCTACCTTCATGGCCAGTTTCTGCTAATCAGTTCAAATCTTACTCTTCCACCCTCTCCACTGATTATAAAGGGCAAAACCCAAGACAACTCAGAATCCAATCCCTGCTGTATTCAAGCAGAGAGGGGAAAAAAAGATTTAAGTTCAGTCAAAAAAATTTTTTGTTCCAACTTCTAAAATGAAGCAGTAATTACAATCTGAAGAAGTAAAAGGAGAATACAGAACAAAACAAGGGAACTAACTCTTTCAAAACTCAGCATCAAGAGGGCAGAAGACAGCAGCATAGTACTAAATATTTATCACATACATACCTTGGCCTATATTCCTTCAGTGGAAGCTCTAAATAGTTGAATTCACCTTTCTGGACTCCACAATAATTTAATGCAGAGCAATATGTGCCTATATTTGATGGCAGGAGAATGGGAGAATTGAGGAAAATAGAATATTAGTGACTCCTAATATCCAGGTACTACATCTGTATGTTTTTTAGGGAACAACAGTCTGATTGATGGCTCTACTCTGGTAATGGAAAGCTGCAAGCATTTTTCTCCAGAACTGAAAAACAGTCTGGTTGTATCAGACTACTCATTACTTTTGCAGGTCAGGCAAGGAAGAATTTCTCCTCTTTATCACCACAGAAAACCAAAATTTTTGGTTTTTATCAGTTCATCTCAGAGTTGGGCTTAACTTAGACAATTTAGTTAAGGCTTTCTATCCAAAGCTTTGGCAGGTGGGAAGCAAATGCTTCCACAATGCAGTTAAGAACCTCATCAGGTATCCCCCAGAGCCCCAAGTCAGTTGAAAGGTACTTAAGAGTAGCAAGTTCTTCTTCATAGGGAAGCGCTATTTTGGGCTTGGAACACTAATAAGGAGTTTACATTGGACAGACAATTCCCTTGAGTATGAGCTGATGGTAGTTGCTAAACCAACATTTCCTGCTATGATTAACAACCATTCATAGCACAACCTGCAACACCTGGGAGTTAAATGTGAGTGAGTAACACAGAGAAGCTACACTCCTGCAGGATCCCTAGGGCCCAATACTACTGTAACTGGCTATACCTGTACTAAAACTCCCTAAAGATCCTTGAGTTGTATTCCATGTGCTTCCCAAACTGTCTACTTTTTCCTCCCTTTGATTTACTACTCATTAAATACAATGCCTACCCTTCAACTTGCAAGATTTTGTAGCAAATAAGCCCATCTTAGACAATTACAGCTGAGAAAGCACTGAATATTTCATACTCTGACTGGCAAGTTAAGAAACATCTAGGTAAAACAGTTAAAGAAAACTGTTACAGATACTTTAATATCACTAGGTATTTAAACTACCATGCACAAGATCAGCTTAGACAGCTTTTAACCTAAGAATCCAACAGAATCGGATTTTGTACAATATTCACCTAGGTGAATCTATCTATCTATCTATCTATCTATCACACATACAAATCCTCCATGCACTGTTCACAAACTGAACTGAGACTTAGCTTGAACAAGTTTTCAGAAGTATATGGAAGATGTCTGACCTTTACTGCCCAACAGAGTAGATCAATCCTATTCATAGCCTTTTTATGTCCCCTTACCTCAGAGTTTGTAACCTCTTCATAGTCAAGCCTAAACTTGATCTTCTTAGCTGTATTCTACAACCCCTTGTATCCACCACAACAATGTATTCTAAATTTTACTCACTTCCACCAGAGACTGTTTGTGGATGGTCCTTGTTTTAGTTACAACTGTAAATAAAAATAGTCCTACAGGATATATCCATTTTAGCTCTTATACTTGCCTTTAGGCTTAGAGACAACACATAGGAAGTTGTGTCTATGCTATGCTTATAAGCTTTCCCTCTGAAATGGCACAAGAGACAAGATGAAAAATTTATTGTAGTATGCTTGCTCTGCAGTAGACAGGAAGCCATTACACACAGCAGTAGGTTGTAGTCAAAGTCCTGTATTAATCAATCCCAGACAGCACTCACATAATAACTATGAGCCATTGCAGGCATGTGTTAGCCAAACCCACTTTTCATCACCTTCTAAACTAGTATACATAGTTGATGCAAATATCTGTCAGAAAGACCTGTTTACCTGCCTTTGAAAAGTTAAATTGACATAATTCTTCCTTTAGAGGAAAGTGTGTGTGAGAGAAAAGATGTTGTTGGGTTGGGGTTTTTATGTCATGTATATTCCAGTACAACTGTTTGAATTCAGTGCTGAACTGAAATATGGTTTACAGGGTTCTGGGGTTTTGTTTTTTTGGGGGCTGCTTGGGTTGCTTTTGTGGTTTTGGTGTTTTTTCACTGACTTAAAAGAAAAATAGCCATGACAACACATCAAGGTATTAACATCTTAAAAATTTTAAGGCACATTCCAACAAAATACACTTTTATTGAATGCAATATTAGGCATTCTATTTTGTTTAAGGGAACAGTGCTTCCCTCCCCCCCATAGAGATTCCCTTTGACAATTTCCAAAAGCTGTATTTCAATTACAGAAATATTTCTCATGATTAGAAACAACAAACTTCAGTCTAAATTTTCCTTAAATTATGAAGTGCAACTAAATTCTTCCAGAAGATAAGAGTTTTCAGTAGGCACTAGAATGAGAAGCCTGCAAGTTGTTTACAGTTGCTGGGTACAGTGTTATGTTCAGTCAAATTTTATACTAACCCATCTAGAGTGTTGTTTTTGAAGAATTATATAAAAAGTGGGATTTAAGAATAAAGAAATGCAGCTTAAAGAGCAGGTTGTCACCATTTAAAAAAAAGTCTTAATGGCAACCTGTGTATTTCATACCACTTCCACAGTATGTCAGCTAGCAGAGGCTTAGTCCAATAATTTAAAACTTCAGATAGGAATGTCTTTTGGTTCTGAATGCAGATCATAAGTCAACATGTTCAGTATGTGAAGGCTCAGCTGTTTCACTCTCTACTTCCTCTCCTGTGAAGTTAAATACCACAGTTAGAATACAGATCTTCTATCAATTATACATATATAATTAATTATATATATATAATTCTGATTTTGGAAATTAGGATTTTTTTTAAATAGACACCCAAATTAACATATTTATCAAGACCAGAGAAGCAATTAAGTCATATATATATAACACCTATTTGCACCATTCTCCTAACCTAAGCCTGTATTTATTTTTTTTACTATATGAAAACAAAATTTTTCAAATAAATTGATATTATACTATTAGTGGAAGGAAAAAAAATCAGCACAGGCACTTCTATTCTAGGCTTTTGTTTTCAGCTATTCACAGTGAATTTCCTCCTTTCCACACAACCTGTCAGTAGCAGTTTTGGTATTTGAAAAAGTAGGGCAAGTCTTAATCAAAATTGTTTTTATACTACAAACTGCTCAGTTCAAATGTTAAAACAACTTTTAAAAAAACAGAGCAATTTTATTATTATTATATTGGGAAAAGCATTATCTAAACAAAAAAACCTAAGTCAATTTGTCTACCTTTTATTTTACTTTTAGTTTAAAAATGTCAGATCACATTAACAAAGGTAGTAACTTTGTTATACCCTGCACATCTGTATTAGAGAAGATTCTAAAGGACTAATAATGGTGAGCACTGAGAGTAAAAGGAATGAACTGAGTGGCCTTGAGCAGCAATACAACATCCATCATTACACCGTTTTAGTACAAGATGAAAAATCAGCCTTGGGGATGGAAATGGGGGGGTAAAAAAAACAACCAAAGAAGCTAAGAAGTAGAAAGAAAAGATATGAAATTAGGTGTCTCTCATCTATTCTCCTACCACTCCTGCAAAATAATCCCACCTTTCTCTTTGGAATTGTAAAAGAGGCCTAGATGGAGTAATGGAACATTTAATGTATGTAGTTCTGTCCATATGGCTCAACACATCCTAGAAAAAATGACAGCTGAATTTTTTTGACAAAGTTATAATTTAAGTGAAGCTGAACAGTTCCCTATGACTGATAGATGGATGTCTTCCCCATTTTCATCTTAACACCAGCTCTGGCACTTACATGATCACAAAATAAACAAATTCAGCATTTTTATCCAGCAAAAAGAATTTGTAATTCTTTTTTCAATTTGTAATTTTCAGAGATTTCAATGAATTGAAGATTGCATGCAATCAGATAAACCCTTAAGTCACTATAATTAATGATAAAGGAAAGAAGTGGGGAGGACATGCTCATTTTTATGACATCAGAAATTTGCTACCTCATTTTATGTAACAAAGCCAAACTCTTAAGTGACTTAAAAACACAACCTTGACTTAAGCAAAAATGTAGCAACACAAAAACAGAATGTTTAAAAACAAACTATCTTTAGGCAAAAAAACACACATCAGAGTGTGGCCTGCACTATAAACTATTGATACAGACCAGTTGTGTGAAGATGAGAAATAATATAGAGGGATTTACAAGTAACTAGATCCTTAGACTTATATAAAACTTCAAGTTGTTGATACAGTATATTTTTTTAAGTTGTCCCTGAAAAGCTACTTACCTGATTTTACAGTTTGAACACATGTTCCATCCTTATCTTCAAACCCTTCTGAACATACACATTTGTAACTACCTGACGTATTAACACAGTCTTGATTCTCTTCTGTGCAGACCTTTTCAGGAAGGCTACATTCATCTATATCTAGAGACAGCACAGGGAAAGAAAGAGTCCACTGCTGTTATTTTGTTATAAACCATATTTGTGCTCAGTCATATAAACCAAACTCTATTCAAATATGAAAAACACTGAGGAGCAGAATGCTGCTGCAACAAATGTAACATCTGTTAAAATAATCTAATTGTTAATATTTGGACTGTTTCAAAGTTATTCAGATAACACCTAGTACTGCTGTTTTATTATGTTTTGCAAGTCCCTGTACAGAGAAATGTATTAAGTAGTTATGTTTGTCACAATTAGGCAATTCGTCTGAACCTACTGAACATTTCCCCCACAGTCATTTTCTATTTATGCCATCAAAGTATAGCTAAAGGGAACAGAGCTTGTAAACACTACACCATCACAGTTAATAGCTACTTCAGATTATGCATGTGTCTTGTGCTTTTCCACAGAGGAAGTCTAATTTCACATTTTAATTCACTAAGAATGAATATAATTTGAACTTGGACATTGATGGATTATCACAATGCCTGCCTTTCTGCTACAAAATGAATAGAAACACAGATCTGATGAAATGGTAAGTAACTGACAAAGACTCATGTAGCTGTTTCCTGAAGCTACTACAAAATACCTTGTTCCTTTGTACCAGTGATTCACTTTAAGTCTTGTCAAGCATATCAGCTCAGTAATATAAAGTAATTTATTGAGAATGTCTTTGCAGCTAATATCAGAACGACTGGGCTCACTTTGACAGGCATGAAAGCTGAAGCACACAAATGTGAATGCACCCATGAGCTCCTCAGCATGGCTAACCAAGAGTGAGCTAACCAGCATTCTACCAGGTACTGCTAAATCCACCAACCTGTACACTTCTCATCTTCCTTCACGTATCCAGATGCGCAGGTCTTACATTTTTCAGAACCTTCTCCTGTGCAACCTACACAGCTGGCATCACATGCTAAAGATAAAATATTTTATGCATAAAAAAAATTGTCTATCTGGGGTTTAAAATACCACCCTAAAGTCAGATGGCTTAGCCACACAAGGAATCACAGAATGGCTTGGGCTGGAAGTTGACCTTAAAGATCATCTAGTTCCAACCCCCCTGCCACAGGTTGGACACCTTTCACTACACCAGGTAGATCAGGGCTCCAGCCAACTGGTCTTTGAACACATTCAGGGACAGGGCATTCATAACTTCTCAGGTTCAGTGGCTCAACACCCTCATGGTAAAGATTTTCTTCCTAATATATAATCTAATCTATTTCAGCCTGAATCCATTCCCCCTTGTCTTGTCCACTACATGCCCTTGTAAAGAGTCCTTCTCCACCTTTGTTGCAGAACTCTTTAGGTACTGAAAGGCTCTAGAGCCTTCTCTTGCTCAGAATGGACAATGCCAGCTCTCTCAGCCTGTCCTCATAGGGGAGGTGACCCTCTTGATCAAGACTTTCACAGCTGTCCTCTGCACCCACTCAGGCAGGTCCATGCCTGCCTTACCCTGGAGGCCCCAGAGCTGGAGTGTCTCACAAAAGCCAAGCAGAAATAACCAGAAATCTCTTTATTTGCTCATACAATCGGTCTAAAGCCTCATCCCATGCCCAGTGAGGATCAGACCACACTGTACCAAATACCTATCAGGCACTTTCTAAGCATTACCTCTAGCATTAGTTTAGGATTCTAGACAGTAAAATACAACAGAAGACTGAAAAGAAACCTTTGCATGAGAAAGATCCATCTGTGTTCAAACAATATTGGTGATCTTTGCAAGGAGAAGCAACACATTCATCTAAATCTGAAAGATAAAAAGTGACAAGTTACCTAACATAGTAGTTATGATTAAATAGACAGATTAATACTTGAATGCCATGAACTGACTGCACTGAGAATAGTTGTTGCAATGAGTTTGGGGTCAGGTGCAACATGGGAGACACAGAACTAGCATGGTAACAGACACAGTTTTGTTCAGCTTAAACCTGAATTAGAAAATCTAAACTGATCCTCATACACTTTGTGATGACAATAAGAGATGTATTAGAAATTCAAGAGGTCAAATTAAATAACTTTCAGGATACCTGCAATCCCTGCCATTTTCAAGTCATGCATTTATGCAGATATCATAACAAACAAGCAGACACACTATTGTTGTGGAACATTATTTTCTTCTGTACTCCTACACTACCAAGTTACAGAGCTTTTTATATGACTAAAAATGTGTACTATTGCACATACATGCACCTCTTAGTATTCTACAGAAAGCAAACTGGAACAAACCAAGTTATGATTAGGACCAGTCAAGCTGAAAACCAATTCTACTGCAGAGTTAAAACATGCAAGCCTTATGATTTTGAGGAAAGGCTGCAACAGTATTTCATTAAAAAATTCAAAGACAGAAAGGCTATTTTTAGTCCCTCTCTTCCTGTCACTGCTGTCACTCTCCTCCTGTTGCTGCACCCATCATTCCTACTGATTACTCAATTGATTAATAGTTCATTAGTGGCAATAACTATCTGTAAAAACCTCAGCTGTACAGAAGACAGTACCAGAGCATCTTAAAACTGCCCTGGGAGTGCTCAGTAGTTGCCTAAGCAGGTATTGCAAGAGCTGTAATTTAAAACCAGCTCTCACTGGAACTTTGAAAAGGAAGCACTGTTCACATAATTTCTAAGACACTGTTTCCAGGCATTATGTTAGAGGTCTTTAAAGGGTCAAATTCAACCACTTAAACAGAATGTGTTACTCTGCCCTAGTGTATTCCTGCATTGGGAGTGTTCTTAGTGTTTGAATTTTTCCTGAAGTATTTCACACTTATCTCGTAACCCAACTTAAATGCTAAGACAGAAACAGGTAAGAAATTAATGGAAGACATGAACTGATCTTGATGTCTCCTGGTACTTCTCTCCAGCAATAGGAAAAGTCAGCATGCATGGCTTTTAGTGAAGTGTTTGAACTCTATTAGGGTTGAGCATTTATGACAGTTATGTGAAGGAAAATGTGCAATTAGTACAAAATATGTAATAAAGTCTATATAAATCTTCTACTAATTGACAAAAGAGCTTAAGTCAGAAGCAGGATATTGTTTAGCATACAAATAAACACCAAGAAAACTCAGGTCTAAAAAGAAACACCCCACTTGCTGCTCTATGAATCCCATTAAACTAAAAAGACATGCAGAACAGTATGATAAAGGTAACTATCATCACCAGGCAATCAGTGGTGAGAAAATACTGCTTTCCTGCAATATGAAATAAGTGAGGAAGAGAGAGACTAATAAAACTGTAGAAATCTAAACTGACAGATCATTTCCATAAAATACAATAAAACTTGGACGTGATGCCATCTAATCTTACTAGCCAGTGTTACTACAAAACCTGTTTGAAGTCTGCCAAGCATTACTCACCCACACAAGCTCCATTTTCATTTTTAATCCAGCCTTCTTTACAATCTTGGCAGTCCTTGTTACTCGAACCAGTACAAGTCTTACAGGCAGCATGGCAGGCTGAGAGGAGAAAACTTCAACCTGAGTTTTGTTGAGAGATCCCAAGACAAGTTCGGGCACACAAACTCTCACAGAACACTTTATTTAGGATTCAGTGGAAGCCATCATTTTTTAGGGACTTGAAACTCCCATTCACAGGCAGTATACCTCCATAAGATCAAGATTTAATTTAGAAACATGCAGCTATCTGACCAAAACAACTGCAAAATCCCAAAATACCACTGGAAACCAAACCTAGCAATTACAGTTATTTTCACCACTGAAAACACTGCCATGAAATTCTAGTGACTAGCAGTGGAAGGTCCAATTTCTAAAATATCTGGAAAGAGGAGATCAGGAAGGCAAACTTAGCTCAGCCCCTCAAGGCTGGGACATGAGTTTAAACATCAAACTCTGAACTTCTCCACCTAATGAATCCTCACACAACTTACATTTGCAACTAGCTATGAGAGAAATGTATGAAGTGATTTAATTCTGAAGAATTCAGAAGGAACTATACTAGAAATCCAGCTGCATATTGTATACATATATATATAATATACATAAATAACACACCTATGTAACATTTGTATGTTATATATTGTCATCTAAAACAAATCATAAAGAATTACTACACAACCAGATTAAAAAAAACCAAACAACAACAATATAGACTATTTAAAAACAATCTTGTTAGACCCCAGGATCAGGATGTAGCTGTTGCAGAATCTCATCAAGGGTCTAAGAAGAATTGAAAAACTGACCAATACATAATTTTATTCCTATGATCTGACTTTGTTTCAAAACTAAACTTAGGCATATCTAACTGGAATCTAAGTAGTCTGCAGTACAGATCAACTGTTTCCATTTATTCCATTTAAGCTTATCTGAGACTTGAGGAAAATCTAGCTCTTAAAGCAGTCCAGTATGTAGTCATTTCAGCTCAAAATTTTAACAGTACTTTGGAAGCAGAGAAGAAAAGATTTTTATGAATTCTTGTTAAAGCAGAAAAAAACAATTTAAAAATCAAGGGCAGTGTGGAAAGATGACTTAGCAAAATCTCAGAATTCCACTAAAGTGATGGACATGTCTTTTATGCTTAAAGCCGGCCAAACCGTGTTTTGTTTCTGCATTTGTTAGTTTCAAATGTTTCTAGTTTTGCTTGCAAAAACTGAAGCAGTAACACAAAGATATAAGCATGTGTTAAGACTTTGTTACCTGTACAAACAGAATGTGTCTCGTTTCTCAAGGAACTGAAGTACCCGCTAGAACAGTCCAAACAAAACTGTCCTGTGTACTCCTTCTTACAGCTGCATGAGCCATCCCCACCTCGGGTACCATCCCCATCACAGTGGCCATTTCCATGGCAAGGTCTTTCTGATCCACCACGACAAGCTAAAAAAGGATCAAAGGTATTTTTAAATCAGATGTTTAAGGAAATAGCTTTCTACTCTCAGACACAAAGACCCAAAGTCCCTCCCTCTTCACAAAAAATAAAATAAGAATTAATTTTAAATTGTCACATTAAAGTAAGATATAATTTCCAAGAGTCTTTTTCACCCTTGAGAATAACTAAAAGTTTTGCAGTAAGGCAATGCTTAATAATATATTCAAGCATAAGGGAAACTCAAAGCAATCTCCAGGAAAGTTCAGTTATCAATTTGATTTTGGATAAAGACCATGGCTCAAAATTTTATTTATTTTCCGAGCTTCCTGGATAAAATTGGTATCTTTATTTTTTCTGTATCTCTGAGAAGGCTCATATTACATTTGTAAAAATCTACCAGCTATCGTTTAGATCAATATAGGGAATGGAGACTTAGTTTTTACCAATATATTACGTGGCCAAAATCAATCTCTTAATAAGGTGTGAAGTTTTAGAGATTTATAAATATTAGCAGCTTCAGAGGCCAAGACATCTCTCATCACTTTTGCAAAGACCTTACTTTTATCTCCCACCAACTTTTATCCAATTTTTCTCATTGCCTTTTTATCTGATCCTCAGTTGCAAGTTCATTTAAACCCCAGCAGCATTTGGGTTGTTTTACTCTTGAAACTGGCCAAGGATTCTTGTCTACACAGATTCTGCAAGGCCACCTTAATGACAGACTTCACGTGACAGAGAGCCTTTAAGGATGGATCAGGTGTAGATATTAGCATCAGACTGATTGTTTCTGCACATCTTGGTACCCCTGACAGCTCAGTACATTACTACATGCCCAGAAGAGTTTTAATCAGGCAGGATATTCCCAAGGCAGCCAATCAACCATGAGGCAGCAAGCAGGTACATACTACACAGCAGCCTGTGTCTCATGCAAAATATCATACATCATGTGTTTGTCTGTGACATTAAAGACTGAAACAAACAGTAAAAAAACTGTACAACAGATACAAACTGTATCTGCTACTGAATTTTTCAGAAGACAAATTACCAAGACAATCGGGTCCATAAGTTCCAGCAGGGCAGCAAACTTCTATTGTTTCAATGCAAAACCACTTAAACAAATCTGGATACTTCTTCTTTCTGTATATGAAAGATATTCATTTACAAACAAAAAGAACAAAGATTCTTTAAAAGCCAGCTCACACAACTGACCCAGCACAACACAGGAGAGAAACCTATTTCACATGACAGATTAGAAATGTAATTCTTCTGAAGATTTCAGGAATCAATTTCTAGAAGTCCTCCAATTTGAAAATGTCCCTTTTAAAATACAATACTATTATCAAGCTCTACTCAAATTTTACAAATTATATTTAGGAAAAAAGTTAAATAACAGCAACAAATAAAATCAATTCTTCATACATACACACACATCTTTTTTTAAACACCTTACTTTTAGGGAAGGTTTAGATACAGTTTAGACAGTCTTAGTTAAGTCTTTCTCTTATAAATACTTGCTGTATTTTTATCTCAAGTATACAGAAGACAGCCTGGAAGAGATGTTATTATCTGTTCAAATTATTGGCTACTTGATGACTGGGTTAAAATTTCTCATTTTTTTAGCATTGATCAAGTATTATTTTAGAAGGCATGTTTAAAACTAAGAAGTTAGTTATGTGCTACTTGAGCACCAGCATACAACCCCAATTAATTGAGTCCAGCTCCCTGCTCCTCACAGGACTTCCTACACTAAACTGTGTGAGCAAGAGTGTCCTCCAGATGATTCCTGAACTCTGACAGGCTTGGTGCTGTGGGGAACCTGTTCCAGTGATCGATCACCCTCTATGGAACAACTTAGGCAAAAAATGCCTAAGGTATTCATGGGCAAAGAAACTGTATTTGGAAACTACCACAGAAACTGAATGACATTTGGATACTGCAGGTTAAAGAAAGGAAGGCAAACAATCAATTGCATGCACTCAAATGGTCTATTAAAGACAGACACTTTCCAAACCCAATGTATTTTATTAATTGTTTTTATTATTTTAGGAAGTTTACTATGCCAAATTTTCTAGTTATGTTCTGCAAATTTTCGCCCAATTAAAGACTCTGGGTTGCATAGTTTACCTTTGTGGAAGGCATGTCCTATGAGGAGGACCTAAGGACTCTGTGCTTGTCTAGGAGGAGGTGGAGGGGGTGGCCTCATTGCCCTCTGCAGCTTCCTGAGGAGGGAAAGGGGAGAAGGAGGTGCCGATCTCTGCTGTGTTTGATGACAGGACACAGGGGAAGGTTCACAGCTGCACCAGAAGAGGTTCAGACTGGACATCAGGAAACATTTTTTTACCAAGAGGGCGATCAAACACTGGGACAGGTTTCCCAGAGAGGTGGGGGAGGCCCCAAGCCTATCAGTGCTTTAGGAGTGGTTACACAATGACCTTAACAAGATGCTTTAGCTTTTCATCAGCCCTGAAGCAGTCAGGCACTGGGACTAAGTGATCCTTTTAGGTTCCTTCCAACAGAAATATTCTATTTCCTGCTCTGCTATTCTACTCTATTCCCTTCACTACGTGTTAACATATATACAATCCTGTATAGTTAGGTAAAAGGCTAAAGCAGTCATTTAGAAGAAAGCAGAGTATCAAAAAGCCTTATCCAGTTATGAAACATTATAATGGCAGTTTACCCTATTGAATTCTAGCTAATTAGGAGTGCTGACAGTTTAAATTAGTGAAAAATACTTAGAAGAAATGTGATTTGGAACTAAAAATCTCAAACATTAAGAAATCTAAATGTTACACTGCCATCCATGCACTAATTATATTTAAGACTGGTATACAAAAAGCTTAGCTATAACACAAATCCCAGTCTAACTTAAATTGCAGGTAGAAAAGTCAGCTGCTACTCCACCATCTGCAAGAGATTCAACTTCTACCCTGATTAGCACCAACTATTCTTTTGATTGCCAGAACAAAATGTAGTTTCAGGGAAAAAAAGCAAGCAAACAAAAACCCCACAAGAACCAAAGAGCCCTTTGCAGTTTTGCAACAAAGAAAAACATAAGGAACTAAACTTCAAAATTTTCCAATGTTAGTTTGCCTTGACACCCTACTGTCTACTACTAAGTGGACAGTGTATAAGAAACAAGTGTAGATGCTTTGGTGCAGCACTGCTGTAACTGAAAATCCAAAAGAACACAGGACAGCAGCACATGATACTAAAAGTTAGCCTGAAAGCAGCTGTGCCCAATGGCAACTCTTGAAAGACAATGAATAAATTACCCATACTGCTGTTGTTCAGGCACAAGATTTAACATTATTAGCTCATCCTCTTAGGTAATTTATTCACACAAAGATCTTCACCAAGAAAATGATACTTACAATTTGAACCACCATTTCTCTATCAGCTCTTCATGTTCTTCTACCATGTTGTTACATTCAAAGTTACTACTGTCACACAGATTCTCTATGATCTCCACAAGACGAATTTCACTACAAGCAGAGAAGGAAAACTGTAAATTTAATTTAAATGTTCAATACAACTCAAGACCTGACAGAGCAGCCAGACTTCAGTGAGAATATTTCATCAGTTTATGGGGTGGCCTGAATTAATTTCAAAACATCAGAGTAAAGAACTAATAAACATTACTTCAGTCAAAAAAGAAACCCAAACCCAAAATAACAACCACAAGACTGTTGTGACTTGCTTGCATTTACTACATTTCTAGATTGTAGATTTGAGAGATTTTTTTAGCTTCCCAGAAAACTGGAATACAGTATTTTAATGTTCAACAATAAATTTAATGTATTTTTATTTAACACAAGCATGTGAATCTCACAGCAACATCTCAGTGCTCCAACTAAGATAAAAAAATTAATTTGAAATGCAGGAGAAAGGTATCAGGTTACTTTTCTCCATGGCTAACCAGGTACGCGTACAGTAATCTGCCTTCTCTTTGGCAGTGCAACAGTGACAACTCTAGGGAGAAGATACTGCCTTCAATTCCAAATCAAGTATTTCAGTACTCTGTACCTTTTATGACTAGCAATAAAAAATTGACCATTATTAGATTCATTATTTTATTACTTTAATAGGTAAACAGAAAAAAACCCCTACTATAACTAATAACGTGGAGGAATAGAATGTAAGAAAATAAAGAAAGTGCAGAAGGCAATGCCACACCTGAGGAGCTGCAGCTGTACCAATCACCAAAGATTAGGAACAGGCTGCCCTTAATAGGCCACAGCTGTGTCCAATACGAAGACGAGTACTACAAAAGAGTGGGTTAGCTGGGTGAGGAGAGAGCTGGAGTTTGTTGGTTGTGCTGTGAAGAGAATTGGAGTTTGTTGTCTGTGCTGTGAGGAGCTGCACATGAGAAATCACAGAGAAGGTATGGGAGCTTTGCAATAAGATGACAACAATAATATAATTAACTTTTGTAGCTTTCAGAAACAAGATGAATGGAGGAAATAATAAGGCATTGAGTCTTTGCTATAATCTTTAGATTACAATGTTCTGTAACACTATAATCATTAAGAATTTAAGGTTTGGACAAGAGAAACCTTAGCTGCCAAGTTCAATACTTAGTTCCAAACAAACATTGCTATAGTGAAGTTACACACAGTGAACACAAAAAGCAGCTAAATGAGAAGCACTGAGACAGCTCACCTGGACTCGTACTTTGACAGCGTCTTCTCTTCCCAAGCAGTGTTTCCACCACCAAAGTTTTTTTTAGCTGTATCTGCTAAACCCTATAAATAAAAGGTACCAGGAATTACATAGGGTTTGTTTCTAACCAAAAATAAGGGCAATAACAAATGCTTATATCGAAATTATGGAAAGTGCCATGCATAAACTACAGTAGAGCTCTCAAGCTGCAGCTCAAATTCCTGAGTGAAAGCAACAGCTAATGACAACACGAAAAGTGAGAAAGCGTATGTTATAAGACAACATGATTAAATTTTCTTAATGTATAAACAAAGCCATGTTACAGTCTTGATTTACAAAAAAAAAGCCCCACACATGTGAAACTTTACACCCTTCTTCTTCAAGTTCTCCGGAAATTTATTATTTGTTATCATTTGAACAGAACCTCTACTTCATTCAGTTTTGATAACAGCCCGGTCTGCACCAAGTTGTAAGTTAAGCACACAACCGTACAAGAGGGCGATCAGCACAGCTGTCCCCAGCCACAGCCGATGCCACCAGACGACACCTGGCAGCACACCCCACGGCTCAAGTGCCCTGGCGAGCCTGCAGCAGCCGACACGCGTGCGGAGAGCACAAAGCACCGCTCACCAGGGGCAGCAGCCCTCGCTGCCGGCGCACAATTACTCTGCCACACGTAAGGCTGCTGCAAGTGGCAACAAATAGTGAATGTTTGGGAACGAAGCTTCCCATCAGCACTTCCTATGGAGCTGGACACGCTGCAGCGGAGCCAGCCTTTTGACACGAAAACACCTTTGGCGTCAGAGATGAAGGAGCTTTGCCACCCATCCGCCTCCGCACCGCGACCGCTGCCGGAGCGGGACCCGCCGCTGCCCCATCACCGGGCCGGGCGCCGCCCCGAACGCGGCTCCGGTGGAGGCGCTCCCGTAGCGCGGCCTCTGGGCTCGGAGTCGGCCGGCGTTGCCCGGCTATAGGGCCAGCAATGCCCCTCGACGCCGCAGGCGCGGAACCACCTACGCCGCTGCTCGACCCCGTCGGGAGCCCCCGCGAACCCCAGACCCACCGCGGGGCTGTCTGCCCGCACCCCGTGGCCCACCTGGTTGAACCTGTCCACGATGCCCCGGCAGGTGGAGCACGCCAAGCGCCGCCGCTCGCCGGCGCCGCGAACAGGCAGCGACAGCAACACGGCGGCACAGAGCAGCACGGCCAAGGCCGCGCGTGTCGGTCGTGGCGCGGGGCCCGGTGGCGGAGAGGGGCCGGGCCCCATGGCGAGGCCGCGGGACCCCTGGACGCGGAGCGGGGCCGCCCCAGCCGAGCCCCCTCAGCAGCGGCGGCCGCGCTGGCCCCGCCCCGGCCCCGCCGGCCCGCGAGCTCCATTCAGATTTCCGCGTCAGCCCCACGCGCGCACCCGCCGCGGGCGCTCGTTGGTCGAGGCGGCGGAGCGAAGGGACGTGGTCCAATCAGCGCCCGCCACGCTCCGGACCAATGGGAGCCCCCCGCGTGCCCTGAGAGACGGGCGGGGGGCGGGGCAGAGCTGTCGGAGCGAGCTCCGCCGCCATCGTGAGAAAGGGCAAACACGGGCTCCGTAGGGGCTTCAGAGCCGCCCGCCATTTGTATTCGGCGGCCGCCTCCGAGACCTTCTGCTGCCGGGGGCGTGCCCTGCCCTCACCCAAGATGGCCGGCGGGGGAGGCGGTCACGTGCTCGCGGGGCTGGCGCTGCCGCTCCCGCGCTGCCGGCGCCCTCTGCGGGGCGGCCACGTGGGCGCGCGCGCGGTGAGTGCGGGAGCGGCGGCGGGCGCTGCCCGGGCGGGCGGGCGGGCGGGGAGGGAGGGACGGGGCAGCGGGAGAGCGGCCAGCTGCCCGTGCCTCTGCTGCAGCCGGCCAGAGGGCGTTCCCGGGAGCGCCGCCGGGCGCTGCTGGGCGGCCGCCCCAGCTCTCCGCCTCTCGGGCGCGGGAGTTGTGGCGCGGCGGGAGGGAGGGAGCGCGGCCGGGCAGGGCTGGGCAGGGCAGGGCAGCCGCTTCCTGAGGGTGTGCGCGGGGCGCGGTGCCTGTCCCTGCCGCGGGGGCCCGGCGGCCGCAGGAGCGGCGCGTGCTGTTGGGCTCGGCCCGCAGCCCTCATGGAGCCCCCTCACAGGAGCGACCGGACACGGGCGGCGCTTCAAACCCGCCCCGGCGCTCACCTGTGGGGCCGGGCTGGGCTGAGCTCGGCTGGGCTGGTGGGGGTCCGGGTGCCCCTGCTGGGACCGGGAGCGGTGGGGGCGCGGGGAGGGTGGTTGGGCTGGATATGGAGAGGTTTCACTCGGGAGCATTCTGCAGGTTTCTTCCCCGGCCCCAAGAGTGCTATTTCTTTCTCTATCGCCTCGTCGTAGCTTTGTGTCTGGTAGCGTCCCACCATGTATTTCCTGCCTCAGCCTTCTCTTCTGTTTTTCCCCTCTTAGTTTTTTGTGGTTTTGTTTTTCCTTGTTTTTTTTTTAATCTAATCTCGAAACTCATGTGGAAGTGTATATAAGAATAGTAACTGCAGTTTTTTCCCAATACAAGGAAAAGCAGTCTCAGCAACTAAAAGGTTTAAATCTGACCTCATTGATGTATCAGCTCTAGATCATACTTGGAAGAGCTATTAAGACATAGGAAAAAAAGCCATGGAAATTTAGGATAATACAAAATGGGTTTTGCCGAAGCTAGATCAAGCCCGAGAGGGAAGAGCTTGTGCTGGGGTGTGCTTGGTGGTTCTGCTTAGATTCCTCCGTGTGAGGAAGTGAAATGACTCTGCAGACAGATTTAACACACAATTTGACTGCCAGACTCTATCACAGCTCTTCTGAAGCGTATGTGAAAAATGTAAGTGGGCTAAATGTGGTAGGTTTTTCACGGGAAGAGTAAAAAATCTATGTGAACTAATGATACTTCCATTGAAAAAGTATAAAACCATTTTTGATGAAAGTTCCTCAGCTTTTTTTTTTTTTTTAATGAAAATCCAATTTTTTTCCCACCCAGTTTAGTCCCAGGAAGAGATGAATCCTTTGTGTTAAAGACCTCTGCTCTTGTATGATTCAGTCTTGATGCAGATTCCTGGAGGGAGTCAATGTGACTGTGTTTTGGAGGCCTGAGGAAGATTCTTCTGAAGTTTTCAGAATGTAATCAATGGACAAACCTATGTGTATTGCTCATAATTATCCTCTAAGCTTCGTTATTAAATTATTTTTATTAAGTGAAAAGCTGTTTCTGTGCTTTTGGCGTTTAAAAAAATAAAAAAAACTGTAATTGCAAGTATTTGCCTTTATATAGCAAATTTATTTTAATCATCAAATTCAGTGTCTACCTGTCTTGGTAAATTCCACTTGAATTTTGATGCTTGTCAGCATCAATTTTCAGCAGAGCAAGTTATCTTGATTCTTGACAAGACCACTGAATTTATAAGGCTTTATCTCAGAAACCTGGGTGTTGTCTTCAGGCTTTGGTTTTTTATCTTCTAGCATGTTTCCCTTCAGGGAATTTCAGTATTTATAATGCATATAATTATCTCCAGGATATACAAGTATGCTGTCGTGCTTACTTGTTTCAGGCATACAAAAGGATTGGAGTCAACAAGATAAAAAAAAAAAAAAAAAAAAAAAAAGCTTGTGATAAACTGTGTGTGGGCTCTGTAACTTCACTTCCATTCTGATTTAGGAAGCTGGGGACTGATTACTCATGTGGTTATCAGCTAAAGATACCAGGAGCAGGCTGTGTTGTAGATCGGTCAGAGGATAATGAGTGCAGTATTTATAGGGGATGGTAACAGCTCATTGTTATGCAGATGATGTCGTTAAAAATGAATAAAAATAGAGCTTCTTGGCACTTGGGTTCTTTTATAAGGATTTATTGGGTCCTAAAATACCTGCAGTGTTAAGAAGCTGAGAATTTGGAGTCAGGAATACCTACCTTGCAGGTCACTATGCTGCTTCTTCACCTGATGCTTGGGCTGCTCAAGTGCCGCTGTGTGCAGCTGTGGATTGACCCTGCAGTGTCCATTTTTCTCTTCAGTTAAGTTTGACCAGAATCATGAAATTCTTCTGCATTTATTGGGAGAATTCAGCAAGAATTTGTGCAATGTAAATTGCCAGACACTTTTTGAGGTATCCTGGTGTCAATCCCATGCCTCTTTTCCTGCTCCTGTGGGATGAGGGTTCTCTTGCAGCACAAACCACAGTTATCCATTCTTGTAAAGAAGTAATACTAGGCACAGGTTAAAGAGGCTGTTCCTACTTCCTGGAGTGAAGGGTTTGTTTAGGCTCCTCACTCTTTGAGCTCAGGCTTAGAGCTTCAGTTGCAGCCTGCAGCAGAAGCAATCATCAGAAAAAGAGATGCAGTCAGTGAGGTGTTTAAAATGATATGCAGATACATGCAATTTACAGGGAGTACCCAAATTTCAGGATTTATTGGTGCTCATTGTGAATACAAAGAATATGAGCTCACTCATTTTTACTAATGAGCAGCACAAACATCAGTTCAGCAAAAGTTAGCTCTAGGAGGCAGTTGCTAAGTGATCCCAGGAAATCTGCCAACTATCTTACATCTGTTTGATGGACATATTTAGACCAAAACACAGGAGAAAACACCTCTAACCAAAACCCCAGTTGGATCTTAAAAGTGCTGGTTTAGAATTTTTTTTTCTGTGAAAACAGAGCAAGAAAAAGCAAAATCTCTTGTCTTTTATTAAAATGTAAACTTATAAAAATTGGGAAGCCTAGATTGAAAGAACACGAAATAGATTTGCTCTGGCATCACCTGGACACATGATTTTATTGTAATGATAAAATACAACATAAATACTTCCGTAAGAATGGCTCAGCAGTGTTGTGAAATGAAGCACCACGGAGAGGGGCCCTTCATTTCTGGTAGAAGTGTGAAGCAGGGGCACAGAACGTCTCCTGCCATGGTGACATGTGTGGGTGCCGGGGGGATTTGTCCTTCTCTGGCCAAGTCCAGCCCGAGCTGCTGGCAAACTCGAGAGATCAGAGTACTCTGTTCTCAACAATTTCTCATCCTCCTGGATCCTCTCCCACTGGTTTTGGAGCCCTGAACAAATGAGAGAGTGTTCTAGAGACCATCTGTAAATCCAGTGTGCAGTTCAAGTGAGGGGGGATTACAGGGCTGTCTGTCCCACTAATCACAGACACAGCTGAGGTGACACTCAGCAGCGGGGCAGTATGGGATGCAAAGGGTTGTACTTTCTTAGGGTCTATGTTGTCTTGAGGTTTTGTAGGTGAACATTAAAACAATTATATTTATAGATGGTGGCGTAAATTATGAAATGCTTCTGAATATATTTTTGACCTTAATTCATTGAATTTAGTAAAAAATTTCCTGGATTTTTTGACTTACTAGTCTTTGTTAGAACTTTTTGACTGCTGTAATACATTTTTCCTTGCACCGTCAGTCTTTTTTTTCTGGTTGTCCACTTCATGCCATGTTATTTATATAATTTCATTTTATTTTCTTTTTATAATAATAATAGAATATATCTGAATTTCAAACCCAAGATGGCTCAGAAGAGGAGCTCGAGTGGGCGGTCATTCCCATTGCTGCTGCTGCTGATTGTGGTGGCCTTTGTTCATTTAACTGTCTGTCCTTTTACAAAAGTGGAGGAAAGCTTTAACCTACAAGCTATCCATGATGTGGTGTACCACCAGCTGGATTTGGATAAGGTAAATTTAAAATAATAACTTCATTTTTGGACAGTGTTAAAGATGGCAGTTCCCTGCAGTATCTGTAGGATAAATGCGGTCTGAATATGATTTATTTTCCCTTGTTTCTAATTTGCTTATTTTAAGTAGATTCTCCTTTTTGCAGTATGACCATCATGAATTTCCTGGCGTTGTCCCAAGAACGTTCCTTGGACCAATTTTTATTGCTGCTCTATCCAGCCCGGCTATCTACATACTCTCTGTGCTAAGAATGTCCAAGTTTTATTCCCAGCTGATAGGTATGAGAACTTCAAATCCTCAGAGATGTCACCCATTGGAGCACCAGTTAAAACATAGCTGCTACATTTGGACCAATAGTTCAATTGTGATATTTGTTTCCTCAGTGAAGGAAAATCCATGCTGTGGTACTTGGGGCAGCATCGCCATTCAGCTCCCTCTTTGGGAGTAACTAACAGCACCCAGAAAGTGTGTGCTAACAAATGTCAGGCAGTGTAGAAAAAACAAGTGTCTCAAGTCTCTTCAGAGAGTTCCCCCCCATGTACACTTCAGAAAGGATTGTTAACTTTGGCATGGAAGCATTGACCTCTGTGCAGAACTACCAGACAGGTTAAAAGTGGATTAGAACAGATAAACTAAATGGAATTTTGTTTGGCTTTTTGTTTCTTTGAAGGTAGTTATATTGTGGTATTTTAAGTGTTAATCTTCAGAATGTCTTTCATTACATTATATAACATGGCTGTTCATCAGTGATCCATCTGACACTACTCTTTGATTCCTGTTTTTATTCTCCTGATAGTCCGAGGAAGTTTGGGGCTCAGTGTGATTTACACCTTATGGAGGCTGCAGAAAGAAGTTAGAAAACAGTTTGGAGCAACTACAGCATCAATCTTCTGTCTCATCACTGTTACTCAGTTTCATTTGATGTTTTACTGTACAAGAACTCTCCCTAATGTGTTTGCACTTCCATTTGGTAGGTATTTCATAGGAAAAAATTTAAAATTTAAAACTTCTTTTCAAATGTATCAGTAGTTAAAGCACAGGAAAAGTGTGGTCAGACCAAATTGACATATCTACTTGATTGATTTGTGTGATAACAAGACTAAAAAGCTTGAGATTTCATTCTCTTTTTACCATCTGTGCTTACGGTGACTGTTCAGTCAAGTTTTATTG
The DNA here is from genome assembly GCF_028551555.1 of Melozone crissalis. Taxonomy (NCBI): domain Eukaryota; kingdom Metazoa; phylum Chordata; class Aves; order Passeriformes; family Passerellidae; genus Melozone; species Melozone crissalis. Next base: position 10,678,273 of record NW_026535782.1, on the reverse strand, counting down.
AATCTGAGTACATGTAGGTTTTGTCAGATGGCTTTGATTAGCTAGAGGTTTGTGTTCACATGTCTAATGCATAAAGCATAGAGCTATGAAAAGGGATGAGGTATACCTGCAGTTCAAAAAAACCCTGTGAACTTGGTCTGCACAGGAAAGGACTTTCAAATGGGATTGTAGAAGAAACTCCTACTGCACCATCTTCACTTTCCTCTTCTGAAGCTGTGTACAAATGCAGCAATTTCTATACTTACATTTAAAAAAAAACTAAAAAACCAATGTCAAGCCCTTCTTTAGATACACAGTTTTCCCCCAGAGCTGATAAAGAGGAAAATTAATCACATGTGACAGATATTTACTGAGTCACTAAATGCTTCAGTGCAAGTTGTTCAGCTAATAACATTGTGAGGTTGATGTAAGAACCTGTACAGATGAGAAATGATAAATAAAAGCAGATGAATTGTCAGATAAAGTGTCTAGTAATGTCTCAGGTAATTTTTGCATATTAAGAAATACAAGTTGTTTCATGATTTTGTACCTTAGTATTTCACGTTTTCCTTAGGATCCTGAGCACGTTACTATGTCGAGATTTAAGCTAAAGGAGACAACTTCATCTGTAGAGATAGGCTGTGTCCCACCTAATCATGTGAATGAATTTATAGATCTTTCTCCCTCAGCAGTAGTCTGTAGTCTCATTTATGTGTTTGAAATGGGTTTGTGTTATCATGAATATAGAATATACTTAGCCAAGAGAATAAACTAAACTGCCCAGCTGATATTGAGCAATAATAACTATGAATCGTAGTTTGAGAAGCTTTTAATTCTCCCTTAAGGTTTGTTTTTCTTCCTCCCCACCAACAGCTATTAAATATACTGCCTAGAAGGAGTTTCCATTTGTTCCTTCTGTGGTTATACTTTTCCTGATTACTTTAGCATCAACAGTATAAAGCTGTGCATTATTCCAAATTACATTTCTCTAACAAAGGAAGAATTTCTGGGCTAGAAATGCTGGGAAGACCAAGAGGGGATTGCTGGGAAGTTAGAGGAACAAGAAGATAGCATTGATTGTTACCCTTTAGGAAATAAATAGTTCAGTATGTTGAGTGATGTGTTTTGGGGTTTTTTTGTTTGTTTTGTTGTTTTTTTTGCAGTGCTCCTGGCATTGACATTTTGGATACAGCAGAAGCAAAGGCCATTCATTTGGTTCTCAGCTTTGGCAATTATAGTCTTCAGATCAGAGCTCTGCATATTCTTAGGCCTCATGCTCCTGGTGACGTTATTAACTAAAAGAATCTCCATTTTCAAGGTGCTTTCCCATGCTGTTCCTGCTGGAATGTTTTGTTTGGGTAAGTGTTTGCTTGGGAGAAAGCAAATGGCATTAAGTTCAAGAGAAGACTGGAGTTTTCACTGATTCATCTGTTGAGAGGCCCTTAAGGGTTCTTTTTGGGGGGTGGCAGTGGAGAGAGGGTCAGTGGGGTGTTGTGAGTTATTGTTTTAGTTTGATTCTGTTTCCTAATATGATGAGATTTTCTATTTCTTTGGAAATTTCAGTGTGAGGAAATAGAAGTGTGCAGAGCAGAGAAAGCTACTGTGGCCTCTGTTTTTAAATGCTCACAGTATAATGTCCTGATCTTAAAGAGGCTGAGATGTGCAAGTTGACTTCAGTACAATTAGTACCTGGCTATAGCTACTTGTGCATATTATCACTTGTAGTATCTATTGCCATGGTGATAAGCTGAGTCCCAGGATAAAATACAACTGTGTGACAGGGATACCAAGCAGGAGGGTTGTGGGGAGAGTTGCAGTTCAGCTCTATTTCAATATTAAATTAAATTTAACAGCTTAAGTGGTCTCCATGCTGGAGAGGTTGAAAACTTCCCTTGTCTCTACCAATCCATGGAAGACCCATGTGTGTATGCACATAAATAATCTAAGCTGCTCCAGCAGCCTCCCTAATTAAAAATGCTGCTGTCAGATATGTGATGGGGACCCCTGGCAGCGTGCTGTCCCTTGCACAGAGTGCACAGTAGAAACATTAAACAATTATGCCAGGTGCATTTGGAGGCATCTCATGATGTAAGAGTTGGGAGATCCAATGTGAATTAATCACTGGCACTCCCCTTTCCTATTTGAGCAAAATCCTTAAATACTAGAGCAGTTTGCACAGAACTGTGTAGAGGAGATGGGGCTGACGGTTTTGCTGCTTTCTTTTTGCCTTTCATCCCTAATTCTCATTCTCCCTCCAATAGTAGCAAACTTTGTGGTTGTTTTTTTAACTTAACAAAAAACAATTGTAGCTTTACAATAAAAATCTATTTAGTACTATTTGAAGTTCACATGAGCTTCTTATCGTTCGTTACATTTAATGCTCTTAGTGCTTTTCTAAAACAAACCTCAATTAAACCTTTTTTTTCAAATCTGGGGTTGGAGTGGGGTGAATCTTAATTGGATTCAGGTCTAACATGCTTCTTTAAAGGCTTCTGTTCAGAAGTGCCTCCCTTCCCTGCACAACACACATATTCAGCCTTCTCTGTGGTTTTGGGTGAGGCTTAGAATGCGTGTTTCAGTTTATGTTGGTCTCAGTGTGCTGTATGTGTTCTATTTGGATGTGTTAGTTTGCTTTTCCCTGGTTTTTAGTTCATGCAGATTTCTATCTCTTTAATTCTTTTAGGGCTAACAGTTGCTGTGGATTCTCTGTTTTGGAGGCAGCTTGTGTGGCCTGAGGGGAAAGTGCTCTGGTATAACACAGTTTTAAACAAAAGTTCCAACTGGGGAGTATCCTTTGAAACATCCAGAGAAAAAGAACACTACCAGACAAAGCAAAGACTTGATGTGACTTACTCCTGAGACTCAGGGTGTTAGATTCTACTTTTCATTATTTAAAACTTATGAGACAGTGTCTGTCCCTTAGGTGTTTCTGCAAATTTTAAGTCTCCTCTGCTTTTTCTTGCCTCTTTGTCTTCCACCAGTATAAAGCCAGGTTTCTTCCCCTTGGTATTTCATGTTGCCCATCATTAGTGCCATTTGATGTGTCTCTGTTGGGTAATGAGAATGTAATTAAGCAACTGCTTTTAGTTCTCCAAAGATGAGACAGAAAATGAAAGGCTGGAAGAATGTGTATACAAAAAGTATACTGCATATTTGTAAAATTTGTGGATACTAATGTAAAGAATAGTTACTTTACTTGTTAGCAGTGAAAGCATCCTTAACTCTTTTCACCTTGAAGACCTCTCCCTTCCTGTGGTATTTCTATTCAGCCCTGCCTCGTGCTTTGGGATGCAGCATAATATTTGTACCTTTAGGGGTAACAGAGAAGAGAACTCGGATTTTACTTTTGCCAGCACTGGGCTTTATTTTCTTGTACTCGTTTCTCCCACACAAGGAGCTGCGTTTCATCATCTACACTTTCCCTGTTTTCAACATAGTGGCTGCTAAAATGTGCTCACGAATGTAAGTTCAAAATCCTGTTTGTTGGTTTTTCCCCTCTGAAAATGCAAAAGGAAAACTATTAGTACTGTTTTTATGCACTTTTTTCATCTTGACCTCTGGATCATATTGAAATATTCATATGCTGTAGAAAGGAGTTCAAGGTCTTTGTACCCATTTGACTGCAGAGAGAAGTGGAAACACAGAAAAGCAAATGCTTTGGTGGGACTATTTGGGAAGTCTGGAGGAGAATTGAGAGTAGAGCCCTAATTTTACTGTTAGGTTATTACAATGTACTTTATTTACCAGAAAAGAAGACATATTCCAGTACTCCTGAGCTGTTAGCACAGTTTACTTCAGGAGTTGGTTCAATACACAAGGGAGGCTTGTGAAACATGGAGTTAAATATTTCTGTTTGGGTATATTGAGTAAACAAATTAAAGTTCAGAGTTAAACTTCTTTAAAAGAGAATATATTCATAGCTGAAGTTTTTAAACACAGAAATACTTAGCTTTATTGATAAGTTTGTCTTAGTTTTATTAATGAGAATATTCTAATTTAAATGTCACTAGAAGTTAATCTTCTAGAAATTGGTAATAAATATATGCCATACAGAGTTAATAAAATTTCTATTAATCTTTATTATCTAGAAGTGGAGTTTCTGTAACAATTGTGTCACAGTAGTCAGTGACCAGTGTGAAAGAAAATAACAGTTTATTCTTCCTTGTTTTTCTCTTCCTCAACAGTCTGAATAACTACCGGAGATCCTGGCTGTACAAACTTGGATCATTCTTTATTGTAATCCATCTTCTACTCAATGCTGTTTATTCAGGAACATCTTTATATGTTTCACATTTCAATTATCCTGGAGGAGTGGCAATTCAGAAGTTGCATGAGCTGGTACCTTCAACGGCAGGTATGTAAGGCTGGCTTTGAGGTATGTTCACCTAATCTTAATTTCAGTATAGCTTTTCATGTATTGCATACTACTTCTTCAAACTAGGCACACACATCTTTGTTAATGTTTTGTTAATTTATTATTAATCAGAGTGTACTTGGAAGAATTTTGAAACCGTATTCTATTTTCTTTATTTATGTAGATGTCTCTGTTCACATTGATGTGGCTGCAGCACAAACAGGAGTTTCTCGGTTTCTAGAAATCAATTCTGATTGGAGGTATGTCCTGAATGAGGTATTTTCATCTGAGGCCAGTAGCCTGCTTTTTCTTTTTTTGCATATGCACAGGGACAAGTATTGCAAACACAATTTCTGGTACAGCATATTTATTAAACCAGTTTAAGAACAGTATTAATCTTCAGGGAATTTTTGATGTCTGCAGTGCTGCCATTTCAGAAATAAAGCACTGCAGGGTTTTTTCATTGTTTTGGTTGATTATGATTTGCCTGTATAGCATAGAATATTTTGAAGGACAAGAGGAAATGGCCTCAAGTTGTGCCAGGCGAGGTTTAGGTGTGATACTAAGAAAAAATCTTTCATGGCAAGGGTTGTCAAGCATTGGAAAATGCTGCCCAGGGAAGTGGTGGAGTCACCATCCCTGGAAGTGTTAAAAGTTTGGATATGGCTCTTGGGGCCATGGTTTAATGGTGAATGTGGTGGTGGTGCTAAGGTGACAATTTAGCTTGATGCTCCTTAGACATCTTTCCCAACCTTAGTAATTCTGGTATTCTAAAGACATCAGAAACAGCACAAAAATTGTTAGCTTACCAAACTTAATGCCAATATGTTTAATGCAGCTAAATCTGATACCCCACTAGACCTTGTGAAACAGAGCTTTCTTGGCAGAACAGTGTACATAATTATTTGTCTGAATGATGTGTGGCAATGTGAGGCTTGTGTACACTTTAATATTGAAAGTCTGGTTTTATGTGGAACATCCCTCATATAGATGGCATTGAAGCTGCTGCTGTGAACACATTCATTAGCTCTGAGGGAAGGCTGTTGAGTGCTTTGTTACTATGACCAGCAGTGATATACAGACACTTTTTTTAAAAAGAGTTAGAATATTGGAATGAATAGTAGGAGACATTGTGAGGTGGCATAATTTGCTTTTCAGGATGAAAACCAAAAAGTAGGCACCTTTCTGATTTTTTAACTTACCTCTTCAGCTGAAGCATAAGTTTTTAATTTAAATGAAAATTAACTTAATGAAAATGATTCATTAGAAGGTGACACAAAGCCTCCCTTCATACTACACAGAACAAAAGCAACACAAACAGATTTTGATTTAAGAAGTATTCTGAGCATAGAGTTCTTTTTCCCCAGTCATAGTATTCAGGATCAGATGAACATAATTTAATTACTGGTATGTTTAGAGATAAAAGTACTTTGGAAGTGAAGAAGGGGAGAATGCTTCCAGGGGAATTAGAAAAATCATCGCTCTTGCTATGCCTTTTTATTTCCAAGCACTCTCATGATGATGGTACAGACTGCTAAAAGCCTTCACAATTACCTATCCACTGTTTATTTCAAATTGACTTTTTTGTATGCTGAATCTAGAGAAAGTCTTAAACCATTAATTGGGAGGAGACATTAAGCTGCTAGAGTACAAGGGGTAGAATGTGCATGCTAGCTGAAATGTTTCAGTATTCGGGGTTTTGAAATGTACTTAAATACACACGCACTACTCTGAATACAACTCTCCTCTCTCAGTAGTGCTTCATTCCAATGAACTTTTTGAGTTGGTGAGTGTTGGATTGCTTGGGGTTTGCAAGGCCTGGTGGGATTGGAAGGTGAATGAATAATATCCCTGTCACGGATAAATGTTTCATGGTGTTACAGCTACAGAGCAGTTTCTCTCTCACTTTTATCTGTACTCAGCAAAACAAAGGCTTAAGGAAGGGCTGATTCAGCATAAAGTTTCATATTAAAAAAATCAGGCAAAATCCACAACTGAGCATCATACACAGGACTGCCACTTGGTCTGACAGCCCAGTAGTGCAAAATTTATTGGCACCAACTGTCCATTTTCTCATTGTCCAAGAAACTGACATCCTTTCAGATGGGTGAAAACTAGCTTAACCTCTTCATTGACAGTATATGTCAGGTGGAAACAGATTAGGGATGGGGTGGCTGTAAAGGCTGATGATTCATCAGATAACTGCAGTCTATAAATAAAAGTGTCTTAAAGTTATCAGCTTTCAGTAGTGTGCTCAGATTAGATCTATTTGCCTCAAGAAAAATGCAAGCAATCTATTATTTTTCTTCAAAGGGTGATTGAAAGGAGCTTGATGCAGGTTCTTACACGGAACAGGTGTTACAATCTCGTCTTCAATTAGTGCAGTCTCTTTGAACCCTGAATAAATATGCTGTGTAAGCTTAAAGTATTTAAAAATAATAAAATTCAGAAATGCATGCAGCCAGATGAAAGGCCTTTTACTTGCTGATGAAGAAAATGTGAAATTAGTAGTTGGTAAGGTTGTTACACAGTAATGCTGTTCCTTCTGCCAGTTTGGATGTATCTACCAACCTAAGGGGTATTGTGATATTTTTGGAAATAGCAGGTGAAATTAGCATGCAATTGTTTTAAAACAATTCAAAACAATTCAAAACTGTTCAGTGTGCAGTCTAATTCTGCATTGTATGGTATATTTAGTGACACATATGAAGTCTGTCAGCCTGGGATCCTTCCTGAGTTGCCAAAATTTTAGTTAACAATTCACACAAAATCTCTGGTTTTCTGTAAAGTACTTCCTTCAAATATCTTAAATGTTAATGACTTCCCTGTCAGGCAGCATTATAAAAATATAGCAGATCAATAGAGATTTTTTTCAGTGAATTCAGGCAGATGAGAGGCCAGGCCTGTAAAGATGCAGGGTAGATTTAATCCTGGTGCATTTAAGAGTATGTAGGGCTGGGACTGCACTGCTTTCTTACCTGTGTCCACGTTTGCAAGGAAAGTCACAGCCTGAGTAAGATGCCTTTGAAATGTATGGAAGGATTCAGGGGCCTAAGAATGGGAGCTCCAAGTGCTGGAGCTCTTGGAGCTCCCAAGAGTTCCCAAACAGTTCACAGAACAGAAAAGGTGAAGAAGGGGCACTGCTCTTCTCTGAGGTTACAGAGCCTAACAGTGCTTTATGGAGTGTTTTAGAATGAACTTGCCTCTTTCTTCTCCTTTGAAGTTGGTGGATCGAGGACTCGAACAGGCTGCCATGTCCAGTATGAATATCCTAAGCTTTAAGCTATAAATTGCACCTGACTCTCCTCAGTGAATGAACAAATAACTATTGCAAAGTAGAACCATGTCCTCATGAGACAGTGAGGGAGATCTGTCTCAATTCCTAGAAGATTAAAGGAGCTCATACAGCTCTTAAGAGATAATGAACTTCAGTTTTGGGCTTAGATCAGATGAAAACTGGCTGAAACTAGATCTTTCAAATCACTGCCAAAAGCTATATTGAACATAAATCCTTTTAAGAAATAACCCTAAATGTACATAATGAATAGTCCTAGAACTCAGTACTTTTTTAAAATTACATATATAATTTATATGTATTTTTGTACTTTAACAGTTTATAAAAGCTGACCCAAAGTGACCTGCCCAAACATGCAGTAGATCAGGGGACTGAACTTAGAAATAACAAGTGCCAAATTAGTACTGTAATTGCCAGACTCCTCCTTTCCTCCAGCGTTCAAGGAGGTCTTCTCCCTGCTATTCTCTGAGGCTCCTACTCTAATGTATTACTACCAGAAGAAAAAGGTTTCTGCTTAAGTACCACATAAGGTATTTTTTAGCATGACTAAAAAACCCCACAAACAAAAAAAAAAGCAGGGAAAAACCCAAACGAAAACAAAACAAAACCACCTCCACGTTTCTCCAAATGCAATTCTTGTAGAGTAAAACTTAAAAATTGGTCCAGTTTCCTACAATCTTAGGCTTTGGAGTCCTTGCTCCACTGAATTCAAGTGGAGAACTAGTAAGAAATTTTCTAGGAGTCATGATTTATATCACAATAGCAGCAGAAAGACTTGCATGGAATGACTGAGTCCCTACATTCTTCAAAAATACTATTTCCTCCTCTAGTACTATTTAATCAGGAGATGTAACTGAGAATGTTAGTTCATTTTTGTGTTTCATCTTGGATGCCTCTGCAATAATAGCCATCTTTAATAGGTAAAGCAAGGAATAAAAATAAATCTTCTTTGTTCTTTACAGGTATGACAAAAGAGAAGATGTTAAACCAGGAGACCAGTTGATGTTTTCTTACACACACATACTGATGGAAACAAATCCTCTTCAAATATCACATTACAAGACAACCCACAGGCCACTGGCAAATATACCTGGCATCAGTAAAATTGGGTTGAACCTTACTGCACTACCTCCTTTTACTTTAAACTTGAAACCAAAATTAGTACTGTTGGAAAAACTTCCTCTATCATCTTGACTGTGAATTTTAAGTAAGTTTTTTGATGTGCTTTTGCTGATGATTGAACTATATAAGACAGCAGCAAATTGTCATTCCAGCACTGCAACTCAGCTTCTGTGGAGAGGCACAGAAAATCTCTGTACCAATTGGTATTTAGCTCCGTCCTGTTTCTTACAAATAATTCAGTGCATTCCTAGTCAGTATATGCTCAGCATGCTGAGTTGTATTGTTAGATATGTTTGAGAGAGGTTGCCTACAAGTTTAGTGGTATTAAGTAAAACCTGTCTACTTGGTTTGGTAGTCTGTTTCATCATGTAGCACAGGTATGTCCTAATTGTCCTGTGTAAGATACAAAACCAGCAGGTTTGTGCTAGGGCAATAATTTGGTATGTAATCTGTGTGTGCAAAGATGTATTACTTTATGTATCTGCAGGATTGTAACCCCCTCAGCTGTCAGATTGCCAGTGTGAAACCCAATGGTGTTATAAACATAGGAAAGCCATATTCATCCTTGCTTCGTCCTAATACCTAAGTGTGCCCTGTAGGCTACCAAACTAATGAAACATTCACTTAAAAAGCAGTTGGACCTCTTGACAAGCACTGCTCCATAACAGATTTGAGTACTGAGGATGATTATCTTCATTCCAGCAGTTCATGAAAAAGCAGTAACTTGGATTTCCTGGGAAAAATAATCTTTAAAATATTTTTTCCCCTCTTCTGCTGTAATGGTATCTTAATTTTCAGTGTAAAAATTACCTATGAAAATGCCCACTTTAAGATACGTGCTGTTTTCCTTTTTTTTGTTAAGTTTGGAAAGGAGTACTCTAATGTGCCATGTGCTGCATTATATAAACTAGGGTAAGATTGCATGCTCTGTAGTTTCTTTATTAGATGTTTTTGTTAAGGATGTCTGCATAGATTGCTGAATGGAACAAACAAAAAAGGTTAGAATTCTGGTTAGCGCCAGTTGTAATATGCCAGAATTTCCATTAGTGTAAAATGTCAGAATCATTGAAAGTATCATGGGCAGAAAACTATTCCTTGCTGACTGAAAACTTGAGTAAAATATAATTATGGAATAAAGTGGTTTGGTTTTTTTTTTGGTTTGTTTGTTTTCTTTTTATTCTTAAATTTGCTTGATTCAGGAACTACCTTTACCTGTGTAGTTTCAGTTTTTAGGACCATGTTTTCTTTTTGTAGTCTAGATTATGTATCAGTGGAACTGATCTGGTGGGGTGGGGCCTGCTCCCTCGAGGGTGGCTGTTGTTGCCCAGGCTTCCTTGGCCTGAGCAGATCTGGCAAAAGCAACCTGCAGAACTTGTTGGTCCAGTCTCTGGCCGCTCTTGAAATTTAAATCATTCAAGTATTATCTATTTGACTTGTCTTTGGAAGAAAACCTAGCTTCCTCCAGAGCCAGTTTGAACATCAAACAATTCACTAGACAGAAGGAAATACATGTGCAAATCGCTGCAAATTTGGAACCACACAAAGGCAAACTTTTAAGGATGTAGGTAAGCCTTCATGTTAAGGCTAATCATTTACTTCATGTAACTCCCCCACATGGAATCCACAACTCAAGAACCCAAACTAAAATTTATCTTGCCCAGGTGTATACAAATGTCTGTGTGGTTGCTCCAGCTTTCCAAATCCCTGGCTGTCAGACTCTCTGCAGGAACTTGCTTCTATCAACTACAGAGAAAAAACCTAGGGCCATTGTGCTTGCAGAATAGGCATCTCAAGCTGTTGTCTGAAGTGGCAGTGAAGATGTACACACGAGGCATTTGAAGAGTTTCATCTTGCTGAATTTCATACTTACATCATAGAATCCTTCCACAGACTTTGGTGTGTGGGTGCTACCTGTGGGACTTAAACCGGTGATGGTGTTCAGCTGTGGAGCTCAGGTTTTCTGCTGTTCACAGCCTCATCACCCATGGAAATAGAAGCAATCAGCTCAAACTGGGCTTTTACTCTGTTTAGAGAAAGATAAAATACCTACAAGGAAACAGGAAAGAGATACTGGATTGCAGTTTTGAAGAGTGTCTGAAGTTTATTTGTGTCCTGTTACATCTTGTACCTCCATCTGTGGTTATTGAGAGTGCTTAGTTTAAAAATCTGCAACTTGAGTTTTGTAGTTAAAAGGGGTAGATTGTGACCCAGGCAGTGCATGGAGCAGCACAGTACCTGTGGCTGTATGACCTCTGTAACAGCATGTATCAGGGCAGGTTTAAGCTGGATTATGGGAAAAGGTTCTTCACCCAAAGGGTGGCTGGGCACTGAACAGGCTCCCCAGGGACGTGGTCACAGTGCGAAGCCTGACAGAGTTCAAGGAGTGTTTGGACAGCACTCTCAGACACATGGTGTGCCTCTTGGAGATGTCCTGTGCAGGACCAGGAGTGAACTTTGATGATCCTTGTGTGTCCTTTCCAACTCATGTATTCCTTCCTGGCTATGATTCTATGGGTAACTGCCTCAGACACAGGCCATGAATATCATGGTGGCCCTCACTTGGAATAAGCAGAGGCAGCTGGCAAACTGGGATGAAGATTACTGCAGTTTTTCCCTAAAGGCTGCTTGAATAAAACAAGCAATCCATGCAATAGAAACTAAAACCCTCTCTCCTTAAATTAATTTTCTCGTCTCCAACATCTGTGTTGCCTTTCTTTAGCTCCGCAAGAACAACAGAGCTTATTTTCTCCTTTCATATAAATTAATATTCAGAGTACTTGCATGGAAGAAAAAGGTGAGTTTAAGTTCCCTTAAATACAACAAGGCATAAAGGAAGTCTCCTGCTCCTTCTACAAACTTGGAATTGAGGTAGTACAAGTTCTGCATTTGGGTGACTGCATTAGGAGGAAGCGTCAGGTTAGAGAATGAATGGGGCAGGTAGGAGGACAGTGACTGAACACTTGGGATTTTTGAAGGGACTTTAAAGTAATAAATTTCTCATGCTTATTTAAGTTCTTAAAAGAAAAATACCTTTTGACTTGACTGATTACAATAAAATTCAGCTTAACAAAAACAGAAATAAGGTGAGCATGTTGAATTAACTGAAGGTTGAATTAACCTGAATAAAGCATAAAGACAGATAGTACAGTTAATCTATAATGCTGATATAGAATGAGATTTATTTCAGGGTGTCTTGTTTAAACTCCCCCAGGGTCAAATGTTGTGTAGCATCATACATTGCTCTTTAATTTTGACTTAATTTCTTGGAAGCAATGCTTGTTCCTGTAAAAAGTCCAACATATTATTTGGACAAAAATATGTCACCATGCCATTTCACTTGAAGAAGGTGAATAATCAGTATCTTACAGCCTGAGATGTAGGACATTCTTGTTATAAAACTAAATAAAGTAATTGCATGAAAAAAATGTTGTGGAATTGCCAATAGAGGACATTTCTGGAAGCTGAAAGTAAAAGCTGCTTCAAAATAAAGGTGAACAGATGACTTGCATCAAGAATCAAAATAACTAAAGATCAAGGAGCAACTTCCAGTTCACAAAGTCTCTTAATATCAAGAGCTGGAAAAAATCAGACTATATTGATCTTACAGCTGCCCTAAGTACTTGCTATGGGTCTTTTCTCTTGATCTAAATTGGGATGAGGAGACACGGAGAATGGTTGTATTGGATCTGACATCAAATACATTTTTCTGCTACCACTGAGGGAAAAACAGAGCACATCTCAGGTTCTAACCTTGTTCATCCATCAGAACACAACCTCAATGCAATCTATTTGTGCAGTGCATTCTGAAACACTGAGCACACTCCTTTTTCTTGCTCCCTGGCTGTTTCACACATCCCCTTAGTGAGACAGGTTACACATTCAGAACAAAGCTTGAGATTGTGCCGCTGCTCCTGCAGTTACAGTTGTTCCAGGACCATTCTTATTTTCCTGGATATTTCTAGTTCTTCTAATGTTAAGAAACTTGGAAATGGATATGAGTTCTTAGCATTGGTTTGCTGTATCAATTTCAATGCAAGAGAGAGTGTTTCCCTTGCATCTGACAGCCTTTTTTAGTAACTTACACAGAAATCCCAGAAATCATAGCCTAATGTTGCTTGCCTTTACTACATGTGCTCAGACTTACATACTCCCATTCTAGCACCACCCTCAAAGAGCATTCCTTCATAGCATTCGAAGGCTCTTTCTTGTACAAGCGACTTCACTTTCTGTTTGCAAGAAAAGAAGAAAACTTTTCATCAAGCTGAGCTTATCATTGATGTAAGCAAGAGTGTTTAGCCACAACTGTCTCAGTGAGCTGCTTACATAATTAGTCTCAACTATGCCAAAACTAATGTGAAGAGGCTGTTAAACAGTGAGACATGAAATGCATCGCTATCTGCTGAACACATGACACCAAAGATTAAAAGGATATTTGCAAAAATTCCTTATACTAAATAACAAATATCTCTACAAAGGTTTTCTTCATTTCCTATTTATATATGTAGGATTTCAAAGTGTAACTGGTCCATTTTGTATGCAGCTACTTATTTTAGATCAGCTCTTTAGATAACCATAAGCAACTACAACTACTTTTTGGTTGCTGATTTCAGACCTTTATGATAGAAAGGGAAGCCAGTGTTTCTTTTGAAATTCTACATCCTACTGTTATAGGCAGTCTTTCACCAATTCTGCTTTATTTCAGCTACAGCTGCCCGTGGTTCTGTACCAAGGCTTCATCTGTCAGTTTGTGCCAAGTATAAGGTAAAAATGCTGCCTGAAATGGAGTCCACCTTTTCCTTTAAAACTGCCAACTTAGGAAGCTGGAAGAAGGCACTGGTTCATAGATTAAATAAAAGAGTCAGGGACAGCTTAAGCAAAGATCCAGTCCTTAGAACCCAAGTTGATACCTGAGTCGGGGATATCACTGTGGTTACTATTTCTGGTTGGCATACTCATTTTATGAAATCACTTTTGGGTCAGCTTTGCAATAAAACCAGGAAGGTAAAGAATCACTGTTTCTTGTTGCTAAGAATAAAGTAAAAGATGAATATGTTTGTGTAACAGTAAAATGCTTAGTTTATAAAATATAAGTAATCTAAAACTAGAAAGTATAATTTGTTAATTGTATATTATATATGTGTGTGTGTCTGTGTGTATTTAGTTTTCTTATGTTTGGAGGTAATGAAATGAAAATTTAATATGGTCAGGTCTGAATAATAGCAGGAAAAAAAAAGCTACTTTAAGGGAGAAATCTCAAAAACTGTAAACACCTACTCTGAGCTGTCATCAATTCAATCAATTACATCCTTACGCTGGTCTTGACACTGCTCTAGTTGAGATTTCAGTTCTTCATAAATTCAGAAGCTGATTTTGGAAAGCAAGGGGTTTTGGCAGTAAATGCTCACGGACTAAATTCTGCAAACACGTTTTCTTCCCTTGGACTTGGTGAGCAGGGAAAGAGGCCCCATATAAAAAGAAGCAAACGTGGGGGAAGCATTATCTTAGGTTTCTGAAGCATAATATACATCTCAATGCATACTTTCCATTATAAACCCTTCACAAGACCTGAGTTCTTTGAAAAGGCTGTTGCAGATCTCAACTTCTTCCCCTTCTGACCTTTATTACTACAAACTATTTTTTGTGTATAGTTGCCACACCTGTCTACTTTTAAAAGGAGCAAAAGCTTTAAGATTTTTATGATGACCAAGTATCATCTACACTTTACTTTCTATACTAACACTGAAAAAAAGTCTGCTTACTAAATTTATTTCTGAAGTTGCTAATGTACTGAAAGTATCTGTTTAAGTATCACTGTGGCAGGGTCACCATGTTATGCATCAGAGAACTGTTTGCTGTCACAGGGATTGGTGCAGGGCAATCTCAGGTTGATGAGAACTCCCACTATTTACAGCTTTGTCAGTCTAAGGGTAAGCACTGTAAAAATTGCTTTTTACAATTTTTAAAATTTTGGGGGGGTCTTCTCTATTACAAATATGAGAAGGGTTGTAAAACCCTAAAATTTTAGCAATCACTGAGAATTTACATTAAAAATAATAAGGCAAACCCAACATAAAACACAGTCACTCAATAACTTACCTCAAGCTTCAATGAAAGCTTTCAGCCCTTCTTTTGGAACCATTCTTTTCTGACAGGCAGCAATGCCTGATCTGAAGGACATGCTCCTATAATTCCTATAGAAGGATCAAGGCTTACAACTGAAAACAGCAGCTTTATGTTCTCAGTTTCCCTTATTTTTATTTATGAATTAAGTGCTTCAATTTTAAGGTCTTTTGGGCCTGCATATAATCTTAAAAAATTCTAACATAAGTCTTTAATTCATTCTTACCAAGCTGACACTGAAACAGTGTGGTCTTAGGAACTAAACCCTTTAAAAATCCAAATGCAACCAAAATGAAAAAGGGAAATCACAGGTATAAATAGCCTAACTTGATGAAATTTTACTTTTAAAAATAGTGACTAGTTCTTGTGTTCTCAGGATGTTTTGACAAAAAGCATGACTATACAATTAATTATCTGTATGACTAAGAAGCAGATTTTGGACTACAAAATGCCATCAGTACAACTCTCCACACAGGGAGTTTGATAGGAGCTACAGCAAAGACTCCCTTCAGAGGAGCCAAGATTCTTGAGTCCAGAGAGCTGTGATTTTCAGGTGAGCTTGTTCACTGCCAGCATTCCTCCTTGTTTGATGTGACTCCACAATGCTTTAAGTCACAGCCTGTATTTATGTTCAAGCCTTGAGTGAAAATTGTATCACTTGTTTATAAAGAAAAAATGTTTTTTTATCCTCTCTCCTCTCCACTGGTTTGGAGAGATTAAAAATCTCCTCTACACAGGTCAAGGTTATATTCACAGTTAAAATGTAGAAGAAAAAAACTGAGATAATAATTAACCACTAACCATTTAAACATGTTTCCCAATAAGCTGCTTCAAACTCACCTACTTCCAGCTACATATAAACTAGACCAAATTGTTTTATTACTGCAGGAAAAATGTGTGCTGTTCTCATTCAACTCTAGAAGAACAAAGAGATGCTGGCTGTTGATAGAAGTAAACATTATCTTTTAAAATACTGCAGGGAAAAAAGCAGTATTAGTCTTTCCCAAGTGCACTATGTAGTCATTTACTTAAATTGTATAGATATAAACATAACATGATGGAATAACACTTGAAATACCTGAAACTGTAAAATGTTTAGAGAAACAACACATGGAAACCAGAGCCACTTGGGAAGTAATTCAACCAATGTTCCTGAAGTTAAAACAGTTTTGGAAAATGAAAAGAAGCAGAATCCAGGCTCAAGTCCAAAGAGCTGAATGGAAAACCTGTCTTTTCAAATAGCTTGTTCTGTGGTATATTTATGATTACAATTGTTTGAATTAATTTTTAGTCAATTTAGTCTTAAATCCATCTGAAAATAAAAGGCAGTGTTGACTACCACTGGAAAATTGCAAATAAAATGTTTAATTTCAGAAACTGAGTTCACCATTTATAAATACACTAAAACATAGTAAATGCAAAATTAGATTAGGCATAGGTAGAGTATTTTAACAAAGCTACAACTTTTCTAAAAGGTCATAGGCAAATGATGACTTGTTTCCCAAAAATGTATTCAATGAAAACTGAAATTAAAAGATAAGTCTTTCTAGAGAAAAACTAAGGAGAATGTTCCTTTCAAATTAAAATGCTGGCTATTTTTTCCACCTTATTTGAAGCTTTAAGGGCTTTATATCCCACTTGCCTGATGGACACAACAGTCAGGAATCAACCCTACTACATAAAGTTCTAAGCAGTGCACCATATCCATAAGGCTATTACTGAAAACCAGAAGATCAGTTATTTCTGTACTAAGAGCTTTAAGAAAGGCTGTTCTACACAATTGAAATTACATTAGGAGTAAGGGCTCAATTTTTACAATAGGGACCTTATAGTTTTGATGCACTAAAGATTAGAAAAGGCTTCAGAATGACATTTAGAGTCTTCCTGGTAAGTTTCTTGCCTTTTTTGTACACAGCATTAAATAACAAGCATTAATTCACAAACTTTGAGAGAACTTCCAAAGACCTTTTATAAATACCCAGAATATTTCTGTAATTCACTTAAAATGTAAAGCCTGAACAGGAGAACCCAGAATGGGAAGTTTTACTACCGAGTGCTGTATAAGTGACTTTCCATCTCATGTTAAATTTAAGATTTATTTTCAGATATTAAGTCAACAGTCTCCTGTAAACACATCTTCCTCAATAACTCTTCTTAATCCTTTAAGTACTTTAGGGCTTGCAGTTAAAAACATCGTATGATAAAAAGACAGCTTGAACCCCATCTTTCACGTACAGCTTTCTTTTGACAACTACAAAACCTGTTTTCTTGCAATTAAAGCAATGTTCAACTAAAATACAGTACCTGGTTTATGGTTTTTACATAATAATTGAATAAAAAACTACAGAATAGAACTGTTTACATCTTTTTTTTTCTTTTTTTTTTTTTGCCATTCTATTAAAACAAATGACTGAGCTTTTAAAAGTTCATTTACAATTATGGATTAAAACCTACATAATTTTGTATAATTTGACGAGACAGGCTATCTCTAGTGTGAACTTTTAAAAAACATATATACAATATCTGGCCTGAAGTACTATGAATAAGGCACATGTAGACATATTGAAAGCTGAAAAAAATGAATCTAAAATTTGGAATTATAGTCACTGATTAGATGTCATACATGGCCCCTACTGGAGCAATTTAAAAATCCAAGTTATAGATATTAATATCCAGTGAGCAACAATAGATTTAGTCTAGCAGTTTGTTCATTAGTTTCAATACTGGAAGTATATTAAAGGAAGATTCACTTTCAAAAAGATAAGCTTTTCGAAGTGTTCAATCATTAACCTTGACTGACTAAAGTTGTTGCTTTCATTGGATGTATTGAACAATCTCTCTGAAGGAACAATGCTAGGTGGACAACCCAAGAACCTGACAGCCAATTTTGACAGTACTGGCCAAGATGACTTTTTAAAGTTCCAGTAAGTTAGAGGATCACAGTTATGCTCAAGCACTTCTTCCTCCAAATAAGAAAGCACCATTTCCTCTGGTAACTTTGCTCTCTCTTTCAGGTCTTTTGTTTTCTTCATGTCACCCATGAGTGACCAGAGATTATCTTCCCCATAAGAATTTGTAGATGGTGAACCTATATCACATCCATTGGAAACAGGTTTATCATCATCTGAGGTAGAACTCATTATTTCCAGCTCCCTGATTAAGTCTTGTTTATATTGTTCAGCCTCCTCTTCTGTAAATAACGATGTTTTATACCGGGGATCCAGAAGTGTAGCAAAAATGTACCTTGGATCATGAAGTGTGGAGGACAATCTGCTCACCATAGCTTCTTTCAAAGATTTCAGCATAGTATCTATGCCCATAGTTTCCTCAAAAAGCATTTCTATTTTCCTGTTAAGTATATGAATCATTGGAATCACTTGGCTTAGAGTAGACATGTGTGTACTCATCTCCCTACTTGCAGCTTCGAAAGGTTTGAGAGCGTGACACACTGACTGCATGACTTCCCACTGATCACAGCTTATCAGCTCCCGGAAGCTGCACTCTATTGACATTTCATCAATTGCTCTTTTCTGTTCAATAAGGCGTTCAAGCATATGGAATGATGTATTCCACTTGGATGGAACATCTTGTATTAGCTGATGCTGAGGCAACTCATACTCTTTTTGCAGCTCAGCTAACTTCTCTTTTGCTTTTGCTGACCGATGGACGCGTTCACAGATCTTCCTTGCAATACTAAGCAAATTCTGAACCATTCTCTGGCTTTTAATAGCCTCATTTACAATTACATTAACAGTGTGACTAAAACATTGTACACTTGAGTGATCACCTTCATTTAAAGTTTTCTCTATGCTCTGATTATCAGTAACAGTAATCCCAATCTGAAGTCCACTTGAAGTAATCCACGTTTCCCACCAGTATTCTAGCTGCTTTTGAATACTGATTCCATTGTAGTCGCAGTCGATCTGTGATACATTTAATAGCGCTGAACAATGGTAATCCTCACACTGTGGTCGAAATGAAGACTCAAATGTTACCCAGTGAGCAGTCAGGGTTAGATATTCTCGTGTTTGGTTGCTCATCCATATTCCAGATGTAAAATGGATCACTCCACTTTCAGCTTCTTTAAGATGTGAAATAATTATTTGTTTTACGTTATCATACATATCTGGAATTGCTGTCCTAGAAAAGTAAGATGGAGAAGGTAAAGAATACTGAGGTTGCAAATATTCAAGCAGCCTGTTAAAGCCAATGTTGTCTACAAAAGAATATGGCTGAAGGTCAAGTGCAATCATTTCGGCTACAAGACTTGTGATTTTTTTGGCAACTGGATGAGAGTCACAAAACTTTTCATTGGTTTCGTCAAAATTTGAAGATGCTAGTAATTCTGTGCGGAGTGGCATGTGATTATCCGTAGATGAGGATAACACTGGCTCTGGGACATCAGTTTTCAATACATTGTTATGGAACCGCTGCAAATGTCTTAGAAGGCAACTCGTGCCTAGGTTTGTTGGCTTTTTCCCCCTACTTATTATACGTCCACAGTGTGTACATATTACTTTTGTTGAATCTGCAGAACAAATTGAAAAGTGATTCCACAGTTTTGAGGTCTTCTTACTATTAACAGGAAATATAATTTGATTATCATGTGTAACCATTGTAGGCAAGTCAGTCAACTTTGAGGATGAACATTCTGCAGAAGCCAAGGTGGCATAAGGTGAATTTGCCAAACTCACATCGAGAAAGCTCTTTTGGTTTCCGATTACATCAGGATGGCGTCTATATAGGTGTCTCATTAAGCAGCTTGTGCCCACATCTCCTTTCTTACCACGACTTATCATACAACTGCAGTATCTACATACTGCTTTTAGACTGTCTGCAGGTGAGAGTGAAAAGTGGTGCCAGACTTCTGACTTAAGCCTTTTCATAATCCTTTTATTTTGCTGAAACACAGCAGTAGGTTCAAATATTAGTGGACCTAATCCCTCACACTGTTTTTCAGGAGATGAAACAAAGGAGACTTCCCCTATATCATCAGAAGATGACAGCATTGAGTCTTCCACTAGAGTATCTCCAGAAGTGAGATTAGTATGGATGTCCTCGGAGATTCTGTCTGGAGAAGAGGAAACAGAAGTTGGTTCTTTCATTAGTTTTCCAGGAGAGGATGACATAGAATTCAGATCACTGTCTGATGGTAGTAAAGAAGGCAAGAGAGTAGGTGGTGCAGTGTAGAGAGGTGGTATGCTGGTACCACCTCCATTCTCTTGCAGGACAATGGAACGATGGGCTCTCCACATGTGTCTTATTAAACAACTCGTTCCTAGGTCTTTTCCATTTTTTCCTCTACTGAATTCATTCATGCAGTGGATGCAAACAGCTTTAGAATTATCTAGAGGTGACAAATAGAAGTGTTTCCAGACAGCGGATCTCCTTCTAGAACCTGATGCACTCTTTGGAATTACAACTGTTTTTTCTGCTACATTCTCAACAGTGTCATCATATTGGTTGTTGGCTTGCTGTGGAGATGAACCAACCATGGCTTCTTCTTTGCTGCACTTTTCAGAGACTGAGAGGTCTGATATTTCTTCAGAAGAAACAATAGAAACAGATTCCTCAATTATTCGATCTGGAGATGGTATTTTAGAAGCCATTTTCTTGACCAGTTTTATGGGGGATAACATAGAACTCAGATCTCCAACATCTGCAGACTGAGGTGGCAGCAATAATGTAGATGAAGAAAAGGAAGATATACCTGGCATAGTTCCATTTTCTTGAATTAGTACAGTGGGATGTGCTCTCCTCACGTGTCTCATGAGACAACTTGTACTCAGGTCCTTTTCATTTTTACCCCTGCTAAATTCTTTCATACAGTACATACATATTGCTTTAGTGCTATCTCTAGGAGATATAAAAAAATGGTTCCAAGCAGGTGACTTTTTTCT
The DNA here is from genome assembly GCF_028551555.1 of Melozone crissalis. Lineage (NCBI taxonomy): Eukaryota > Metazoa > Chordata > Aves > Passeriformes > Passerellidae > Melozone > Melozone crissalis. Next base: position 10,657,503 of record NW_026535782.1, on the reverse strand, counting down.
GGAGCTTATGTTTCTGCTAGAAAGGAGGCTTTGTGTCACAGCTTCCATTGCTACATCATACAGCGTATTACTATACTGAGAAAAAAGAGATCCATAATCATCTTCATTTTCTGTAGACAAATATTTGCCAGAGTTGTTTGTAATGAAGTTCTTTTCTTTGTCTTCCTGTTCATCACTACTGTCTGCATGTTTGAAATCATCTTGTTCTGTCTTTATATCCGTTCTTTCAAGAGTACAGTTAATGCTGTTGTCTTCTTGCTCTACTTTCAAGTTATTGATTTTACCCAATACAAAAGTATCATCCATTCCGGGGCAATCTGCTTTACTCATGTCCATGGATGACAAATTCTTGCCAAGACTTCATTTATTAATAAATATAGATAATTTAAAAGATTATTTAAAATTTGATTAAAATTATGTATCTTGTATACTGAATGTAAAACAAAATGTGTGCATATGTTAAAATAATCTCTAGTTTATGAATTCCATGTTGTGCATAAGCAAATATAATTAGTGATGAAAATGCATTTAAAAATTATAGACTTAATTAATGGAATCCCATTTTTTTTCCCAGGATCAGGACATTTCAGGTCATAGATGAATGTTCTCAAAGACAGCTACTGCTAAATGCTTCATGTTGTAGATATAATCCTAAAAATGGATGTTCTATTTTCTTGTTGAAGAAAGCCATTCTGTTCATCTTGATTGGGCAACTGAGATTCTTTCACACCATCTACAAAAAAAAAAAAAAAAAAATCAGAAGACAAAGTTGACTAAGGCACATTAAAGAACTACAGTAAAAGTGACATTAAAGCAGGCACTAGGTATTCTGCATGTTTTGATTTTTCTTCTCTTTTGAGATAAAAACAATTCAATGTACTATTGAAAAAAAAAAGGAAAAAGCCCAACATTTATTCGATACATTTATTGTGGGAAAATATGTGTCTACATATGCAGCTTTGGTTCACCTTGGACAAAGAGAGTCCAAGCATCACTTTCATATTTGCTCACACATACCTGTGCCTATCCTACATCATCATTCAACCACTGCACGCACACATATACCAAAGTACACACGCATCTAAACCCAAATACTGCATAGGTGTCTATATCTACTGATATATATGAACACAAGCAGGCATTTAATTACACTAACACAGAAATATGTCCTTAAATTCAAATGTGGTATCACAGTCCTGTACATGTGAGCCCACCATTACTGACAGCAGTCTTTAAAAAGAAAACAAGTAACTTCTATAAGGTTGTTCAGCATTGTCACACTAATCACTCTGCTTCTGACTATAGTCACGCATTTGTGTTCATGCCATAACACTGCCAGACAACAATATGCTATAGACACAAGCTCCTTTTAAAGTTTCCTGATTAAAAACTGAAAAGTTTAATTTAGGACAACCAAGCGGTATAAACGCCATACAGACAGAGGTCTTCCAAAAGTGTAGCAACATCACTCAGAAGCAGACACACAGAGCTGCATATGCTGGTGCCTCGTGCTGCACTGCCAGCTCAAGTCCCTCACATGCCCAAAGGTTGCACTAGAAAGCCCCTTTACAACAAGACAGCTAATTTCAGTTGTGAGTAAACATTATTCACTACCAATTCCAGTACAAAGAGTAGGTTTTTGCATATAAAGTTGCATACAAAGGGGCAACAGCTGCCTCAAAAACTGGAACAGAGTAGTCCCTCACAAATATGAAGAAGCTGTCTGCATTTATCAGTCACTTTGTTTTGCACTGAACTATATTAGAATTTTAAATGTTGCCAAACCCTTTCTCATTTATTCTTCTGTGTCATTAATGCAGCTATTGATGCCTTCATTCAAGATAACAAACATTTCTGGCCATTACATTGGTGATGCTACACTACGCACTGCAATTTTTGCAAACTAAATTTTATGGAAGTCTGTCTCCACAGCTGAAGCCAAAACAGAATTTTAAATTATTTTAAACATTTTCCACAACTTTTATGTGTTCCTAAGACACAGGCAGAATTGGGGTGATTCTTGGGGTGTCTTGTGTAGGGCTAGGAGTTGGACTTGATAATCCTCATGGGTCCCTTCCAAATCAGCATATTCTATGATTTCAGCAATGGTAAAATGAGCCACAGCCACAAAACACATTAAAAAGGCTGTTTTTCACACTGACATTTCCCCCCCTGTATCAAGATCAATGTCATGTTAGCTTTGTAACCTATTTTAACTAATTTTTCTCTGAAGTTTGTTAGCAAGAGAAACTAGAAACATTCACTTTCTGTGGATTTCTGATGTATGGAAAGCCTATCATTGTGATAACTTCCTTTTTTTTTCCAGTGCAAGGGAAGGGGCAGGGAAAAGGAGGGGCAATGGTCTTACTGCAGCTGTTTTAAGAGAAGGGAGATGAAGCAGTCAGAACACGCTAACAGGTAGGGAGCAATTCTGCTTTTCTTTCTGTGCGAGTTTTAGTACTTGTGCCTTTCTTTCTTATTCTCAGGGGAAAAAAAAAAAAATCTGTTCTCAGTACCAAAAGACATGAGGGTTGAGCATGAAAAATAATGAAGGGAAAGACTTGAAGAAAAACCTTAGATTTCTACAAGAAATTTACATTACACAGGACTTTCCCTTGGCTTGTGAAATCACATCAGAGAACAATTCTGGCAGCCAGACTAAATTTACATGACTCAACATAAAATTGAATGAAACAGAAATTAGTGATCACGCACATACTGATGATATGGGACGTATGTGGATCTGGGACAAGAGACAGAGTGTAACAGTCAACTTTTTAAAACAGCAATCAATTCAAGATGATTTTTTTGTTTCATCTTTACTTTGATCTAATCTGTGAATTTGGAGCTTGTACTGCAAACAGGAAAAGCAAGAAAATATAATAAGATGTTGTGACTTAAGATCACAGAATAGAAAGCAAGTGGCTTGATGCAGAGCTTACAGAACATAAATTATGCATGGAGTGCCAAGTTACAATAAGGACATGACAGATTTCTAGCTAGATACACACAAAATAAATGTATATATCCACTGGCATTGGGTTCTAATGAAGCTGTGTGCAATTTCTTTGCTCAAAACAGGTAATCACATCTTTATCCTGTGATTCCTGTAATTTCTTAACAACGAAAAACCAATTCTAGGCTTTAAACAGAAAAATCTGCAGAACCGATTTAACTGTCCCTGTCCTGATAAGCAGTTACTGCTTAACACAGTGAAGCTTAAAGTAGCTGTGATGGGAAGATCTGAAAACCTGATAAATAACACCAGTTGCAAACTTTATAACCAAGCGTAACTAGATTGACATTCATTAACAACACATTGCCGGTGGTTAAGTTCTTAATCATTATCAGCCATTATCACTACATATTCAAGCACTTAGGCCCTAATCACCTTATCCTAAATTAGCTTTGAGTACACAATACCACTGAGCTGATGCCATGTAGTTAAATACTGATGGCTGTGGTCTTTGACAGTGTTATTTACTGAGGTGAGGGAGCTGTTGGGACTCTGAAGCAGGAACAACGGCGATAGACTTCTTTCTTCTGTATGTCTCCTTGCTGTCACTGTGTCTTTTTAATAGTCATACTCTCCTCCACCAAAAAAATGTGGGAAGCAATCTCATTTGCTCCTGACCCTATTATCTTCATTTCTTTAGGACAAAAAATTGTTCTTGGTCCACCAGAAATCTTTCCTCATTATTCTGTATCCTTGGTTTCTGATTGCAATTTTTACTGCTTGAATTGTTGATTCACATGGTTTTTGTCCTCCTTTGTGCAATTAAACCTAGGTCTCCCTTTGCAGCTACATGTTATTTCTATATATATGCTTAGCTGTGAAAATGCCTGCAGGCTGTTAACAGAGTTATGCTATTAGCAGTGTTAAAAAGCACTTACAGATGGTGGTCAGTTACACTATTTTAGTGTACTTATGACTGAATGTAAGACAAGAAAAAACTATTTATATCCTGTCCACTCTATGGCTGTTATTAGTCTCTGGCTACATAGTATGTATTTTTCTCGACCTTGTTGCTGCCTTCTAGAAATAAACAGAAATAGCTGAGATTAGAGGAGACAATCACTTCCTGGGAAATCCCCAAAGCTGAATGCCCCTTAGAAGATTCTGAATGTATTTATTTTCCATTTTCTTTCAAACAACTAAGAATTATTTTTTTTTTGCTTTGAGAACTGGCCAAATGGCAGAACTCAGAGGGCTGCAATCAGCAGAGCAGCCTGGTTAGAGGAAACCTAACTAGAACCAACCTGAAACACAGCAGGGACCATCTGAAAACAACGAAAAACTTTTCTTTTGACAGTGACAGAGCATTGGAAGTGGCTGCCCAGAGAGGTTGTGGAGGCTCCTATGGAGATATTCAAAACCAGACTGGACAAAGATCTTGTCCAGCCTGCTCCAGCTGAACCTGCTTTAGCAGGGAAGTTGGAGTAGATTACCTCCAGAGGTGCCTTCCAACCCCCATCATTCTCTGATTCTGTTATGGTGTTACATCATGTAAAATTCAGTAAAGCTCCTTCCCTTCAAACACCCTTGCATGTCCAACTGAAAGATTCTTTAGAATACAGTCCCCAGAATACTAAGGGTCAGAAACATAAGGATGTTTTTCATCTCCTCCTCCCATGCCAACTCTATTCAGAGAGTCAGTCTGTTTTAATAAGAAACAAAAAAGGATGTTTTAAAATTTTATAGTCACCTAGAAGGAAGTATGAATTTGATTATGACCACATTTACATAGCTTATTTACACTCGGACCCAAGCTACTCAAAATTAAGGACTGCTGCTAAACAAACAGGATATTCAAGAAGGAAAATGTTTTCAAGGGTACAAAAAGCTATAGGCAGTCAGCTCAAAGTGATTTATGCTTTTCAAACCTCCACAATGAGATACAGAGACACCCTGCAACAAAACAATCTTCAAAGAAAATAAACACAACTAAAGAACAACTATCTACTCAAATGCACTACACTGGACTATTAGCTCCTGAGCAGCAGTTTGCTGTGGTAAGAAGCCTACACAACATTTTATAGGATTTTCCATTCAAAATGAGATTACTGAAAGCGTGCAGTGGTTGACAAGAAATGTCTGGAGAATGTGACTGATTCCAAGTGCCACAACAAACTGCCATGACCAGAAGAAATCACTGCTGAAGGAAGGAGGCAAAAAGTGAAACACTGTTTCAGAATTGCAGAGACATACGTTAACACACGGAGAAGTATGAAAACTATGCAAGAACACCCAACCATAAGCTGATTATTTTTTGTAAAGCAGAGAGTGGCCTGTAAGTTTCAAACCATTTTAGATTGAATAGTCAGGCAATAATCATGAACTTGATTATATCACAGAATCTTGATGGAAATAATGGTCTAGAAAAAATTGTTTAAAACAAAAAAAAAACTTACATTATTATTGAAGAGCATGTAGTGTAAATACAAAGACACACTTGCAAAATGCAAGGACAGTTTTTTTCAAAAAAGATGTGAAATGTGAAGACAGTGCAACTAAAAGCATTTACTAGTTTGAAAAAAAAATCAAAAGTAGTGACAGATTTTGAGCATAAGATCTACATAAAAACTCATTAACAGTAATTTGCACAAATGGATGTCAGTTTTATAATAGCATTAATCTTGTTTATTTTTGGAAATGTACAAGCATCATTAGAAATACCTCAGATCAAGCAATACAAGCAATAAGAAATACATACTTTAAGAAATTATTTGCTTCAAGTGCAATGGTAGGTACTTTGCTAATAAAGGAATATTTGCTAAAGCAAAATAATGAAACAAAACAGAAACACACACACAAAAAAACCCCTCAAGAATCCAGAGAATACACATCCAAAATCATAAACAAATCAGCAGAATATATTCGTATAAATTTCTAGTCCAGATGAACCTTACTGCTTTTCAAAGTTTTAAGTCCCTTGAAGAAGGAAAACTAAAACCAGTGCATTTTATCTATAGAAATTTCCTATGATAAAACATCAGTACAAGCTCACGTGTATGAAACTAGAGAGATTTGCAAGATACTGATCATTAAAAATGCAGAATTAGAAACGCAAAACTGGCATGTCAGTCACACTGAAACAAGGTGGGTCCTAGTCTCAAGGCTCACAGAAGCTCACAGGAATTGGCACAGATGTACAAGCATGAAGTAGAGGCATGCAACGGTTTAATCTTGAATAAAGTACAGAAAGCCAGGCTTAATAGAAGACACAAGTCATTCTGGACTTCATGGGAAGCATGATTTGTAGAGAACTGCTGGAAGAGAAAAGCATTACTTTTAAGTCACCTGAAAGGCAGTAACTGTTGTGGTTTTACAAAGGTTTCCTCTCTAACTTGTAAAACAATCTCTCACATCCACAACCCCAAATGCTCCATCTGGACTCAAAGGAATGAAGTGTGGAAACAGCATCACCACAATTGAACACTGCTCCTTGTTGACATGAACAGTCTTCTGTGAGCTCCCCCGTGCACTCATGCTACTTGTCAGGACACAACTCAGAGACCTCTGATTTGCTGAGGTATAAAGATCGCTCATGTCCCTTCATGCTACTGGAAAACTCAGGGCTTGGTGTAAGCTGGGGCCTAAGTCAGTCATTGCAGGCAGAGAAAAAAAACAAGGTGTATAACAGTCACCATCACACTCTGAGTACTCTAATTACAAATGGAGGAATTTAGCTGAAGCAGAGACTGAAAAGATAAAAATAGACACTAAATCTAAATATTCCCCTTTTTCTTGCCTCCTGCCCCTTGCCCCACAAAACATCAAATAATTTTATGGTGAGCACAAATTATTTTAAGCAGTAAAACAGATCTGCTAGGGCAAAGTTATACTTTTCTAGTTTAGTGGACTCTTCTCTATGTTTTCTATTTTCCCCACCACCTCTAAATTTATAATACTTCAAGAAGGTAACAGCTCAGAAGTGAAAACTTTAGTAATTTGACTATTGTTAAACGGACAGTGTTGAGTTAAAATGAAACCAGCACACAGAAAACACTGGACAAACTCAAACTCCTCAAATTTAGCTTCTTACTCTTGAAAGATGTCTTTATTTGTACAGCTGTTTTCTTCTCTTGTTGCTGTAAACATGGGAAGTCAATGGGATGCTGTTTACTAATAATTTTCAAATAGTCCCTGAAACCTCAGAAAAGATTAAAAACTAAAAGATCCAGCTTTGTACCAGTATCACGACTCAAACTCTACATCATCTTGCAACCCAGTGTGCATGCCAGCTCTGCCTGCACAAAACTACACTGGCTCATACTCCAGTGTGTAAAAGGTTGAGATTAATTCATGACAATGGTAAAACTGAAGACAAACAATATGATTTCCAAATTAACATAATTAAAAAAAAACACTTTGGAACAGAGACAAAGTGGAAATGAAGATATATTTTTTAAAGCAATATTTATTTAAAAAAAGAAGATCCAGTTCTTTATTCAGTTCTTACACTCGCATATCCTCAGTCATAAAACTTCTTAAAAGAATTGAGATAATGCTTTTAAAATATAGCACATTACTATTATACAATATTATACATTTCACATTAATTAAAGTGTGATAGAAATAAGGATGTTCAAGTTAGCATGTATGTTATTTAGACTGGGCTGACAGTTCTGGTATCCCTGTTTAGTGGTGTAGAGCAGGATGCTCAGCCTGGAATGTTGTGAACCAACTTGAACAATGCCCTTTGCAAACCTACAAGTGGTAAATGAAGAAGGGACCACCATGCTGCTTTTGGTGTTGAATAACGCTGAAACCAGCCTGACTCATCAGTCCCAAAGCTAAACATCCTGATAGTGAGATGAAGGTGTGGTAGATCTGTTCCTGGATAAACGAACAAACAAGTGATACTACTGATAACTTGTCCAAAGCTGCTGAGCTGACACAGATGGAAACTTCTGACCTGACATCTTACCATCATCAGTCACTTTATAATATAAAAGCTCAGTCCCAATTTTTAATGCAGGGTTTTCTGACATAAGACTTCTTGGAGTGTATGTATGGAGATTCTTCCCCTAAACAGGTAATATCCCTCTAGGTTACTCCTCTTACTCCTTGAGGCTGAGCTAAAGAGATTTGCCCAAGGTCATTGTTATGGGTGAGTAACATCAATCTACTTAATTGTTTTGCCAGCTTTGTTACAACTGCTTCAGTACAGCTGCTTCATAGTGCACTATATTATAATAGTTGTTACAGTTCCTGCACTGTGTAGGAAATAATTCTGTAAATTATTTATATCTAATCATTATCATAATACATCATATATGTTTATATAAATATATATGGTTTGCCATCTTTAATCCTGCAGGACAAAGTTGTGCGAAGGTTCAATTACACCTCTGTGATCCTTTAGACAAAACCAGTTGAAAAGTCTGGGGCTAGACCGGATCCAGCCACACCCCAGCTCCTCTCTGAGAAGGCGTTTGGAAAGCATGGAGGTCCTTCCTGCACCCTGTGACCCCACAGGAGGGCTTCTTTAACAAACTTTGAAGCTCCCATTCAGCTCAATGGGTTTTGTAAGCAAGCTCAGTACTCAAACGTTTTATCAGACTCAGCGATGCAGGCTCACTGCACAGCATGTGTAAGAATAAAGCAGGTGTCTGACACAGGTTACTGAGCCAAAGCTCAACCTTATTTCTGCAGAAATCAATCTTCATCACTTATCTGCCAATGTATTAAGCATATATCTATTTGAAGCATCATCCTCCACCACCTGGACTTAAGTAACACTCTTAAACATGTTAAAGCCCATAGCACAGAAATCCCCATTCCACACAGTTTTGAGCAGCATTTATCTTAAAAGTAAAATAAAAATGTAAAGCTACAACAACAAAACAATAACCCTGGTCAAAACAATATTACTCCAAACTTTTAGTAAGAAAACTAAGAAGAATGTTGCATTACCACCACACATAACATTATGTATCACTGGAATTAGTAGCACTATTCACACCTACAACCACCTGATAAGCCTTTAATTGTTGCTATTTTTTTTCCTTAGTGCACTAAAAATACCATCAGATCTCAAATGGGGCTATATTCCTTCTCATGTCCTTTACTAACTTCCCATTGCAGCACTCTGTAATGAAGGACAAAAAAAAACCACCCAGGTTCTACACATGCTAATAATTTGTCCCAGCTTCTACTAAGAAATTACTCATAAAAATCAGATCTATCACACTAAGTAAATCATGTCAACATTTGTCTAGGATCCAAACTGTCTCAAGTGTTGAAGTGTTACTAGTCATTATGAGGCATGCAATACTTGCAGGATATGTTTCTGAGCTATTGTTCACACCTACCAAATGTCAGATCTTTCATTTGTTAAAATGCCAATGTTTTAAGCAATAGTTTCATGAAAACTTTAAGCAGTATTTTCCCAAGCCTTACTCATCAGTTCAATGTTGTTACAGCAAATTATACATTTATTTTGATATTTTTATCCTTTATAATTTTGACAAATATCATATGCTGATATGATGGGGAAAATCTTAATGTTACAAGAAATAAGCTGGTTTTCTTAAGGAAAAAAAAGGGTTTTTTTACACAGCTGAAGCATGTATTGTTTGGTTTAGAGCATTTTTAGAGCAGGACATCAAAGCTGCTTTTAGTATCACATGCTGTACAATTTGGGGCTGACAGGAGACAAATGAAGGTTGCAGTAACACAGCACAAGGGTAAAATAGAGAAGATAAAAGTAAGAACAGAGTAGGAAAGATGCATCAGTATTACCACAGAACAGGAAAAGCACACAACCAAAACAGCAGTAACAACAAGTAAGTCAGAAAAGAATGAAAGGCAAAAGACTAAAGATTTACTCCACATTGCTAGAGAGCACAGCCTGCTTTCAGAAAAGCATCAGAAAATTCAAAGCAAAGCTCCTCTAACAACTCTCCTCTCCAAGTGACCAATTCTCTGCCCAGCCCATTAGACTCTTCTCTTTCTCTTCCCATGCAGCCCACAGCTGACCAAGTAAAAGGGACAGGATTAGGATAAGTGATTTTTCTACTGACTACTCTACCTTCCTAGCTTGCAACACAATAAAAACCATACACTTTTGTAGGTTTTATTTTTGTTAAATATCCATCTTTAAATCCAGTAAGACTGAAACTCCAAGCACTTTAAGGATTATTACAGTAAGAAATGAGGCACTTGTGAAGAGGAAAGCTGAATAGACAGGATGATGAAAAACATAAAAAACCAGGTAGGAGAGACACACCATGTTTTGGGTAGTTAGTTTTCTTGGAACTCTTGCTGAAAACATCCATGTAAGTAGAAAGTAGAAAAAGACCTCACAGAATGTAAACTGAGTCCTTTGCAGAATATCTTACATTAACCTGTTACAACTATAATTTTTCTGATATACAAAATGGAACTATTCAGAACTGTTAAACTGCTAAGACTACCATACAGCAGAATTTATTTTCATGCTAAAGTCTGAAGATATCTGTTTTAAAAACTTCTCAAAGCTACCAATCAACCAAATTCTGTGCTCACATTGATGTCAATTAGTTCTATGCCCTCACATAGTTTCAACAGTGCTATTGAGAGGCTTTCCATGATCTATATAAATAATATCTGTATATGTGTAACATGATATAATACTACGCTTCTATTAAAACATTTATATTCTGGAATGCTTGTGAACTCAAAGGAAGGTTAGAAAGAAAATGCAATTCATAGTACCCAAAACCACAAAAACATATTTTCAAGACTATGAACAGTATGAACAGAACTTCAGAGGGATTTTTTTAAACCTAACCTTAATCTTTCTTTTGTCACAAAACTTTATTTCAAGTCAGAAGACACTCAATATGGAAAAGAAAAATTCCTTTGGAAAACCATTTGCAACTGAGGGTACCTTCTTTCTTCCTCATGTAATAAACTGAAGAAGCATGTCTAGATTTTTTCTGAAGTAAGGAAAAGAACATCCCTTTACTAAATATACTAAATAAAATAGAAAACAACTTTCACAATACTATCCAAGGTAATTAAGAGTTCAGAAACACTCAGTTTCACCATCCTGCCAATGACTACAAGAACTGTAACAAAAAACAAGAGGTAACCTTTAAAACCAAGCTTCCATATCACATGCAGGCATAAGGCACATGCCCACAATAGGGGACAACATCTTATGCTTCTCTCAAGTATTTTTTGTCATTCTCTATTTTCTAAGTAAAGTGTACCTTCATCAGTAGCATCTGACAGTTTCACCTGAAATCACAGTTTAAAAAAACCAATTATCAGATCTCTCTCCCTCTCAAAACAAACCTTCCTATTCATGGAACAGGGGAGAGGGAGGGAGGGAGAAATGAGTGTGCACACCTCTGTATTCACTTGTCAGCCAGCCTGTTCCTAGCCTCCATGACAAGAGGTATTGTCCTTTTAACCTCTTTCAGAGATAAATTCTCTTTGTCTTCTTCAAGGTAAGGTGAGATTTTGCAAATACTTAACTGACTCAGACAACCAAGCTAAGGGAAGCCAACACTGTTTCCAGCAGCATCACACTGAGCACTAGCAGGAAGTACACTCTCCACCCCAAGGAGATAAATAGCTCCAATAGCTTCTTCTCCCAAAAGAAATTATTTATAGAAGAACCATCCTACTGCCATAGACAGATCTTAATTTGACCAAATAAGGTTTTACTCAAGGAGCAAAAAATACAAGAAATTTTAAATTAAGAATAAAAGTTTTTGTAGTACTTATTCTAACCAGTGCAGTTCATAAACTTTAATTAATGCAATGCAATTTGATTTTTAAGTAAGTTTTACGTAGTACATCTACATGGGTGTCCTATTCAGAGCAGGATCCACAACACTATTAGTACAAGAAAAGGTAAAGAAATGGATAACCCTTTTCATTCACTTTATTTCCATTATTATAATTATTTTAATAAACCTAATTTTTTCTGAGGAATAGAAAAAGGAAATAAAAACATTTAGAGAAAAGGATGAGGAATCTTCCTCTTCTTTATGAGCATCATTGTATTGCCTGTCAGAAATGGATTATGGTCTCCCCACAGTTTAGTAAGCCACCAAAGACAACTCAAAATCACTAAAAAAGGAAATGAACAAAACCTCAATTTCTCCTGTTTCCCAGTACCAAAGCAAGATTGCTGCTGACAGCACAATCTGCACACTGTTTGGCTCCTGAGCCACTCTTCCCACTGTTTCAGCAGCTATTAATGCAAGTCACAGCAAGTGACAACCTCCCAAGAAATGAGTTTTATATTCTTGTCTTTCAGGTTTTTTTTTTCTTCCCATCTGTACATACGCTCCCATATCATGCTTATCATGCTTCCACCTTTGATGAAGAATAAATAAGGGGAACCACAGAGTAAAAAAACCACAAAGTTTATATGATTGCCACAAGCTATGCCACATTTTAGCACTGGGATTTGCAGTCTTGACTCTTATATTAAGAAAAATTGTTGTGAGCTAGGAGCCAGTAGTTGGGTGTGAGACAAACAGGCAGCAGTGTTCACACTGCTTTGTTCTCTCCCAGGGCACATCTAGCACTACTAGATCCCTTTAACCAGCAATTAGATTTTCTTCAATGATCTAACTGCACATAAAAATTACTGTATAGCATATGCACTGAAAGATGAATTCTTACAGTGGATGCTAGAGGACTTAGAAAGGTAACACTGCTGACCTACCAAAATTCAAAATTTTGACAGAAAAGGTAACAGCAGAATCTTTGTTCTTAGGAGACTGCAGCTCTAGATAAGTATCTGTTTTTAGGGTACCCACTGTCAAGAGAGTGCTGCTTAAATCACAGATTAAGAAAGGATCTATCAGAACACTGAGCTTGCAGTCAACAATTATTTCATATACGACTATAAATGAAGAAATAGTTCTTGGAGGTACAAAGACCAGATACTCATTTTCATTAGACAGGTAGTACTAAGGTGGATTATTTTCATGGAAGGCATTTAACCTTGAAAGTCACAATGGAAAGGCACTTCAAGTATAATACACTACAGTGCTTGACATCATATAATGAAACCCTCAATGCATTCAGTGACCTTGAGATGAGTATAGTAGAATACAGCATTAACTACATGGAGAGTGAACTTTTGGATATTCTGGAAAAAAAACATTGTCCCTTTTGTCAGATTTCTTTACAGTGGTCTTAAACTGGCCTGGGAGGCTGGTACAAACAACTACTCTCTCCTGCTCTTCAGCTCTCCTCTGTTTGGAAAGCACTAGCAGCTCATTTTTGCTTGGACTGATGAAGAACAATCCACAGGCAGATTCAGTATGTAACAAAATCTCCCACTTCTTTTAGGTATGTGTCACCCTAAGAAAAGTTTCCTTCAAGGAATTAATCTAAATCATACTTTTAATATTCTCTTCCTACAGAGACCACAGTCTTACAGGGAAAGACTGTGTTAGGGTTGTTCAAAAGAGAAAGCTCCAGCGAGACTTTGGACTAGCTTTTCAAGAAGAGGAATTTGTAAGAAGGATGTGGACAAACTTTTTAATAGGGTCTATAATGACAGAAAAAGGGGTGTGGTTTCAAATGAAAAGAGACTAGGGTCAAACTAGATATAAGAAACAGATTTTTTACAATGAGGGTGGTTAAATGCTGGAACAGGTTTTCCAGAGATGCAGTAGATGCCCCATGTCTGGCAACACTCAAGGCCAGAGTGAATATTCAGCTCACTCTTGGGGTATGGGGCTCTGAGTGATATGGTCTAGCTGAAGATGTCCCTTCTCATGGCAAGGGGTTGGACTAGGTGGTCTTTAGAGGTCCCCTATTCTGATTCTATGACCCCAACAAGACTTCCAAGCTCAACATTTTCTCCATCTTAAACATTTTGTCCATCTCTTGCTTGCATGCATGTTAACCAACAATACATATGGTTTAAAAATTGAACTATTTTATTCAGGGCACAGAGAGGATGCGATAAGAAATGAAAACAAAGTTCTGAAACACTATACAAGAACAACATTTACTGTTACTTCACATACAAATGCTTATCTTCATAAGGACAATTTTTTCTTTATGGCATCTTACTCAGGAATCTCAGGCTTCCAAAAAATCTTTATTCAGAAGCTCAAACAGAATATATAATGTTTTAATATTTTCAGATGAAATCCCTAGAAGAAAATATTAAAACTAACTTGCTCAGTGAAGACAAAATCCGATTAAGACACCGGTAATTTGAGTACAGCATGAATGCAGCATCTAAGTTATCTCTCCTTTTGAAACGGTGTAATTCAGGGTAAGGATGTATATGTGCCAGCTGATACCACAGAGTAAGAGATGCCCCATAAATCATAAAATAGTTACTATTTCTGTACCATTCTAAAGATATCCAGGCTTCCAAACTTAATTTTTAAGGCTCAGGCACTCATACAAACCTCCTGCTGAATTATTAAGCTTCATACAAGTCACTGCACAAGTATACAATTATTCATTGCCTTTTTCCATTGTCTTCCTTTAAATTAATAAAAATAATGATACAAGACTCAAAACAAACAAGCTGCTCACTAGTTTATTGAGAAAAACAAACAAACTTACACATCTGTTCCACTGCAGGCAGGCGGCTTCATTTGAGGTTAAATACTTGCTACTCAAACTTAATGAGATGATTGTATCTAAGGAAAAGAAGAAAGTAATTACTTTTATTATTTTTTAAACACATTAACTGTCACAGTGGCGACTCATGGGATGTTTCAAATTTCTCTTTAGGTGACGGCTCCAGGAGCTGCACTTACATGACTCTCACCTTTTTTCAAATCTCTAGCCCTCACAGCTATCAAGAAAAACGAGACATTATCACTTCTAGAGCTCCAAAGCAAAATAAAAATTAAAAACATAATAAAAACCCCTCAGATGATTGCTAAGACAAAATTTAGAAGTAAAATTTTTGTATTTATTTTAGCACTACTCCATTTTTTATGCTTATGCTGAATGAAACAGAGTCTACATTACGTGCAAGATTTCAAAGGAGCTTGCTGGCACCTTTCCATGCACTACAGGATTCACCTTGTTGCACCTTCTCTTCCTAAGCTAAACATATTGCTTATACACTGCACCAACCACGTGTATGAATCAACATGCAATAGCACAGAATCAACACAAGATTATCATTCCCCACGTATGAGAAAGGAGCGATTGCAAGTGGAGCATATTAGATCACGTATTTTGACTTAGCAACTAAACAGACCAAAGCAGTCTATTGCAGGACACCTTTTCTGAATTTTGCAACTTCAGTCCCACTGATCTCATCAATGTACAGACATGAGTGCCATAGTGCAGAGGACCCAGTACACTGAAAAAAACCCAACCCAACAAACCAAGAAAACATTTTGCCACCTTAGAAAATCCATAATCTACAAGCATTCTCTCTGATATTACAGTGATTACTCTTCTTAACCAGACTGAGATGTTTAACACTACATAAATATACGCACACACATGCATATATATACCCACACTTAGGGGTTTTTTTTCTTCAGGAAGGAGATCACCTCTCAGAGGGCAAACAGTCCTGATGACTGGCCTAGTGTGCCTTATGAAGTGAACTAGGTGTCACTTCTCTTACTGACATTTTTTACTTAAAAACACTCCTATAGTGCCTCTTAAGCAACTGAACACCTCCAGAGCTGTGCTGCTGGCTAATTTGACTGTTGAGATCCTGTAGCTATCCCTATTACAGCAACATTTAAATAATGTATGCAGAGGGGAAGGTGCCAGCCAGGGAGACACAGACCCACCAGGGGCACGGTGCTCAGCGGAGCAGTTAGGGAACTCTCCTCAGATGTGGATTAAGCTCCTCAGGCAAAGCAGGGAAAGGAACCTGCCTCTCCCACATTCCTTGCAAGTGCCAGAGCCATCAGACTACAGGCAAAATAAAGTACAAATATGCATCTCTATGCTCCTTGATGTCTTTAAAAAATACCAGAACCCCTCAACTCTTCCATTTTCCCCCTCTCTAATTTGTTAAAGATGACTATAGTTTCAAGCCCAGCCATACATTCTGTTCAATTCAAATTAATGTTTGGGTTTTCTTGATTGCTTATTTTTGTGAGAAGAATAACAAAGAAAAAGTAATTTTTTTCTGGATCACAGATTACTTTATTTAGAGGCAGACACTGATTCAGCATATAGAATTACAGCAACAGGTAAGCAGAATTACTGAAAAGCCACTTAACCTATTTGGAGTAAAACAGGCACAAATTCTTTGATCATTGTCACATGAGAGAAATACATTATTAAATATCTTGTCCCATGTATTTTGCAAATAATTGCAAAAAAGTATTGCTAAAATGTTTAACTGTTAAAAATTCTATTTTCAACCTTGATTTTCAAGCTAATGAGTAAACCCCAGAACTGGCTTTTATATTAAATATACAGAAATTCTGAACAGTCACTGCAAAAATTACTTTAACATATCACAGGAAAAACGTATCTGTAGGACACCAGTGAATGCAAACTAGAAGAAAAGGAAAAAAACCCCAAAAATCCAACAACCTTTCACACAGCTGTAACAAAAAAACTAGTAACCTTCTAAACCTTCAGAAAGGGATTGTCCAACCCTACATGTCTTTAAACAACAAAGGGGGAAGGGAAAGAGCTGAGAGATGGAAAGGACGCAACCGCGCAGTAATTGCTAAAGAGAGCACACAGGTTGTTAGTTTACATAAAGATTATAGTAATATAATAATATTTCTTATGTCAACATCCACTGGAAACCAGTCTTAGACTATAGAAAATACTCATACCTCACCTTCCAATATGTTTTTCAATATAAAAAAAAATCACTATGTATCCTGAATCATCATACTGGAATGAAAAGAAGGGCCTTAAAAGCCAAGTTATTTCCCTGTTGTTGCTTTAACAGCCAATCATATTGAGTTCTATCTCATCACAAAAAAAAACCCAAACAACCAAACCACAACCCCAAACCTAAACCAATACTACCATGATTAAACTATATATCACACTAATTTGGGACAGAATTCCTTTGCTTCAGCAAACAAACAAACAAAGAAACAAACCCAACCAAACAAACAAACACACAAAAAAATTATGAAAAAAGTTTCAGTTTTTCTTACTTCTTGACCTGAGAGCTTTAAACTGTAGATTTCATTTGAAAGCTACCATTAGGCCACATATAAAGCTACCATTACGCTACATATAAATTTTTCACTAATTGGCTGAAATGAAACAATTCCATAGCTGTAAATTGACCAGTACTGAGGATGTCAACAACAAATACAAAATAAAATAGTCAAGGATGTGCAGAAAACAAGGCACCTCTGTCATATAAGATCTCTTTCTTTGTGAAGTCTGTTTTGAAAGTATACACTACAACAGGTAGCTCTATGTAAATTACATTAACTTATGTTGATACTACTAAAATACAAAGATCATCCCTGCTTCAGAAAAAATGTCAGTCACAATGAGTTAAACACACTGCTCCATACAGTGCAAAATTCCCCACTAAACTATCTATAATATTCTTTTCTATATAAAACTAAGCCAATACACATGTATCATCATGTTATTTACATACGGCTGATTATTTTAACTGCTCATTACAGGGGCAACCACACAGCAAAACATGCTCCCTTTGAAGACTAAACTCTTTTAAAATTAAAAGCAAACTGCAAAAAAACAGGATTTACAAACCCCCCCTGTAAATATTCTTCACTGTGAATGGCAATAACATGCAGCAAGTTGTTGGGAAATACAACATGTACATTCTTTAATTCAAACTTCCTCAGAGGAAAAAAAAAATCTCTCAGAAGTTAATGTATTTAGGAGTCTAAAAACGAAAAGACAACAAATTCCAAGAAAAAGGGAGAAGCAGACAGAAAGATCCAGCAGGCTCAAAGGCTACTTCTTTCTGTAATACCCAGTTTTTGAAAGTATTTGATAGGATATTCTACTTTAGTGGATGGACAGTTTTAAAAAACATATAAAACTTTGTTGCCCTCCTGTATTTTCCAAGGCCCTGTTATAAGTCTTAGTGATGTGCTAATACTTATTGAAGAAGACCCCCTCTGCACTAACCACCAGTGACACTGGCTGTTCTGCACACACAGATTCTTGCTCTGAACATTTACTGTCTCAGTACAAAATCAGCCATAGCAAGGGGAAGCAGTAGATAGAGAGGCTGCAGCAGACAAGGTAACAGAAAGACAGCAAACATTGCTCTAAGCTCATCACCTGTCCAGCCTTCTGCTGTTCTACACTTTGCCTCTCACATTATCAATGAGGATGCTGTACCTGTTACAATTGTGCCTTATACAGACCTCACCAATGAGTGGTTTGGCTGCTTAAAGAAACACTCAAAGGTACTGGCAAAAGCAGGGTTTAATATAGATATGTGAAAATGCAACTTTACAGAGTTCAATGGCAAGGTTCACTCTACTACTTACTACACAGACTAAAGCATGCAAAGGAAGATCAAATAAGAAGCAATTTGGAATGATTTACACAAAAGCAGTAAGACTGCAAAGGATATGGGGTGGAAAGATAAGGGTGCAGAAGGATTTAGCAGCACTTAATACTTGAGTACTTTGACAATTACAAAGTGGTTTGATAATTTTCACAACAACTATAACAATGACTTAACTATGCATTCAAAATATTAACATTGGTACCACAATCAATTCACATACACAGAGGTAAATGGTGTATACATCTATTTATATGTACGTAAAGGCTAATATGAAAAATTCCTTTTGAATTCACTACAATATGTCAAATCCCTTTGCATTTCTCAACAGGCAATGGTTGCATCTTGAGGAACACCTAGATGGAGGGAGAGGGACTGACAGTGCTTGAGTACCACAAACTTAAGGGTTTGTGAGCTCTGGGAGGTGCTGGTCCAGGCAAGCCCAAACAACATCACTTAGGATTGCTGTTTAGAGGGACAGAGGATGACTGACTTTGGCCATCAGTAACCCTCCTTCCCGACCATAAATCCAGTCAGTAACTAGTGAGCTTTTCTCCCCAAAGTGCAGTAACAATGGTACCGTTCCACTCGGGCTACAGCCAGGTAAATGGTTTACCAAGGCTACAAGAGGTAATTGCTTATCCTTTGTTTCCCACCTTCATCATGCCAGAGCTGCTGGTGTGATCAGGGAGTGCCCTGCAGCCCAACTGGTACAGTCAAGGGACACTTCACCACTCAGCTGGCTTGGTCAGGGCTCACCAGGAGCTTCCAAGAAGGCAGAGTAGTCACAAGGATGGGGGTGTTACACCACAAGAAGTAAAATAGTTATTGTTATGTAACAGTACAAATGTTTAGAAAACTTTTATCCGAGATGCTTAGTTTAGATACTTAATTTTACTTATTCTCAATCAATTCTTACATTTGACTGCTCTGGAGAACTCTTATGGAATAAATTCCTCAACATCTGTCAAAGCTGCAATGTACTAGCAACATAAAAGTACCAAAGCAGACACACATCCAACTGTACAAAAACTGTCAGCACCTTGCCTGTTGGTCTTATACCTAGTGGACAGCACCCAAATTCTTAAAATACACAAAAGAGTTTATTTTGTTTTGAACAAATTTTTTTCCTCTGCAAAACCAGTCTCCATAGTGAATAATAACAAGAATGCCCTTGCCCAGTATTTGCACAAACACAGGCGTCCCAGCAGCAGCACAGTATTTTGGGGATAGTTGATAAAGTCTTCCAGACTTCACTCCCCCCAGTATGTAAGCCACTAATGTCCTCTCAAGGGTGCATGCCTGCTCTTAAAGTGAAACACTGCATTAGTGGAGATAACCTTTAGAAGAAAAGTGCTGTGCTCATGCTCTTGAAAAGCAACAGATACACATGTATAGTGGGCCATAAAGACAACAACATGCAAAGAAAGTCTGGAAAGTACATTCACATTATGGGGGCTTGAAATACTTTATTTGCTTAGTGTTATAGGTGTAGCATGACAGCTCATGCTAAATTACTGAAATTTCTCTAAGGACCCACCCCCAGAAACAGGACTGCTTCTAACACATAAGCAGTACAGAGAAAGGTCTCTACACTGCAAAGCCTAACTCTACTAAACTTAGCAATGATAAATACAATCACCATTAATGCAAAAGACTCGTCAACCTTTCAGTACAATAATACATGTTTTTATACTTCTAATAGTCTGTATATGCAGCAGACAACTTTAACTGCATCGGACACCCTGAGAACTCCAGTAAGCATTCTAACCCAAGCTCTCTAACATCAGCAGCTGTCTCAGTGTAGATCTAGACTCTGCAAAAGACATTTTTAAGCAAAAATTACCACGCCTCAAGCAGAAAACGAGAGCAGCACTGCATGAAAGCTAAATTCTGCACTTTTCCGAGACACCATTCTTGAGCGACTGTGCCCAGGAGGGATGGCTGGAACTTCACCGCACACACACAAGCACAGACGCGGTGCCCGTACCGCGGCCGAAGCCGCTGGCGGGCGCCTGTCCACCTCGTGTCCTGTTTCTCGGGGGGGAAAGGCTTTTTAGGAATTCCCGTGCTTTCCGGTCCCGGCACCCGTCCCGGGACCCCGTACCCGAGGCGGTCTCCGGTCCCGGGCTCGCACCCTGAGGAGGGGAACGGGTTCTGCACGCCGGGGCTGCCTGGGCCATCTTGGGTCGGGACACCAGCGGCCACATGGTCAGCGCTCCCTCCGCGGGCCCGGCTCCTGCGGCCCCGCCAGGTGGGCGCGGGCGCTGAGCGCCGCCGGGTCCCGCCGCCCCGGCCCGGCCCGGCCCGGCCCGCGCACAGCCCGGGGGTTCGAGGCGCTCCCGGCGCCGCGGCGGGCACCCCTCCTCGGGCGGGGGGCGGCGGGGTCTGCCGGGCGGCCCGGGACAACACCGAACCCCCGGGCACCGGCGACCTCCGTTCACCGGGCCGTCCGGGCCCCCTGCGGGGCCCCGCAGACAATAGAGCCGGCACCGCGGGCCTGGTTCCCGGCTTCCTGCACTACCCCGCCGCCACACGCCCCCTCCCCGGCCTAGCGGCGCTGTCCCGCGGGCGTTCCCGGGAGGGACAAGGCGCCGCCGGGCCCGGGACGCAGGTCCCGAGCCGCGCAAGGCACCGAGGCCGCCGAGGCCAAACGCGGCGGTGGCGGGCACGGGAGGGGGAGGGGGGGTGCGGGACCAGAGAGCCGTACCGCCCAGCCCGGCGCCCTCCCGGTGCCGGAACAGTGCCACTCACCTCCCCGGGCGGCCACCGCGGGGGAAACCGGAGGTCGCCGCTGCCGCCGCCCGGCCGGGCCCGAAGGAGTTAAGAGGAAGGGCCGGGCGGGCCCGTCCCATTCATTACCCGGCGCTTTGTCTCCGCCGCCGCCGCGGCGCTGAGCAGCTGCCCCGGCTCGGCCGCCGCGGGCGCGGGGCGCAGGCGCGGGGGGCGGCGCCACGCACGGCGCGCGACATGTCAGCGCGCCGGGCCGCAAAATGGCGGCAGCGGGGCGCTGTGCTCAGGGGGCGCGGGGTCCCCTCGCATCCGCGTCTCGGCGGTGCCCCGGGCGGGCCGGGGCCCGACACCGGCCTTCTCCGCAAGGGTGCGGCCGCTGGTCGCTGCACTCCGCTTCGTTCCTGGGGCGGCTGAGGGCGGCGGGCCGGGGTCGGGGTGGTTTCTGCGGTGCTTCAGGCCCGGCGATGCCTCCAGGGCCTCTGCCGCGCTTTCCCCGGGGGCCGCGGGCGGGCGCTGCGCATTCCCCGTGGGCCGGCCGGGAGAGGCTTTCCTGGGCATCGCTCCGCTGGGGCGGGCACGGACACGCTGTCCGAGCGCAGCCCTCGCCCTGTCAGGAATTTAGCCTCCGTTCTTCGTATCCGCAGTTAAACCCACCTTGATGGGTATGTGTGGTCTGAGGCACAGCGGGTTTGGTTCTGAGCGCTGCTTTGATGTACTGAGTCTGCCTCGGGAGGGGCGCTTGGCGTGGCGCTCGAGTCTCACCTGAGCATCTTAGGGAAGGATGGTCAGGGCTGAAGAGAATGCACTGCGCTGGTTCAGGGAAATAGTGCCAGCTCTACGCTTAAGGTCCCGTTCTGGATAAAGCTCCTCCAGTTCCGGTATTCGGTTGTAGGTCGGTGTTTTTCTTCTCCGATTGCAAAACATTGGTTGAGGTTATCAATGGGCCGAGTGGTCCTGGCTTTTCAGGAGGGGTGGAGAAGGGTGGTTTGTTGGTCCTTTTGATGTATGTCATTTCTCCGGAGAGCTGTGTGAGATATAATCTCCTGTGATTGTCACATTTGTTATCAAATTCCCAGTGGCAGTCGTAGATTTCACTTTCTTTGCCTTAAGTGTTGGTAAGGCTACAGGAGGTAATTGCTTATCCTTTGTTTCCCACCTTTACCACTTTACAGTACTGGTTTGAAAACAATGTTAAATTTTAGATTAAGATAGTGTTTAGAGAGACCGTGCTTAAGCGAGTCCTTGCTTTTTGATCCGAGTTATTTTCATCAGTTAATTTTCTTTTTTCTTTCTTTGTAATTTGAACAGGTTTAGTAATGAGTGTTTTTGTTGGAATATATGGCAGTATATGAAGAGATCAGTTGATGGCTTTTTGATTTGAAATAGTGGACCTCTTCAGCATTCTGCCCTATTAGGTGTATGTTTATACTTAAGTACTGGTGTGATTTTCTAAATGGATTCTGCCAGTCAACATACAGTAAATGGTCTGTTGTGGTTAATACTTCTTTGGAAATCTCATGTCAAGTTGGTTTTTTTTATTTATTATTCATACATTACTCAAACTCCCAACAAAATAGTTGTTACACTGTGTGCAGGCAGTCTTTTGTTCCTTATTACTTTTTAATTTACATTTTCTTTTTATTGGTAGAGTTCAACTGTATCAGTGTGTATATATATGTATATTCAGACAATATTATATATATACAGTATATGTATTAGTTACTATGGGTGACTGAGGCCAAAGTGATTTGAGGTGAAGTTTCTTGGACTTGCTCAGTTTCCACTGCTCCAAAGTGCAGTTATATGAATAGAACTGCTTAAACATGAAGTTTGATCTTGGCTAGAGCTGCCAGCTAGACACAGTAACAGAGGTGTGAGAGCTTGTTAAGAAGTCTATCACCAGTCTGTTGACAGGAAATTACAGCAGTGATGATAGCAACAATTGTTGTTATTAATATTGAAATACGTCACCTCATAAAGCATCTTTTAGAGAACTATAAAACTGCAACAGTTGGAATGACATAGTTAATGCTTATCACAATATTATGGAAAGGTTAAGTATCAGAGTGTGCTTTGTTAACTGCCTTTTTAACAGCTGTGATTTTGGAGAATTTCACAATTTATAGTTGAAAATTTTACAGTAAATTAAGGAAGACTGGAAATTAATTTTGCATTTTTGTACTGCATGTTGCTCTTTCTGTAATCGCCTCCTCTCTGTATCTCTTCATTTTTTCATACATCCTATTCTGAAAATTTCCTTAAGGGTTAGGGAAGTTGAGATTAATGAAAGTTAAATCTTTCTTTAAATTATCTTTTAGGTGGCTTGAGAACCAATCAGTGATTCTGTATATAATTTACAGGTGTATATCACAGATTGAGTGAAATAACTGGAATTTTTCTGTTCTTCTTGTTTTACAAAAATACACCGGAAACTCAAGAAATCGGGTCTTAAAAATCTGAGCAAAGCTGGATCCAAGAGCATCTTCTCACAACCAGCCAAGTTAAGTGATGAATAAAACAGAGGTGGTGATCTGGTGACAGGCAAAAGAAAGAGTAAGTAACTGAAATTCCTAGAGAAGGCTCCCGACTGCCAGCTTGTGGTGAATGTAGCAGCACTGGTGTGGTGATAGTCTAAAGATACAGATTTTCCATAAAGGTTGCAGTCTGAGGTGTAAGTATGTAAAAGAACATAGTCATTTAGGAAGACAGATAATTAGGAAAATCTGCAAGGCATCCTGACAGGAAGAACCCAAAACTTCCATTATTTAACTTCAGAAGAGTGATTTTTTTTCTTTGAATTTTTGTCCATTTATGCATTTACAACCTTGTTATCTGTTTCAGATGTTGTGAATAAACATCTTTATTTGCATGGTTAACTGAACCTGGCATGAATTAAAAGTGATATAATATTAAATGAATATAAAGAAGTAATTTCTCACTCTAGTTCCTGGAGCAAAGTGCAAGTATCTGGCTCTCCATGTTTTGTAGAATAGCAGAAAGCTAGCAGACCATGCTTCTGAGGAAATTGTTCGGGTTCTCTGGAAAAAAGGTAATACAGGTTCAGAGAAGAAAGAAACCACTTATGTACCTGTAAGTAGCCATCTCTCTGTCATTCTCAGTACTGGGGTGTACCTTGAACTTGGAAGGCTCTCAGGGAGGCTATAGCAAGAGCCTAAGACATGTTGGAAACTAAATTAAATTCTTGTATCCTGTCCTACTGTGACAGAACTTAAAGTATGCCTTCAATACACCTATTTCAATATTATATTATTAGCCAAATGTAGATGTTTAGTGCTGCAGACAGAGTTTTGTGTGTTGTGGTCCCAGGGTCTCTCCAGTCATCAGGCTGTTCATCTTAATCTAATTGTATTACTTCCTCCATTCCATTTCTTTCTTGGCAGTAAACATAATGTTGGTACTGCAGTGATAAATTGATGTAGTTCTGTCTTTCCACTTTTGTATTCATTTGGAAACACTAAATGTTGATAATAACAGTGTAGTTAGTTGTGCTGATGTCGTTACCTTGTTTTAGCAAAATTGAGCACTTAGTATTTATCTCCAGACCTGCTCTGGTATGGTTATTTTCACTCAAACCTTTGGTTTCACCTCTAGTAACTTCTGCATCAGTGATGCATTTTCCATATGAAGTCATGAAGACAAAAACTACATTAAGAGATAACAGTTCTTAAATAAAGCAGAAAGAATTACAGATTTTCGTATGCACTGAGGTAATACATTTAATAAAATAATCTCCTTTCCTCCTTGTGTAGACTCCAGCCTCTTCCAGGATCCTATCCAGGCAATGTCAGCTTAATGATCAAAACCTTAAAATAGAGGTCAGAAGTACTAAATTTGGATGTCCAATTTAGTATCTGTCACAGGGATATGATTTCTAAGAACTTGTAGCATAGCAAAGTACTTATATTTAGCATACATTCCCATTTATTTCAGTGGGTACTTGGCTCTACTCATCAGATCCAAGGTGTCCAGGTGAGCGCACAGAGAATAAGGACTGAGCAATCACACAATAGGTAGGAGCAAGCATTCACTGCCAACACCATGGTGCCCTTGTGCATTTATATTAATTACCTAATTTGTTACAAACACAGCTGTTTAATCTGCATGATCCTCACTGTGTAACACATCAGAGGTGTATGTCACTGACTTTTGACTTGGAGTTGAGCATATAATAGCATGTTGACAGGATTTACTCATACTTGCCCTTCATGTGGAATGAGCATGGTGCTGGAGTATGTCTTTCAGGAGAGGTCAGTTTGAAGTTCCTGTTTTAGCATTCCTATTGTGCCTATGGAGATTTTGTCTACCTGATGAAGCCATCAGTATCAGAACTCATTTATATACATGAGTTTGGAAGTTCTCTTTATTAGGCAGCATCAGGCCTTTGCTGAGGCAGTAGCAAGTCTGGGACAAACAAAGTTGTGTAGGGCTCATTAGTACTTGTTAAGTGGTACACACGTGTTGGGTTTCTCTGTACAGAGGAAGATTACAGGCCATGTTGGTTGCTCTTGGCAGTTCAGGCTTTTCTGTGGATGTCATGTGTTGAGTCCTTACTTCTGACTTATTTTTCACTTTATTTTTCCTTCCCAGATTTTGATGTCACCTTCTTGTGTCCTTCCCCATATAAACGAGGAGGCAAATTTTAATTCTGAATTAGCCCATTTATTTTTGGATTTCTTCTGTGACAAATGACTAGGGATTCTAACAGTTGAACTTCCTCCATTGCAAACCATCTTAATCATCTGCAGACCAGGTTTGTCCTCTAGAATGAATGAGGAAGAGATAGTAAAGTAATTAAGACTGGATTTGGGTCTCATTACTAATTGAATTTTAACTTAATCATACTAAGGCTGAAGTATTAACTCATTGTAAACATTGGAGATTGTTTCTTAGATACATGTTTGTGAGTGAGCTAACTAGGAAAAGAACTTCCCTCACATCTCATATTACATTTGCAGGTTTTTAAACTGACACCAGAGGAATTGAGAAAAGGGAAGTCACTCTAAGGATTTCAACAAATAAAATAAACTGTATGTATAATTAAAAATTACGAAGGCAATGAGCAACTTGTTTTTGCTTGGATGAGCGCTGTGTAGAGAATGCTTTCCAGTGCAGAGGAAAGGAAGTAGGAAAGAGAGACAGTAGCAATGTATTTGCATAATATTGTTTACTTGGGTTATGCTATCTTAATAAGCTACTTGGTTTATCACAAACTCAGGTATCTTATGAAATCCAAACCTGATCAGGAGAACAACCACAGAAACTAAAAGAAATTGTATTTCTCAAAAATCATTGTTTATCAGATACAGTTATGGAGCACACTTTGTTTTCCCTTTGCTATGGCTGCATTTGACAAAATTGTTCAGTTCAAATAGGTTCTTTTTTTTTTTTGCATTATCTTTCTGTAAATTCTGTCTTATGTCTGCTACTCAAGCTTCCTCAGTGTGTCTTGTGAAAAAAGAGGTCAAAATCCAATGTAGATTAGCCACGCTGTTTTGGATTTCTTTGCTGTGCAAATATGATATTTTTAGAACTTTTTGCATAGCAATTATTGTTTTGTTTTTTGAATGCTACCCGTTACCACTGACGTTGTCTTTACCCCTAACTTGGCTCAGTTAGTTATGCTGTGTGAATTGACAGACACTCCACATGCAGCTGCTTTTGTAAACTAAACTAATGATGGCTAATAACTGGGGATGCTGAAGAGGCACTCCCAAATCCTGGATTTACTTTACTGCTGCTCTCTTGTGCTCGCAATCATTTTCATCTGATCATGCAGGGAGGCACTCCTGGGAGCTGAACAAAAGATTGGTGACTTGTTTATGAAGGGGTTGTTCTGATGGTAGTTACCCTGTGGCAGGAACAGCTTCCCACAAAGACCTTTGCAGGGGGAGTTACTATGCAGAACATAATAAAGGTGCCAAACTGTAAACACTAGGAATTGAATAATTGATACTGAAGAGACAATGATGGAAGAGAAGGGGAATATTATTCTCTTGATTATGGCTCTGTCTACTCTTTTGGAAACAGCAATATCATCATGCATAATAGTGTCAATAACTCTGTTCCAAGGGTTTGTTCTTGATAAAATAGTCTCAAAAATAGTAGATGATAGTTTTGCTCTTTGACAGACCTACAGGTCAGTACATGGGCAAGCTCTGTGCTTATGTTGCAGCATGTTGTAATTTGGATGCAGTTTTTTGTTTTCTATTATTGAGGCATAGCTTACGTATATTTTCATGTACATCCTAATCATGAAGTTTGGTTTTGCATCTTTGCAGTGTCCAGAGGAGTGAGCTCAATCCTCACCTTCCACCATGCAACAGTTATGAGCACATTGTGTAGAGAGCACCTTAAAACTGCAAAATCCTGAAGGTACATGAAAGGATTCAAGATAGTGGATAAGTAAAGCAGGCAGTAGGTTTCCCTGTCAATTGCCTATCTCAGCAAAGTGCTTGGTGTATCTCTCCGTCAGCAAGGGACAGGATACACACCTCTTCTTGCAGTAGGTGACCCGGAGCAGTAGTTCCAACAAATGCTTAAAAGGAAATGGGGTGAGGGCCTTTGCTTAGCAGCTTTACTATGAAGACCACGCTGTCAAATGATCTTCAAGCTTATCTATAGATAACATTCCATAGGACTGCTTAGCAGATGCAGCTTACAGAGGTATTTCTTAGCAAGCACCCTGATCAAGCGTCACTTCTGGTGGAGCTCTGAGGATAAAAGGTCTCTGGACCTTCCTCAGTACCATAAAAGGCACTGACACAGCTCCCAGTGTTTTTAAACTTGTGTTTTGGTGAAGACTGTTCGTTTGGATCGACATGAGCTGTTCTGAAGGGTCAGACTAAAGGGTCTTAGCAATTCATAAACAAAGAACTGCTTTGGCTGTGAGAATGAAAAAGGTGGTATGTACAGGAAGTAAGAGTTACTGAGGCTGTAAGAAACAAAAAATCCTTGATTCCATAGCAGTTAGTGAATGTTATATACACAATATTTAATTTTATTCCCCCTTTTGTCATAATACAGCTAAAACTTCCAGATCAGAGGAGTGAGAAGGAAAATCCAGACAATTCTTCCTAACCAGAGAACAAGGAATATATTCAGTAAACAAGTAGGAGTGAAATGGATCAACACTTTTATATATTTGAAGCAAAAAATTTGGTCTTCATTCCAGGATGGTCATCCAGGACTTTGAACCATATATCCCACTCAGTCTAGTACGATATACCAGTCTTTCATACAAGATACCAATGATGACTAGGAGATGGAGCAGTGATAATGTGTATTTTTCTGTAAATACAAAAATTTGCAAAGATCCCCCAGAAGATGCAGAGTGATTCTGCACCACCACCCCACGGACTGAAAATATACAGCTGAAATCATGTGAGCACACTGCTGTAATATGTCTATTGATAAGGTTACAGTCTTTTCCACGGTGAATGCTGTTCTGGCTTCTGTGAGGTTTGGGACCAACCTTTCTTTGTGAACTTGTGAAGTCATGCCCACGAGTATTCTACCAGTGCCACATACCGTGGCTGATGAAGTGAGATCTAAAACATCCCCGTGTAGGATGAGAGGACCATGGTAATAATGTTGTATCTCATAGATGACTGTGAAGGTGTAAATTGTATGATGGAGAAGCCAAACTTGAAAATTTACTGGTGATACATTGCCTTAAGGCACCATACAAAAGTATCACATGCAAGGTTAGGCAGATTTGTCATCATGATAGGAAGAAGACCCACATGTGTATGTTATGGCAGTCTAAAACCTTTCTTGAAATACAGGTTGTTGTAGGTTCGGAGGAGTGAGTTCCGAATCTTTCTTGTCCCTTCAGCAGCCGGCTGTCCAGGCCCTGAGAGGGATACAAAGTTGCATCTAAAGTAGGTCAGTACCTCTGCCAGTATTTACAGCTGCAGTGAGTCTTGAGTTGGCTTTTAGTGATCTGTGAAACAAAGCTGATACACTTTAGAAATATAGAAATGTGACACATGAAGTTCGATTCTATGAGAAAATAGAGGAGGATGCCAAGGCAAATAAATAGTGATTGTTTCTTTGCGTGATCTTTCTTGCAGTGATTCTGTTGAAAGCTTGACAACTAGTGGAGGTGAAAGCTGGTAGGCAGAAGATCCTCCTTCTGTGAAGTTTTCCATGTAGAGTGAGTCAGCACTGGCAATTTGTTTAACAGTTTGCTGCCAGGTAGGGCGTGAGGATTCTGAAGGACTGGCACCGAAGCCCCTTGCACATGCTGAACTGGTGTGAAAAAAGATGCTGAGGGGTCTGTTGCCATCACACTAGGGATCAGAGGGCTTCTTATTTTTGGCTTGAAATTGAACCATCTGCTAGTAGAATTGTATTCTTTTGAGTAACCATGAGGTGAGGTGGAAAAGAGGAAGGTAACAGATCTTTGGGGTTATAGGCACATGTGCTGAGGACTGGTCAGATGCCCCAGACAATACTGCATGCTATTCTACATGGGCTAATGTACATACACTTAAAATGGAGAGGCTGAGCATCCTGCTCTGGCAGCCTGTCATAAGGTCAATGAGAAATGATTTACAAGTCTAAGACTCCAAATACAGAGCTTTTTGTTGAGCGTGCCCTGATGTTGTGCTGTTACTCTGAAATACTATATGAAGGAATGACATGAGATCTGTGTCCTAGCCTGGATGCTCCAGAGCAAAAACTCCACACAGCACCTTCTTACTGGGTGTAATTGGAAGGATCTAGAAGCATGAAATTATAGAAAATTGGTCAAATGGTGCAAATACCAATAAGAAATACCATATTATCAAAGGGATGTCCAGGGACTAGGGAATGCTGTAGCCCACCTGGCAGAAAAAAGCAACTTGCTGTGAAAAAAGCCAGACTTGCTGTGTGTCAGAGACACATTAGAATGTGGACACCATCAAGGTTTCTGTAGAAAACTTGTCTCCACTTAAAAAGTATTTGTACAGCTGCACAGCAGATACATGTGAATTATCCCTTAAAAGATAAACCAACGTATTTCCTTATCATAATCTTATTAGGTTTTTGACACTATTTCTATTCATTTTTATACTCTGCACAGTAATATACATGGTATGGTATGGTATGATACTCGCTCTTTAATACATTTCTATCACAGGTTGTATTCCAGTGCAACAACACTAACTTATATCAGCATGTTGTAAGACTTCTGAGACGGGTGGCAGAATCACTAAAACAATTTAACTGGAGAGTAGTTCCTCACAGGCAAATACACAAATTACCAGATGGCCTCCATAGTTTGTACAAACTTTCTTGTATTGGAAGTTGAAGGTACTTAGTGTGTCTGAGCCTAAGGATCTATTTCTACACTGAGTGGACTGCACGAGTGTTAGCTGCTTTAATAGCTTGTGTTTTGTTCAGAGATCAGTGTGCTAAATAGTCCCTGATGAGGCAAAAAGAATTGGGAAAGTACTTTTCATATTCTACAAGATTTCCACAGCCTAGTTGCTTAAACTCTCTGAACCTTAATTAACTTTCTACAAGCAATAACAAGTGTATCTATTTCTGATTCCCTAGTCAAATATTTATTGTAGGACCAACTGGTTTTTGAGGCAAGGAAACCTCTTACTTCTGGAGAAAACATAGCAATGAATTGGTAAGTTGTTTTGCAGCAATTTAGCTGAGTGGATGTGAAATACTGATGGATAAAAAGAATCGCACCTACTCTAAATCACTTGCTTTTTACTTTATGCAGGACTTGTTCTGGATGATCTGCACAGACAGCTGTGTTAGGCTGGGCCAGCTAAAACACTGTTTTCTAAGTATGTGGGTACAGCTGCCTTGCAGAAATGTACTCCAGTAAAACCCTTCAGTTCTCGAATATGGCTGTAATGGCTGTCTAAAAATAATACCTAACAAAGGGTGTCCTTCGCAGGGGAAGCCAGAAATAACCTTTTTCTCTGTCAAAATGTAAGGCTATTATCAGTTAATCTACAAGCAGCAGCTTGACCCAGAGACTACGAAAGAACTGACTTTCAAGCACATTTTCTACGTTAAGGAATCTTGAGATTGGACTTCCCCCCCCAAAGAGATAATAAATACCAGTCGCTTCAACTTTTTAGCCTTGGTTTTGTAACGAGCCGTGTCCCGCCTCCATCCGTTCCCTGGCGCCCGCGCTGGGCCGTTCGAACCAGGGACGTTGTACCGGGGACGCGCGGCGGGTTCGGGCTCGGGTTCGGCCGGTCCGGGCGGGAGCGCGGCGGTCGCGGGGCCAGCGCGTTCCCGCCCCGAGCGCGGCCGGTGCCGGCCGGGGGCGCGGGGAGCGGCGGCGCGCAGGTCCCGCCCCGCGGCGGCGGGAGCGGCGGGGCTGGGCGGTGCCTGGCGCCCTCACGTCCCTTCCCTCGCTCGCTCGCTCCCTCCCTCCCCGCCCGCCTCTCCTCCTCCCCCCCGTCGGCGCAGCGCTGTGGTGAAGCCGCATTGTTTGTGCCGCGGGGGGAGGGGAACCGCTCAGCCCCGGGAGCCGAGCGCCGAGCCCGCAGCCGGACGGCGACGCGCGCCGCGCCTCACGAATGCGCCGCGCCCGGCGGCAGCAGCAGCCCCGCACCCAGCGCCGGGTGACCGCCGCGGGCAGCGCGGCCCTCGTAGCGCCCGCTCGGCCGCCCGCGGCTGCCGGACGCGGGGCCAGGCGGCAGCACCGGCGGGGCCTCCGCCATTAACCCGGCCGAGCGTCGGCCGCAGCGGCGGAGCGGGAGGTCTGTCAGCCGCTCCTCGGCGGCTCCCACAGCGTGAGTAGGGCCGGGTGGGCGGCGGGGACGGGCGGGCGGGGGCTGCGGGGCCGGCAGCCGGCGGGTCCCGCCGCGGCGGGACGGGAGAGCGGCATGGGGGAAGGAGCAGGGCGGACTGGGCACGGCCGCCTGCGGGGGAGGGCAGCGGCGGGCGGGCGGAGAGGCGAGGCGAGCGCGGCGGTCTGGGGGAGGGAGGGAGGGCGCCGCTGGAGCTGTTTTGTCAGCCGCCATATTTGTGGGCCGAGTATTTTCGCGGCGGGGAGGGAGTGACTGTTGGGAAGGGCTGGAGATGATGGGCCCGGGCAGGAACCATCCTGCCGGGGGCCGGGAGGGGGGAGCGCCGCGCCGGGCAGGAACCATCGGCGGCAGGGGAGGGAGCGCGTTGGAGGCTCCCTGGGCGTGGGCAGGAAGTGTTGGCGCGGCAGCGGCGGGGGCGGGCCCGGGGCGGGGGCAGAGCCGCGCGCGGGAGGCTGGATTCCGGGATGGCCGCGGCTCTGGCGGCGCCGGGCTTTTCCGCCGGGCCGGGAGAGAACGGCTCTGGGGGTCCCGCGTGTCTTGGCCGTGGCCGCGCACGTTCGCTGCGCTCCGTGAGGCCCCGCTCCGGGCCGTGCCCCGGGGAATCGCTCCCGCTGCGCGGCTGGAGCGGCGGGTGGTCTCCATCCAGTGTGCGTGTAAGCACTGCTTGCTTATCGTCCCTCGTTGTCTAGGACTAAAGAGTATTCCTGTGTCTTTATCTTTTTAACGGTCTTCATGAAAGTGCCATTGAGAGTGCACTTCTCTAATCTATTGAGCAGGGATCCAGGGACTAAAGACAGTTTATTTGAACAGGAGGAAGGTAACTAGGGCAGAGAATGTAATTTAGAAGTATATGGTACTGTACTTTTCGTGTTAGTTTTAGCTATCCTACACCTTGGTAAAGAGCTTTTTTTAAATTTTATTTTTGCCTCAAAGCACGTATTTCACAGAAACGTTCCCTTGTGTTATGGGGAGGAAAAACATCTACTGGTGATTTCCTTCCCAAGTAGCTGATGCAATTCTGGGAGATGAGAGCTGTGGATAACTTTCCTGGTTTACATCCCGCAGTCTGTGAGGGCAGGACAGTGCTAACAGAAGTGCATTAAAATACTCTTGTGTGCGGTTAGTGCAGTATCTTTGTGGTCATTGAATGGAAACTTGTTTTAGTTTACGCTTCAAATTTGCATTTTGGTCCTCATTCCTATTGATCTACTGGATACTGGGAAGGCGGGCAGGGGTAGGACGGAGAAGTGCCAGCTGATAATTGCGTAGGAAAAGCAAATCAGTTGTGGGTCATGAATTTGCTATGCAGAACTCTGGTCTTCATCCGGAGTATTTATCGAACATTTGCAAACAAGAATTTTGGAGAAACAAAACACTGCTTTGGCCTCTTGGGCATTTAAGTTATTCACACTAAATTTGCATGAAGTTCGGCCTGAGTACTACCAGTTTCGATCTTTTGTGCACTGCATTGTATTTGTAGGGTATCTAGTCTGTGTTTGAGACTGTAACTTCCTTCCTAAGTCAGATGTATTTACTGTTGAGTATTACAGTGTACCTAGGTGCTAGCTCAGTCATTTTTTTAATCAGTCTGGTTCCTACAGTTCGTTTTACTTTTGCAACAGCTGTCCTAAATCTTTAGGCAAGATTAAATATCTTGTGCTTTTGAGTATTTTCTTCCTATTTTTAATTCCTGCTTGAAGCCATGCTCGAGAATCTTGGGAACAGAGGGAGGTGGAGAGCTTGGGAACATAGCATTACTGTGTTGTTCTGTGGTACTGGGCTAAGGTAGTGTGGACAAGTTACACATGATTTTGATTTCTGAAGGTCACCTCTCATCCCTCCCTCTGAATTTTTCTGAAACAGTCTCTATCCTCAGGAGCCACTACAGATACACAACCAGCTAAAATGTAGGAAGGGGCATTAAAAGTACCAAAGCAGGCTTTTGCTTCAGACGGAATTGAAATGCAATTATATGAGGTAAACATGCTGTAAACCTTGTGTCTTGACAGGTAATGTTATTCTGATCTGTAATAAGTTGCTGTACATGGACACATCAGTGTGTTTTAGCTGAAGAATCCATCATTACTTGTTCACAATAACAGAATTCAGGGCCATTGTAATACATTTGGGTCTCTGAATTACAAAATCTGCATTGAAACTGGAAACTAATTTTTAGTTTTGGTTAAATTACTGGTATGTTTTAGTGATTGGACCTTCTTTGGCGTTATTAATTGTTTACACTGTTTTCTACAGTTTAGAAACCAGTATGATTGAATCCTGTGTTGTTTTACAGAATTTAATTATTAAATGCTTCTTCCAAAGTTGTTTGAAGAAATGGAACCTTTTATATTCTTCTGTTGTTTATAAAGAGCGGAACAGAGATTTGTCATGATTAAGCACTGACTGTTGTCTGAACTTTCTGTATGACAGAGAAACTAGTAATAAGGGTTAAGAATGAGTTGTGTAAAAGTCAGATTTATGAGAAGCACAATTGTTGCATGCATAATAAAACTAGCTTAGGTTATGAAAACTAAGAGTGTGTTTGTGAGAGCAGACAGGTCAGAGCCTTTGGGCACTAGTCTCAGGGTTAGTTGCCTGAATGATCTAGTAGTGTTCTGTGAAAGGAGTTCCCTCAGTACTTTGAGGCCTTTAGAAACTGCCATCATAGACTTAAGCAAAAGGCAAGCAGCATGGAGGAATTAATGTAGCTAGTTGTTCAGTGCTTGCTGTTTGCTTCCTGAAATGGGGGTAGTGGTCTTTCACAGCAGTTGTGTTTTGATTTCTCTATTTCTCCACTATTTTGGCAATACATGCTAGCACTACTTGTGTTATGGTGAGCAGCCCTGACTCAAAATGCAGAGTTGAAATGATGAGGCCTTAATAATACTTTAGGCAGTGATAAAGATGAAGGGATTTTTACGTAGCTGAAGTTGCATGATGCTATTTATTAATGATTTCTTGGGAAGAAGGAAGGAGTGGAATAGAATTTTAGACTTGACAATGTCAGTCAGGTTTATAAAATTTTCAACCCTTGCAGGAGAAAAACCCCCACCCAGTGTGAACATGCCAAAAGGCATGAGTATGTATGGACACTTTTAAGTTAAAAGTTTTGTAACCATCCTAGTTATGGGGCTTTGGAGTGGGGGAAGAAAGCTGTCTTTTTGTATGGTACGTGATCTTTTTGCAGTAGGTTGTAAACTTAAAAATTGTTTTAAAGAGCTTGGGAGTGGGTTTGTAAGCAGGAAGATTTCTGTCTATCAGCAGTTGGTTTGAGAACAGCTCCTGAAGAATCTGTTGAAGGAGAGAACTGTGTGTACTTAAAAGCAGGGAACATGTTTTGGCCCTAAGTCAAATCTGCTTTACAGGTGAAATATTTACTGGTTGCAGTCCATACTGCACCATATTGGGCAGTAAGAGTTCTGTCATGTTCTTGTCATGTTGTGAAGAATAATGGGCTTACTAAGGATTGAGGAAAGTGAAAAAAATGTATAGGACTGTCAAACTGCCCACTTGCCAAATGTGGAAGTATGTGTGCTTTTCTAGCTTTTAAATATAGCTATAGTAGTTGAATTGATAACATGAATGTTTCAAATTGCACTGGAAAAAATTCAGAGAAAACTTTTTTCTTTCACAGTTGCATTGGTTCTTTTGAAGAGAGGTCTAGAGGACATAGTCTGTAGCTGTTGCAAAAATTTTCAAACTGCGGGTGCCCCTAAGGTGTTAAGTATTGTATTAAAGGTTTTCTTACAAGGTAACAAATGCAGTGTTTTTAAATCTCTGACACATCTGAAATGTTTTTGTTCTCATGCAGTGGTCTTGCCAACAGTGCTTCTAGAGGGTTTCTAGCAAGGATTTTGTATAGCTGTGTTTACTCAGGGAAGCTGTTATTTAGAATATCTATTGATCTTCAGGTTAAGCTTGTACGAAACTGAGCAGTCCTGTTGAGTAAGAGTGACAGCTTTTGTTTTGTTTACTTTTAGTTAAATATATGCATAGAGGGCTATAGAACTGAAGGTTTTTTCCCTTACTACAGTAAAACTAATATTTTAATATGATTATTTGAAGTTCATAGTATTAACTGTTGCTCTAATTTTAGGTAAACATTACCAAATGAGGAGAAAAGGAAGATGCCATCGAGTATCGGCAGCAAGGCATTCTTCTTCCCCATGCAGTATTAAGCACTCCCCGACACGAGAAACCTTGACGTACGCTCAAGCTCAAAGGATGGTTGAAATAGAAATTGAGGGTCGCCTGCATAGGATCAGTATCTTTGATCCTTTAGAAATTATATTAGAAGATGATCTTACTGCCCAGGAAATGAGTGAATGCAACAGCAATAAAGAAAATAGTGAAAGACCACCGGTTTGTCTACGAAGCAAACGCCATAAAAATAACAAAGTGAAAAAGAAAAATGAAGCTCTTCCGAGCTCGCATGGTATCCCTGCTACAACAGCTCCTCTTCCAGAACCAAAAGTACGGATTGTTGAGTACAGTCCCCCTTCAGCTCCTCGGAGACCTCCCATTTATTACAAATTCATTGAGAAGTCAGCAGAAGAACTTGATAACGAAGTTGAGTATGACATGGATGAAGAAGATTATGCGTGGTTAGAATTGATCAATGATAAGCGGAAAAGTGATGGAGTGTCAGTTGTTTCCCAAAATATGTTTGAATTCCTTATGGATAGGTTTGAAAAAGAGTCTTATTGTGAGAACCAAAAGCAGGGTGATCATCAGTCTTTAATTGATGAAGATGCAGTGTGTTGTATATGCATGGATGGTGAATGTCAGAACAGCAATGTGATCCTGTTTTGTGATATGTGTAATTTAGCAGTACATCAGGAATGCTATGGGGTGCCATATATACCTGAGGGCCAGTGGCTCTGCAGACACTGTTTGCAGTCCCGCTCTCGGCCTGTAGACTGTGTGCTGTGCCCAAACAAGGGAGGTGCCTTTAAAAAGACAGATGATGATCGTTGGGGACACGTGGTGTGTGCTCTGTGGATTCCAGAAGTTGGATTTGCCAATACGGTTTTTATTGAGCCAATTGATGGTGTCAGGAACATTCCCCCGGCCAGATGGAAGTTAACATGCTACCTCTGTAAACAGAAAGGTGTTGGTGCCTGCATCCAGTGCCACAAAGCAAACTGCTATACTGCATTCCATGTGACGTGTGCTCAAAAGGCTGGTCTGTATATGAAAATGGAACCTGTGAAAGAGCTAACTGGCAGTGGAACAACGTTCTCTGTGAAAAAGACCGCCTACTGCGATGTACATACTCCACCAGGCTGCACGCGGAGACCGCTCAATATTTATGGAGAAGCTGAAATCAAAAACGGTGTTTGTAGAAAGGAGGGATCAGTCAGAACTGCTAGGTCTACATCAAAAATCAGGAAAAAGACAAAAAAAGCCAAGAAAACAGTGGTTGAACCCTGTACAGTTATGCCAACAGTATCTGCTCCTTATATTCCCCCCCAGAGGTAAGCAAACCATCAAAATATGAGAAACCTTTATTTAATCTATTTGATTTTCAACCAGTGCTTTTAGATGCCACCTTGAAGTTTTTGTATGTTTTTTACGTGCTTTCTTTAAAGCCTTTTTCAGAAAACTGCTGTTAATTATGTACATTGCACTTCTGTGGAGTGGCATTAAAAATGCAGTAACTTCCTCAGAGAAATTATTAAGTGATCAGGTGATCTGTCTTGTCCTCAGAACGTTTGGTTTGAGTTTTTTTGTCAGACTAAGTTATGTTGTGTTTCCACTTGTCATTCATTGTACTTCTAAGAATTAACTGCTGAATTCGGAATAGTAGGTGCAGCTGATCTTCATATTAAGGAAAAAAGCCAAGCTCAAACTTAATTTTATTTGTAATTTTGGATTCTGAGCTTATTTTTCTAATTTTAAGAGATACAAAATGAAAATTACAATTGTGTATGTAAGTTTTGAATCTTGTTCATCTCACATAAATTAAGAATAAGCTTGTAGTAGTGTAATATCTATGTAAGTTTTACAAAAAACCTTCAAGGAAGTGTTTCCCTTGTGTAGCAGAATAACTACTCCAGAGGTGTTTCTGAAATTTGTTTGTATGTTTACAACACCAGTATATTTGTTTACCTCTTGAATGAAATTCTTACTAATTTTAGAGCAGTAGTTTGGAAAGTTTCTCAAATAGGCAGCAGTTCCATGTGCAGGCTCATTTCCTGTCCTGTGACTGGACTCTGAATGCACAGAAGTGAGGGGTTTTAGTATAATGCAATGCCTTTTAAATAGCTGACTCCAAGTCTCAGGTAGGGAGCAATTAAAGCTGGTTAAATTAATCTAAATGAGTATGTGTTTAGAGACTGCAGTTCTTTCCTGTAATAAGTTTTGTTGATGTAAGAAGCTACTTATTGACTGACTTTGACAAACAGCCTTCAGCTCCTGTGCAGTGTTTACAAACATCAGGTTGATTGCTCTGTCCTGTTAGGCTTGGCTTGGTGAAATGGTTTTTATGTTTAGTGATGCATTGCAGAAAAACTTTATTTGCCAGTAGGTCAGTAATGCTGCTATTGAAACAGGAACTGCTGTCCATGAAGGAGAAGTTGGTGTATAATAGTTTGACTTTCTCTTAATTAGGATAATGTCAATCGGTAGTGTAGTGTTATTTTGTTTTGCTTTTTTTTGGGACACTGTAAGGAAGAACATGAGCTAAGACTTGAGGGTTAGAAAGTATGTTTTTAGCTGTGCCTCTGGCAGCTCATTCCATTGGCAACTTTTAAAAAAAACAGACCCTAAAAAGATGTTATTGTCAGATGACTTTTTTTAAAATAGTCATTAGATGCCAGGATTAAGCATAAAAGGCATTTTATTCTTTCTTTTTTTTCATGTTAATGATTGACTTTCTTTTCAAGACTGCAGAGAAATTCAGCATTCTTCTATTTATGCATCTCTTCATATTTCTAGAAACAAGTACAATTCCTATGCTGTATGTCATAAGTGTAAAAAGTGTACAGTTCAAAGGTATTTTAAAGTTGAGCTTTATTATAAATTGTTTGTCTTTGGCTAAGAGAGACCCTTGCTTAAGTACTCTTTGTAAGGTGAACATGTTCAGTCCTAGAAAACTGATCCCTGAATTAAAAGTCAAAGAAATGGGCATATTAAAAGGAAAAGTGATTACACTGCAGACCCAAATCTCTAGTTTTAGAACCAAAGTTGTCCAATTTCCTTTGGCTGTTCTTCAATTTTTGTCTGTTTAGGAAACACTTTTGTGTTTCCGTAGGAATTAAGTACATAAAGTATTAAAAAATGCCCATAAAGTATTAAAAATTTATTTTGATCATTTCACAGTAGTCTTCATTTATGTTATTCTTTTTCTCTAATCTGTTTTTTAAATACTTTTTTTTCCCTTGGAGCTGAAGCATGATTTTTCAGAGGCCTTGAGGAAGAGCAAATACGTGATTTAATTTACTAGAGAATAAATATATACACTCAGTGTTTAAACACTAGTGCTTTATTACCCAAAGAATTTGATTTTAATATGTTTTCAACATCTCTGGAAATTGTAGCACATGTGGAGAAGCTTGGTTTGGATTGCTTTGTTAATACCTAG
This sequence comes from Melozone crissalis, assembly GCF_028551555.1. NCBI lineage: Eukaryota > Metazoa > Chordata > Aves > Passeriformes > Passerellidae > Melozone > Melozone crissalis. The sequence continues at coordinate 10,617,961 of NW_026535782.1, read as the reverse complement.
GCTGTATGCCTCCTCAGCAATTGCTGGCTCTTCAGAGTTGGTAGTTGGAAGAGTGCACAAATATGAAGATCATAGTGGAGGAAAGCACGTGCTGGATGCAGCCCCTGAGTACATCTGGTGAAGCTTGAGGAAAACTAATTTGCAATTTGTGTTCAGTTTAAGGAGAAGGATTTGTATTCTTTTCTGGATGGTCGGAGTATGTGAATGACTGAGCATTTTAGTAACACAATTTATAATAATTCTGTTTTTCAAAGCAATTATCCCAATGTTCAGGATGTTTTAAAAAGACTGGGTGTGGAACAGCATACTTCATAATTTCTTCACAACTTTTGTAGTTTACGAATTTCTGGATCAGCTTACCTTAGGTTGAGTTTCTGTGCTACTGCTTTGAATGACTTCTACCAGAATTTTTTCCACAGATCTCATATTCTACACTTTTTGCAGTTAAATTATATAGATAGTGTCATCCTCTAGGTCATTTATAATTAATTATATGATCTCTCAGAATTTAATCTGTGAACTACTGATTTAGGGGTGCATATCAGAAGTTGCTCAGCATTGATCCTTTGATGATAGGAGATAAATGCTTGCCTCCCCTGTCTCTTTTCTCTTTTTTTGTAATTTATTTTTAATGCTGGGCTTATATCTGTCCTGTTGCCTAGGTATTTTGGAAAGTCTATACCTGGTATCTACTTCCAAAGGTGCAGTAGTTCATCTTGGAGCCTTGAGATGGTTTCAGTTTTCAGTGCTGTCAATGCTGACCTGTAACTTGCTTAGCTCTGGTAATGATGTTTGGGACTACCAGGGAACTTCTGTGCCTGGAGGTTGTGTGTCAGACCTGCCTACAGAGATGTGTTGTTTCTTTACTTGAAATTTCTGTTCAGTTCTTACTGAAATACCAAACTCTTGAACGTGGCGGCTTATACTGTACTGTTCACACTAATTAGTTTTTATTTGCCTGCTTTTGATGGGCTTTTTTGTTTGTTTCTTTGGGTTTTTTGATTGTTTAAAGGTAGGAATGGGGATCATGGAAAAATTGTGTTCCTGGGAAGTGCCAGAGCAGCTGTGCTGTGTAGGGAGGAGAGTGGCAAAGGACATCTAAAACTTTTCCACTGTATGGGAGGGACAGGCAGTACCTGCTGCTCTTGGCAAGTGGTAGTCAGAAAGTGACCTCCCACTGCCACCAGATAGTTTGGCTGAAGAAAATGGCAAATTTGTTCTTGAAGTATGGTATATGCCACTAGGGATGTGTAATGGTAGAATTTTGCTAGTGTAGAGATTCCTTCCCCTACCCCCCCCCCAAAAAAAAAAAAATACTAGAAGGATTTTGTTTAGACTGCAGGTCCAGAATTTTCAAATTAGGAAATCCTAACCTTTGGGGTTGTCTTGGCAGTCTAAATCTAGCTGCTTCTCTTTGTCAGTTATCTTGCACTGACTGCTCAATTTCTTGTGTGTTTTTTGTTTTTTGATCTGCTGCTGCTCTCCTTGTCCTTTGTAAATGTTACCTTATTCAGCAAGCAGGATGAATATGTGCGGCAGAAGTGTTACAATGTTAGCTGGGAAAACTACATGGTTTCTCTTTATTTTTGATTGCTTAATTCTCTAGTACAAACAGCATTGGTTTTGTGTAGCCTCTTGATCTTGTGTGTCAAAAGAGGCATTTAAAAATATTTGCTTGTTAGCTAGTGTCAATATTCACGTTATTTAAAAATGCTGTGTTACTACAATATTGTAGCCATATACTTGGAGGGAAATAGAATGTGATATGAAATATTTAATCTACAGTATTTGAAAAGTATACATTGAGATACAGTGTAATCTGCTTTATTAAAATGCCATTCCTGCAAGTACTTCTCTGTTAAATGGAATCTGGCATTAAAAGCATATAAATATTTGCTTTCATCTTTAGTTTCTCTTTCTGCAAACATGGCATGTTTGTTATGTCTGAAATTAAGAAAACATTTGAAATGCAATACTTATATAGAAGGCAAAGAATAAGTAGAAAAGCCCCACTTTTATTAGAAGTAGGAACACTGTATGTTGTTCCATGAGGTTTGTTGCATCATTAATGTTAAAAGAGAATTATAAGATTGTTATGAAAGTAAGGTAATAGCCTTACTGAGAGCAAAAATTGCTGAGACTCTTACAAAAACATTTTCAGCTCTTCTGACAGATCAGGATTTATGTGCCCCACCTTAACTGATTTCTTTATGTTGATCTTTGGTTTTATTAGGAGGAATAGTGTTCCTGGTAGTAAGCTGGATTTCTGTTACTGTGTCTCAAGGCAAAACCAATATTTTCTTTTGGTTTATGATTTACCCAATTGAGCTATCTTGAACTTTCTTACCAAGTAATTAAATGTAGTCTTGTTATCTTAACACAGGAATATTGATTGTCTCTGAAAGGAAGTATGGACCAGAAAAATAAAAAACAGAAAATGTTGAAATGCAGTAGGAGGGGAAAGGAATATTAACAAAACCTTCAAGACAGTGTTCATCTGCATTCACAGATCATGCTTTCTATTCATTTATGTAGTTTGTGGATTTCTTTTGGGGATTTTTTTAAAACGTTTTTTTAGGGTACTCTGGGTGGCTTTTTTTTTTTTTATAAGTTCAAAAAGTTTTCAAGGTGGGGGTAAAAAACAAGAAATGTGGCTTAAAATTCAGCATAAAAAAGCTATTGAAAAATACTGCTGAGGCCAGCATTGCAAAGAACTTGGAAGCTGAATAAATCCAGACCAATGTCTATTAGCTCTTTAGCCTTGAATATACATGTATTTATAATTTACAAAACAGTGGGAAAATGCTTATTTTAATTCCAGAGGAGCATGATGTAGGTACAGCCGTGTGACTGTACCTGATACTTGGATCATAGAATCACCTGAAGGGAATGCCAGAAATCTTCAACTGCTGATATTTCTTGTCTTGTCACATTGTTTGACTTTGACTTTCTGTTACATGTAGAAGCTACTCCTGATGTCATCCTGATCTCTTTGCTTAAATAAAAAAATCATTTTCCCTAAATTAAAAAAGCTACTGTGGTGTTCACTAGTTTTGCCTCAGCAGTATTTAAAAAAAGTAAAGGTAACTTTAGAGCATTATTTTGAAGTTAGTTGTCTTGACACTGGTTGGCTTATTAAATAAAGATTAATTAATGTGTTCAAAGAAGTGTAACTTATTTAGTAAATTGTAAAAGTAGATTTTGAGTAAAAATAATCCATTTTTTTCTTTGTTTGTTTTATGTGTACAAGGCCAAGAAGCTTAAAGCAAATTAATATGTTACCTCTGTAAGGCATTTCATTACTATTCTATGTGCTTTCTAAGGGGCTTGGTCCACAGTGATTATATATGTGATATTGCAGTTATGAAGACCAAGACTTATGTGATTTTGTTTTTCAGAACTTCACCAGTTATGTGAACTTCTATTCAGTTTTTTTTTGGTGCCAAGTAGAGTATGTTGTGATTTGTGCCATAGCAAAACATCTAAAGAATGCATTGTCTGAAGAACTGTGTCCTGGCAGTTTTTTTATTCAATGATCAAGTTACAGAGTGCACAAAAAATTAGAAGATAAATACTGAGCTTTCCTCTTCTTACAGATCAAAATGTGATTTTTGATTAATACATCTGATATGAATTTTGCCTTTTGATATTAGGTTTCAAAATCATGTGTGGTCATTATCTATGTATAGGAACTTGCAGAGGTATATGTGTGCATATAGTTTTTCTGAGAAGAGATTTTTCCAGTGTGACAGGGTGGGAGGTTTTCATTGTTTGAGATGGGTTTGGTTTTGGTTTTTTATTTTATTTATTGTTTTGGGTTTTTTTCCTTATCCAGAGTTTTGGAATATGACCAACTCTAGTTGCTAGAGCAGGAAGAAGGTAACAGAATTAACTGAAATAGCAGTGTTTTCTTACCTCTTCAGTTCACTGTTCTACTTTTCCTGTCCAAGCAAAATTTTTCAAGCTGCTTGCTCAAATAGAAAAATAGGGGGTTCACAGTCATGTAAGCAAAACAAAGTGCTTCCTACATATGCATTCAAAATTATTTAAATACCAGTAAATGTTGAATAAAGAATAGGAACCTGGAGAGGCTTTCAGGCTCCAGAAGATGTATCAGTAGATTAAATACATACTGTTAGACTTCAGCTTAGGAGAGGCAAATTCAGTAGCTAGATTTCTAAAACATAACAGTCCAAAAGGAATAAAACCTGCAAAGTAGTTCTAATTAAGAAAGTGTATTTGTTGCATGTGGATTCTGCAGACTTGTGTTGCAAAAGTTTAAATGAAATATTTTCCAGTCTTTCCAGGATTTGATATGCACTCTGTTAGGCACCTGCCTTACTTCTGCTTGGTATTAAAGGAATGTTATCCTTTTTCAAGAGGAAATAAAGACATGCAGATGGATTCTGATTTTTACATAGTTATTCATTTGCCTGTGTTGTCTTTCAAGTTGGTCAGAGCAGTTTGAGGTGTTTTTTATTTTTAAGTTAATAAGTCATATAGTAAGTTTCATCTTTTATTGAAGAATAGGGTAACAAAATTGTGGTTTTTCTCTGTTTTTTAAAAAAAAGTGTATTGAAAGGCAAGTTTTACAATTTCATAAGTAGCTGATGCCACAGATTTCCATGAAGAGAGTAGAGAGAGTTTCATCTGTCCAGGTGGGCATCCTGGTCTTCAGAAACTGAAGTTTTTGGCTATGGAGCCAGGAGGAATAGTTGGTAAGGCTCCAGAATTAATTTCAATTCCCCAAATAAATTCTTCCTAACTTTTTATTCTACTTTTATGCTAATTGTCTTTCAGTAAGTGTCATTGGAATTACTATAGTTATCTGTACAGAAGTCCTGTATCTTTTCTTTTCCTTACAAGTCTGAGTACATTTTGTGGAACTTTGCTGAACAAGGATTGAAAATTCTAGTGTTCTGGAAACCCAGTTTACTTTGTTGCAACTTGTTCAATAAATTTTTTTAACATTTTGTTCTGACAGGTTTTTAAACGTATCTGCTATCTTTGTGTGGGCAAAGAAGGGTATTTTATTTGCTCTGTAAAGTGGAACATAATTTGATTGTTAATGGGTATTAGCATAGGTCAAGAGAAGCTGATATGTTAGTGATACTGAATGAAATTTTACAGGCTGTAATACAGTTTTCCTGTGTTGTGTGTACCCTTAGTAGTGCTGTGCTGGATAAAGGACAATGCAAAATAAACTGATAAAACTGGAGACTCAGGACAGGTATGGCAATTAAAATACTAGGGTTCATTCATGTACAAAAATTGTTTAATTTTAATGGATATATGTTCTTCCTTTGGGTGTTTGATTAATACAGATTTTCATATTGAGTTCCTCGTGCTTGAGTTACTATAGTAATGTTGTCAAAATCACATACTTGCCCAAGAAAACGTTCTTTCCAATTTGTATGTCAAAAACTTAAGAATACTGAGGTAAAATAATACCTGTGGAATTAAAAAGCGTGTATGGTCTGTGCAGTGGTTAGTGAAGATAGATAAAAGAGTGGCTGATTATCTCTCAGTGGCTTTCTGAGGTTAAACTGCCACACCGTTGGTTACCAAAAATACTGGTTTCACTTTTCCCTGTAACCAGTTGCCATATTGCCACAGTGAAATGTAACTGAAACTGGGAGAGGAAGTCATGAATCAAAGAAAGCAGCTGTGAGATTTGCAATATGTTAAAAGCACACCTCTTACATTGACAGAATTTCTTTTATGCATTTCTGTAAAAGGTGAGGAAGCAAGGACTGAGTAACACACTCAGCTCTCTGAATGCATTGACCAGTGTGTGTCATCCTTTACAGGGCAGATTATCCATCCAGTGTCTCCATGTGAGGAGTCTGTCGGTGCTATTTCAAGGGTTTGGTTCAAAAGGGACCCTTGCCTGTTTAAAGTCAAGCAGGGAATTGTATGATATCCCCATTTGTAGTGCACTTCAGTGTTTTACAGGGCTGGGGCAAGGAAGTAGTTCTGGCTCACTCAGTTGGCTGTGGCACAATTAAAACAGTTCTGAAAAATGTTTTTGTCATCTGTGTAGTTTTGGCATGTAGCTCTAAAACAACAAAACCAAGAATCACTATGACTGCTAGTGCTAAAACATCAAGAGGCTGCAGTGGTCATCAACTTGAAACCTAACGTTTCTTTTATGAGACCAGCTAGATAGCAGCAGTCACTGACTATCATTGGAACAGTCACATTTTCAAGAATTTTTAAATTCCTGTATCAGTGTACTTTGTTTTAAATAACTGGTAAGTTGGGGAAAAATAATGGATTTTTTTCTCCCAGTAGTTACTATGCTTGACTTTCCTTTAGAAAATAATACAGAAAGCTGGGGGTTTTTTATGTGCTTATACTGGAAAAAATGCTAGTGTGAACAGATTCCTTAGCAAAAAAAGCCTTTGCTGAGGTGTTTTCTGTAGTTCTGGGAGGTGCCCCAAGTTCTCTAAGCCTTGCCTCTGAATTGGGGATTTATCAGTGTACTGAATGTAGCAATTAATCCTGTCATATCCAAGTCAGATCCTGGATTGTGAAATGATGATGTTTTTAAACAGCTCTACCTTACCTAGCCCAAATACATGCCTTTTTTTATTCTTAAGGGCTTTTTTATTACATCTTTGATGAGAGGGAGAAAAAAAAAGGGAAGTAGAATATATGGAAAATTCATTTAAATGGTGGGAACTTCAAAATCAGTACCCAGTCTGTGCATCTTACAGGGTTCTACAGCAATGCTGTCTCATTTCCCCAAAATAGTTGTATTGCCCATCAAAATTTAAGGTGCTTGGGAGAGTAAAAGTGCCTGGAAGTATCAGACTAAGCAAAAGGATGGTTGAAGAGCTGTGGTATAGGTAGTGGGTAGTTAGAGTCTAACAGCAGATGTAACGACCTGCTAGCACTGAGTTCATGGTGTAGAGGCTGTGTACCTGCCATGTGAAGAGTTTCAGAGCTCTGTATTTTGACAAGTATATATAGCTGCTACCCATGTGTTGTTTAAATGAAATACTTGGTTTAATTTAGAGATGAGTAGTTTCCAACAACTTTTAAAGTAGTTTCTGCACTCCAAATTACCTTCTGTCTATTTATATTTTGAAAGTTGGAAAGGGTCTTCTGTGAACATCTTTCTTGAGCTTCTTTTAACACTCTGCTATTATAATTATATATGAATAGAATGGTTTGTTATGTGAATTGGCAAATGTATTTAAAGCTGTAGTTAAAGATGTTTGCTTAGTCTTGCCACATCTGATGGGCATGAAGCCAAGGTACTTTTCTTCATGTTATGATTCTCTGATCTTTCCAAATAGTTGTGTATTTGGCTGTGCTTTTTTTGACTTGGTTCAGTAGGTTTTACCGTTTCCAAGAGATTTGTGAAAGCAATTATTTGACTTTGATTGCATTCTATAATTAGTTGTAATTATGTTGTTTGAAGTTTACTAGGGTCACATCTGTTCTGCATTCAGTAAATAAATCTTTGTGGAGCCTGTGTCTGCCTTCCAGTGAAAGATGTACAAGACAGTCTGAAGTCCATCTGCAGACCTAAGCTTTAAATTAAGCTAGAATTTTTCAAGAATGCCTAACTAACTTAGTTATTAAGTAAAAAAAAAGGCCTTGAGAAGCCAAAGGACACAATGGCACTGTATTTTAAAGAAAATCTGGGTTTGCTCTGCCTTTACCTGGTGATGACTGAAAACTTTAGCTATAGCACTGAATAGACCTATTACACCCTATCTTCTACACAGTTCAAAAAAACCCCAGGGATAGATGACCTTTGAAGTTGAAGTACACTCACTTGTATGTTAGCCTGAAAAATATTTATTTTTCCCAGATATTCTTAAAAAAAACACTTTACCCAAAGCTTACTTCTAACTTTACATTTTCTTTAGGTATTTTGACTGCTTAATTTTTATCACTTACCTGCAAAATTGCTTTCTTCCTAATACAAAACGGGGAAAAGTAGAAGAATATTAGTGTATATATACAATCATGATTCTTGTTTAAATATCTCATGGTACTGCTCTACAAATCAGATACTTCTTGAGTTAATATTTGCTTGGTATAGTAATAAATTTTGCAGAATATGCAAAAAACGCTCTGCTATCAATTGTAGAGTTTTGCTGTGGGTAGTAGTAACATTCTGAGTGAAGAATTAACAGATTTCTTTTGTCATTGTCAATGTTTCTGTAACTGTTTTACATCCAGCTCTCTTTCCAGCTCACCCCTGCCCCCAGATGAAGGAAGCATCCCTTGCAATGCAGGGGATTGCTAGCTTGGGGCATCTTGTATTTATTTTACAAAATACCATTAACGTACAAAGAGAAAATATTTTCATTCTGTAACTATTAGCTTTTTCCAACTTCTGTTTTGCTGTAATTTCAAGCTATTGTAGGCACAAACAGCTGAAGACTTGTTTCAGATAAGCTTTCTTTTCAATGTGTTTTCAGAAGCCACTGTCATGTTTGAGACTTGGTCATCTAACATGTCATTATTTTAAAAATAGGAATCAGTATCGTTGTGTGTGATGTTCATAAAGCACTTTCCTTGAGTATTTGTAAAAAAGTATATGCATATACTTTTTTTGTTAAAAAGCAGCTTCAGAGAAAATACTGATTAATTTTGATCAAAATATTATGTTAACTGTTTACATTGTCCTCATGTCTTCTCTGTTTGGTTATTTTCTTGTATGTGTGGGCTAAAATAACAATTGTTCCTGTGTTTTATATTTTTTGTTTTGTTTATTTGTCAGAAATTTAATATTAACAGAGTAATACAAGGCTTTCATTGCATGTTTTTATGGAAGGAGTTTGAAGATCTATTGTCTGTAAAAGAAACTACTAATCTTTCTGTAGATGGCAACAAATGATCTGATTATTTTCATAGTGATTTGGAGCTTTTTTATCTGATTTCATTTTGAATAGGAAAATCAACTGCACATTCTTAGCGCTAATCTGGGATTGCTCTTCCAATAATGGTTACAAAAAAATTGATTCCCTTTAGCTTTATAAAGTATATTAATGTATTTGGTAGAACCTGCAGTGTCAGGCGGATGTACTTGGTTGTAATTTACTGCTCAGAAATAATTGTACTGGAAGGGATCTTACTGAAAGAAGTTAGTAACATAGTGATTACTTCTGGTTTTACAGTATACATTCATATATATGTGATGCTTATCTTCCATAGATAAATATGTTTTATGCTTTGCTGTGAAAAATACAATATCAGTTTTTCCATGTTTTAGATTAAATAAGATTATGAATCAGGTGGCCATTCAGCGAAAGAAGCATTTTGTTGAACGAGTGCACAGTTACTGGTTGCTTAAAAGACTGTCTAGGAATGGTGTTCCACTCTTGAGAAGGCTGCAATCCAGTTTACAGTCACAAAGAAACACACAACAGGTATGTGACATACTTTTTATTTCTAAGAAGAAATTGAAAATTTTCTCTTTTATTCAGTTAAAAATAAACTAGGAAGCCTAGCACAAAGTAAAAACTCTTTTTTACTCAGGACTGAATAAATTCTTTACCCTATTCTGAAGTGATATTACCTTTTTTTGGGAATTGGGAATTATCTAATACTTTTTAATATGTGAGATGTAAAAAAAAATTGTGCAGCTTTTTCTTCTGTTTTGCTTAAATGTTTCACAAAAATGCTATCACAAGTATCATAATGCCATTATTCTTTGATAAGTGTTGTAGTTTTTTGGAACCCATTAATATGTGTACTGTCAGATGAAAAAATAAAAGTTTTTTTAAATTCATCAAAAGATGCAAAGCAGATGTCTTATTTGACACTTGATAAAAATGTGGATTTTAACAGGGTAAAGGGTTAGACAGCTAGTTTACAGTTTTCAAATTCAGATCTGTATTGCCCACCTGTTTGGTCATAACAAAATGGAAGTTGTTGATGAAGTTCAGACCTGTTTCAGCTTCTGGTTCTGCTTTTGACACAGTTAAGTGGAATTGTAGACAAGCATGAGTTTAGTTGTACACTCCTATGAATAAGTTGCTGAAAAACATCAAAACACCAACTCCAAGTGGTCTGTTTGGGTTTCAAGTTACTGGATAGCTTCAAAAATAGTTAAAACTTCTGAATTGTGTGGGTCCTTGCATGTAGACTTTGAAATGCTGTGAAGCATTGTGATGTGGAAACTTTTACTGCATCCGAGTTACCTTTTTTAATGGAATGGAACGGTGGGTGGGTGTGTTCTTTCCATTCTCCTGGCACTTGACTTCCTGTAAATAGCTTCTAAAATGGAAGAATTAATTTTATAATAATTTACTCGTATTGAGTTGAATTTTTTCCCCCTCTGAAGTGGAAAGTTATTTTTGTTAGAATTGTATTTCTGTTTGCTGATTTTGAAGTCATAAAAAATACTGTGGTCAACACTGCTTCCTAATTATTTGATCTGTCATGTTTGTGTGTGTGTTTATTTTTTTAGCTTTTCTTGTGGAAAAACTAATTAATAATTTCCAGAATAATTGAGATTGGAAAGGTCCTCTGGAGGTCATCTGATACAACCCCACTGCTCAAGCAGGGCCACTTAGAACAGGCTGTCCAGCACCATGTCCAGTTGGCTTTTGAGTTATCTCCAAGGGTGGAAACTCCACAACCTCTCTGGGCAGCTGTGTCAGTGCTTGGTCAGGAAAGCACTGACAAGCATTCCTGAAAAAACCAGGAGTCTTCTGATGTCTGTTCTTACTTTGTGCCCATTGCCTCTTGTGTTGTCACTGGGCACCACTGAAGGGAGCCTGGCTCCATCTCCTTGCCTCCTCCCTTCAGGTATTTATGTGTACTGGTGAGATTTCTGCCCCTCAGCCTTTTCTCCTCCAGGCTAAACAGTTCCAGCTCTCTCAGCCTTTCCTCATAGGAAATTCTCAAATTCCAGTTACATGGACTCCTTTTAGGTGAACTTTGAATATAAATCAACCACATAGCTTGTTTATCTTGTTTTCATTGTTTCTATATCACTCCATTTTTGACTTTTGATTAATTTTTTTACTTCTGCATGAGAGGTTCTGAAGAGTGATACCTGGCAGGGTACCTAATTAGTGTTACCTAATAATAGCTGAAATTAATTTATTCAGACAATAAACTTCTTTTTAAATGATCATGAGTCCTTATAAAATACTAAAGTCAAGCACAGGAGTATGGTGCTATTGTGGCAGTACAGAACTAGAAGACCATTGTTAATGTCCAAAAAATTACATGAGCCAGTTTTCTTCTGGGATGGCATGATAAGGATGCAACAATTACTATATATTTAAATAATTACTATCACAATAAAAATATTATTGTAATTGATGTTTGATTAAAATAAAAGTGGCCTTGATATGAGCATTTTAAAATTCAGTTGCCTGTTTATACTTCAGTACAAACAGTAGTTCTTTATTTTCTTTTCTAATTTGAGAACAATTCTTAAATAAGAAAATAATATATTCTAAATAAATTGGAAGCTGTTTATATTGGTCTGTTGAAAAGTTTGTTCTTCTGAAAAGTAAAATCTAGTTTCAAGGTGAGCTGAGTATTAAATGAGTCTGTTGATGAAAAATGTGTAGTTAGTGCTTTTCATTGAGTAGCGAGTGTCCTGTGTATGACATTGTGTCTTTTCCAGAGCACTTTCAATAGCTGTTTATTAAAGCAGTCGTAACTGCAAGGCAATTAATGTATTTTGTTACTCCCAAGTATAAACCAATTTGTAACCAAGACAATAAACAACACTGGCATAGATGTTGTGAGAACACCTTAAAAATTTTTAGATAGACATGATTATATTTTCATTTCAGTCCAGATGGGAAAATTCTTTTTGTTTTATGTGAGGGGTCAGAATATCAAGAAACCTACATAGATTTTTCAGTTAATCAAATATAAACAGTGGTGTAATAAGATTCAGGGTTTTTTTAAAATTGTTATTTAAAAGAAGTGTTATAATGACGAACCAAAACCCTGAAAATGGTTTCAGGATGTGTGGTGGAAAGTAGTTTTGATCCCTCTCTGTTAGGTTACTAGAACAAATTTGGCAAAGGGAGAAGTCTTCATGATCTAGACTTACTTCCTAATAGATGTATTTCAGAGTTCAGTTATGGTATGGTTTTGGAGATCTAAGAGTTCTAAACCAGGCTAAAAGACCTGGACTGCCTCACCATTTGCAGGAGCAAGGAACGCTGTAAGAGAATGGTTTGTGCTCTCACTTCTCTCTCCACCTAGAGAAATCAAGGAAAGGTATTTGAGTACTCTAATACTACTTATATCCTCATTATTTTAGTTTTTTTCCCTGAACTTTCAGAACACTTGAATGAAAATGAAGCATGAAATGTAAATGCAGAAGGTTGCTGCTGCTGTAGTGGTACTACTTTAAGGCCACTGTTAGAAGAAATAAAAGAGAAGGTGCTGATGACTTAAGATCACACCTGCACTGAAGATTTCATTAAGAACACAAGTTGCAGCCACTAAATGGTTTTGTCCGATTGCCATACAAGTCCAGCAGAGCATGCTAATAAAACTAATTGCATTGCTCAAGGTCCAGTTTCATCACTGTCATTCTATTTTTGTTTGTATCATATTAAGTTACAGTCTCTCTGAGGAGTGGGGCTGTTCTCACACATTCACACCCAGCATAAGGAGGGCTGTGGTGCTACATTGCTGACAGTATTCCTGCTGGTGTGGAGACACTGGTAGCATATTAATGGTGAGATGAGTTCTCAGCTGCTGCATGTTCTTTGTGTAGACTTAAAAATGTTTTCCTTTTCCTTCAGTATTAACAAATAGGTAACATTCTAGGTAATACTTAATACTTATTCTACTTAATACATAATACTAGGTAATATTTCTAGGTAATACTATGTTCAGCAAGAACTAAGTCCATTGGAAAATCATAGACTCACAGCATGGTTTGGAGTGGAAGGGTCCCTAAAGATCATCTAGTTCCCACCCTGCTGCCGTGGGCAGGGACAGCTTCCACTAGAGCAGGTTACTCAATGCTCCACCCAACCTGACCGTGAACACTGTCAGGGATGGGGCATTAACAGCTTCTCTGGGCAATCTGTTCCAGTGTCTCACCACCCTCACAGTCAAGAACCTAATATCTAATCTAAATTTCCCTTCTTTCAGTCATAACTCTTTGCTCCTTGTCCTGTCAGTACAGTTCCTGATGAAGAGTTCCTCTCCAAACGAGAATTTCTTTATAAATTTTTCTTGTGTCATCAGCCAAATGAAACTTGGTGGTTGTCAGGACAGTTGTAAAAAGAAGGAAGAAGAAGAATTTTCCTACCAGAAAGCTCTATGTCAGAAAGCTAACACATTTGAAAGAAACCCTTTATATTTTAAGTTTTTACTGGTTGGTTATTGGAAACCAGTGCATTGTGCTCTCTTCAACTTTCACTGGCCTTTTAATCTAATTAAGGTATTTGTTGTATGTCAGAAAATAAATAGGTTAGGGCAAAGGAGAGTTATTTAGCTATTAAGCTGTAAACTGTCTGCCAGCATTACTTTGCATAGAAGTGTCAAAAAATTGGAGGTTTGCTATTAATCTCCAAACCAGAGTGCCATTCAGAAAGGTAGTGTATGTGTGCAGAAAAAAAAGAGAGGCAGGGTGCTTTTGATATTTTGGGTCACATCTGCAGATTGACAAGTATGTGCCTATTAGAGAGAATGAAATTAGTAAAACAACTGATTCAGGTAAAATATTTTCATCTTATTTGAGTGCAGCTGCACCTTGAGGTTCAGTCAAGTACTTAAGTGTCTGATAAACGACCCTAAGGCCTGCTGTAACATTATTTTTTCTTGCTAAGTTTCCTGACCCACCCTAGAACTAGTACACTTTGTTGACTTAGCTTTCATCAGGCTGGGTTCACCAGTTTCTTAAATTATGCAGTTAAATAGGGCAAAAAGCAGGCTCTGAGTGTTTGCAAGCAAAGGGATGACAAGCTTGCTACTTCTGGCAGTTTAATTTTGGTTCTGACAAACAGGAAAACTGAAAAAATTGTACAACTAAGAGTTGGGTTGCATTTCCACACATGAAGTTTATACTCAGAGATGAAGGGGTTTAGGAGAGTGTTTAGTGGCAGTGTAGACTTCCTATTTCAGTGAGTCTCCTCAGAATTTTAAAGAATTGAAAATTCCTGAAAATATTAATAGTATTAACTGTCAAAATTTACTTTGAACTATTCTGACCACAGCAGTTAAATTATTGTGTCTATGTAAAGATTTAACTCTTTAAAAGAAATTACAACTGTCAGTTGTAATAGTCATTGGGAAAGGGAACTAGAAGTTTCTAGCTCCAGCTTTTAGGTTGTTTTTTATTTTTTGGGTTTTTTTTTTCTTAATGAAAAGAGGAACAAACTGTTATTTCCAGATTGGTATATTCTAGTGCAGAAATAGTTGATATTTTAAGTATTTTCAACTTCAGTGAAGTCAGAGATTTGAATAAAACTAAGTTTTACCTTTACAAAGTACATGTAGCAATAAAATACAATGCAGATGATAGAATTATAGCACTGGCAAATCTATTAGATAATGTTTTTAAGCTTCCAGTTTTTGTAATTCTATTTTTAGAGCCAACTATCTGAAAAATGGCACAAACTTCCTTTAGAGGACCTATGGTACTTCTGAATTATTCTTCTCTTAAGGAATTTATGGCTTTTGGTGTAATAATTTGTAATGTTGTTTGTGGGATTTCTGGGCTGTTCAGATGGTCTGGGGAAAAGCCCAAAGATGGCCTTGGGCCCCCGGGTTCGAAAGGACGAGAGGAAGCTTCAGATTTGTTCTCGGTCTCGGTGTTTATTAATTGCTTATCTAAAAGATTTTCTCTTGGCCTGACAGAGTTCTGCTCAGCAGTCAGCCATGGGCACACACTGAAAGCCCCTGGGGCGGTCACCTATCTTTATACCCGGAGTTACGTATACCATATTTATCATTTTTCTCCAATACCCTCTACCCTTATTAACCAGTGTTCCCCTAGTAAGGTCCAATCCCGGAGTGCCAACATCACCACAGAAGATGGAGGTCTAGAGGAAGAAGAAGAAGGAGAAGGGCACGCCCCAATTCCTCCATCTTACTTCTCTAGACCCCCCTGTACAGAAATCTTAAACCCTGTATCTCACACTCCAATTAACTTGTCCCTTCACCATTCACCCCAGTGAAATCCTCCCGTCCTCATACTGATGTCATCTCCCATGTGGGATCAAAGTCCAGCCACCAGACATCTCTGGCAGCATTCCAGGACTCCCGAGCCCCCCCAGTTCTGAGAGACTGAGATCCCACATCTCCCCCTTCTGTTTGCACCAAAAGACCTTTTTTTTTGCTTTTATGTGAAAACCCCCCAAAGTCCTTAGTTTCTTTTCATTTCTCTTCTGGGTCGTTTTTCGCAGCCCGAGTCTCGACTTCTGTCTGAGTACTCGTCTCTCTGCTTCTTGGATCAGCATTCTCGTGTTCTCGCGTTCGGAATGGCTTCACGTGCCGCGCTGACACCCACTTCAGACCTCGATCTGTGGAGATACAAGCGAAACCCTTTCCCCAAGAGATTAGTCTGAAAGGACCCTCTATTTGTCCGGTCTCTGGGTTCCTGATCAAAACTAAAGGATTTTCCCTTAGCTTTGCCTGTGTGTTGTTTAGAAAATGTCTCACGATCGGTGGATCAGATGGATAATCCCTTTGTTGTGTTAACATTGTTTTCTTCGAGGTGCTTTTCTTTTTATATATTGTTGGAAAAAATTGCTGCATTGTTGCAGTCTCGCCACGAGATGGCGCTGTGGCTCCGCCGAGCCGACCCGGCATGTCGTGCACTTCTGCCCTCCTGCCACTAGGTGGCGCTGTCACCGGCCTCCCTGGCTCGGATGACGGTGCAATCTCGACTACCCTACTTCCTCTTCCGGCTCGGCGTCTCCCATGGAGGGAAGGAACTGAAACTCCGAGGCTCGAGACCAAAGGCACCAGATCTGGAGACGGTGTGGAGCCGCGGGACGTAGAATCCCTAACACGGCCCCTCCTCACCCGCGACGTCACAGGGGACCGGGCTCGGGCCCGCCCGCGTCTTACTCTCTGCGCGTGCGTGCTCTCTGAGCTACTTCCGGTGTCCCCCAAGGTAACGTCATCATCGTCTCCCCCCTGTTTCACCTCCGAGGTTCCCGCCCCTCGGTCTGTCCCGGAATCCGACCCCTCCTCCTCTGACGTTGTGTTCGCCTCCCCCGCCGGCACCCCGGCTCTACCCGCGATTCGAGCTGACCGTCGCACCGGCTCTGACGTCACACCCGCGCGCCTCCTGCGTCCCGCCGCGGCGGCCCTCCGGGGCTGCGCGTTTTCCCTCAGCCCGCCTTGCGCGCTCGCCGCCCCCGCGCTGGTATGTGAGTCTATCCCCCGGTTTTTGCGAGTTTCGCCCTCCGCGGGCGTGTCCTCATCCTCACCGGCGCTGCTCGCGCCCGCCGCCGCCGCCGCGTCGCCGCTTTCGCCGCGAGCAGGCCTCCCCCCCGATCCTTTATCTTCCTGCTCCCCCCCTTCTGCTCCTGACTCCTCCACACTCTCTGGAGTTTCAGGACGCCCTTGGGGTTTGTTGCATTTTTTGATCGGGGGTTTTAATATTTTTTCCTGCTCTCTTTTTTCGAGAGCCCTTTCCCCCTGGCCTTTCAAAGCCAGAGCAATTTTTTTCCCGGAGCTCTGCCGCTCCGCCCCCTCCTCTGAGGGTGCCGCAGCTTCTCGCTGCTTTTCCAGCCTTTTGGACTGCACTAAAATACCTTGTAACATGATTCTTGCCGGCGAGAGTAGCTTTAACGCTGTCTCATCTTTTTTTGTTGCTAAAATATATAAATGCCTATTAATCTCTTGCCAAAACCCGACTTCGAACAAAAGATATGTTTCTGCAAGTGGGTAATTGAGCCTTGCCCATAATAACAGCTGTTTTAATTCTTTCTTTGGGATCCCTTCTGTATATAATTCTGCTACACTTTGTAAGGTGGATAAGATTTCCCGTTGTTCTTGGGAGAGTGTTGCCCCCATTATTTTTATTTTGGCCTTCTTACCGAATCCGTCGTCAGCGTGGTCTGGAGGCCCTTGTTCTCCGTCCAGCAGATTACGAGGGATGGATCAGAGGCGCCTTTCTGGTCCCAGTCCAGGCCGCTCTGCTACGAGCTGTCTTCAGCAGAAGCTGAGAGATGGGATTTCTCAGTGACTGCTGATTTTTGCAGCTTCTCCCGGCCGGTTTTTTCTTTTTCTTCTTTCTTTCTTCAGGCTTCCCTCCTCTGGAGTTATCAGTGCTGTTCTCTTGGCTCTTCAGCTCTTCAGGGCTTTCCCCCCCCCGAAAGGTTTGGTGGGAGATAGCCCGCACAGCGGACGCCAATTGTGGGATTTCTGGGCTGTTCAGATGGTCTGGGGAAAAGCCCAAAGATGGCCTTGGGCCCCCGGGTTCAAAAGGACGAGAGGAAGCTTCAGATTTGTTCTCGGTCTCGGTGTTTATTAATTGCTTATCTAAAAGATTTTCTCTTGGCCTGACAGAGTTCTGCTCAGCAGTCAGCCATGGGCACACACTGAAAGCCCCTGGGGCGGTCACCTATCTTTATACCCGGAGTTACGTATACCATATTTATCATTTTTCTCCAATACCCTCTACCCTTATTAACCAGTGTTCCCCTAGTAAGGTCCAATCCCGGAGTGCCAACATCACCACAGAAGATGGAGGTCTAGAGGAAGAAGAAGAAGGAGAAGGGCACGCCCCAATTCCTCCATCTTACTTCTCTAGACCCCCCTGTACAGAAATCTTAAACCCTGTATCTCACACTCCAATTAACTTGTCCCTTCACCATTCACCCCAGTGAAATCCTCCCGTCCTCATACTGATGTCATCTCCCATGTGGGATCAAAGTCCAGCCACCAGACATCTCTGGCAGCATTCCAGGACTCCCGAGCCCCCCCAGTTCTGAGAGACTGAGATCCCACAGTTGTTTGATGTTCATCTCCTTAGCCACTTTCCTGTATTCCTCTGTCTTCTATATATAAAAGCTGATGGAATTTACTGGTTTTGTTTTAAGTTTTAGAATGCCCTCCTAGATGACTTAACAAGTATATATTGCATTATGCTAGTCACGGGCAAGCATGCAAAGTTTTGTATATCTCTCAGATATTCTTTTATAAAATACTAGTTTTTCAAATGTAATAATTTTCCAAAGCAGATGTTTCTTTTGTGTAGTTGGTACTAATATTAGGAATTCAGTTTCTTTATGACCTCATTTTTTATGAATTACCAATACCATTGGAATCCTGGAAGTAGTATTCTAGTATCCTTCCTTTTCCTTATGAAAAATAGTAAAAGCAAACAAGCACTCTGGGTTTTGTATGTACTAATCAATCTAAATACTACAAGTGTTTAGACATTACTTACTCTGAAAAATGTGTAGATTAAATTCTTTCATCGATTTTCCAAAAGGGTGTATTGCTGCATTATTCACCTGCAATACCATTTGAAGTTACCATATTATCTAATAAACAGCTTTTCATTTCCTGTCCTTGCAAGCCATAATTATTTTGTTTTGTTACAAGTGTGTCCTAGTTCTGCTGGGTGTAAGGGAGGTGGACTGTGTTGACCACATGAGTAATTTGTTTCTGCCAGGCTGGAGCTTCTGAAGAAACTGGTGTTCACCCGGTTTGGATTTTGATGTGAAAATCCTGTATTATATTTTGCAGCACGTTGTATTTCTTGGTTGCTGTTGGCTGTGTTGCTTCTTCTGATGTCAATAGCCATTGCCATAGGAATGCTTTCTAGTTCAGATTTTATTTTCAATTAGACCCTCGAGGAACTCTGAAAGATACCCTGACCACAGGTTTTCTGTTATTGCAGCATGAAGCTCCTGAAGCTTATGAGCAAGTGCCATAACTTGCTCACAGCAGATTCTCCTTTCATGTGCATATGTTCTGTAGTTGTATAGAACTATCTTATAGAAAGAGATATGCATTTTTCTTTTCATGAAAATGTTTTGATTCTTTTCTTAGAGAGAAGATGATGAAGAAATGCAAGCCTTAAAAGAAAAATTGAAGTACTGGCAAAGGCTACGCCATGATCTTGAAAGAGCACGTTTATTGATAGAACTGATACGTAAGCGTGAGAAATTAAAAAGAGAACAGGTAAATACAGCACCTTTATTTTGGTGAAGCTTTTCTGAAGGAAAGATAATTTAAGTATTCTCACAATTTTTTCAATAGGAGGACAGCTGTATTTTAATCCTTACATAGAGTCAAGTAACATGTACATGCATGTGCACTCAAACTATTTCAAATATATAAAATTTTCATAGAATGGCTTGGGTTGAAAGGAAGGATTAAGGATTGTGTAGTCCAACCCTTTTTAAATAAACAGGGACATCTTCAACTAGATCAGGTTGTTCAAAGCCCTGTCCAATCTAACCTATTCTTTCTCCAGGAATAAGGCATCTACCACCGCTGTGGGCAACCTGTTGTTCCAGTGCTTCACCCTCATTATAAAAAAATTCTTCCTTAAATGTAGTCTGAATCTACCCTCTTTTAGTTTAAAACTATTACCCCTTGTCCTGTCACTACAGGCCCTCCTAATCAGTTTGTCCCCACCTTACTTATAGACCTCCTTTATGTACTGGGAGGCTGCAGTAAAATCTCACTTGGGCCCTCTCTTTTCCAGTGTGAGCAACCCCAATTCCCTCAGTCTTTCTTCAGAAGAGAGCTCCATTCTGATCATGTGTGTGGCCCTCCTCTGGACTCACTCCAACAGCTTTATGCCTTATGATGGGGGCTGCAGAGCTGGATGCAGCAGTCCAGCTGGGGCCAAACGAGAGCAGAGTGGAGGGACAGAATCACCTTCCTTGACCTGCTGGCCACCCTTCTTTTGATCCAGCCCTGGATGCAGCTGGCTTTCTGGGCTGCAAGTGTACTCTTCTTGCTCATATTGAGGTTTTCATCCACCAGTACTCTCAGGTTCTTGGCAGGGCTGGAGCTATTCATCCCTCAGCTGGTACTGATACCTGGGGTTGCCACAGCTGGAATTCGACCTTGTTGAACCCTGCAAGATTCCCTTGGGGCCCACTTCTTGAGTTTGTGTCTGGATGGGATCCTGTCCTTCAGGTGTGTCAACTGCACTATTCATCTTGGTGTCATCTGCAGATTTGTTGAGGGTGCACTTGATCCTTTGGTCTCATGTCATTGTTGAAAATACTAACTGCTGCTGGTCTTAGTACAGACCCCTGAAGGACACCACTCATTACTGATCTCCATCCAGAGTCCAAGCCATTGATCACTGCTCTCTGAATGCAGCCATCCAGCCAATTCCTCACCTGTGGAGCAGTCCACCCATTGACTCCATCTCTCTTCAATTTAGAGAGAAGGATGTTGTTGAGGACCATGTCAAAGGCCTTACAGAAGTCCAGATAGACAACATCTTCCATTGTCTACTTAAAAGAGTTAATCCATCATAGAAAGCCACTAGGTTGGTTAGACCACTGGGTTAGTTAGGCAGGACTTAGCCTTTGTAAGGCTGTGCTGCCTGTCCTGAATCATCTCCTTGTGTGCCCCACATGGAAGCTTTGCCTTGTGAAGTTATTCATAATGCGCTCCTGCAGTCTCCTACAGCTTGTTGTGCTATTTTTCCAGATGTCAGAGGGGTTGAGTCCTCAGCAGCACAGGAGCCTGCAAAAGCAGTGCCTGTCTGTAGCTGGAGCAAGAAGGCTTTGTCAGTAGGCTCCCCTAGACCTGAAATAAATACCAGCCACAGGGTTCCTTCTCTCACCTTGGTGCTTAAGCTTTCAACCTGCTCGTGGCTTTCCTTGAGACAACTCCTCAGAGTAGTGTAGAAGGCAACCCCAGTGCCCCTCGGTATGCTCTTGGCCTTCTGACCGACTTCTGACCATCCATAGTCACACTTGAGTCATGGGATTCATCCCACCAAATTTCAGTGAAGGAAAATTAAGAGTGTAGCTCTCTACCAGCACTGTGACCTCCAGTTCCTTCTGTTTGTTGCCCTTGCTGTGTGCATTGATATAGAGAAAGTATTTAAGAAGACATTCTCTTAGACTTGGAAAAATGATTGGTTTCTGAAGAACTGTAGAAGATTTGATCTATTCAGGTTTTCTCAATACATGTCCATATACTTAGCAGCACTTTTATCCTTCTGTCACAAAAAAAAACAAAAATAAAAGCTGCATCTGAAGTCCTACAGCATTCTACAGTTAACATTTCCAGGAGGAGAGATTTGAGGAAGTGATAATGCAGAAAGATAAAAGCTTACATGGAAACTGTGAACGCAAAATGTTTGCACTTAGGAGTTTTTAATGGCCCCTGTTTGTGAAAACACAATTTCATTTTTACTTTTGCAAACTGAGCATTCATTGCAAGCTACTATAATTTGTCCTTCTGGAGTGCTTTCTGGAATTCTTTGCATCATTCTTGTGTATTCACGTATCATTTGCTTTACATATGTATTTTTATGCATGTACTTTGCACATGCATCTTTGCTTATACTTTATTTACATGTATATATTATATATATGTGCATACACCTTTAATCTGTCATTAAGAATTTACTTTAGCTATAGCAAGACTGTTTCATTGTTGATAACTCTTAAAACAGCTTAAAAATTAAGCTGTTTTAAGAGTTATCAACTCTTAAAATTAAGAGGAATTGAAATAGTGTCAAAAATAAAAAAATTCAGAAGTATATTGAAGTATTTGAAGATGTTGATTCTGTTTTTTGAAATAATTTTCTTGGAATTTATGTAGAACATTGTCTTTCCAATTACTTTTTATTTTGGTTTTATGTAGCCTGTAAATCAGATTCTCTTTTTAAACTTTGAACATAGCAGTACAACTGAAATTTAATTTGAAACATTACCTTTAAATTCTTACTATTTTCACATTGGTGGTGAATTGTGAAGCTGTTATTATGTGGCATCTTTTAAAAAAATACATTTAAAAGTGGAACAAAATTCTTACATATAAAATACAAATTTGAGTTCTGGGAAGCTGGAGTTGAAGGAATGAGAATGATTTTTTTTTTTCCTTACAAAATCATTACCTAAAAACCTATGTCAGATAAATGCCAGCTGATGATATTAAAAGTAGTACTGAACTCATTTACTTAAATGTATTTGTATTTTATATCTTATCTAAAATACTACACTATTACTGCTAAACAACTGAAATCCAGTATGTTAAGGGAAAATGCTCAGTTGGATAACTGTTACTTCTTTAGGTCAAGCTGGAGCAGGTCACTATGGAGCTTCAGCTCATTCCATTCACTGTACTGCTGCGATCGGTTCTGGACCAGCTGCAGGAAAAGGATTCTGCTCGTATATTTGCTCAGCCAGTGAACCTTAAAGAGGTATGTTTGCAGCTGTGTTTCCTGGTGTTTACATGTGGCTTGGTGGCACTTAGGTACAGGAAACAAGTCATTACATGCAAAGGTAGAAGCAGTGTTAGCTTTTAATCTTTATTCTGATAATTAACATTATGAGTTATGGTCTACTGCTATGAAAGCCTTTTTATGCTCATATAGCAAAATAATTTCTGGGAAATACTTGTATGGAAATATCCCATTCTTGTATAGAATGTTGGGTGCCTACTGATACTTTTCAGTGAGATGATTTTGGTAAGGCTAATTCGAAGGATATCAAAAATTGCAATGCAGATACTGTGTTCTTACTTGAAGGTGAAACTAGACAGACTTAGAGTATACATGTGTGCATTTGTGGATATACTGCATGCTCATCTGTTTATTATATTTAGAATCATTAAGGTTGAAAGAGACTGCCAAGATCATTGAGTCCAGTCTTTGACCTAGTACCAGTATGCCGACTGAACCATATGACAAAATGCCACACTGCCGTGGATGGCCACTGCACCACTTCCCTGAGGAGCCTGTTCAATTCTTAACCACCTTTTCAGTGTAGAAATCTTTCCTAATACCCAGCCTGAACTGTTCCTGGCGCCACTTGAGGCCATTTTCCCTTGTCCTATCACTAGTTGCCTGAAAGTAGGAGTATATAAAACCACAGAATTCCCAAGAAAATGTTTCAGCATCGCTTAGTAGAGCTCAGACTTGTTACCCAAGATGCAGAATGTAATAATATCTAAACTTCTGTTGGCATGCAAATGTTTGCAATATCTAGGTGTGCAATTCTAAGTTACATCTTCAATTTCTTGCATTGAGATGTTACAAGATACATTTAAAAAGTGGATCAATTACCATCTAATGTTACTTTCTCTGTAATAAGACGGTTTTACCTATTTGTGTTTTAAATATTTATCCAAAGGTTCCAGACTATTTGGATCATATTAAACATCCTATGGATTTCTCCACCATGCGGAAACGGTTAGAAGCTCAAGGCTATAAAAACCTCACCGAGTTTGAAGAGGACTTCAATCTGATCATAGATAACTGTATGAAATACAATGCAAAGGATACAATATTTTATAGAGCTGCAGTGCGGTTAAGAGATCAAGGAGGTGTGGTTCTCAGGCAAGCCAGGCGAGATGCTGAGGGAATTGGCTACAACAATGAAACTGGAATGCACTTACCAGAACGGCCTAAACTTGAGTCACCCCAGCCTTTCTCTTGGGAAGATGGTAAGATGTGTTTCAATTATTTTGGAAAGTTGCATTCTTCATTGCATAGTGTGTATGTTCCATACAGATGTTTAGGATTGTTGCTGTCCAATTTGCTAACTAGATTCTCCACCCCCCCCATTAAAAGCATTGCTTGAAAGAGTCTGGTGTTTCTATTCTACCAGATCTGTCATAAGATATCAGTGCTATCTGGATTCTGATTTTGGCAGTGTCAGAGCCTAATTCAACAATTTACATGGAAAAGGTTTTTAAGTTGAGTGCTTTCTTTCACATGATCATACATACTTGTAAGGCATGGAAAATGAATACCAGTGTTCATAAACTTCAGCACATTCCTGAGTAACCTACTTGATAAATTGAGCACATTTGTAATACTAAGAATTAAATAGGTTTTTTTTGACGTACACATGAATTTTCTAAGGTTTGGCAGTGGAGAATAATTAACACATTTCTTTTATAACCATAACTTTGTCCTTTTCTTTAACAAGAAGCAATTAATCTGTTAAAGTGGGAAGGGTTATTATGTCTTCTTCTGACCTTTTATTTCTTTGCTCTACTGCTTAGTTTTTGATCAAAATGCTGATTAAGAAAAATAGTAACTGTATAGTAGGAATTAATTTCAGTATTTCTGACTATGATCTAAATAGCTTTTTGACAGTATTTTTTATTTTGGCATGCAAATTCAGTTTTTTCCTTTTGTTGTATTACTGTTCAGAGGATGTTCTGGGAAAGGCTAACTCGTTTTCAATTGTACGTGTTTTGACTTCAGTGGATAGGTTACTGAATCCTGCAAACAGAGCACATATGTCCTTGGAAGAACAGCTGAGAGAGCTGCTAGAAAAACTTGATCTCACCTGTGCAATGAAATCCAGTGGGTCAAGGAGCAAAAGAGCAAAGCTGTTAAAGAAAGAAATCAGCATTATTCGCAACAAACTCAGTCAGCAACACAACCAAGCTCCTCAAATAGAGTCAGGTATTGGAAGTTTCGAGGAAGAAAGTGCAGCATTAGAACAAGATGGAGAAGAAGAAGGTAAGATTGTAAACCAGGTTTAAATGAGTACTGATCTGCTTCAGTCAGGTGCTGTGATGTGAGTAATAGTGTGAATTAAAGAATTTGATTAACTAATATTAAATTTAAAATACTGATTTTAAAATAAAAATAATAGTTTGAAAATACGAAAATAGCTGCCTAATCACAACAAATATTTTAAGAGTAGGATGATCTTCTGAAGAAAACCTCCTTCCATTACTTTTCATGGTAGCAAGGCTTTAAAAACTTGGGTGTTAAAAAATGAAAGTGCAAACAATATCAGATGAAAAGCACTTGGAAATGCCTGAGTGGAAAATATCTTTTTACTTTTGGAAATACACTTAAATGTCAAAATATGTATTAGGGATCATGTGAGCCTAGGTCAGTGGTAATGAAGACTCTGGCTGTTGTACTGTTTTTGCAGCCTTCGTTATTCACTACTCCAGACTCTAGGGAGGAGGGTGGGTAGGCTTTGGGGTTATTTGTTTATTTATTTATCTATTTTAAATAAAGCTAACTATTGATAAGACTTAACAAATTTCACGTTGTAGAATCAAGTCAGCCACATCTGCCTAGCTCTTCCCCTTTTGCTTCTCTTCCTCCTCAAAGCAGTTGTCTCAGAACTGTGTCTACTTTTGGCTAATTGCCATTGAATTCAGTGAGAGCACTGTGCTGGAAGGACTAACCTAATATTTTAATTAAATTTAATATTTGCATTTCTAGCTTCTAAATCAAGTTTCTGAGGTTTTTATTGCTCATTTTAAAATGATGGAAAGAAAATCTGTCACTCAAATAAGAATTCTGTTGACTTTGTTTCATGATTAGCTCTAAGGAACTAAACTTTTTATTTAGGAAAGTTGAGATGTGTTTCATTTTTGAATAAGTGCCTTGAATAGGAGGAGGAAAGAGCTCAAGGGAAAGTGGAAGCATGGTAATAAATCAAATAATCTCTATTTGTTGTGGCTTGATGCTATCAAAATTTTTGAAAGGTGAAGTCAATTAAATGATTGTCCTTAACTGCCATTCAAACAGCAACTTAGTGTTTAGTTCCAAACAGAACTTGCTGGAGATTTGAGCATTGGTAGAAAAAGTGTACATGAATCAGCACATTTTCCTGTTTGAGGTTTTTAAGTGTTCTCAAAATGTTTAATGGCTTGGGTTTTTTAAATTTGAGTATTTTTTTGATCTTTAAGTGATGATGGTATTGAATACAGTTTCTTAGGAATGTGGGGTTTGGCATCTAATGAATCCACAACCTTTTTTTTATTTGTAGCTTAACATTTTGATGCCACAGCCTTTCACTTCAGCAGTTTTTTGTGAAAAAAGTAGTTCAAAGTGAACAGTAGTGGTTTTCTTATATTTAGGGTAGGCTTTTAAAATAAAACATGATGAAAGACATGATCCAGGTGTGATTGGTATGGTTGTTATGGTTCTGATCTAGTGGAGAGTAATAATAATTAGTTCAAATTTCAGTTTTTAAAAGGAAAGTACATACAGGAGTAAAGAAACAAATTGCCCCAAAATAAAAAGAAAAATCCTGTGCCCAGGATCTCTACAGGAGCTGACTTTGATAGAATTCTGAATTACCCTCTTGCAGTTCTGTTTCCAGTCTTTGATCATGTGAAAAATATAGTACCAAAATAACCCCATGAAATTTAGGTTTTATTTCTAAATAATTCTCTTAATTAATAAATAAGTGGTTTTATGTTCTTTAATCTTTCTGCAAATATTTTCTGATTAGTTGTAAGAAAATCAGAATTTGTTCACAAAGGAAATCACCATGGAGATTTTAAAGCACAGGATTTTTTAATGGCTGTTAGTCTAAACGTGCTTATCTGACTGTATATTTCATTCTACAGTCTTCCTGAAATATTAGTTACCAATTCTAATACCTGTGTGCCTGCAAATGATGTAAGCACAGTCACACTGTATTTTAAAATCAGGTATTTTTAATATGGACTCTGCTATTGTTTCATTAAGCCTTAAACAACAGGATAAAATTTTTTTTTTGCATTTAGAAATCATTGATTTCCAAGTAAATATTTCTGGGCCAAAACCAAACAAAATAAACTGCAAATAGAGAACTTAAATGCTTTGGGGTTTTACATTTTTTTCCAGGTGGCATAGAAAATTTGACTAATATTAAATATTTTATGTGATAAAATAAATCACATGAAATAAAATATAAAACAAAATATTTATTTAGCATAAATAGTACATTAGTGTTATGCAGTTACTCTAGAATAAGTATTTCCTTTCTTGTATTTTGAAAGAGTCTTTTGGAGACTGGAAAGATTTTAACATCTTTTTGAGTTGATAATTATGGGTTAGGACATCCTAGTTGTATTAGGGAATGCTGCAATAGTGGAATGTTTATTTTCTTTCCCATTACTTGTGATGAAAAACTAAAACTTTTATACCTCACTGTCATATCTCAATTGTCTTTTCCTAGCATGGATTTAGTGGAATTGAGTGGGACATGATCATACTAAAAAATATTAAAGTGTGGGGGAGAAGGGGAGAAAAATGTTGGAGGGTGGTTTTTCTGATTTCTCATATCAAATCTGCATTATCAAGTGTGTTATTTTTTGAGTAGAGGCTAATCAAGCTGCATGATTTTGGGGATGTTGGGTTTTTCTTGTCCATTTTATTACTTTTTCCTAGATTAAACGGATGGTCACAATTGTAAAAAGGTTTTACAGATCATGCCCTTGTATAGATTTTGTAACACGTTTTAGTTCACTCAAGTAGAACAGGTTACAAGTGCCTCTTTTTTTAATTGATTAGCTAATAAAATTTTTCATAGGCAGGTAAACTGAATATTGATAAAGTGAAATAGATAAAAACGTATCTTACAGGAAATTTTACTCGAATGGCAGTATAATTGCATTTAACAGACAATCATCCACCACCCCAACTTCCTAATGAAAAAATTTTAGTAGTTCTTAGTTAATGAAACTAACATAACTGCATGAGAAGAAGCAAGTACTTATCCAGGTATAAATTGTTAACACCAACTATAGATGTCTTCTTTTCTACCCCTGTTGCATTCCCAGTATAAAAGTAGGAACTACTAACTAGGACAGATTGTTGCTAGACAAGTTTTGGTTTTAAAATGTTATGCTTTGTTTCCAGACAACAATTTATTTGGTGGGCTGCACATTTATAGTGAGTTTTATAATAGACTTTATAACTACAGGTTTTCAAAAATCACACTCTATTTATAATTTTTTCAGGAGATAAATCTCCCCCTAAACTTGAACCATCAGATGCTTTACCTCTTCCTTCAAACTTGGAGACTAATTCAGAACCACCAACCCTCAAACCAGTAGAACTCAATCCAGAGCAGAGTAAGCTTTACAAAAGAGTAAAATTTGATAATGAATTATATAGCACTTCCATTCAGAAAGAAATAAATGGACACACTCCAGAACACTTACTTGACAGTAATCTCAATGAGTCGACTGTTTCTGCTGTAGCTGAGTCATCAACTGATGTAAACAGACGTACATCCATTCTCTTCTGCAAATCGAAAAGTGTAAGCCCCCAAAAGTCTGCAAAGAACACTGAAACCCAGCCAACTTCTCCACAGCTAGGGACCAAAACCTTTTTGTCTGTAGTCCTTCCAAGGTTGGAGACACTTCTGCACCCAAGGAAAAGATCAAGGAGTGCATGTGGAGATTCTGAGGTTGATGATGAGTCCCCTGTAAAGCGCTTGGATACAGGTAAATGTTTACAAAACTTATTTGAATGGATACATCTGGAAAGTTAACATACCTGTTAGTTTTTTACCTACATGTGATTGTTAATCTTTAGATTTTAGCTCTTGAAACAGGTTGTCCTCGCAGTTGAGTAGGTACAGTTCAAAAAATTATTGCTCATTTTTTTGTTGGCCCTTGACAATTAGACTTACAGAACCAAGTTTGGGTTCTTTAGTTTCATGATGCAGTTTTTAAGTACGCATATGGGTGTATATGAAACCTGTAGGAAAGATGAATTGGCTTCTTTTTTGCAAATTCCCTCTTAAAACTACATGGAAACTTGACATGTGATGCCAAAACTAGAAGGCTTGTAAGCAGGAGCATGAAAAATACCTGTGCCATGTATGATTTCGTTTTGCTGAGTGTTACTCCAAGCATACTTTTATATTATGAAACTGATGACTGTATGAGGCACTTTGTATATCCATGTATTTTATGGAAGTGTTAAAACCCCCACATATAATGACACTTCGTGTGTTTTTTATTTTTAGTCTGTGCACTTTCAGTAGAATTGAAGGTGAGATTATGCTCTTAATGAGACTTCTCTAAAGGATATTTGAAAGAAAATGTTATCTTGATACATTAGGGCAGAACAAACAGCTCAAGACATTAATTATATTTCTCAAGACATTAATTATATCTTTTCTTAGCACACCATAGTTCTATTTATTTGAGAAATTCATACAAAACCTTTGAGGAAGAAAAGCAGCATCAGGAAATTACTTATTGATATTTCCTTAATGTCATCCATGGCCATTGCTATGACTTTAATATTACCTTTGAAATAAATAATCTGTTTCATTGTCATGTTGGGAACCCTTATGCAGGTATGAAAACAGCATGTGGGGATTTGCCTCTATGAATGAAAAAGATAGGAGTTTAGTTTGAACATAAGGTATGAAGATGTACTTCAAAAGCTGGGGGAGGGATAGAGAGTTTTATTTGGGGGGAAAAGGGAAGTATTGTTGATTTTTAGGTTGTTTCTTTTTCATTTGGGGGAAACTTTTTTGTTTTGAATAACAGAATTTTTCGACATGTGGGGCATTGCACTTTTTTGGTTGGTTGGTTGGCTGGGGTTTTTTTTTTGAATGATCACGTGAAAACACTAATGATTCTAATGCTGGAATCATAATATGAGAAGATTTTATGTAAGATGCAGTGAAGGGAATTGTTTTTCATTTATATTTTGGGGGTTTGGTTTTGTTTGCCTGTTTAGAAAGCCCCGACTTCCATTCATTTTCCTAACAGCTTGGAAGGAGCATGCAGATTAGATCTGGTACTTTAGTTCTGAAGTAAGTACCAAGTGAAGGCAGTGTGATAATAGAAATTAGTTAATCTTTATTAATAATATAGAAATCTTG
Source organism: Melozone crissalis (assembly GCF_028551555.1). Classification (NCBI taxonomy): domain Eukaryota; kingdom Metazoa; phylum Chordata; class Aves; order Passeriformes; family Passerellidae; genus Melozone; species Melozone crissalis. The sequence continues at coordinate 10,588,244 of NW_026535782.1, read as the reverse complement.
GTTTCCAAATATCTTAATTTGCCAGTGTGTCACCTGGATAATTTCATTATGTACCTGTATATAGATTGCATTTTATCACACACAGTGAATCATTTTGTGCTAGATCACACTGGGAATTAGTCCTAATTTCTTGAAATTTTTGTGTAAACATTGTGGATTTTTTCTTTAGGGGAAGAAAAGGTTTTTATTTTGTAAGAAAATTAATTCTTAAAGGGAAAAAAAGCAGCTATGAAACCAAAACTCACCAGATTTCTGAATACATTTAAATTCAGCCATTTTTCCTTCTTTCTGTGGAGTTAGGTGTATGTAAAGCAAATATGCTTTTGATTATCTTCAAAACTAACAACCTAGTTACAGGAATAAAATCCAGAAGTTAAAAAGCTTCTCTATTGTTAATTTAAAACAAAATTATGTAGTCTTTTTCTGAAGCTAGTAAAGATATAAAGTGAATTAAATTTATGTAGAACAAATACTTAGGGGGCATTTATAGTTAGAATTTGTACTTGTTCAAGAAGAGTGAATTGAAACAGTTTGGCCACTTAATATTCACCTGAAAATGTTCTAGTCGTTCTTTAATAGTATCTTGTGTTTTAAGCATATATGGTTCATACAGATATGGCAGTTTATCAGATCTTATTCCTTTGATTAGTTTGCCTGTTGGCAAGTAAACATTTTGCTTTCACATAGGAAATTTTATTCCTCATGTTATTTCCAAATTTGTCTCCGCACTAATTTAAGTAATTTGCAATTGGCAGCTATCTTGAGCTACAGTTCAGCAGGAAACCAGCACAAATGTCAGATGCTTACCAAGATTTAAAAACAGTTGATATTTTTTGTGTATGCAGCTGGTATTGGTTCATGTAGATGTCTGTGTTATGATAAAAATGCATTGGGTGATGTATATAGCAATACATTCTTTCTCTTTGGTTAATTTTTACAAAATTTAATCTTGTGCTGTAGGTAAGAATGCTTTAATTCTGTAGAATCCAGCAGAGCTTTTTCTTCCAAAGCCATCTAATCATAGGAAAAGGCATGCAACAGGCTTCTTGTGTGCATTGACTGAGTTATCAGCTTTGGGGGAAATCCCTGCAATTGAAAATGAATTATTGTTGCACAGTTTTCTTTGAATGGTGTGAATATTACCTATCCTTAAATTTACCAAATACAGAAAAAATAATGAAAAAGAACCACTTAATATGCCAAGGATTGAAATTTTTAGGTGGTTGAGAGCTGCACTGTCACATATTTTTACTTTCTTACCTCTTCATAGCCAGTATGAGGGTTTTTGACATTATTGAAGGATGTCTTGTTTCTGTCCCTTACTTTGCAGTCTCTTCAGTGTTTCCCCCTTTCTTGTCACTCCTGTATTCTTACATGACGAAGTTCAAAGGAAGACTTTAAAGTTTATTTAGTTGAGTGAAACGACACCTCCCCGGTTGTTTCATTATTCTCATAGACTGCTTTTATTGTGCTCTCTTGACTTACATTTGGGGTTGATGTTTTTCTAGTTATTCTCTAGAAAGACACACATAGAATCCACTGGCACACTCCTGGGTAAGTGTGGTGTCCCACATGCTGTTGGTTTTCATACATAAGATTACTGAAATGCCAGCTCTTTTTCAGAAGTAGGGGACTATGGAACAACGTGAGTAAGCCTTCAAAGTGAACTGAAAGCAGTTCATTTCCATACTCTGACCTTTCATATGTGAATCTTTAAAATATATGAAGCAGGAGAGTAGTGTAATCTTAAATTTAAATTTTCTAGTGTTCTACATTATCACAGAATACATCTGTCTTTGTAGTTGCTGTGTTGAAACTGACAGCTGCATAGTGGAGACATGTTTAAAAATTTCCTATACATATTTGATGTATTTTGAGTTTGCATCATATGGTATCAGGCAACAATTTCCAAAAGAAGATTGTTGGTTTACATAGGAAATTTTGGTGACATCAGAGATTGATGTGTGATTCTTGAAGGTTGGGCATGTCAGGTCTTAACTGTGACAAGTTTAATGACCTTTTCAAAATACCCATTGTATACTTACCTTGCTCTTTTGTTACAAAGATGAATCATTTTTTTCAGGGAAATATTTTGTGCAGTTATTATATCAGAGAAAAATGAAATTGATTACTGAATAAAAGGTAGATTTTACTGACCATTAAAAATCTGCCTGTATCAGTTGTGTATTAGTAAGATAGCAGATGGAAAAAATTATTGTTTCAAGAAACCCTTTTTAACATTGTAAAATGCTAGCTTATGATCAGATGAAATTTGCCTGTGTACTTGGTCTTATTAGTCATCTCTAAGTTTTTGTAAATTTAGGTTTTAAAAGTCCTACTTGCTGTTACAGTACTCTCTCTTTTAATTAGAAACTAAGTATTTAAAATACTCTATCCTAAAACAACCACTGTAACTTACCATAGAATCAGGATTTCAGACAGTGATTATTATAGTGCAGTATGTTGTGTTTCTATTATTTATTGTCCAAATGCAGTAGTAGGAAATTTCAGTGAAATATATAATTTACTTCATATTTTTGCTTCCAGCTACACAGATTTTCTCAAGGTACTGAAACTCATGTTTAGATGAATATTTAGAATACAGATTTAGAATATGGATCCCCAAAGTGGAATATTCACACAGAGTGAGGGAATTTTTCATTTTTTAATACATCCTTCATGTACAGTTATCAGTATACAACAAAGATTCCTTATTAAATCTCTTAGTAAATGTAGGGTTTTGGTTTTGCTCAGCTATTACAAAATGATGGCAAGTAACCTGTATACAAATTCCATTTGCATTTGATAGAATTTAATATTGTAGTGAGGACTGCTGTTACTTAATTTGATATGATAAGGGTAGACATTGTGTCTGGAGTGAAATGGAGCACAGTTCATTTTTTTAATTCTGGAGTACTTGATTTCTAATGAATATTTGCGTCTCTGGAACACAGGCCCATTTGGCTAAAAGTCAGGCTTCATATGCACAACATTCATTACCATTCACTAAATGGAGGAAGTGAAAGTAAAACATGCATATCTAAGAAATTTATATCTTTGAAGTAAATAAAAAACTAAAATAAAGGTTCCTCAGTGAAAAAAGCCCCAAATTGGTATAATTTCTCTTGTGGTTAGCATAGACAGGAATGACAGTACATGTGTGTGTGTATATATATATATGTATATGTATATGTGTATATATATATATAAATAATTTATATTCATGAATCAAGTGCAACAATTTGATTAAATCTACTGACAGATCCACAGTCCTGGTTTGTTGTATTGAAATGCATAGTGATTGTTTCATGTGAAGTCTGATTTGAAATTTAATTATTTGAGCACTTTAGTGGTGTTCAAGAACTTCAGCTGCCTGACTCCAGGAGGTTTGCAAACATAAAACATTTTAAGGTGTATTTGCAAACAAAGTATTAGAGATTGTGAGGAGGTTATTAAGGCCTAAAAGGAATTATTCTCTGGTTTGTTAAATTTGTCAGTGTAGACATGGGGAGTACAGGAGTCTGACTGTTCATTTGTCAAAATATGTTTGGTTAATTGGTCTTCTAGTAGGTTGATAGGCCACTGGGAAATGTAGGACCACTTACTAAGAAAATAAAGCAAATTAAGGAAAGAAATTAGGAGGAGGAAAAGAAAAAAGAACCTTATTGCATTTCTTAATTTCTTTTTGGCCCACGCACACTTAAGCCAGGAGTTCTGCCAGGCCTGTGAAAATTTCTGCCAATTTAATTTCTGGGGACATTTTGAGGGATAGGGGAGGGGTTTTGTAATACACATAGAACAAAATAAGTGCATAAGGCAGAAACAGGGGGTAGGAAGCTATTTTATGCCAATCAACACTCACAATGTGTTTTAAGAACAAAAATGTTCCTTCTGGTTTTATTTCATATAAATAATCATAGTGTTGGCTTCCTGATGATGAAAAATCCTTTTCCTAGTTCTTGATTTATGTTATTAAAATGGGGGAATTTTGAGCAACATAGCTGAGAGTGGTGGGGGTTGATGAACACCTGGATAAATGGCAATGTGGTGCTCTTTTTCAGGGCTTGTGAGATGTGTGTATACATAAGGTACATTATACACTAGTATTCTGGAAAATTTTGGGGGGTCTTAAAAATGTTAATATCTTTTAAAGTGATGTCTTTTGGGTTATTTTTAAGATATTAATTATTAGCACTCAACGTACAATTGCTGTGTTTTCTAAGATGATTATAACCAAATCTGTAATAATAAACAAATATTTCTGGAAGCCCTTCTGTTTTTCTTGATGCTGTAGGAATTGTGGAGCCTTTTACGATATTCTAGTGCTGCTTTTTTTTTTTCTCTCTTTTTTTTAATACTTAGCTCATTTCTTGGCCCGGGTTTGGCTTTGTAAAAAAATTAAATGTCATAATCCCCTATGTGCTTCATTTGTGACATTTAAGATTATTTTTTTCTGTGTGGTGCAGATGGTAAACAGAACTGTGGAATTTATTGAAAATAGCTAAAAAGTTAGTGAATTTGGAGATCCACACTGTATTTTTTGTAAGTTATGTTTTAATTTATTTAAGAAGATACTTGCCATGGTGCTGTGGCTGAGTATAGATGACCTTCACCTTCAAATTCACAGGCTTGGACATGGTGAAGTCCCTCTTCCCAGACATAGAGCATATCAACATGGATCAAGTGAGCTGGGCTGTTGGAACATCATAGAATAGTTTGGGTTGGAAGGGGCCTTTCAAGGTTATCCAGTCCAGGCCCCACATGCTCACCCACAGGTCTGATTTAAGAGGTGGAAATAGAAAAGGTTCATCCAGTGGCTCCAACAGCAGCATCAGGCACTGAACCTGGCAGGTTCAGTCACTTGTGGCCCATTCTGCTGTGAGTGGAGAGAGTGGGACAGATTACACAGTGTGATTGACTGCAGATTAATGTCTCCCAGAGAAGATTTGTGTGTGGATTTGTGGTGATTTTTTTTTTCCTTTTCCCCTTTTTCCATTCAGTTAAAAGAGATTAGATTATGCATTTGCATGCATAGAGGAATGTCTTTAATAAAGAGTAATTATGGTAGCCTGAAGTTGTCCACTGTATCATACCCACAGCCCAATATTTGGGGATAGTTTAAATTGAATAGCTCTCTGCTAGGTTTCTCATTGTAGTACCCAGATGTAATTTCTTTGGCATGTACAGGGGAAGGGTACACATTAAGAAGATGTCCCATACAAAGAAACATGTAATACTCAAGAATAGGTAAAATTGGAGCAAAGTTGCTTTGTTTTGTTGCTACCAAAACAGTGGTCTTTGGTCATGCTGTCACTTTGACAGGCCATGCTATCCTCATGTGGTAATGTTCCCACTTTAATTTAATTTTCTCTTCTCCTTCTTTTTATTCTATTTTCTTTCTTGACTTTTCCTTTTTCTCTTCCCTCCAAAGCTTTCATAATGCTCAGAAATTACTTCCCAACAGCATGGCATTGAAAAAAAATGGAGACAAAAGCAGATGCTGAGAATTAACCTTCAGTTGATAAACCAGGCTAACTCCTGAGTTTTCCAAAAATATTCTATGTTGAAGATAAAAATACTTCATGTCTGAGGGGAAAAAAGCAACTGTAGATTCATCTGATTAGAGATACAAAGATACGAACGTGCAAGTCAGCCTTATTTTAACTCTTTTGTTCAGTTTTGCCTAAAAATAGCAAAGCTGGGCTGGTATTTTAATAGCTCTTGATTATCTTCACTTGAGGATGCTTCATGCACTGTCAGGTTGACTGCATTAGCAGTGAAACATCTCATTTGGTCTTTCCAGATCCTGTCAATGAAGCCAGGAAGAAAATCTTAGGATAGCAAGCACTGTTGATTTTTGCTAGGCTGGAATAATTTTTTAGTAAGATGTTTCAGTCTTAAAGGACTCAGGTCATGCACTTCCTCAAGTACTCTGCAAGCTGTCATAAAAGGCTTGCAGAGGCTTAAAAGCACTAGATCTTTTATACTGAATCACAGGAAGTTTTAATCTCCCTGCATGAAGTACCTCTCAAGGTAAAAGAGGAAAATTAGGACTGGGAATGCAGCTGAGTAATTTACTGAAGTAATTAAAAGATTTACATTTTACTGCAGTGTCCTGTATGTCATCTCAGGAGTGGCAGATCTCTGCCTTGATCTTTCTTTCAAGTTGCAACTTCAGTTTCATTTTCTGTTCCTATCCTAGAAAGAGGAACAAATTATGCACCAATTTTCCTAAACAGCTGTAAAAGACAAGTAAATGCTAAATTATTTATTTTTAATAGAATTAGATTGCTTGACCTCCTTACATAGGAGAGCTCTGGAGTTTTCTGTCTATCTGTTCCCTTTTCATTGGATAGCATACCTAAAAGTTGTGTTCTCACAATTACAGGAAAACTCTTACTTTCAATGAAGAAAAATCTGTGTTGATGAAAGCTCTGTGTAAAATTCTGCAGCTAGTAATTTCCAGAAGTTAGTTCCATTCAGGAACATCTCAGTTTAGGAAATGGAGCAGTCTTTCTTTGTAGGTGTCAGGTCCTGCTGGACTGCTCTGAAAGACTCCTAGGAACTAGGATTTTCATGCAGTATATTGATAAATAATTATCATGCTTTTTCATTATGCAAGTTGTGAATTAAAATAATATATATTGATTTAAATCTTTAAGAAATTTCTAAAGCTTCTTTCATTTATATCAGGATTATGTAGGTGAGAAAGTAAAAATCTTCAAATGGAAAAAGTTTATTTTTTTTTTTCTTTCTTAAGGTCCTTAACTGTTGGGGCATAAATCAGTAAAGAATGTTTGGAAAAAAGATTCTGATCTTAAATCCTCTTAAGTAATTTTTGCCAAGGTAATTAGAATTAATGGTCCTAAATATTACTGGCTTTCTATAGTAATTTCTGGGATCCTGAATGACATGCCATGGGTCTGTATGTGATTCAGACACTTAAAGCTTGTATTTTGCAGTCATCTGTTTTACATGTCATAAACTGTATAAACCAAAGCTGATTCAGGAATTCAGTTTGTAAAGTTAGTTTTGATTTTTTTAGATTTTGAGTGTGCACTTTTTAATGGCATTTTCTACTCTACTGCTTCATCAGTCTATCAGTCTACCACTGGAACAGCTGATACTGTCTTAGAAGAAGTTGTAGTTTTGTTTTTTTTTTTTTTTATTTGAGAAATGTTTCTTCTTGTATGCTCTCTTTTCATTTCAGAGTTTTCTGGAGTGTTTTCAAACTCCTCCACTAAGGTTGCCTCCCACAACATGCTTTGAAATGCCCTGAACACTCATTCTACAGTACAGAGATCCTGTTGTAATGCAGAGCAATGTATGATCCTTATCTTATGGAAGCTGTAGTTATTGAATTCTGATTAGTTTTCCTTTCTGTTGTGTAAATCAGATTTTGCTGTTGTATTAGAGTCTCATCTGATTTGCCAGAGACACTTCTTATTCTCAGATTTGAAGAAAACTAGTAGTTAGAAGATGAATTCTTTGGCATTCTTTTGGAGCCCATGAAACAGGCCATTTATTGAGCCACCAAACTGTATTTGTTCTGTGTCACTTAAACCTTTAAAGGTTAAGATTTTCTGGTTAGGATCTTGAAAGGTACTGCTGTTTAGTGTGTAAGTGCCACATCATGGGCTCATACTGAGCTGTCTTTGCTGCCTTTAACCATGACCAAGTTTTTAAAAGACTTATTTCCAAGGGGACTCTTCACACCAGGCTTTGTAGTCTTTGAGTAACTGGTTTCCATTTTGTCTGCATACTGAAGACTGTTTTAAGTACTGGAAGCTTTGCTGTGCTCTGATATTCATCTGTGTACTCTGAGAAGAAGAATTGTGTTTAATATTCCTACTGCACTTCAGAATTTACTGATTGAAGTAACATTTAGAGGGTTTCTCTTAGGGTCCTATGCTCTTACTTGTGAAAAAAAAAAGCTTAATGGATGCTTTCCTGTTTCTGAAGTCTGCCCATTTCTAAGGTTTGCATTTTTAAGAATGCAGTAACTTCTGATGATTTATTACCTTCAGGTATTCCCTTATCCTGTGTGTGCTTATCTGTATGTATAAATCCCCCTAAATCAGTGGCTGGCATCCCCTTTCTTACTCTTACTGGAGGTATTTTTAGCTACATTTCTAAACTGTGTTCTTGATGCTTATCATGCACATGGAGGTTGTATTCTGTGTTTTCAATGACTTTCAGTACTTTCTTTTTCAAGACAAAGGTCTGAATCAAAGTGAAACTTACTGAGATAGTCCCTTTAGAAACCTTAGGTTTTAGTGATAGAATACATAGGACACTTGTGTCATTCTCACTGTCTCTGGACACTGCTGTAAGGATGGCTTATTTAATTGAAAGCTCTGTTTCCTTTCAGAGAGACTTAATGACTTTTTCACTGTCTTCCAGGTTCTCATATTAACTAATATCATGCTGGGTATTTATCTCTTTGGATCCTAATTATTTTCTATTATCCTCAACATGGAATGGAATTCAATTAAATGATCATTTTGGAACGCAGAAAGACAATTACATTTGAAGTAATTAATTTGGATCATGTTGGAGACACCAGCCATCCTTAAAACAAAAAACAAATAGAAATGAACACTCTTGGAGGAAGTCTTTGACACATATGAAACTATGCTCTTCACTCAATATATTGCCCCATTTCCGTAAGTTACAAAGTTGTACGTGTTGTAGTTTATGTGACACACACTGGTTGCAGAGTTTTACCAGTCCCAACATTCTTATTCCCTGAACATGTTCTGTGAGAGCAGATTAGCTAAGAATGCTACATCTCCATCCTCTTCCCTTCCCCAGAAAAACCAGTCTCATCTTCCTTGGAGAAGTGAAACCTACCAGAAAAAAATGCGTTTTTAAAAAAAATGCACATTTTCCTCTACTGCATATATATTTTACTGAAGAGTAACATCAGTGTTCAGGGTAAGTGCACAAGTCGTGACTGAAAATGAGACTAAATAGTGTTGTAGAAGTGCTGGTGCACTGTGTGCAGTCATTGTTTGAATGCTCCCAGGTTTTGTAGTGGTTGAATTTCAGCCCTTCAGGTCTAGTTGTAGGAGAGCACTTCATCTTACATTTGGATGTGCTTGGTTTTGCATCAAGCTACGCATAGTACAGAATTAATTGCTTTAGAATAATTTTTTGCACGTTCTGCTTCTTTCTTTTTGTTTCAGCAGAACTGTAAGGTGTATTACAGTCTGAAATGTACAATTCTGTACTCTGGGGCAGCATTTTGTACATTCGTGGACATGCTGTGCTGCTCTTTGGACTATACTGAGCTTTGTTCCTCTGTCATGTTTTCCAAACTTCTGCTCTCTTTTGGAAATTACCTTTTCCTGATTCCATTTATTTAATATGGGCAAAAGGATTCCAACTTGCTTGATGTAGGTAGTCAGTGAAAGTTTTAAATGCAGCCTAAGAACAAACTGACATTGTTAAAAAGAAGTTAAAACTTTGCCTGATAAATACAGTTTTCAGGGCAGTGAGACTTGTGGAAAAGTATCAGGCTGATCATCTTTGCCTTACTTTTTTTCTTCTTAGTTAGCATTTCTTTATTTTCAAAATGGTTGTGTTATGCATGTGATTTGCAAGGCAGTAAATTTTCCAAGTAAATAGAAGTTGAGCTGAAAATTAGAAATGGAAGTAACCCTGCATTTAAGAGTGGTAGCAGACTTCATTGTTTGAGAATTCCCTTTTTAATTGAAAAAGGTTAAGTTCTGCCTCTTGAGAATGGACTGTTTTTTTGAAGAAACTTAAGAACAGAGTGGAAAAGTAAAGGAAATGAACCACTAATTTAAGGCTTTTAGTTTGATCTTTAGGACTTTAGGGGGGAAGAGGAGAGTTGTCATTCAGTGGTATTGATGAGGAGGCAATAGGTGTAAGAAGTTTAGTACCTGACATAGAATTTCACTTCATGACTATAGAGAAAGCTCATTTGATCTAGCAAAATCATGAGCTTGTGGAATAGTTGCAAACAGGATGAGTTAGGTCTCATGGATTTTCTTTATTTGGCCGTCTTAGTTACATCTGCTGATGCTATAAAATGTAAGTTCCTTAAAGCAAATGGAGATCTTTAATTTCACTTACTGTAGCAGCTACAGGACATTGGGTGTTTCATGATTCATGAGAAAATAGTTTTGTAATGATATAACAGAAACCAAATCGTGTAGTATATCTGATTTTTTTTTTTTGCACATCAGTGCTCCTACCATAAAACACTTAGGTTTTATTGCCTCAATTTTTTCTGGCAAGTTACAAGGTCACCTGTGAACCACTTCATCTATGACTAGATAAGAGTATGTTTTGTTTAAAATAAGCCTTGAGGTTTTCCTTTCTTAAAATAATGCCTATTCCTTATACCTTCTGAAACATGAACTGTATAAACTGGAGTCTCATAGATGGTGTAAGCTCTTGTCATTTGGGGCTTGGTGCTCAGGAAAATCACTCCTGCTGATAGATTGCATGTTCTTTGTTTTTCATACTTCCACAAGCAAGAAAGAAATAGGTCTGGGAAGCTCTAAATTCTTTTGCACTTTAGTATTCCTTTTTTGTCAAAAATATGTAAGTGGGGTTTTTTTCCCTACTTACTATAGTTTAACCCCAGCTGACAACCAAGTACCAACCAGCCACTCTCTCACTTCCCACTCCTTGGTCCTCACAGTGGGATGAGAATATGAAAAAGGTAAAACCTCTGGGATGAGATAAGAACTGTTTAACAATTGAAAAAAAAGTAAAATATAATAGTAGTAATAATAATAATGTGAAAAAGGAATAAAACCCAAGAGAAACAAGTGATGTGCAATACTGTTGCATAGCAGCCACTAACCAATGCCCAGCCCTGTGATCAGCCTCTCCCAGCCAACTCCCATCATTTTATCTATGGGACATGGCACTCCATGGTATGGAGTATCCTTTTGGCCAGTTTGGGTCAGCTGGCCATGGTCCCTCCCAGCTTCTTGTGCCCCTGCTCACTGGCAGAGCTTGACTGTCAGCCTTGCTCATCAACTCAAACATCACTGTGTTATCAACCTTCAAATCAAAATACATCACTGTAACAGCTGCTCAGAAAAAAAATTTGCTCTATCCCAGCAGAAACCAGGACACCACTGTTAGTAACTATTCTACAGATTCATAAAACATTTTTTACTCTAATCTGAAGTGAATTAAGTGAGTCATGAAACTCACAGTTTATATTTAAACTTAGAATAGGGCTGGACTGCCACCTCAGAGAGCTGTCTTCATTGCTACAGTTGCGTGTTTCTGCTGTATCCCTTGTTTTTTAACTTCAGCAGTCAGGCAATCACATGCTTGCTTTTTCCAGTGTGTTGCTGAAAACTGACTCCTTACCATTTCTTGGCACTGACTCGATGACAAAGAGAAGCCACCATTGCCAGGGACTGAGAGTGCCAAAATGTCCATTTTGGTGACAGCGCAGTCATAAACTGATTGAAATAATAAAAATATTATTTTGCCCCTTTTGTCCTGGGTGTGCATGTACAAAAACAGTGTATGCAGAGATAAGCATCCAGGTCACATTTGGCTTATATATGGTTAAATGTTTTGCACATTCTCTTAACACAGGTACTTCTTTCCATTTTTACAGTCCACTGGAAATGTGAACTGTGCCCTTGTTCTGGCAGCAGTCATTACTTGATCTGTCTTCCTGTTTAAAATGCAGTCTGTGATCTGACTTGTTTCTGCTGATAGCTGCTTCACATTAGCAGAATGCCTGAGTGATAACTTGAGTAATGTGTCTCCGGCTTGTGGCAGGATGAAAACAAAACAGTTTATACACCTCACTTGAAAGATAAATCTGACAGGATATTGAAGAATAACAAGTAATTTTTGCAGAGACGTAAGAGATGTCTTTTGCAGAATGGTTTTTTTTAGCTTTTCATTTCAAATGTCATGTGAAATGTACTGTGATAACTTAAATTCCCCTATTCACTTTTTCATAAAGCATGCTCTGTTTCAGCACAGTCTAAGACCAAACTCCTCCTCAATCTGCAGATATTTTTATCAACTTGCTGAGAGTGAGAACAAGATTAATACCACTGATGAATAGTTTGGTGCTTGTCACTCAGGACCATGCTACCTTTATAATTTTTCTTCTGTAGGAAATCAAAGGCAAATACAGGAGTTACAAAACAAACACTCTCAAATGAATATTTACAGTGTAAACTAAATGCCAATGAAAAAGAATGCTTATATGTAAATCTTTCAGAACCTTGAGTAAATATGCTTCTTTTTCTCTTAAAAATCTGAAATTGTGTTGATAATCCAAATGGCAGGTCTCCTGGGGTGGAGAGGAAAAACCCTGTAAGTCACTATATGGAAATGCTTGCAAAATTACTGGATTGTAAAAAGTAACTTGCTAAGCTCAAGCTCCTTAGTTATCAGCCTCCTTTGTCTTTGTAGCAAACAGACTGGAAGAATTAATAAAGGGAGTTCTGCCATAATTGTTTTACAGGAAAAGGCTCTGTGGAGGGGCATGTGAAGTTACATAACCTAGTTTGACTGTGTCTGAATGTACAATGATCATGATGGCCTTCAAGTCTTTGGTAGTGGTAACGATGGCTGGGATGGGTAGGTCTTTCTTGCGTTGGGAGTGGCGTGCCCAGAGTTGAATTTGTTTTAAAATGTTGTTCTCTTTGTAGGCTACAGTTTGCAGTGGCTGACTGCAGGCTGGTACCATTGCCTTTAGCTAAGGGCATTTCTGGTCATATTCTAGAGTCACTGTGGGGATCATTCCTTGTTAGTCCTAATGTCCACACTTCCACATAAACTCCCACACACCCTGGAAAGTCTTCAGAATGCTATCTTAAAACTTTTCATCTGTCTCTTTAATCAAGTATAGAAATGGCTTAATAAAGACAATACTGTTTGTATAGCAAACCCAGAGCAGGATTGGCAACAGCCCATCAAATAAGTGGATTGTAATATAAGAGCCTTTTTAATGTTTTCATTACAATTATGAAATTGAAATGTAATTTCCTTTGATGTATGCAAACTTCTGTTAGGGGAAGGCTAATTAAAAACAGTACCATACATATTATTGATTATTGGTGACAGAAGACAGTCATCATAGTGTCAGTCAGTCTGAATTTACTAAAATGGAAACCCTACCAGGAAGAATTAGATAGTGTCATGGAGAGATCCATATCAATCTTTACTTCCAGGATTGAAAAGGATTTTAATGATCATAGCATTGCATTGAAATAAGCCTTTTGTTGACTTGGTAATCTGCCTGATTTGTAACATTTTATTTTCTTGGGGTTTTTTTCTACTTAGCTTTTGCAGCATGATTGTTTTAATGGTTGGAAACATTACTGTAAAGACTGATTTGTTACTCCTGTTAGTATTTCTCATGTTACAATCTCTGCTTGCTTTTTTTTTTTTATACCTTACCTAAAGGTTCATCCTGTTTTTAAAATCTGGACAACAGGAACTTCCTAGTTACAATATTTCCTTGAAATTACATATATTGTTAATATTCACATTCTTTTTCATCACACCAAAATATTTGAAGAGCAAAACAATAATTGTGTGCATTGTGTAAATACAAAAGGTTGTTAATGAAAATGGTATGGTTTCCAGTTTGATGCAGTTTATTTTTTGTGTTATGCTGCAGGTCTATCAAATGGTTTTGGAGATGAAAGTAAAGAGAGAGCATTAGATGATACTCCAGGAAGAAAAGTTGAGCCTCGTCGCCGCTGTGCATCAGAATCTAGTATTTCATCTAGTAACAGTCTCTTGTGTAACTCAAGGTAAAACTGTAAATATGAAATACAGATTTGAGACTAAATATATCAGTTTTCTATAGTGCTTGTGACCCATGTTGGAGGATTGCATAAATTATGGAAAAAGTAGTGTATTTCAGTTTTCTCAGTTATGTCAGATCCAAGTTACCTTTCAGGATTGTTGGGATTCTTCTGTTGAATTCAGGTTATTGCATATCCAGGCAGTTAGATTTTTAAACTGACTGTGCTTCTCTTGCTCTGTAAAGGTACAGATATGTTTTTACATACAGTATCTTGGCTTAATTTTTTTTACTGTTCCTAATCTGGAACAGTAAAAATCTATGTGTTTATTTTTGTGAAGGCAATAGAGAAGCAACTTACAAAGCAGAGTCTTTTACACAAAAAAGGTAGTTTGATAGCCTTGGAACTGTAGGTTGTCAGTCTGTGGGTTGCTGGGTAGGTACTACAGTGTTGATAGTAACTCTGTACCAGCTATTGACTTCTCCATGGAGTCTGCTGTTAAAGGCAGGACTGTCAGAATGGACACTTCTGCCACTCCATCACCAATGGTGTATCTTCTGAAAGAACACTGATTTCTGGGTGAGAGGTAGCTGTCTCCAGTCCTGGGCTATGAGGGTGGGACATAAAGGACAGCATAGGGTAAATCTGTCAGACAGAAAAAGAGGACTTTATTAATTCAGGTTAAGGGAAAGGTGTTAATGCAGTCATGTCAAACAGGCTTTCAGAAACAAAGATAATTTACTATTGCATCTATTTTAAATGTGATATTCTAGATCAAATTGTCAGTATAATTGTTGTTCACATTCTATGATTTCTTGAAGAAAACTCAAGTGTGTAGAAAGCAAATTTCCCATTTTGAGAAGAGACATTTCACAATTGAAAGACTGAAATTTTTAGTGAAAAATTAAAGAGAGAATAGTTGTGTTTTCTGTGTTGTAGACCTATTGGAGCAGTGGACCTGTCTTTTGCTGATAACCAGGCAATTCTGTGTTTGAAAATAATCAGAACTTTGGCTTTTATGTTGTTTGTATTTTTTACTCAAAATATTTTTAGAGCTTGCTCCATTGATTTTGCCCTGTACTGATGAAATGTAAATTCTCGTTCAAAATTTTGATTTATAGTGAACAATGTTAATTATCAAGTAGTGATTTTAATATGAATACTTTTGTAGTTTTAGTCTCCCGAAGTGTGGTAAAGGTAAACCTGCCCTGATACGGAGACACACACTGGAAGATCGAAGTGAACTGATTTCATGCATTGAAAATGGAAACTATGCCAAAGCAGCAAGAATTGCAGCTGGTAACTATAAATAATTGAATTCTTAATAGTAGCGTATAATATTTTTCCATTTATTTGACAGATTTTGACGTTCTTATTTTTACTGCTTAAATACATTAAGCCGTCTGAAAGTGTTGTTGATATTCTTCCAGAAACTACTGAATACTGCTTTTGACTCTAAAGACTTTTTAAAGAATAGCATCTGACTCTGATTTTGATTAATTTTCTTTCCTCACTTGAGGAGATAGAGGTTTTGAAATAAAAAGAGAAGATGAGTTTTCTTTCGCAGATCTTTAAAAGAAAATTAGTAATCCTATGCACTAGATTAGTAACCTCTTACTGCTACATGGAATATTCTAACTAGGAAGAATTCTGAGACTCTTACTTGTATGTACACCTGAGAAGTCTCTGAGTCTGGTTGCATGCATCCTGTCAGCTCATGTATGATTTTCTGTTCAGCATTAAAATACCATTTTCTTTGCAGCTGAGAATAGTGTAGTTTTCTTTCTTGTTAGCTGTCCTGAAGAAGAGGACTTGAACTGTTTTTATGTACCAGATACAATTCTACATACATATTTTTTGAAACAGTCTGTAAATAAAGGATGAATTAATTGAAACCCTCATGGCTCTTTCTAACTGACATGTGAATACTTTACAAACTGTTACTAACAGAGCAGAGAAACAGAACTTACTGTGCAGAATGACTGAACTAACTTTTTTTAATGTGATCACTTTAAATACTTTTTTCTTGCTATTTTTACTTTTAAAAGATCTTAAACCACTTTTTTCTCCTGGTATGTTTTTGTAATGTCAAGATAGAACATTATGAGCATGCCACCTTTCATTATAAATGAGCAGTGCCCATTTGAAATGCACTTTCTCTCAGCAGTAAGTATTGCCTGACTGTTGAAAGAAAGTGCAGCTGCAGCCCCTGAACTGTATCTTGGTACCAGGTTTCCCATACAAGAAGTGCTGCCTGACCTTTACAGCATAGGTACCTGGATCACTTTTCTCCCTTTGATCACCACCCCCAGTTCCATCTTGAGGTTATAACTCACTCTTCTGATCAGTCTCTGGACTGTATCTAGGGGACCAGTTGTGGTTTTGGTTGACTGAAAGGCTTATGCCTGTCTCAGGCTTCAATCCATTGCTGAGCAGCAGAGAAGAAAATTGAGGATTCTGTAGAAGTGCACAGTAACTTACACTCCGTTGTTCATTACCCTGCTTTTTGAGAAGAAATGAAACAGTAGTGCTGCTGCCTGGAAACCTGTTGACATTTTTGAACTTGACTGCAGGACAGGGCAGGGCAGAGAGACCAAGAAAACTTGTTAAAAATAAATGGAAATCAAAATGCAGGGTAGAATTTAGGCATAAGAATAGAAAGGTGTACCAGTATTGCTAAGTCATGAGGTGCTAATCTCAGTGTGGATATCCAGGTATCCAACACTTGGAAATATATACCATGCAAATTGCATCTTGAAAATCATCACCTCTGTGACAGGATTGTCATCACAGTAAAAGAAACTGTTATTTGAAGTACCAGAATTTTATGTTTTCTTTGGAGCTTTTTCAAAGGGAAAGAATTATTAGAATTTGACAAATACTGTCTAAGAACTAAGATGTTTTAGATATGCCATTTCTAGAAGTGTCTAAACTCTTGTTCTTTATCTGTAAGCTTGGAAAAAAAGTATTAATATCATGTAAAGAGCTCTTATGAATGCTACCTTGTTTTTATTGGTATGTGTGTGAAAGTTGGTATTAGTATTAGATTCTAAGGATCATGAGCTATTGATTAGGAAACCAAGAACCGCAGATTTGTCTGAGGTTTCATTCTGGAACATTTTAATTTTATGTTTCTTTGTTCTTAGAAGTTGGGCATAGCAGTATGTGGATTTCAACTGATGCTGCAACATCTGTTCTCGAGCCTCTAAAAGTAGTATGGGCCAAATGCAGTGGATATCCCTCCTACCCAGCTCTGGTAAGTGCCCACCTTCCCAGAAGTACAGTAGTGACTGTTTCTGGTCTGAAAACATCATGCACAGACTTAAGGTAATTGGTAAATTCCCATTCAGGTTGGAGAAAGGTGGCTTGTTCTGCCCTCTTTACTGAGTTTGTAAAGCTACTGGAGTACCAGATTTTAAGTCAATAATTTTTGCTACCCTGACAGCCCTTGGAGATGTGCAGTACTCCTGTGTCATGCAGCCTCCTGTGGGTGGGAGGGGAGTCAGAAGAGTGCAAGTGAGAAAACTCTTGGGTTGAGATAAAGACAGTTTAATAGGGAAAGCAAAAGCCATCCACACAAGCAAAGCAAATTCATTCACCATTTCCTGTGAGCAGCAGGTGTTCAGTCATCCCCAGGAACACAGAGCTCCTTTACATGTGACTTGGGAATACAAACACCATCACACTGAATGTCCCTACCTTCCTCCTTCTTCCCCCAGCTCTATGTACTGAGCATGATGCCATATGGATGGACCATCCCTAAGGTCAGTTGGGGCCAGCTGCCCCAGCTGTGTCCCCTCCCAACTCCTTGTGCACCCCCAGCCTCCTCACTGGAGGGGCAGGGTGAGAAGGGGAAGAGGCCTTGTCTGTGTAAGCACAGCTCAGCATTAACAAAAACATCTTTATGTTGTCAATGCAGTTTTCAACCCAAATCCAAAACATAGCCCCATACCACCTACTGAAGAAAATTGTCTCTATCCCTGCTAAAACCAGCATACTTGTCTCAGTAGTCTTTGTTTCTGTGTTATATATTATTTCTGCTGCAAAATGAGTATAAAAATACCCTTGATGCTGCAGCTCATTCAAGAAACAAAAAACTCAATAGCTGGAATAAACTGACTGATTGCAGCCAATTGTGAATGATGTACTGGATACTTAAAGCTGTTTTTAAGCAGAGGAGATACATATATGTGTGTGTTAATAAAGGAGAAACAGACACAGTTCTGCTTAAATCAAAGCTTGCAGAGAAAATATTGATGAGTTGTTTGGCTTTAGGCTTTTGGGGTTATATGAACAGTTCATACACTGGCTTGATTTATATACGAGTCTGGACAATCACAATTTTAATATGTGTGTTCTAAAGACAATGTGAAATGTAATCATACAGGGTCAGGTTCAAACCTCTGAAGGTGGAATCAGAGTACTTGAGTTTAAGTACCCTCAGTGGGTGGCTCAAAGATGCCTGGGTCAGATGCTGAAAATTTGATGATTGTCTCTTGAAAGATGTTAGCGCTAGATTTAAACTGATGAAGACCAAAGAGTTCCTTTTCTTCCTTCTCCTTTATGTCAGCATTGGTGTGTCTGAGAGTGGGATAAGTTAATTGAGGAGTTAAACCTCTGTCAAGAGAAGAAAATTCTTCTGATTTCTGTGAGCTCCCCACAGTATTAGCTTTCTATTCATTTATTTCCCAAAGTTAGTTTACTGTGGATTAAGATTGGTGCCAGTGTGGATGGTGGAAAAGTAACAGGAGTTCGTAGAGTAGGGGATGGGTGGAACAGGCATGGAGTAAAAACCTTTCTTTGGGTGGAAGCTAAGCACTTCATAATGCTGTGAGCTGCCTGCAAAGGAGTTTTCCATCAGGATGGTTTGTTTAACATGAGCAGCATATTGCGTCTCTCCCTCAAGTTTTGTTTAGAAAGACTTTGTGACTGTAACTGCATGTTTTGCCTGAGTCAATAAATTAGATATGCAAGATATTTGAAAGTTACACCTTTTTTGGTTTTGTTTTTAAATTTTTGCTCCAGAGTTTGAGTATGGAGCATGTATTTTACTGAAGTACTTATACCTTAACATAGGTTAGTTCTTTAAGGTATATTAATTTCAAACCCTAAAATTTGAGGCTAGTTGCAGCTTCTAGAAATCATGGTTTGACATTTTCATTCTAAACCTGCTTGTCATTCTCAAAGTTGTACTAAGTGGAATTCAAATGGGACTTTTAAGAAGAACTAATATGGGTGAAAAATGTTTTTTTTGGTATTTTTAGTCAAGTCTGCCACTAGGTCTGCACTATGCCTGTTCAGCTTATGTCAAAAAGTGTGTGTAACACAAAGTCAATTTATACCCAGTGGCTGTTTAGTTTATTATTTATTTCTTATTAACTTAATTTGTAATACCTTCTTAAAATGAATTACATAATTTTAAAAATGAGGAACTGTTCTTTCTTCTCTCTTACAGATTATTGACCCTAAGATGCCTCGTGTTGCTGGCCATCACAATGGTGTTACTATACCAGTGCCACCTCTAGATGTACTGAAAATTGGAGAACAAATGCAGACCAAATCAGATGAGAAACTATTCTTAGTACTATTTTTTGACAACAAAAGAAGTTGGTATGTTGTTGAAATGTATTGTTTGGTGCAATGACTTAAAATTTTAAGAACCTGTGTCTTTGGTCTAGAAGAAAATTGAAACATTATATTTCCATGGATATAATTCCTATGGAAGTATAAACTGTAATGCTAAAATAGCATATTTGAGTCTATTTTTGGACCAAGGTATATATCATCACTGAAAGATACCTTTTTGTCATCAGTTTGGAAAAAAAAATTTTAAGTCATTGATAGTCTTTTTTATTTACAAGTGACTTTCATTTATTGACCTGATGAAATTGCTTCATTGCTTCATAAGTTTTTTAAAAGTAATAGTGTAACATTTATCTCCTTTATCCTTCATCATTGCTTTCTGAATTACAACACTTCTTCTCCCAATCTTCTCAAGTGCATTTTCTTTGAATTTTTAACCTCTCTTCAACTCAATGCTTTATTAACACTTTCTTTCACTTAGCCTTTTCTAATTTTTTTTTCATTAAATCTTCCTTATTTCCATTTATTTTGGCATCAGCAATATGCTATGTAGAGCCTGAAGGGGGATAGTTCACACAACAAAACATTCTCTTTCCCTCCCCCATGGTCTTCAGTTTTAGGGCTGGTGGGTTTTTCTGGGGAGGTAGGAGGAGACACACAAGGTTTTTTGGTCTTCTTTTGGTTATTAGGGTTGTTTTTGGTTTTGGTGAGTTTTTCCTGGACAGGGAAACTTGTCATGTATCTTTCATCCAACTATCTATTTCTTTTCTATGTTCTCTGTCGTCCCTCTCCTCTCCTTGTTTCCATACAGGTCAAGCTAACTGTAAATATTTATAACTGATGTTTACTCTTCTGCCCCTTCGATTTTTTGGCATAATTTTTCTGTTCTTACAGTTATTTTCTTAATTAATTGGTACTTCATCTTAATTATCTTTGTTCAGTTTCTCAGGATTCCATAAGATCCTGCATGCTTGTGCCTTTGTTGCAGAGAACATCTGCATTTAAACATATTCAGTCTTGTTTTTCATTTTTTTTCTCTTACTTGTGTTGCCAATGTAATGCATGTTTCCCCTGGTCAGTTTCTTAGTAATTGCTCTGATTGCTTCTTGATCTGGGGAGTCCTCTGCAGCTTGAACTTTTCTAATTAGTCTCTATGTGCATGTGGTTCTAAGTCATGTAAATATTGTGCAAAGTTGTCTCTAATGGGTACTCTGCATAGATAGACAGGAAAAGACTCAATACTTCTTCCAGCCCCTTTCCTCCCCTCCACCCTGACCCCACCAACTTGTTTTGGTAGTGATTCTTCTTTTGTGATTATTCTAGCACTCGTAATTCTATCTCTGTTGTGTCTCTTGTAGTCTTGAACCCCCGTTTGTGATTTTCATTCATTTGCAGGGTATCTGTCACCTTCATTCTGTGATACCACTGTCTATCCCTTAAGGATTTTCATATTTGTTTCTTCTTCTTCCCTGCTTATATCTGGAGGACTTGCAAAGCTTTCTTTTAAAAATACCTTCTTAAAACTTCCTCTGATCTGTATTAAAACTGATAATGGTTAGACTGATGCTTTTCATGATGTTATCATACTGTCTGTGTCCTTGTACTGACTCTTCACATTTTATTTCTCTGTGTGTGCTCAATACAATAGGGCTCTAGTTTAGAGTCCTTTAAGAAAATGAAAAATATTTCAAGAGCCAATTTTATTTATGTAAAAAAAAATGTTTGAAGATTTGACTGTCTGATCTCCTGTTGGTTTGGCTTCAAATGGTTTCCCTCCCAAACCAATGTTTATATACAAAAGGAGGGCTTCTGCTTTTTGCAGGATTGGGATTGCAGACTACAGTAGCCTATCTTAAATATATTCATTGATTTTATTAATTGATTGACCTAATTTTTGTTTTCCTCGATGCCTGTAACTTTGGAAAACAGGATTACAATCAACTTTTATGAAAATGACATAAATTTAATTTATACTTCTAAAGTAAATATTTAGAATGCTTTAACTGAAGAAGGGGATGTAGAGCTTATTCCATTATCACTCCTCCATGCCCAGAATTTGAAGATATTTATGGAGCTTGAAACAGAAAAGTGCCCTGAATACAGAGCTGGTGGGATTTCATACTGCAGGGTAAAAGCATGCTAAAGCAGAACTTCTTTGCCAGCTTGGCTTTCCCCATAAGGAACAAATCGAGATGCCTGAAATGTATGGCAAAAATCCATAATCTGAAAACTCCTTGTAATAATGGAAGGGAAAGAATGAGAGGAAACAATACTGTGTCAGGTGAATCTTGAGCCATGTCCGTTGTTAGTTGCTGCTGCCTATTCTTTTAACTGCATCAGTATTTTAGGCTGTGTTTTTTCTGTTCATACTTAATCACTAAGTACATACCACTGAATACATTCTCTGTTTTATGGAAGAGATTTTCTTAATATTTCATGTTCTTTAAATATTTAATGCAAGTAAGCACTGTCTTAAAAGGTGTTTAATTGTTTTGCTTAAGGTGGTAAAACTGATTCGCGATACGAGAAGCATGGCATAGTAGCCTTGACATTTTTGGACAGACCTTCTTGATTTTATTCTATATTTAACAGATTTATTTTTTACCCTTTTCTTACAGGCAGTGGCTTCCCAAATCCAAAATGGTTCCCCTTGGGATAGATGAGACCATAGACAAGTTAAAAATGATGGAAGGACGTAACTCGAGCATACGAAAAGCAGTAAGAATTGCTTTTGATCGTGCTATGAATCACCTGAGTCGAGTCCATGGAGAACCAGTCAGTGACTTCAGTGATATTGACTAACAGAGATTCTCTAGCAAGGCATGAAAAATACCACAGAGACTTGAACTCTACTAATGAACCTCTTTGTCTAAAAGAATGTATTGAAGATACAACCCCTTAATTGTTGATTCAGTGGCTGAGTTCTGCAAACTTGAAATAGTTGAGCAATTCTTCTAAATCACCATTGCCATATTGATTAATTATTTTATTGTGTTGTAGATTGGAGGATTTTCCACTAAACCTGTTAAAATGTCTTGTTCATAGTGTTCATAATTGTACATAAATGTATATTCAACACTTAACTTATTCTGATTTTAGAAGTAGCTCCTTAATTCCTTTTATAATTTGGTTGGGGAGGGAATTGGTTTTTGTTTTTTCCATGCTTTTTACTTTTTTTCTTTTCTTTCTTTCTGAGTTTAAGTTACCTAAGCACCATCTTCCAGCTTGAGGTGTTTAGTTGATCTTAAAGCCTAATATCAAAATGGCATCAAATATATGTTTGCCTAAATCATATACAGTATGGTGCTGCTTGTATCATTTCTTCCTTGGTCTGTAGCTTCTGAAAAAGACTTCTGAATGTTTGTGTAAATTGTTGCTCTTTGCACAAAGTACCGCATATTTAAGATTGATGTAAATTTACAATTACAAATATGTATTTTAAGAAAGGAAGTTGCATTATTTTGGAGGGTACTTTGTGAGAAAGACATCAATAAAAATTATACTATGTACATCACTTGCAAATCACCAAAAACACTCCATTGTTGCCCAAAATGACTTAAGGTTCTTACTGTTTTAAACAAACCTGGCTTAAAGCCTGCAAGCACATTATTTCTTTCAAAACCATATCCCATTTATCTCCCATTGGTTTAATTTTGTTGATATGTGTGCCTCCCTGTGTTTTATTTATTGTAGAAAATGTATTAATTTGCTTTATAATGAAAAATAAAATTGACAAATATATTGATATGCATTTTTATACAGGCACATGAAAAGACAACTTGCTTTGGGAGAAAAATGTATTGGAAATTGTATAAAATAACTCGATGGTTTGTGTGTAATTCGGTTTTTTGGTAACTTGTAATCTTTTGTTTCCAATGAGGGGATTTATGTAACTTTTAATTTAGAACACTTTGGTAGCAATAGAAACTTTGGATACATTTTTGTATGGTACATGTGATGTATATAGAATTAGTACTTTATTTTTATTTTTAAGAAGTAAAGCATTATGTTTGGGCAGGGGGAAGAAGGAGGGTGGGTTTCCAGAACTGCATTTTTATATTAAAAAAAAAAAAAATAAAGTCAAGATATTGATTGTTGTAGCTACTTTATTCCTACCTTCACTGAGATACTGAATTTGTAACAATGAAAATGGCAAGGTATGTTTGCAATGTGATTTATAATGGCTCCATTATTTATAAATGCACTGTGTTTGAACTCTTTTGCAGTGATATCGTAAATACTGTACCAAGTTATATAATATGAAACACCAAATAATGCATACGAATGCACGAAGTATTTATGCCCAGCTTTTTTATAAAGGATTAGCAAATACAGCAAAACCAATACTTTTTAAATCTTTTTTTTAAAACTTCATTGAATAGCATACTTCATTGTTAAACCTGCTTGAATCTTTATTTTAAAGGGACAATTACTTTTTAAATAGTTTTTAATGTTTTTATTCTCTATTGTTTGTAATACCCCCATAGAAGCTTGAAATAAAATTTCTTTCTCAACTGTAAATTTTGTCCTGAATTTAGCCCCTGAGATTTTGCTGCAGTGCCCATTTTCTTACTCCATGACTGAGCTGTTGCAGAGGCACTGGGCCAAGAAGCTGAATGTTCTCCTGTGGCACCCAGCATTGTCCTTACTGAGCCCTTTGCATAGGAGGTATTGCAGTTAGCTGAGTTGCCTGTGATGGACCCTGGTAATTAGGGATGATGAGTTGGACAAACTTCACGAATGATCAAGCAGTTTTCTCAGGCTTGACAGCAGACACAGCTTTATGGGAGAGCAGTGATGGCAGGTACCCTGGAAGGACCATCACTGAAGTGTGCTGCTCTGATGGCCACAACAGCTACATCAGGTAGAAAAATTTAATCTGGTGGTTTGCATTTAATATAATGACTTCAAGGACCTGACATATATTCATGCTCTTCTTTAAAGGGAATGGAACTTAATTTGGGCAGTGTTGAGACAGTAGAACCACTTGTCATCATGAGGACTCTGTTAAAGGTATTAAAAAAAATACACTGCATCAGATTTTATTTCAGACTGGTTCCACAAAATATACTCAGATTTTGTATGTGTAAAACTAGTTAATGATTCATAACCTCATTTTGGTGCACAGAGAAATGGACCTTTTTTCTGTCTTGGACCTTGGAAAGCTGAAATGCAGTTACAACAGAAGTTGGAAGATGATAAGGATGCTGATACCTGTGAAATACAAGTGCCAGTAAAAATGAAAGCATAGAGTTGCAAAATGATCCTTCAGAAGGCTTCCTACGTTCTCAGTTGCCTGCACGCTAGCAACATTGCAAGGGGGAAAAGAGCTCATTTTTGCAAAAAAGAGCATTCATTATTTCTGAACTTTTTTTAAAATCACATCATCAGGGAAAGCTCTATTTCAAATTTTGCTCAGATTTCTGAGTCTTATTTTATGACTTTTCTGTTCAGAGGTGGTTTCACCAGTTCTTGGAGAAGAAAGATGTGCTGCCTTCATCTTACAGAGGACCTATAGGCACTTCTGAGAATTATCAGCTGGAAAACTGTACTGATTAAAATAAGCTTGTTCTGCATCTTCTTCTGATGAAACTGACATGAAAGGCTCGTTTATTTTTGTTTGGTTATGCAGTGGAAACTCCCAGGAATTCTTCCCAGACCCTGTCGAGAGGAGATTGCTGCAGTGTCAGTTGCTGTTCCCATACTCTCTTGTGATGAAGTCCAGAATCATCCAGTGGCTCTTGAGATTGGGTTAAAGTTTAAAATAGTTACTCAGAAATAAATAAACAAAATAGAGTGGAAATTAGTATTCTAATGGAGAGAAAAACTGGAACACCGCATTCTGGCTTGCCAGCTTCTTGGAGAGTGTTACAGTTACAAGTACAGGGTGTAAGTTTGTACATTCACTGCTCAGTTCTGGTGTGATCATTTCCTGTTAATAGAAATGTTAATACATCATCAGTTGAAACTATGTGAAAATGTATTTTATTGTATCAAAATATGAGCAATTATTGTATAAATATTTAGGGGGAAAATGTGACTAGAGAATAATGTTATTTTAAAAAAGTTTGTTACCAATCTCAGTGATTTTTTTGGGGAATGTTGTGATTTTCTGTCTTTTACACTAGAGGGAGCAATGCACATAGACCATCGATACCTACAAAATAAGTATTCAGTTTTTCCTTTTCAAAATGCTGCTATTAAAACTTACTGCTTGTAAACAGTAAGTCTTTTTTGCTTCTAGTGTTTTTAGTTCATCAGAAGTAGCTTTCTGTCTTCTCGCTGCAAGTGGGCTGATTCAGGAATGCTTAATTTTAACTAGAGCTAGTACAAAGGACAAAATAGCTCTGGATTTTCTGGCTCTCATGTCTAATTGCCAGTGACAGATGAGTAACTTCTTACACTTTTATTTAGTTACTGATTTTCTTTTCACATTTACATTCTGTAGTGTTAGAAAATGACTCAGAGGTGGTTGCTGCTGGCAGCACAATGCAAGACAAACACATCGATTAACAGAAATACTCAAGTGTGGAGGTCAAGTCCCAGATGAGACAGTTGCTCTGTCCTGCAGCCTGGCAAGGGAAGGTTGTCTTGAGGATGTGTGCTAGAGAATCAAATAAATTAATCTCAGTCTTTTGATCATATGGGTAAAGGTTCTTGCCTATGTGAGAACAAACTTTCTCACCCCCTCTATATCTGTAACAGGAAATACAGAAATGAAATGTAAATGGAGGAGACATTTACTGTCCACATCCAGCTTAGCAACTTTGGGTTACCTTGTTGAGAGTTTTGTTTAACATTCAGTTGCTATGACTTGCCTCTTCCTTGAAAGGTTTATTTCCTCTAAAACTTTTAATGTAGAAAAAGAGTAAATTCAAGGTAATGGAAGTTTGGAAAATAATATTTTGGAATGGCATGTAGTTAAAAAACTTTTAGAAAACATTTGGGAATTGGTATTTGATGGGGAGGGGCTGTAAATTTATTTTTACCTGCCTACTTATTCATCTTTTATTGATTATGCATAGAAAGTGCTATCAAATATCTGATGGTCAGGAAAGAAAATACAAAATGTCAGCAGCTGTACTTTAACACTATTAATGATCTTTTTCAATTGTTTTTATGTGTTAACCAACAGTGCATTGATTGCAGTCACCCCATTCTATTTTTTGCTTTTACTACCCGGAGAGAGGTGACAGAATAAGAATTTTATTTTCCTTTTAATAATTTAAAATATTATTTAAATTTTTAATTAATCCCCATGATATCAATATCTTCTCATCACGCTGCTGTTCTGCTGCCTTTGTGCTGCTCTTCTCCTTTTTATTTTCACAGTTCTTCCAAGCCCTACTTGTTTTTTGGTTGTTTTGATCTGTTTTGAAGTCTTCACTGCAGCAAGGCAGCACTGTCAGCAAACCAGGGAGGTCTCCACTTCCTGGGCTAAAGTGGCTAAAGTCTGCCTTTACAGAGGGGTCTGGGGTAATGTGAATAATTTCCATGTCCAGTCTTTGGTTGTTCCTCTTTACATGGAATTTTATGTATTGATACCAACTTATCCTCTCCTATTAACCTTTGTTTTTGGTCTTGTCTCAGCTGTCTGGAGCCATTCTCCCCCATGAGGGGCTTCACCTTGTGAATTCTAGGGAGATGTCATTGTATTCTCTGTTCAGCTTCCCTGGCAACCGTCCCAAGTAGGTTTAACCTAAGATGGGTTAGGGATGTTTACATGTCTTCCTCTCCTATGGTCATTACTGGGTCCTTCACTCCTCCAAACTTGGCCCTATGAGGACGGATTTGCTGTCCACATCAAGCTCTATGAGGATAAGAATTTCCACATCTTTATTTAAAAACACCACCCAAAAACCACAGAAAAATCTTATCTCAATCTATGGAAAGTACAAGGAGGACAAAGGAGAATCCACACCTGTCATTTTAATGGGGAAACAGTTGCTAAGAGATGGTGCAAAGAGGATAAAGGATTGGAGTTGTTTTGATTGATGATTTGGGCTTTATTTGTCACTGTATTTGAGATTGTGACAATTCATTTTTTCAGACTCCTAGTTCTTTAAAAAAAAAATTGAGAATACACTCTTTTGTAAGTTTGGGCCATGGAAACTTGTTGCTCATGCTCAAGTAGCTGGAGAACCACAGGAATGTGAGTCATTTTTGTCAATAATCAGGGAACTATCGAATAACATTAGCAATTTTTTACCATGAAACTTGTAGGATTTTGGGACTTTGAAGATTGTCTAATTTTTCAGTATGCAGAGTTCACAGAGGTATTGTAGCGCTGTAAATTACAGTTTGTAAGAAATTTACACTGTAAATTTCAGTTGTAAGAAAATCAATCATGTCTTCTTAGGAGTTATTTAAAAAATCATTTATGATTAAGGTGTACATAAAGTGTTGCTGCTTAAGATTTTCTGTTTAGCACTTCTATAAGGAAAATATTACAAGGAAAATAAGATAATAAAATTATCTTAATTTAAAATAACCATACAACTTAATAATTAATGTAATAGCTATAATATAGATATAATATTTATAATATTAATCTTAAAATTATGAAGATAATATGTTGTAGAACAAAGGGATCCACTTTATTTACCACAAGGTTTTCTTTTCTAATAATTATGATTTTTAATGCTGCTTTAATTTAATGCTGTCTGTGGTTCCTTAGCTGCTCCTCTTTCACTGAGAATGACTGACAGCAAACCAATACTTGTCAAGAAGCATGAAACAGAAAGCACAAGATGTCACACAGATGAGAGCAGACATTTGGACATTCCCATTCTCAGTGCACCAGTGCTTCCCTTGCGCGAATCACACAGGGCAGGAACTCATGGGCAAAGTGAGCAAACAAGCATCCTGCATGGATCTGACATGTGGCCATTGAAGCAGTGGGGTAAAGACAACTAGGCATTAAAAACCAAACAAAAAACTTAATAATTTTGTGACAGGAAGCATGCAGTAGCAGGTCATTGTCCATGATAGCCCAGAAGGTCTCTTCAATGCTCTGGTGTTAATTCTTAGTTTTTAAGCTGCCTCATGTCAGGTAAATATGACTTTTTACCTAATTTTCTTAAGTCTAATTTTACTATCAATTATTTTCATTTCTCTCCCTCCAATTCATATGTTAAAATAAAGTCAGAATAAATAATCAGAATTAATGGTTCCCAGGAAGAGAGAAGCAAACACGATGTGTTTTTTGCTTTCCTTTTTGTTTCCTTACTCTCACATTCTGTTTATTATGTACTTCATGATATTTGGTACTGTTGTGGTGGTGTTTATACAAGCCATATCATTAAGAGATATAAAAATTCAAGTTTATTTTAAGATAATATTTTGTGTTAAAAATATGTCATCCAATATTGTAATTTTTTTCTGTTTTTCAGAAGACCTGGAATGGAGTGAAAAATACTTATCAAAATAGAGTAAGAGAGAATTGTTAGCAGTTAAGAGAAGTTACTGAATTTGATTTATCATAGACTATGCCTGTCAATCAGAAAATACAAGGAAAAGGTAAAGAAAACTGAAGAGGTAAAGAACTGACAAAAGTAAAATAGTTTTTATTCTAAAAGTCCTAATTTATAGGCAAGGAAAAAGAGGCTGCATAGAAAATGAGAGCAGGATTCTCAGTTTAGAGTTAGAATATAAAAAAAAAAAAGAGGTCAAAGACAGTAACAGCAGCAGATAGTCACATGGCACCTCCTCCAGAGCCTTGCATGCCAGGGACTGTTGATGCTGCTTATTACTGCAATTGTTCAAAGTGTCTGTCAAGCCTCCCATGCTTCATATAAGCTATTTGCATAAAAATAAACCATTAGCATTTTAACACCTCAGCAATAAAAAGTTTTAGTTTTGAAAACTCTGGTCTTATTTTATTTTTAACATTCAGTAGTTTCATTAATCTTGGTTAGTGTGACACTCTCTTCTGTGTCCAAGGTTACTAGAGTTGACAGTGATGTATTCAGTCAGGTTAGGTGTAGCTAATGAACTACACAAGTCTGTTTTATTACCTGTCTCTAAAAATTACTTTTGGGGACAGCCTGAAGCTCGTATTAGCTTTTGTATTCAACAGTCTTTAATGTCAGCTCTATGTGCACAATCACCAGTTAAAGAACAAACAGCCTTGAAAGTGAAAACACAGTTGCAAGGCTGAAGCTGAGCCTGTTTAGCTGCTGCATTTGCAGCAAGAGTACACGGGAAACCTTTGCAGTAGATATTGGTCCTCTCAAGCACACATAATCAAATTACCATTTTCTTTTCTGATATTCATGGGATCTGCTATAAAAGAAGACCACAGGCTGTTTGGTTATAAGTTTAGACAACCTCTTACTGATTAATTTGGTTACGAACAAGAGGGAAAACAGTTCCAGAGCAAGACAAAAGCAATACATGGCTTAGTGCTGCTGCTGCTACCATTAAATTAATTTTGGTAAAACTCCTGTTGGTGGAAATTGAGTGAATTATCCAAGGACAGTAGAAATTCAGATTGTCCAGGGCCACAGAGAAAGCCTGGGACAGAGCTAGGAATCAAACTGAACACATTTCTGCCTTAGTGACAAAATTATGTCTTTTTAAATCAGTTGATAGATTTGGAATTTAATCACTGGCTCAGCTGCTTGGTGAATTTCGTCAGGAAAGGAGTGTGTTGGGCTGACCCCAGCTAGCAGCAAAGCAAAGCAGAGCTACTCCATCATTCCCTGTGGGATGTGGGAGTGCAGAGGAAGAGAAAAAGCAAGCAAACTTGTGGGTCAAGATTAAACAGCTTAACAAGTGAGCATGGAATATGCCTTTGGGCAGTTCAGGTTGACAGCTGTGGCTGCATTTCCTCCCAGTCTCCTTCCCCCTTCCAGCAGAGAGGCACAGTGAAAACCAGAAGGACTTGGTGCTGTACAAGCACTGCTCAGCAGGAGCCAAAACACTTTTATGTGATCAACACAGTTCAGTCACAAATCCAGAACATGAGACAATATCAGCTGCTCTGACATGCCAGCCAGACTCCATACAAAAGTTTAAGATTTTTTTTCAATGTGCTTTTGTTTTGCATCAGCATCAATGGTTTTGTTACGGCAAAATTTTGATTTTTATTTTAAGGCAGAAGTCCTCTAACCTCTTGTTAGAATAGTCAACAGTGCTGTAGGCAGAGCAGCCCTATGGGATATGGGAGACAGATTCTCATTTCATCCTGTGGACTGAACATGGGCTGCTGTTACCCCAACCAGCCACCCATTCTGTAAACAAGAAGCCTTGTAAAAAAAGCCTTGTTGAAATGAATATACTTCAATGAAAATCAAAATTTTTACCAAAACCAGCTTACTAATTATATCAAAAAGTTTTGCTTCACTACATTTATTTATCTTGGTCTCTTATCCACCCATAAATCTTGATTCTACCTTATTTCTACTCCTGTGTTGCAGATGTGAAACAGAATATAAAACTTTCTCTTATGAAACAGATACTGAATGATTTTAATCTATTTACTGTTATTTGACTGCTGGTACCAGTTGTTCCCAGTATACAATATATATGGGTATGCCATGACAGTATTGAAATAAAGAGAAGTTCTACTGTACATTTTTGGAATGCATTTTGGGACTACTAAAGCAAATAGTGTATTTGCTTTAGTATATCTCTATATAAATAAATATCTCTACTATTAGTTAGAGAGTTTAAATTAATCTCTAATGTGTTTCAAGTTATGGGGTTTTACCAGTCTCTGCTTCATTTAGAAACTCCATTTCCATTTCTTTATGTGCTGATAAAAATATAAATGTTTTAACATTTAATTTAAGTTAATTTCATACTGCTATATCTCTGGGCAAAAAAAGAAGACAGGTTGTTAAGTATTATTCCCTAAATACATGTTGAAGTAGTAAAAAGAGAAAAAAATTCCTTATTTTGGAAAAGTGGAGGGACCATGTTTTAATCAAAGGATAGAAAGAAATTAGCACAGTGGTCTTTGAGGGATTTGAGTACTTAATTCTGATAGATGAGCTGCTCATTTAGTACAAATATACTACAAAGAGAAAGGAGAACCATGTTAGGCATAATTTTTCTTGTGAAAAACTTTTCTTATAAAGACCAGCTTATTGTGAAAACACAGTAAAATTATAAACTGCACTTTCACAAACATAAATAATTTTCACCTAATGAGTACAACCTTAGTTAAATAATTTTCCCTCAGAAGTAAAATATACATACCTTAATGGGCTGAATTTTGCTCAAGCTTAAGGCTTGGGCTAAAATTCATGTGTCATCAATGAAAAATTACAGCCATGGACCAAAATTTTTGCAACAAAAATCTAAACCTGACTCTCTTCCTCAGTTAAGGTTGTTTACTTGTTTGTTTACTTGTTTGTGTTTTGTTCCTCCCCCTCTCTCTGCTCACCCCTTATAATTTCTTATAATCTTTCCCAAGGGTAGAACTGTAAATGCAACTGCCTGGAGACAGAGATGAAGCGGACATGGCCTTGCTTTCCACTTCCTGTCTTGCTTCATCTTTCAGTTTTCTTAGGGGCCCTTTTAACAGTCATGGTCAGGTTTCCCTTGAGCTGATTTTCTTTCTCCTCCTCTGCTGTGAGAGGGGAAATGAAATTGTCAACTGAAGGAGGTGAACAAACTGAGCACAGCTTCAGCGTGGGGCTTTACCACTGCACCCTGTGAGATAAGGAGGGTGCACAAGAACCAGTTTATGTGCATCCTGCTCTGTGCACCCAAAGAGGCCTGCTGAAGTAGGCAGGCTGAATTTTGGGCAACTAACATTTACAATTGCATGACAATACATATCCAATATGAAATTTTAAATTAGCTGCTTGGTTTCATTTCTTGTATTACCTATTTTAAAACAATACATATTACAGACAAATACAAAGCTGGAAATCTGCAAAGGTGCTGATTTCCAGACAATATTCTGCAACTAGCAGTTCAAACAGAAGAAATATACACAAATAATGTAAAGGTAGTTAAACCAGTTTATTCTTCAGTAAATATGCCTGTATTATGCATAGTAGACCTGACTCCAATTTGACATGTCCAATTTGTTTTGTTAAACTAATGCTTTTTAGATAGAACCCTCTTTTTGTATTATGGACCACTTGTAAAAATATTATAATATATAAAATCAGCCCTTTCACTCAATTTATTACTATTTGCCAGGGTTTGATTCATGCAGTTCACAAATGAGAGGGAGTTTGCTGTGTCTGTCCTTTGACTGTAACTGAAGTCACAGGGTTGACTTTCTGCTAGTGATGTCTCCAGGACAATGTAGACATTAGCAATATCTGTAGGCCTTTGGCAGAGAAAGATTATAATGTTCTAAGACTAAATTATGAAAGTTAACTATTTAGAAGGTCATGGGAATCTCCAGGGTGGGATATAATTAAATCCTGACTTGTTCTCAGAGGAAGAGTTGCTGGCAAAGGATAAATCTAGGGCATTAAGCTTTAAACAACTTTTCAGTTTTAAAAAGTTTGTTTCATCAAAAAAGATCACTTGCTGAATCCCATGCTTGCATGAAATAGAGAAATTTTGACACTGGCTTTGAAAATTAATGTTCTAGAGCCTATTTAATCTATTGGATTGGATTGGAGTGACAAGGTCTTAGTAGCAGAGGGGCTACAGAGGTGTCTCCTGTGAGCAGATTCCAGAAGGTTCTCCCATGTCTCATGAAGACAATGCCCTCAGGTTCCCAGACACATCTGGTTCTGCCCAAGGCTGAGCCCACCAGTGATGGTGCTGGTGGTGCCCCTGGGATAGCAGGTTTAAGGGGGTGGGTGAAACAGCTGCACAACAGCTGGAAAGAGGAGTGTGACTGTGGGAAAGAGCCCTGCAGTACAAAAGGAGCTGGAGGAGGTGCTGCAGGCAATGGAGCTGGATTCCCTGCAGCCCCTGGTGTCCATGGTGAGGCAGCTGTGCCCCTGCAGCCCCTGGAGGAGACTGCTGCCAGGGAAGGTGGACACTCAGAAGAGGCTGTGACCCTGTGGGAAGCCCTCACTGGAGCAGGCTCAGGGAGAGGAGCCCAGGCTGGAGCAGGTTCGGTGGCAGGACTGGTGACCCACGGGGGATCTATGGTGGAGCACAGCAGGAAGGACTGTGGGGTGGGACCCCGTGCTGGAGCAGGGCAAGAGTGTGAGGAGTCCCCCTCTGAGGAGGAAGGAGTGACAGGGTGTGATGAATTGACATGATAGCCCCCATGCCCCTGTGCTGCTGGTGGGGAGGAGTTAGAGAAATAGGGAGCAAAATTGAGCCTAAGAAAAAGGGAAGGGTGGGAAGGTGTTTTAAGATTTTATTTCTTCTGAACCTACTTGGATTAGATTGACAATAAATTAAACTAATTTCCCCAAATTGATTCTGTTTTGCCTGGGAACTTCTGATCAAACAGCTGAGTACCCTCTCCCTGTAACTGCTGAGTGATATCTCCCTGTCTTTATCTCAAGCCAGGAGCCTTTTTTACATTTTCTCTCCCCTGTCCAGCTGTGGAGGGGAGTAAAAGAGTGGCTTGGGTGCCCAGTCAGATCAGCCCCCACACCTATCAAGGAAGCAACTCTGGCAGTAACCATGCAGGATGGATCTGTGAGATCAACTCTGTGCCCTGCTGGAGTTTGCCAGGGAATCTGAACACAGCCATGCAAATATACACCCACTGCTACCCTCATGTCTACAGTGCGAGCAGATACTCATGGTTTTCTTTTCTGGTGGAGCTGCACAGCTCTGGCAAATTTCAAACTGTTTCCACAAAGATTCATTCTATAGGCCAGGGGAAAAAACATGAGATATAAAATGTCTGGATTCATTTCTTCATAAATATTTAACGGATTATTTGAAGTGGAATAACCTTAGCAGTGATAAAGGCCTTTCTCCTCACAGGCAAAATAACTAACCATGAGGATTTAAGATTACCACTTTGACTTTGCTTTGGAACAAGAAAACTGTGCTGACCCAAACAGATTCTGTGGTCACCTGGCAAAGACTGTTAATTTCTGGGTTTCAGTCCATATTTTATGCAATATATTATGTACTGGGGGGCTTAAAATATGCTGAGAAAGGACAGGTCTCCTTGCAGACTTTCTGAGGCTTTCTGGAGTGAAGGACATCTCAGCTAAGCAAAAACTCTATAGATTTTAAAGAACTTTTGGTAAAAAGCTTGGGTTTAAATCAGATATGCAATGTAGATACTTCCATTGCTTTCATTTATCTTACTTTGTTACACAGTTTTGAAGTAAATAAAAGGCATTGAATTTTAATTTGATTTTCTCAAACTATGTGAATAGTCTTCTGAAACAAATAAACTTATTTATCTGAAAAATATTGTTTTCCTAACTGACATTTCCTTGCAACAGAAGTCCTACCCAGGTATTCACTGAATGAGCACATGAGCATAGAAGTCTACCCATGGAAGGATTGAAATCTAATGCTTTAAGCTGCTACACTTCAAATGTAGAGCTGAAATGTACTGCTGGATCACTCGTGCTGCAGGATCAGCATAATTTGGGAATGTCATTTGGTGACCTTTTTATTTATGATTTCCAAATTTGTTTTGTTTAGGCCATTTGAAGAGTGCTAATATTTCCCACTGTCCACAAGCCAACCAGCTAGAACTAACTTCTTACTTTTCCTGATTCTGAGGGCTGGTGTTTCTGCATGCTAATTCATCACTACCTGTCCAATATATCAAAATGCATTTGCTGATTTTCTGTAAAATTTACTGAGAATATTGAGTGACTTTCCATTAAATCAATATTTACTGGACTGATGAGCTGTAAATCCATCTGTCTGAAGCGTATGTGACCAACACAGCACAATTTGGAGGGATCTGATGCTAAAGCAGATATTTCAAGGTAGTTGCTCTTCT
Organism: Melozone crissalis; assembly: GCF_028551555.1. Taxonomy (NCBI): domain Eukaryota; kingdom Metazoa; phylum Chordata; class Aves; order Passeriformes; family Passerellidae; genus Melozone; species Melozone crissalis. The sequence continues at coordinate 10,553,033 of NW_026535782.1, read as the reverse complement.
GCTGATAATGAAGACTTTAAAGTGAGAACAGATCTCAAAGGCTGAGTGGTGACTATTTTATCAGTTTCAAAATAGCACAGCTTTGCTTTCATATTTAAATAGTCAGCTGGAATCACAAAGCTGCAGAACTAGGTAGAGTAGAAAGGACTCCTGCTTCAAAGGGAACAGAACAAGCAACAATTTCAGGTACCTTGAGAGTATATGCCAAATGAATCCATGCATATCATCTTTCTGCAATTATTTGCAGCTCTGTTGTTGAGTCTGAAGTAAAGACTTTAAAAGTTTACTGAGAAAGAAACAGTATGTTGTTCTGATGAGTGCCACCTGTATAATTCAGTTTCTATGTGTCTACATGTATAGGTAAACCCATATGATGTGAATGGGTTCACATAGGGAATTTTCATTCATGCTGAGTGCTCTGACATCTGAAGTGGATCAAACCTAACAAACGGTTCAGATAGCCTCTAGCCATGTTGCAAGACCCTTAAAGAGGCCAAAGCACCATTCTGTTCCCCATCCTCCTCATATATTGACATAAATGAGGGGTACTGTAAGACATCAGGCTACAGAGAAAAGCCATCAAGGAATAGTTTAGTTGTTTTAAGCTCTGCTACCAGTTTTGCATACACCTGACAATTATTGCAGCGTTTTGACACTACTGGTCTGGATGATGGCCATGTCCTTCCCTTGCAGTGTGATAACACAAGCCTGACTGCAGGGTTCAGGCTAATATAAATAAGGTTTGCAGAAAAAGAGACCACATATGCTTAGGATGAGCATTTGTAATAACTGGGTGAGAAACATCCAAAGATCATTTTCTCCTCATGAAGCTGCTCTTCTAGTCAGTTCTTTCCTATCCCTTTCTTGCTCTTAATTCTCCTCACAGCAGCAACAGGAAAAGGCAAAGCAGATCAGCCCTGCTGTCTTCATCCTTTGGGAGGTTTCATGCAGTGTGAAGCTATGTCCATGCTCAGACAACAGGAAAGATTTCATTTTCAACAGAAAGAGGAGTATCTGATAGTCTAGCCTCCTGGTGGTGTTTAACTCTGAGAAACCTGAAGTGAGCCTGCAACATATAAAAAGTAAACTAAAACAAAACCCAAACAAATAAAACCAATAACCTCCCACAAAAATAACAACAACAACAACAACAAACCCACACAACAAAAACAAACAAATAAACAACTTTTTTCTGCAACAACTTTTGTGTATGAGAAGAAAAAACAGGCTTCAATTGATGTCAAGATGTTTTGGGTTTGACATTAGGAAAAAAGCTCCCTAATACTGATACTTTCACAGTTCAGGTTTAGGAAGCTGACAGATTTTGTGGAATTGTTATAATTTTATATATTAGCAGAGTAATTAATTAAACTATTTCAGTGCATTTGTGGTCTTTTTGTATAATAATATTTAAATTGTCTTTTTCTTCAAATTCCTTGTGGTTAAAACTTTTACATCTGATGTGAACCATTTTTACATTTCTCCTCTTGGCAGGAGGAGGAGAACTCAGGCAGTTAAAGATAGACCAATATCTAAAGTAAAATGTGTCCAAGTGGAAAACTCCAAAGGCACACATTAAAAAAGGACCAAGGTTTTAGAAATTTCCAAATAAAAAGACAAACTGTTTTACAAGATGCAATTACCATCAATACTTCAGTAATCAATGACAAGTGACACAGATAAGTAATATTCTTATTTTTTGCTGGAGGTTCTGTTTGTGTTAAAAAAAGGAAAACATCAAAGCTAAATGACTCCATGGAAACTGCTGTTACTCATGCTCAAGGCATTTCACATGATCTATTAAACACAAATATGTCCTTATTTGAACACTATTTTTATGTTCCTGGTGCTATCCATATTTATAACATTGATAGAAGTATTTATAACAAGTCTCATCACACTTCTTAGTATTTTAATTGTAAAATACTTAATGGTACTGACATTTAAAATAACATAATCAGTATTAGAAATAATACTGAAATTAATAGACTAGTGGAACCGCTAAGAACATCTTTATACTTACAATGACATTGTGTAGCACTTTATTATAATTTTAATAGGAAATAATTTCATTATTATGGGTTTGCTATCAGCTCATAAATGTACCCTGAACAGGGAAGCTGTGTGGGGTTGAAATATAAATCTTTTATCCTGGCTTGATGCTGTAATTCTTGTTAGCAGTCTGATAAAAAATTTGCCTGGGAACATTTTGGAGGCTTACAGAAAGGAGAGCCTAAACTACAAATCTAGTTTAGCTGACACCAAAACCTTATCAAACCTCTCTCTTCAAAGAAAGTTTCTTACATCTTAACATCTGTGTTTCTTACATCTTGACATCAGGAGATTCCTCTGTTTTCTACCAGAAATTAGCAGAATATAGTAATTTGTGGGGTTTTTCCCATGTCATTCTTAATTTAACTTCACATCCAAGTCCTATTTTAATCCTTCCAATGACTATGCCCTTTTTACTTGTACACAACTTTTACCCAGAGAACATTCCAGCTATGATTTGAGTAAAAACTCCAGAATATTGACAACTTTGAAGAGAATTGTGTGTTTTCCCCCTTGAAGCCAGCTCTTTATGCTGCAGATTCTCTCTTTGATGGGTGATACCACAGGGACAGTTTTGTTTCAGCATAACGTATTGCCTGTTAAAATAAATCTAAATGAACACAGAGGTCACACTGAGCTGGTCCCAGATGTCCCCACAGACATATGTACAGACAGGTGGTTAACACAACCTCCTGTCCAAACCAGATCTGGAGGGATTTCTCCTTATTCCTGACAGATGGTCAGCTCTTCTCAGAGAACCTGAAAATGTTCATTTAAAATATTTATGTGATTCTAAGATGGAACTACAGGTGCTTTCGGTGCAAAACTATGATCTACGTTTCAAAGATACCTTACTTGGGACTTTGAAATTAATTTCCTTTTCATGCAAAAAAAAAAAAAAAACCAACAAAACGACTACAAAAGAACTGAGGAGAAAACTTGAGTTATTTAGGGATAAAACAGCAGAGATTAATTATATTGCATTATTCTCTACTTTCATTTTTTAAAGACCTCTGGGGTACTGGGCTACATTTGCTGTCCTTCAAAGTCATGGCTGTTAGAGAACAGTGTCTGATTTGGGTATCTGCCCATCCCAAACAGGATGCAGAGGACATCTCTCTTGTGCAGCAGCCCTGAGCCAGGGACAGGGATCCCTCTGTGCCACCCGTGTTTCTCTGGCTGTAGCCACACAGTGCTGTGTCATGCAGCCTGTCATGGTCACTGCAGCAGCTTCTCATCCTTGCCCTGCTCCCTCCATCCAGAACAGGCTCTGTGGGAGCAGCCAAGGCTGCCTGTGCTGGTCTGGAGTGCAGCTGGCACCATTGCTATGGCAGAAACCATTTTCCCTGGTGTTCTGGTCAAGTTGATTGTATAATTGGCCCCAAAATGACCATGGAAAATAACACCTACAGGTTTAACTTCGTTTCTCCATGACCTGCCAAGCAAGTAAGAGGAATCCAGAATATTGTTGCACCAGAAAAACCCAGCAAGTGATTCATAAAAATGTCTGTTAAAAGTGTGAAGCATATATGTAGTAATGCAGTATTAATATATTTTCATCACTGGGTTACAGACAATTCCCATAATGTGACAGACCTGTGGGTGACAATGGCAAGGCTCACGGTGTGGCACTGCTTAAAATTATTACTGTAATTCCACCAAGATTATCTGCTTGCACAGGTAGAGAAAGTAGGTACAAAAATGTCTAGGCTTAATATCCAGAGAGATTAAAAATGTGTTCTTTCACAGGCAAGAGTGGGTAACCTGAGCCTTTGGGTCTAAAGTCCTGGATTCTGCTATAGAAATATTTTTTAAAGCCTATTCTAAACTAAACCCACTAAAACTTAAAGCTGGTTTGCAAAGAAATTTTGCTCTGTCAGCTTCTGCACAGTGATGGTTTAATGTCCTTATAAATACAGAGGCTCTGTTAAACCGAGTGAAGCAGACCATATGTCTTTACAGAAAAATATATTTCTGAGAAACAGCTGGGACATTTTTTAATCAATGGAGGTTTTAAAGTGAACTCCAGCACATGGCTGCAGCAAACATATGGACCAGGAGATGATTAATACGTATACACAGAGACTCCCAAGAAATCCCTATTGTTTTTATAGATGTGAAGGACTCCCAGTAAGCTCCAGACTCTATTCTGTGTTAAAATGATGATGATGATGATGATGATAATAATAATAATAATAATAATAATAATAATAATAATAGTAGTAGTAGTAGTAGTAGTAGTAGTAGTAGTAGTAGTAGTAGTAGTAATAACAACTTTGCATGAATAAAGTGTGTTAGCCATAGTCAATCTGCAGAAGTCTAGCCCTTCCTGAAAGGTGCTCTTGGTGACCAAGATAAAAATCTAAAACATTTCTAATGACGTTTGATATTTCCCAAAGGAGTAAACCCCACATAACCTGTTTTCTAGTATTAGTTTAAACTTTTGACATTTGCAGATTACTACTCAAATGTGCAAACAATGATTTTGCCCGCATATTCCTATTAATTTCATCGAGGAATTATTAAGTGAGGTCCACAGCAGGATTCCATACATATTTCTCTTTGCAGCACCAGGCAGAAGTGGAATTTTCATTAAGTGTGGAATTTTCTGTGTCCCTGTGTCTCTCTGGGTGGTATCATCAAATATAATCTACAAGTAGCTTATCTCAGGAGCTCACTGGTTTTATTCATTTATGTTCTTTTCAGTGGAAATACTGGTCTCCATGCCACTAGTATTGCATTAGGCAGTTCTTTAAAAATAGATCCATTTAATGTTCCATGTTGAAAGAAACATTGGGATACAACAGTACTTAGAACTGGAGGAGACTTAATGATTATGTCTTTAGTGTCCGTAGACACTTTCAGAATTTTGGATTTAGTCAGCTGATATATACAGGACACTGACAGTACACGGCCTCTTTAGACACCCATATGAAATTATTTCTACAGGTACAATTTATTTTCCTTTTTATGATGTTTGATGTCACATCTGATGTTTTCTTCAAAGCTGCAATTTAACAGAAAGGTGATAATGTAGACATGTCAAAATACACCACATGAGGAGGATATGTATATTTGTTATTGTTGTGACACAACATCTGCTCCTGCTCATGTGTTTTGTATGAGTATTTTATAATAATGAAAAGCTGCAAAATTTGAAGAGAAGATAAAGCAATAAAATGTACAAAGCTTACTGCAACAACACACAGCAAGAAGATATGGATTTTTTTGTTTGGTCTTATCTCTGCTTATGTCAATCTCGTCTGTGTTCACAGACTTAATAACAGCAGAATGGAGTCTGTGACCATCATTCTGCTAAGGTGTGAGTGTGTTAACATGGGAGTGTCTTTTTTCAGCCAAATTCACACCTTAGGGGGAAGGGAGCCAGCCTGTTTTCTTGCCTTTCTTGTTTTAAAGGACTAAAACATTCCCCCAAACATTGCTCTAGAGTGTGCCATGTGTGCTGTATTACAGACCTGAGCTTTTCAGACAGGCACTGATGTCCATTGAGGCATTATGTTGTATGTTCTCAAATGCAACAATCTTTTGTACATGGCCCATCCAAGGTATAATGATTCTTTTTCAAAAGCGAAGCAACATTTGTCTTCATTTAATTTAGACAATGAGAATTTTAAAGCTTCTTAAAATAATGTATGAATAATTTCAACTTGGAAAGTCAAAATAAATGTTCACTGTTAAAATTCATCTGATTATTATGGACACAAATGGTTGAATACATTTGCATTTTTTCAACTTTGTGATTGAAGTTGTATGTGTTTACTTGAATCTCCTCTGTGTATTACCACACCAAATAAAGAGCAGAGTAAATAGAGCTGAGACAAAGTTAACTGAGAATGAGTGATCATTATATAAAATATTACGGAAAATTGCACTAGAAATCTCTTACAGTTAACTAGCTGATATTATATATTTAATGCACAGTTTAAGTGACAGCAATACAGTATAAAATATTAAAAGAAAGCTTCCATTTACGAAAATGGTGCTGTAAATTAAATGCAAATCAGGCTGATAGTAATTGATTGTTACTGGATATTTACTATGTGATTAGATTTCAGACTTGTTTCTCATTTGTAGATCTGAAATAAAATGCAAAATGTTTAAAGAGAAGTAGTATATCTTCAATAGTGTCCCAGTTTGACACCCTCTATATCATGTATCCCCAATATGTTGTTATTATTGACCAAGGGTCCCTTTCAACACAGGCTCATTGGCTTCTCAGATGAACGTGGCATTCTGAGGTCTCATTGTAAGCTATGCATTAACAGTACAGAGAAGCTGCACATTCTGCAGAGTCCTGGAAAACATAAAACAATGCTCTTAGCTTTTATCTCTGGATGAAATAGTCTCACTGGCAGCAGATGACAGAGCAGGGAGCAGGGCTCAGCGTTCCCCGTAACGAACCTGCATTCTCCAGATGTGCCCTGCTGTAGGGAATGTCTGAGATTTCCAAGCCCAGCAATCCCAGTCCAGCAGGGCAGTGTGCTTACAAAGCAGGCAGTTTCAAAAGTATGGCATGGTAAACCTAAGTAAATCAAACACACATATATACATCATATATAATTGGATATATGCTGTCTGGTCCAGATAATGGTGCTTAAAATCTTTCCTTATTATACTCACCTTTCCTTGAGAACAGAGTGTTTGTTTATGTGTTTTGGTATTTTTTTAAAATCAGCATTCTAAAATATATTTAAGTAGGATGCAGACATGTTAAAATATTTTAGATCCAAATAGTGAATAAATAAAATAATTTATGCCCACTAACTTTTAAATAAATCAGTTACTTGTGTAACTTGATAGGTGAGCAGTTTTCCTGTATTAAAGCTGCTTTTCTAGCTAAAGTCTTTTGGGAGAGAATATTACTTTACCAAGTCACCTTCTGAAAAGTTTAATTAAATTTTTATGTCTAAATTTATAAACCATTAATCATAGTCTTAGAATAGAATATTATGGGTTGGAAGGGACCACTAAATGTCATCTAGTCCAAAACTCCTGCAATGATCAGGGACATCTTCAACTAGATTGCTCAAAGCTCCATCTAACCTGGTCTCGAATGTTTTTAAGGATGGGGTACCTATGATCCCTCTGAGCAACTTGTTCCATTGTTCCTCCATCCACATTGTAAAAACTTTGTTCCCTACAGCTTGTCTAAATGTAGCCCCTTTTAATTTGAAACATTATTCCTTGTTCTGTCACAATAATAAAGATTGGACCAATAATAAAAATTGGTCCCCATCTTTTTTATAATCCCCCTGTATGCAGTGGAGGGCTGCAATGAGGTCTCCAGGCTGAACAACCCCAACTCTTCCGGCCTTTCTTCAGAGCAGAGGTGCTTCAGCCCCCTGACCATCTCCATGGCCCTCGGGACTCTCTCCAGACGGTTCCTGTCCTTTCTGTGCTGGGGACCCAGAAGTGGACACTGCATTCCAAGTGGAGTCCATCTGAGCAGTGTAGAGGGGCAGAATCCCCTCCCTCTCCCTGCTGCCCACATTGGTTTGGATGCAGCCAAGGGCATGTTTGGCTTTCTGTGCTGCAAATTCACATTGCTGGGTCATGTCCAGCCTCTCATCCACCTCTCCTCCAAGTCCTTCTCAGCAGGGCTGTTCTCAGTCCCTTCATCCCCCAGCCTGTATAGATTGATGATTCTTGCACGCAAAAATGTTCCCTGTAATTGTAAAAAGTTGATGCTGTAAAATATTTATTATCAGATACTATTAATTTTTCGTAAACTGAAATTCTTGATTGTTTCAGGAGAGCTGAACATCCTTAATTTGATCTTAAAGATTCATTGAAAAGTAATACATTTTTTTTTAGAGTGCAATAAATTTGTCATTGCTGATCACAAGATAGCAAATATAAATTGTAAAAATTTTCTTCTGCAGCTGCAGTCCACAAGATGGCAATCTTGGACTGAAATTGCCTCCACAAATTATTCTGCTGATAGTTTTGCTGCTGTTTCCAACTCGGGGAGCATGTTTGAAGCCTGTTATCCTGTGCTCATGTCTGGTGCTGCACTGTGAGCAGCCCTAAGGCACGTTCTGATGGCCCCAGTACCCTCAAAACCGGCAGCTCCAGTAGTGCAGAAACATGTTCCTTTGGTCTAACCAGTCTTCACTGATATTCACTTTCATTCAGGCATCTAGTTTTGAAACAATCCTTTTAGAAGTGTAGAGGCTGTTTAGAAGTAGGAACACCTCTTAACAGCTTCTGTGTTTTTAATTCAAACAAAAGCCTTGAACATAACCACATATTGCACATTATCTGCTCAGTATACGTTACTCTACCCCACAGCATTAAAACCTCTGATAATATTTTGGAAAATATTAACCTAAAATGTGGTCCTCAGCATTAAAAAGCCACCACAGCTTCAGCTTCTCAGCTATGGGAACTCTTCTGTCTCCACTGAACTCGGCATTAGCAGCGTGGTGTACACCATGGTGTACCTCAGAAGGAGCTGCTACTCTCGCTCCAAGATTTGAAGGCATTATGGTAACCCAAAATTGTCTGTTTAGCAGGGCATAGTTGGTAGTGCAGTCCTAGGGCATAACTCAGCCTTCCTGAGAATGGCTTCAGAAACAGGCAGCAGGAGGCCCTGAGGAGGTGTTTGCAGGATGGCGTGCAGAGCATGAGTGTCTCAGTGTGTATCAGCCCTGGAATTCTGGTTGTCTAGTTTTTCCTCCAGCTTAAAATATTATTTCAAAATGTGGACAATGACAAACCCTCATTTGTTAACCATAGTGGAAAAAACCCCATGATTAATTTTGTAATTTGTCTGTATTCATTCAATGAACAAGATGCACCTACTCATTACTGTTTAGGGCATCTCATCTTTCCAAGGCTTGAATTTGGGATATGGAAATGTCAAAATTCAAGAATTAAATAGGAGAGGGAAATTATCTGAAAAGAAGCCAAGAAAAACAAGATTAACAGTTTTGTTTTTTCTTACATTAGATTTTATTTATATTTTCTGAGTTACTGAAGGCTTCTGAGCATCAAAAAGCGGTTCTATTACCTTTCTTTAGAGCAGAAAGTGGACAAAGACCATTGTGACTTCTCTATCACCAGGCTTAGTTAAAAGAATAAAGATTAGTGTAAAGGAAATGGAGAAATCCAGCCCATTCTTCCATGTCCTTCAAAAAAAGTAGACAAAAGCTGAGGTAGCCACAGAGAACAGTACAGGCTGAAGCCATGGTCTGAGGCAGTGCCAGAACAAAGGGGTGTTGGCAGCCTGGCAGCAGTGGGTGCTGCCGCATGGTGACAGGACTGTGCCATCAGCTCTGATGTAAATGCTTTCCTGGCTTCTCCTTTTTTACATGTTTTGATCTGCATGAGTCTCACTCAGAGATGGGACTGAAGTGCCTTAAGTTGTCCCACTTTTTGATACCAAAATTCAAACTTAAAACTTCAAATTTCTTAAGATACCTTTTTTCTTTTTTTTTTTCCAAATTTGCTTCTGATTTTCAAAATTTGATGGAGGAACTTCAAACAAAACTGAATCTTCAATACTTCTTCCCACAAATCAAAACCTTTATATCTATCACTGTCATGTATTTATGGCTATTTGGATAGTTTCCACTTAGTACTATTTTGGTAATTACTATTCCAATTGAAATAAATTTTGCAGATATTAAGGTTTTATGAGACATTAGACAAAGTATTTAAATAAATATATCTTACCTTTTATCCATCACCTGCAATATTTTTTGGTTAGAAATGTATAAGAAAAATTGTATTTTGCACATTCCAGCTAGTAGTTCTGGGAAAAAAAAAAAAGGAGCTTACCAGAATGCAATATTACTGAATTATAGTGTCTTTGTCTTCCACTGACAAGGCTGACTGTGAGATAAATTTAGAATAGGCTACAATAATTTTTCCTTAGTATCTCAATCTTATTAAAGAAAGATCTGATTAAAAAATGCAGGTTAGACCCAATCCCCATAATTGTGTAAAAAGTTCATAAAAAAGGTATTCTAAATACTGAGAAAACCTACCCATGTAGTTTCTCTTTTTATCTCAAATGCCAGCAAAACAACACACCTACATCACAGTGTAGAAAGGTGACAGAAAAATTAGAGGTCTCGTCTTAGTCTTGTGATTTAATGGGGAGTTTTTCAATTGCTTTTAATAAGAGAGAGATAAGGTCTTGAGAATGTAAACAGTGAAGAGTTGTGTTAATTGCTTTTATTCTTAAAAAGCCCCAGCAGCAGCTCTTTTTTAATCCAAACTGCCTGAGGAAACATTATAGTGTGTATACACAAGCAGAGTTTCTTCTCTTCTTTTGCCATTTCTTAGAACATTGCATAAACTACTGGCTTATATTTCTACACATAAAGCTGTATTATTTGCAGAATAATTAAAATGAGACTGTTTCTCTGCAGTAAACACTGCACGATCAATATTATCCTTTTATTTATTGCATACACTATGAAGTACAAGAAAAAATTATGCTTAAAATAAAAACATTTTAAAAGAGAGATCACCTCAGAGGGCATGAAACTGTGTTTGGATTTGTAGGTTATCACAGGGAAACTATTATAAAAAGTGTTATAATTAAAAAACTGTTTTCTGAAATTAATTACTGTATAAAAAACTCATTGTATTGGAAACTGAGATTTGTATAACAACAGCATGGAAAGCATTTGTTCTCCTGAACCCAAACTATAATACCACTTTGTTTTACTTTGAGGGAAGTGCAGAGTTGGGTGCAGTTGGATGTTCCCATTGCACTGCTGCTCCAAAGTGTCTCTTGGCAGCTCTTCCATACAGGACCTTGGTTCCTGCTGGTAAACTGTGGGAACTTTCTCTAGACAAGGAGGAAGGGATAAAAAAAGAAAATTTACTGAAAGATTTTTTTTTTTCTGTTGAAGCTGGGGCAAGAGCTGAGCACACAAGGACCCTGTGTGTGTGCCATTTTGCTGGGAAGCTGCTCACCCACCATGGTGGCAGTCACAGCAGCACAGGCACCTTGAGGGGCTGTGGTGCTTCTGGGCTTCCAGCTTTTCTGAAATTCACCTCATCCTGCAGAGGTGAACCACCCACCCCTGTGGGAAAAGTTACCTGACACCCACACAGGTGTGGGACTGCGGCTTCCTACAAAATGGAAAACTGGAGAGTGTAAATGTGACCTGCTCACCGTTTGCAAACCGGGAGCAGCTCGCTTTCAGGACCGTGGCTGAGTCAGGGTCTGGTGGCAGGATCCCATCAGACAGGGGGGATGGAAGTTGGTGCTCCTTTTGCTCCCAAGCAGCGTGGGAGCTGATCCTGGGCCATGAGCTCAGGCACTCTGGAGACCCCCTGACAGCAGGTGCTGGCTCATGCCAATGCATGAGTGTGTCCCAGAGGGGAGGTGCTCCTCAGCCTTGAGCAGTGACCACAGCTGGGCAGCCATGCAGCCCCTCTGCCCTCCTCTGTGTCAGAATTTTATCGACCTCCTGTCATTGGCACTGCTCTTCCTTCAAATAGGAGCTCAGGCTCATTAGTGGGGCAGCTTGTTCTGCTTCTGCCCTGGCTGTGGCTGCGTTTTGAGGAAGTTGCAAACTATTGATGAGATGGGTCTCATGAAGATTTATTCCTTGTCAAAAATAGAGGGCATTAGTACACTTTCTAATTAAATTTCTTTTCTCCTCTCGGAAAGGCTTTTTGCCAACTTCCAGTATCATATTTAGTTAAGTAATCTGTGAGGATTTGTTATATTATTTACACTGGCATAAATTACTTTTGCACAAATTTGGCTAATCATCTGTTGCTGAGATTTTCCACTGAGTTACAAGGCATGGAGAGCTGCATGCTGGCTTACAGTGAGGGTCTCTGGCTTTCCAAAACAGAGCCTGTCACTACAATCACCCTGAAAGGACAAGGGTTGATTAGTTTTCTCTGAGGCAATAGCTGATTACATGATGATGAACTCTAAAAGGTAGACGAACATAATTTGAGCTTTTATCTGGAACTTTTGGGAACCTTAGCAGTCCCTCACATTTGGCTCGTTTTCAAAGTACCTCACCCTGATCAATCCAAAACACTGCTTCAGTTTCTTAAATTGTGAAATGGGACTAACAGCTGCATTGCCAGCCTCAAAAACTGAAATATGATGAACAGCTTTCTGGAGAGTTACTATTTTGTTTTCAATGTTCAGGGGTTTTGTGGGGACTCTTGTAGGTTTTGTTTTCTTTTTAAATTGCCGCGTAAATTTTTGATGCCACTAAATACTACAGACATATTTTGTGCTTCTTGTTGTTGTTAGAACCTGACTTGGAAATAAGAAATCAAGACTGGACATTTTCATATATTCATAATATTTACTAGTAAAGTGCTGGAAAAAAATTCCAGCAATTATAGGAAGAAGATAGTTTGCAAAATTATCTGAGGACTAGCCTGCAAGAATCAAATTAATCCTTATTTACAGTCAAAATTTCAAGGTGCCAATCATGATAGTTTGACTTCCAAAGAATCTAAATGATACCATTTATATATAATATGGGTATACTTACTTTAGTGGTTTTAATATTTTTAGGTACCCTAGAATCAAGTGAAAAGTAAATTTCTCCTAAGCATACAGAGACTGCTGTGGCAGAAAAAATTCAACTGGTTTCAATAACAAGATTCTTTTGCCTTCAGCAGAGTTTTCAGATTGACTCTGGTTTGGGATCTGGCCCAAAATGAAGAGGACTCATCCCGAATTAATCTGCTCTTTCAGATATTCTGTTTCTGAGATCTTCACTTCCCCAGTGAAGGTCAGGGCAGTAGGAGGTAAAATACTGTCATGATTAATATTCCCCACATCTATCTGGAGCAGAGTGCCTAGTGCAGAAAACCAGCTGACCAGAGGGCATTGTTAAAGAAGGTGATGCATTCCTATAGCTAAAAGCACAAAGACTCTAGTGAGACAACTTTTCTTTTGTAAGGAGTAAGGTTCAGGTCTCTGTCTGGCAAATTCTTATCATCTCACCTCATTCATAGACAGAGGGCAATTGGTTTGAAGTAGGGTTTTTTTCAGTCACAATGAGATGTTGCTTAGTTTCAACGCTGAAAATAAAAAAATCTAAAGTACAACATGAGTTTGCTTAGTAAAATCATTAAAATTTGTGGGTTGTTTAGGGGTGTTTTTGTGCCTAGAAAATCTTTGGAATGGTAAGATTTTAGCATTAGGAGACAATACTGTTAGTAGTTTCACAGCAATGTTAGGAAAATGCAAAAATTATCTTCTATATTTATATGGCTTATTCAAAAATCTGCATGGGGCTAAGTATAAGTTTGCACATTTTATCTGTGATTGAATACCACAGGAAACATTCTGCAGCAACCCTGGAAATGCCAAGACTCCACTGCTTTTCCTGGTGAAGGCTCCCTTAATGTCCATGTACACACCAAGTACTCCCCTACCTGTGAGCCCCTCATGATGTGTTTGAGAAACAAAGTCACCAAGTCACCTGTCAGATGTTTCCTTCGAACTTATTCCTTTCAGTGAAGTTTTTGATAAGAAATAAAAGAATAATTCTCAGTTTTTCATTTAGTGAAGAAAATTTTAAGTATTTTAAGTAGACTATAAAATGCTCTAAACAAATACAAAATTCAAAAGTGAACTTTTTCAGTATTAACTTTTCTAATTTACTTTTTCCTCTGTTCCTGTTTCATAGGCTAACCAGTCTATTATCTAGATCAAAATGTCAGAGTTCCTAAAGAGTAGAGAGTTTCTAGTTCACATGAATGGCAGTTATCCTGCATTTAAAAATCTGTTATAAAGGGAAATCTGACCTGTGATGTCTGGAGAATAGCTGAATTGTAGCTCACTCGCTGCTTCTTTTCTTCCTTGTCTAAGTGGGGGAAAATTTAGGTCTGCTACAGTGAATGAAGCACTTTTTTAGGAAAGAATATGTACCAAAAAGTAATGTTTTCCAACTAAAGCCACTGCTGTTAAGGTCAGTGCATAAAACACATTAACAACATTTTGATTTGTTCTTCTCCTGGAATCTCAGAACAGAAGTTCCTGAGAACAGGAACAGAGCTAGTCTCTGGTGTAAGACAGTGCTTTGCACACTGAGGTTGGTGACAGCAGGCTGTTATGGGTTTCCTAAAGAATAATGGCTTGTGTTACCACTAGAGCAAGGGAGGGTAGGACCAGTACTTACAGTGCTCCATCACTGACAAATCTCGTGCATTAAATGTCATCAGTGACAGCCCTCACTCCTCCATACCCTCCTGCACCACCAGAGGGAAAAGACAAGGAAAGAGCTTTAGCCTCAATTTGTTTAAGTCAAGAAGAAGGACAGGAGCTTGATTGCCTCCCTGGAATCTTTGGGTACAAAGTAAAATGCAACGTAAATTACAGGACTCAAGATACCAATAAACATCAGTTGTGACTATACTGAGCAAATATATGGAAAACCAAAATGTGTATTTTAAAATGTTCCTCTGAGATCCTGTTTCTTCACATTCCAATTGTTTGAGAGGCTGCTGCTGGAGGAATCCTCCCCAAGTTATGTTCACTGTAAAGAAAGAAAAAAAAAGTATCGCTGAAATTCAGTAAATAGCTATTTAAAGGTTGGCCAAAGCTGTAAGAATATAACTGCTATTTCTTTAATGGTTAGGCATATATTAATGACTTCAGTCATGCTAAGAGTCATTTGGAAATGTAAAGCACCAGCAATAATTTCAGGAAGTACTTCTAGTAGTAATTGTATATCCTCTCTATAATGATGCTGTTAACCTGAAATTTCAGCCCCTAAGCTTACCAGAGCTATTTATATGTTTATTTACCCCAAGGTACTAGCTGTGAAAATCCTTGAAAAAGCACCATCATTAGCACCCAATTAAAGAGAAAACTTGTGCTAATAAAGCCAAGAGTTGCTTTTTAATGCTATGAAAAAGAAAAAATATTTAATGACTGTATTTCTGGAAACCTTTTGATGTTCATGATAATTAGTTCAGCCTGGCTACTAAATTAAGGGCAGTTAAAGTATTAAACAGACATTTGAAGGTTGCTATATTCAGAGAAGACCTCTTGCAATTCTTTGGCAGTGAATGGCATCCTAACCAATATACAAATTTAGTCAAAGAATGTCAGCAGTGGAAAACCAACTCAGGGATTCTGTTTGGGTTTTAAGAGGCTTTGTGTAAATCTTAGATGAGGAAAATAAGTGAAAATATTTGAAAAAGCAGCTGCAGAAAGTTACAGTTCCTGCATCTGCAGAAAGTTACACTCTACATTCAAAATCATTGGTATTACCAATGCATTCCACTGAAGAATCCACAGTATGTCAGTCTTGAATAATATTCAATAACAATTTATGACTTATTTCAACCACAATCCATTTCTGAACCTTTTCAGTACTGTGGAATGACCTCTCTCAGTTAAATGACTTCAAGTGTCTGGTGCTAGTTTCAGAGGGCTAACAAATACACATTTTTGAATAGTCTAGGTAAGCTTTTGACCTTCTCTCAGAGCAGTTCAAAGGGACAAAATATCTCATTTTCCAAGTACCTAAGAGTTTGTTGTGGCAGAGGTGATCTGATGAAGTAAAAGAAACTGTGTTGAGGGGGTATGGTTCTTTCCAGCCCCTGGATGGTCTTACAATCCAGAGGATGGTCTGGTACAAAATTAGGGCTCAAATTGCTTTGCATTGTATTAACTTTTTCATGTCCCTATGGCAGCATTGCTCAAGGAGACTTGCAGAGATCTGGTCCTGCCTTCTTCAGTGAAGGCCAGGGGCTGCTTTGATCATCTGTTGCACACCTAACTCACCTTTCACCTGATACACCTATACACAACAGATGTAATTGTAAATAGTGATTATTTTTAGTATATAAAAATATGATAAAAATTGAGGAATTTCTTCTGGTTCATTAAGAGAGCATTGCTCTCCCTTATCTGTGTAAATTACAAACACTGTCAGCAACTATTTTGTATTTTGCCTCTGCTCTCCCCTTTCTCTTATTTAAATGTATTTCCATTTTTGTTTTTTTTCTTGTAACTTTTTTTGTCTTTGACTTATTATGTTAATTCTTAATGGGAACATCTGAAGCAAAACATTTACTGAGCTCAGAGCTGCTGAAGAATGCATTGATATGCACGAACTTGCTAAAGATACATCTTAACCCCTACAGACCAGATCCTTCAGGATCTACACAGTACAGCTCCTAAAAACATATATATCTGTCCCTACAGTACAAAATGGTGTAAATGCCATCACTACTGCAAGCCATTTGGCTATTACAGTAAGGAAAGCTACAAGAGTTTTGATTGTACATTTGGCAGAATATGCCAGGGTGCATTTTTGATCTAAGACACTGCACTGAGCTAAAACACGCTGCTGACCTTGTAGCCAACTAAAGAGATCAAAGGAATCAAAGTGTAAAAAATGCAACATTTCATGTAATAGGTATATCTCTCTGGTCATGGACAAAATGACAGAAACATCCAAAGTCAAGAAAGTTCTGCCCAGCTGTGTTCATGCATAGCCATGAGCCAAGGCAGCAGCTCATCCTCTGAGGGCCCGGCCCACAGCGAGCGCAAGGCCCAGCTGCAGCTGCTCTGTCACACGCCCAAGCCAGGAGCTGGGGTGTTGTCATCTTATTGCAAAAGTTCCAGACCTTCTCGGTGATTTCTCATGGACATCTCCTCACAGCACTGACTCCTTCTTCCTCATAGCACAGCAAACAAACTCCAACTCTTTTGTAGCACTCATCTTCTTATTGGACATAGCTGTGGCCTATTAAGGGCAGGCCTGTTCCTAATCTTTTTTGATTAGTACAGTTGTAACTCCTCAGGGGTGAGATTACCTTCTGCACTATTCTCTTACATTCTATCCTTTCACACTGGGGCAGCCCATTGAGCCTGTCTTGAGGTGTCTTTGTATGAGCTCTGTGGGCCAGCACGTGGCCATCCTGTCCCCTGCTCTGTGAGGGGCCCTGCCTGTCCCAGCCCGCCCACAGCCAGGCACAGCTGCGTGGTGAAAATGTGTTTAAGGGAGGGCACAGAAAGGCCATAAAGGCCAAGGAAGAGGGACAAAGGTGTAAGAAACAGCTCTGCAGACAGCAAGGTCAGAAGAAGCTGTTGAATGATGTACTGCAGGTGCTCGATCAGATACTCCCTGGAGAGACCCCTCTGGAGGTTGTTTATCCTGCAGGACTGCAGCCCATGGAATAACCCACTCTGGAGCAAGGATCATCAGAGAGGAGCTGTTCTGTACTGATCAGTCCCCATTCCACATCCCCTTGTGCTGCTCTAGGGCTGGGGTGTCGTTTTAATCATTATTTCTCACTTGAAAATCTATTTCAATTGTCAATAAATTGAATTAGTTTTTTCCAAGGTAGGTCTGTTTTCCCCATGACAGTCACTGGTAAGTGACCTCCCTGTATTCATCTCCCATGAGCATTCTCATGCTATTCATCCTCATTCTGTTGAGGAAGGGCAGTGAGAGAGCAGCTGGGTGGGCATGAGCAGCAGATGGACAAGGTCAGCCCACCACAAAAACACAGCAGAGGCTGCCAAGTGCTGCAGGTGCAGGAGTGGTGGATTCACAAACACACACACACTCCTCCCAAGGCTGCCTGCTGCCCGCAGGAATGGCTCTGTGATGGTGCTTCTGTGTGAATGAGGAGACAGCTGTTATGTAAGTCAGTGCTGAATTAGGGATCCTCTCCTGTGCTGTGGGGCAGTGCTATGTTGACAAACATACTATGCTTGGATAGGCATTACATGACAGTCAGCACTGTGGTGGAGCACAAGCCTGGGAAGTAGTCCTGTGCTTGATGCGCTAGATTAGCTTCCTGACATAGAAGAATGTTGCAAATTATACTGCCTTTTTTGGATGGGGTTGATGAGTCCTGAGGCTGAGGCACTGAAGTTTACATAATATCCAGAAATGGATCAATCTTCTGGATCAAAATTTTACAAATAAATCTCAAGGACAGAATCAGACTGACTGAATATAAAGTGGAGATGAAAATATGAGACTTAGATTTCTGCTTTATGATAACATAAACAGCGGTACACTACTGTACATCAGAGTAATCAATTCTGCACAGTTTTGAAGAGAAGGGGTCCTTACATGTTTCTGCAGTGTTTGCTACAGTCCTGCATACACAACTCAGAGGTGATTTCATCTACACTGTCAAAACAGTTGGTTTTGCTGTCAAAAATTCCTGCTTACATTAATGTGATATGCTGCTTGTCTGTGGATAACTGTTCATAGGCAGCTAAAGCTTTTTAGGTATTTATCAGGATAGCTTACTGAATTTTCTTCAGATACAGATTTTTTAAGACATTTTCCAATCCTTGGCATCTCAGTGGTATTTTTCCAGATGGAATTCAATGAAGGTTCTGGTATGTTCTCATCACACTGACATCCTGATTTAGGGGCATATTCCTCAGGATCCCTAGAAATTAATAGTATAAATAAATAAATAAATAAATAAATAAATATGCTTAACATCTAACTAAATATTAATAAAATATTGCAAAATTGCATCCATGCTATTGATGTGGGTTCAGCTTTTCTTCTGTTCAGGTTACAAAAGCCATCAGCCATACTGCTAGAGAAGAGTATGTCCCTTGTCATCTAAAGAGCCCAACAGCATTGAGAGTGCAGAGACATTTGGCTTAGGTAAGTCTTAGGTGACGGTGAGGAAGAGGGGATCCTGGAACCCAGAAGGAGAGAAGTGCAGCTCCATTTTTCTGTAGCTCAGTTGTGCAAGGGGAGATGGGTATCAATTATTCAGATGAAGCACTGACCAGAAGCTGTTTTACCGCTTCCAGACCTGGGCTGTTTTATTTGCCTGTCCCCTCACTGCAATATGGCAGTCACTGCAGAACCAAAGAGCTTCCTGTTGGGCTCTCATGTGCTGTGGAGTCCTGCATATTTCTAAGTAGTCAAGGTTCTGTGTCTGCAGTCCAGAACTGAAAGAAATGCAGTTTCATTAATAAGAATGCAGTCTTTTTATAAATTATAGCTGAATATTAGGCTACATTTGAGATCTTCCCCTTTGCTGTTCAATTACGATGAAAACATTAATTACCAAACACTTGTATTCAATATAAGACTTCTTTATCTGAATACGTTTTGGTTTGGTTTTTATTTTCTCTTTTTCTTTTCTTTTTTGTTATGAAATGGTTGACATGGTGGTAATAACACCAAGGGTTGTGGGTTCACCTAAGAGTTGAACTTGATCCTTGTGAGTCCCTTCCAACTTAGAATATTCTGTGATTGTGTGATCTTAACAGATCCACAGCACATTGCTAATGTCTATGGGAATTGAAAAATAGAAAGAAGAAAAATGTAGCATAAGCATGGGTGAATATATTTCAGTAAAAAAATCTGAAAAATAAATCCTTGAAGTGCATGTTCAGAACACAAGATTGTGTAGAAAATTTAGGCAGAAGATTGCAGAAACTGAATAAATCACCATAAAGAAAAGAAATGAAGACTGTAGGAAGGTCTTTAAACTAGAATTGCAAAGGCAAAAAAGAAAATAGAGATGACATAAAAAGGGTGAAAATAACTAGAAAGGACAAAAGATAGAAATGGAAGAAGAGATAAAAAATGCATAATTGCATTTAGCAAAATGAGCAGGAATGGTGAGGAAGAACATGGACAATGGCAATAGGAAGAAAATTGGTGAGGTATAAATTGCTTTTATTTGATGATACATCTGTTTATTAGTTTCTGACTCCTTTTGGTAGATTGTTATGTGTTGGGCTGTATTGAAATAGCTGAGCTGACTGATTATTCAGCAGAGTCATACATTGGGATTATTTCATCCTGATAGCTGATAGAAGCTGCATTTGTGTAGCAAACAAGGCAATCAGCTAATCACAAATTATATCAGAAGTATTTAATTCAGTTAAGAACATGGGATGTATTGGATTGTTTTCCTGGTGTTCATTCTATGTTTCATCAGCATTTTATGCACAGGAATTCCTCTCATGAATTCCAGTCATGAAGGCAATAAGAACTACTTCAAGCTTAGTCAAAATCTCTCTCTTACGTCAAGGAGACTTGTATTCACTAAGAACTAATAGCTAAAAACATTTACACTTTTGGTAACTCCTTTCAAACCTAACAATATTGGAAAGCCTTTTATGTTTAATATATTTTTAATAAAGAAAAAGAGTTAGAAAGAGAGACAGCAGAACATGAGGCCTTTCCTATTTCCCCCATCCTGAATGGTGGGTCTAGGCAAGGCAATGACTGTCATAGGACAGCTCCTTGGTTTGCTGTGCCAGGCAGGATGTAGCTTCAGATGAGAATGTAAGAGGAAAGTTTATGAAACAGCATCAATGAAACTCAGCCCAATTTTAAATATCTGCTTCTCAGTTCTGAAGCAGCATCTGAATATAAAGGTAAAGAATCATCTTCCTTTCCCCTGTCTGACATGAGTAAATTGCCAAGCATATTTTATAAGAATAAAATAAACGAGATTTTCAGTATACATGAATAATTCTGAGCAAGCCTGCAAAAATCCAGATGCTTATTGCTCTAAGCAAGTTTTCAAAGCCAAAGTAGGCTACCTGTCTCCTCATTAAACAGTTATTTTCCTGATCCTTTGGAAAGAACTATCACTTTATGTGGTTCACTCTAGCATAGTCAGAGAGGAATGACTCTCATCACAATTTTGTAAGAGCAGGGTCCTGAAATTGCACTACCTGAATGGACTGAGCAGAGGGATGATGTGAAATGCACACACATGAATGCCTTCCCCCGATCCCAAAGAAACCTGTCCTGCGGATGTTTCATGTTGTAGGTCTGCCCTCAGTACAGGAGTTGACATTTCTGGCTGTTCAGAAACAGTCTCTGTAATGACCTTTTGTTATTTTCATGTTTCTTGCATTGAATTTGTTCACTCTGGAGGCTTAAGAGCCTTCAGATCTTATATTTGCATTGTATAGATGCTCTGTATGTCTTTTTTCAACACTTTTACATCTGCAGACCTTCTCTTTTAAGGATAGCCTGACTTGTCATTTTGTCATTAATAGTTCCTCTTCTCATACTCAGAGAAATATAATTTTGAACTGTAAGCCTGTTGCTTACAAATACAATATAAAGAATCTACATGGGACAAAAATAACTGAATAAGAAAAACCCAAGTTAAAGCTTTTAAATCCTCAACCCAAAAATGCTGTTCTTAGAAAAACAGAACTGGCTATCTGCCTACCTCTTTATTTAGAGAAACAAAAGCTTTGGATTCTTTTATAGTTTATTATTTCACCTACTTTCTGCCTATGGAAATTCCTGGGGATCCACCATACAAATGTTCTTATGGGCAAGGTTTAGTAATTTTGAGGAATGTCTAAGCAGACAATAGGAATGAATCCTGACACTTATTTGCTTTTTGAGGCACTCTAAGCTCTAGCAGAGCAAACTAATATGATCTTCCTAGAGGACTGAGATCCAAGGTACCCTTAAATGGGATTTGATATCTTGCTGGTTATCAGATTTCTCTACTGCCCTAATAGACTGTTTACAGTGAAAAAAAAAGGTCCCTGAATAATAGAGGGATGAAACATTATCAGTCCCCATGATCATATGGTTTATATTGTACATTTTGAAAGAAATATACACCTGCTAAATTGGTATGTTAGTTTTGCTACATATTTTTTTTTGTTTTCATTTAATGAGTGGACCACAGAGACATAGTTGGGGAGATAAGGAATGCAGCAGGGGGGAGGAGCTCTCCCTGCACACAAGGGAGAGAGTGTGTTGCAGTAAAGGTGACTAGTCTATGAAGGTTTGGACAGATTTGCTGGAGCAGGCAGCAGGGCTCAGACAGCATTAATGAGATTGTTTATTAGTACCGGATGAACAATTCTGCAACTCACTTGACAAACACCAAGCAAAAAGTACCACAGGGGAGCATCCCACTGCCTTAAGCAACTCCATGATCTGTGGAACAAAATAATCACTGAAGAAAAACAATCTATTTTCCATCTATTGAGTTTTCTCTAACATATGAAAGTGCTTCTATCAGAATTTAAAATCTAGGCTAAGCCTGCATGAGATCAGGAGCTTTGTTTAAAAATCAGAAGTCTGTTATTAAAACAGCAGCACAAACCTGAAATGTTGTGGCTGACTTAATAAGCTGTATATGCTGTACTGCAGCTATTTAATTTCTGGGTTTTTAAAGTTCTTTGGTTTTGATTCTTAAATTCAAAAGTGTTACCTTAGCTACTGCATAGCATCAAATTTTCTTTCTACTGAGAACTGCTCTATTTTCCACAACTGTCTACTTTTCCTGCATGCCACAGTGTTTGAATCTGTTTGAAATGGATGCTTGTCAGGTAACTTCATGAGAGCCTTTTATTTTTTTTTTTCTTTTTGAATGCATTTCCTCAGGGTCTGCCTGAACTAAGCTTTGTCTGTAGCAAATACCTTTTTTGCTACATGTGTACAGACACATTTCTATTCACATGAAAATGCGCATGCATAAATATGTTGACATATACAGAATTTTTCTCTTTCCATCCTTCCATCCATTTATCCTTCCACACATCCATCCATCTATTCACTCATCCAGTTTAAGAGCAATTTCTTATAGTATAGGATAAACAAAATTGCAGGGTTTTCATCTTTTTTTTCGTTGGCGATCCAAGATCAGCAGAAAATTAAATGGGAAAGGCTGATTCTGCTTCTTTATTAGGTAAGTCTAGGAAATGTGACTAAACTGAAAGGAATTGGTCACACTATGTCATTTATATTTTGAATTAGTGCCAAGAGTGGTTTATTCAATTGCTTGCTAAAGTGATTCTATGATTTCTCAGATCATTTGTACTCAAAACTGAACCTTAGGGATATAACTGAAGGCATACCACAGTGTTATAATGGAAGGTATACCACAGTGTTACAGTGGAAGATACACCATTTTGAGGGGATGTGCCATTACCATATTCCTTTTCTTGTATTATGCTTTCTCTCTTGTGATAACCAGAGGCTTTCTTGTTTATCTTGACTCCATCAGTATGATCTGTCATTGTGATGATGTTTATGTTAAATACTGGGTATATTTTTCCTTTTCCTCTAGATCACCTGCTCCTTTCCTTCATCAAGAGACTCAGAAGAAAAGTTGCCACATGAATTTGTACTCATACAATCTCGTCCTTCCACAGCCTTGAAACAGACATTCTGGAATTCTCATTTGATTGCAGTTTTATGGGTTTGGATTTAAAATGTTTAGTACACCACAATTTTCATTGCTCTCTAAGGTTTATCTTCCCTGATTCTCACAGGTATTGTAGAAATGAAGCATCTTTCTGTTCAGCAGGAGAAGTGTCGTAATTGCCAACAAGCAAACTGTCTCTAGAAGGAATGTCATCCCTACAGCCAGATCTTTCAGTGAGTAGGAATGGATTTACAATACCACCAGTGCTGGTACATGGTAGCCATCTATCTATTTGGAAAGCTTTTTCTTATGTGCTTCAACATAAAGCAATACCATCCAATAAATGTAGAAGGTTGAAACATCTGCTTAAATAACCACTAGGTTATTTATTAGGAATGGTAAAATTATATCTACCTTGGTAGAGCTGAGGAAGAAGGAGTCCCTATCAAAACAAACAAACTTAAGATTTTACTTAAACGAATTTCTAAATTTATTTTCTACTAAAAATGAATTTCTGCCTCCATGTGCAAGGGATGTCTTATTTTTGCTCATATGGACATTTGACTATTGAGAAGTAGAACTTAAAATGACAATAAATAGCAGTTGTTTTATGCAAATTTTAGGTTAAATGCTTTCAATTTAATGCTTTTTGCAAGGTCTTACGTGCAATATTTGTTGACTATTTAAAGCCATAGGCCTCATCATTATGAGGGTGGTGAGATCTGGATGGAACAGGTCACCAAGGGATGTTGCAGCCTCCCCAGCCCTGACAATGTTCAAGGCCAGGATAAGGCCTTGGGCAACCTGGTCTAGGGAGAGCTGTCCCTGCCTTGAAGGGGGTGGTTGAGACTGGATGATCTTTACAGTCTCTTCCAACCCTTAACATTCTATAACTTTGATTCTATGATTTATTGAAGAGCTCTTAGATGTGGTCATCTCAGCCAGAGGGCCAGATGGGCTGTCAAGGCCCATAGCTGTCAGCCAGGTAACTGCACTGTGTCAGTTCAGCAGCACTCTGCAGGCACAGCTAATTGAGGATATGATGGTAAGGGCTGAATGTTGTGACTATGTCCTGATAATGATTCATAATGATTAAAAAGCAGCCACTGTGACTGTGTGTTGTTCATGAGCAGCAATCTAGTCAAACCTTGTTTTGAACTTTGAAACTGGCCTGGCTTATCAGTCTCTTAAATATTTCTATCACAGTGATCTCTAATTTTCTGACTGGTTTGTATATATACACATATAAACACACCCTGCTGTATTTTCAGTTGTAATGCTAGTCCTGGACGTCTAAATTGGATTTGGAGTCACCTCTCTGGGTTATCTACAATTCTCATCTGACTATAGAGAAAAGTTACGTGAATTTCTTGGGTTTGGAACTGACTACCAGTCATTGCTGCACTGTTTCCCATCCCTGGAGGCTGCCTCTTCTAGGTGCTTAAATTTCCTTTTAACTCAGGCCCAAGTTGTCTAAACATAACAAAATCAACACAGATTTTTCAGGTTTATGCACCAGCCACCTGTATCAAGAGGAATATTAATGTATTTCAGTGGATGTTTTGCTGGGAGTTTTGAATGTAAGCTTCCATATCAGGGGTGAGGAGAAAGCTCAGTCCATTATCTAGTGTGCCTGCAGCTAGGCAGCTATACTTATTTTATTGAACCAAGTTCAGAGATTCATAGGTCATAAAAGCCAGAAGGAACCATTGTGATCATTTGCTGTGACCTCTTGCATAACACAGTCCATTGGAGATTTTGGAATTAATTCCCACATGAACTAAAGTGTTCCATTTATAAAAATAGCCAATCTTGAAAGTGTTTCCAGAGATAAGTCTGCCATAATCAGTAGCAAATTATTTTAATGTTTTATTAGTCTATAGTGCTTTACAGTTGATCCGAATTTGGCTTACTTCATCTAGATCATTTGGTCTCATTACAGTATTACCTGCTGCCCTGATGAATCTGCTATTGTGAAGTGCCTGTTTGTCATGTGGGTATGGAGACTTAAGGTTGCAACAACCCAACCTTCCCTTTATTAAGGAAGACTGAATGAGCTACTGAAGGACGTGTATTGTGAGAGGTATTTTCTGATCAATAGAACTTGTATAAACATTTTCTACACTATGAACACTCTTCTAATAATGCAGGCCTTGAAGCTGGACAAGACAATATCCCCGTAGGTGTTGTACCACTGCCAAGTACAGAAATACAGATATCTTATCTACTCCAAATAAATATTTTATTTAGTGAAACAGGATTTATGTGAATGGTTTTGATCTTGCTGTTGCATTTGAAGGTTGAATTAGCTATTAGCTGAACATGTCTCTTAATATCTATGTCTTCAGATAAAAAATAAGAGACAAATTCTTCTGTTTTTTAAGCATTGGCTACATTTGGATCTACTAAAAGCATTAAAAAGCACTCAAAGCCATACTGAATGCCTGCACTGCTGCTCATTTTAGCATGTGATCTACTGTTAGTGTTAGGGACCTATCCTTATTGTTTGCCTTTTATACATTGTTATGTCTTCTAGAAGTAAAGTACCTTATTTTATGTGCCCTCTAAGTCCTTACTTCTCTGCAATTACAAATACATCACGCAGCGTATATTAAAACACTAGCTGCTGTCCACTCTTGAGCAAATAATGATATTTATTTTACCATCTCTGTTTGGGGGATGAAATCTTTAGTGATCTCAGTTACCAGTCTCATAGAGTTCCTAACAGAATTGAGGTAGGTATTTCCAAGACTATATTTCTGAGCACGTAAATCACATTTCTTCCCTCTGAAGAAGTTTCTCTTTCATTTTCTCTGATACCCACAGAAAGAACCAAGGGAACTAAACTAGCAGGTAAGGTGGATTCCTGAAGGTGGGAGCTGCTTATTCATTTGTAAAATTATCAGCCAGTTTTAATTCTTTGATAGGTTTCATATTCTTTTTCCATTTCTCTGTTTTTGTAAGCAAAATGTGTTACGTCAAAGGCCTTAGAGTAGTCTAAGAACACACTAATCAGGTGCAATTACTTCTGTTACTTTATGAAGACTTCCAACATGATCACAAAGATATTAATGAACATTCAAACATCATAATAAGGTTCAGCCAAAAATCAGACTGGAAAGAAAAGCATGATAACAATTGTTTTTGTTCATCAGTGTTATCTAGATTGCGGAACAGAGAAGTAAAATTCAGAAACTAAAGAAAAGGGAAAAAACCAGAAAGATGATTACTTTTAGTTCAAGAAGGGTATTTAAAAAGTTTCAATACAGGGCACACTGAAACAATACAAAAAATAAAGACAATTTAAGGGGGTGGACACTCCCAAATTAGTTACCTGCACTTTTTTTTAACCACTCCCTTTTCACCAAAAAGGAGAGATAAATATGAGAAGATATAAGTTAAAAAATAACAGTTTAGTAAAAAATGGAACAACAGGCAAAAAATAAATATGATAAACACCAGCTACAAAGCTCTTGAATCTGACAGACTTGGAACAAAAAGGAAAAGAATGGTGGATAACCCCTCCCCCCAATATGATGCCCTTCATAGGCAACTGTGTATGAGCGGAGAGAACGAAGGGAGAAAAGCAACAGGGCGAGAGAACCTCCACAATTACAAAACCTCATTCTTCTCCCCAGATAACAACCAACGGGGAACAAGGACAAAACAAAAAGAAAACCTGGAGTCTAAAATCTGCCAAATGTCCCTCTTATCTCTCTGGTGGTCTGAACTGGATCGGTAGCGGGAACCTGTGGAGGGACTTCACCTTCTCCTTGGCAAAAGCAGAATGCAGCTGCCTGGGGTGACTGGGACTCCCTGTCCTCCCACTTCAACCCTGCTGGTAGGCTGGGGTGGCTGCATGGAGCAGGGATGTTGCATTTTCCTTGGAGTGCTGCTGTGGCTGCTTGTTTGCCACGTGCTCACTGCCTCAGCTCTCCTGGCAGGAATGGGAGGGTGAGGCAAGAGAGCTCCTGCCGGAGCAACACCGACCTTAAAAGAGCAGCACCCCTTTGCTGACATCGTGGTTCTGTTTCTGGCTGCCAGGTCTTGAGAGTGGGTAACAATTTGGGGTACAGGTAGTCATGGAATACAATAACATTTTGGGTTACCCAGGTCTGGAGCTACTCGCTTCTCATCCTCCTTCTTCAGTGACTGCAGTACTTTGTTAGCCTATCATTAAGGTTAGCAGAATAATTCAAAATATCTCAGTGCAACACGGAATGGGCCTGACTGTGCTGCCAGATAACACTTAGCACACACCTCTGTCACACCCTGGTGCTTACCTGCATGAAGGCTGATTTTCAGGGCTGAGCAGGCAGCACAAACAAAGAGCACAAACAGCACAAACTGCTCAGATTTTGTGATGGTTCTGTGCTTTTGCAGACAGAGACAGATCCTATGCTATCTGCATTTTGAAGGATGCATTATTAATGTTTCCACACCTGGCACCCAGTTACTAATGTGGCATCTGGGCACTAGGAGGGCTAATGACCCTAAGAGGGCATTATTGTCAAATTGTGCCACTCTGAGGTGGAGCTGTTTGGTGCTATAATACTCATGATGGCTCAGCCACTGCAGACATCCCCCTCTCTGTTCTTTAGTCTCTAAAGAGGTTGCATTTAGGCAATCTAAAATAGCCACAAGCCTGAAACATTCCCCAGTGCAGTGCAGAGACAATTCCTTTAGAGAATTAATTGAGAGCAATAGAGCTGGCACAGCTTTCTTCAGTGTTTTTGATTATTTAATTAACTTTGAGGCTATTTCTCTAACTGCATTTAATTATCACTACATTTTCTAGATCTTTGCAAAACCCAGTTCTCTTGCCAAGGTGATTTTTTTTCATTTCAAGGGATCTGCTTTTTTGCTCACTGCAGATTTCAATGCCATTTGTGTGTGTGATGACTGAAGTGGCATTGGGCCACTAAACACATGAGCACAATGATTCACATCTTTCATGCTTTTTGAAAGAAATCCAATTTAAAAAATAGAAACAGTGATTAATTATGCACATAGGGAAAGAAAACGTAAAAGTTCAAGGTGGCTGTGACACAGAATTTTAACTTGACACTGGGAATTTCTTTTCACCTGCAGAATAAGGTTAGAGTATTGTGGCATGTATCCACAGTGTGCTTTCCTGAAGCAAATTTTAAAAGTGATGAGAAAGTAACAAAAACTTATTTCTGATTTTGCAGACACAAGCAAATCTTCATGAAAATTAAGCAATCAATGAATAGAAATTTCATTATGTAGCATCTTTGAGCTCCTTAAGAATATGTATAGTTTAAGTTAGGAATATTCAACAGTCCGTAAAATACCATATTTAAAGACTCTTCTAATATTCCTGAATTATGAATAGTTCCATGAAAGGTGGTGCACAGTGTAGAAGGGGAATCTACATTTGTCAATTCATTCTCAACCGAATTATATACTAATACTATTATACAAAATTTGAATATTGCATCTTTTACTTTGTTCTTTCCTCCTTATGATCCAAAAGCATTTAAGAAATTATATTTCATGAAGTAAAGAAACCTGTCTGAGAATGAAATTTACAGCAGGTGTTGTAAACTCAATTTAAACCTCATAAAATAAATCTCTAAGGGGCAATTGCCATGCATGGTCATGTTTGAATGACATGGTAGCGTATTCAAAAGGACACAATGAATGAATGGCTACCAACAGATAAAAATGCTAAAATACAACATAATAATTGCCAGTGAAGAGGCAGTGTCTTCCAAATTAGGCACCTTGGTGGTCCAGGGAGTGACCTTCTGCATCTAGAATAGGTCAGAGTCATTTTGTGGAAGTCTTTGTGGTTAAAAGCTAATTTGCCAAACCCAGAAGTCTTTCTCAGAAACAGTTTCAACTGAAGTTGATTAGAAAGGTTTTAGAGGAGACTACAAATGTTCCAAAGAGAATAAAAGCCCAAGCTCTATTTCCCATGTGGTGAGATAAACCCATCTTTGCCCTTCACGGGCACTTCTTCAGATAGGAGAGACCCCAGAACAAGGAGCAAGAAGGGAAGCAGTACGTGTTGAGACAAAGGGACAGAGAGGATTTTTCTCTTGCAAAAGCTGAAGAATGGCTCCTGGCTACTCTGGATGCAGAAGCCTGAACTCTTGGTCTTTCATTAAAGATCCTTCAATCTTGCACAGTTATGATCTGCCCAGATTTTCTTTTGCTTTCCCCTCAACCCATCTAAACTCTGGGGAGCTGCCCCAAGGAATTGCAAACAGTGGCATCTCCTTTAGCTCAGTTAAACTTCTGCAATTTTAATATTGTGAATAGCAGTTTATTGTGCTGTCTAATAAATGTAGTAATTCTCAGCACTTTCATATAGCTATTAATTTTCAAAGAGTATCACTAATATTAGCTAATTAATTTTCTGGTTTTCTTCTAAGACACAGTATTGCAGGCTGTGATCATTCAGACCACCCAGGTAATTATAATTTTCTTTGCATTGAAGATTATTCCAAAGACAATTTTTGTTATTTTAGCAAATGCTAATTTGATCAGATAAAAGTTAACACTAAAGTGATTAAATTATAGAATTTTTGCTTAAAAACTTCAAGAGTGGCGTGCTGGTAAATCCTTATTGAAAAAGGATTCTTTCATCTAAAACTTGACTGTTAAGTACGGAAAAATAGCGTTAAAGGATTGGTTTTGACACAGGCCAGGCACAGGAAGAATATATGGGAATCTAACTTTCATACTATCAGAAAATTATTAAAAAGTTCAGAGCAGTCTTTTGAGAATGTTTTCCACAATGATTTTCAGCAGAGCAGTAAGTAGAAATTGCTCCTTTTCACTTAAAAGAGGAAGTATAAAAAGATGCCTTTTGCAACAAATAATTTGGTCAAGATGTATAACACATGAGCCACTGTTCCACTGACCACTGTTTACTTGAGTCTTGATTGTTTTTATTTTTCTAGTGATTATTGCTTCTTACTTAAGGGACAGCAAGTGGTTAAACTAACAGAGGTGACTATTTTTTTCACCCCTCCTCTAAGGTACTAAGAATTAAATAATAAAAGGCATTTGAAATGAGCAACAGAGCAGATTCCTTAAATGTCTTCTGTCTCCTCTCTCCAGGGACAAGCACAACAAGGTGAATCTCATCATTATTTGTCTTTTCAAGGGCAAAGCTGTGATAGACAGGGCTTAATGTGTATCTTGGTGGAATTGGATTTGATCCTCAGGGCTGGGCCAGAAGGCTGCTTTGTTAGATTTGTTAGATTTACTCTCTCTCCTGTGTTCTCTCTCTACCACAAACAAAATTACCTCTTGGAGGCCTGCATCAGCCTCAGCATCCTGAGACTATCTCCTCTTCTTGATTTCAGTCACATCTAAATCTGTTTAAACTGTCAACATGATGATTTGTGGAGAGACAGGGATTAAGCAGAAGGGAGATTAACACAGTTGTCTGTCTTCTTTGAAATAATATACCTGCAGCCAGTAAGGGCATTCTTCAATTTACATAACTTAGCTCACAAGGAGGGCTTTACGGTTGTTATTGGGTTGCTTTTTTGCTATCAGCACTACAAACTCACCTGCTACCTGCACATTTAAAACCTTGACAGTCCATCTCTTCAATTCCTCTAGGACTGAGACATGCTCTCTTCTTTTCCTGGACTGAATGAGATTTTTTGGCATTTGAGTAATATGTATTCAAATAGATTATTTAAGAAATATGTATTAAATTCTTCTGGATTAGATATGAACTTCAAATACTTTAAAAAAAAATCTACATTCCAGTAGAGTCAAAACTCTGAAAAATTGTTCTGAAATGGAATAAATATCTCTGCTTTTATTTCATTTGCTGAAAGAAGTGTGCAGATTACTTATTCTGCTTGTCTAGGAAAACAAAAAACCTTGCAATATCTTCTTTAATACTCACTAAGATAATTTGTAACAGCAGTAACTAGAATTGCTTATTTGGAATTTTGGGCTAGGCCTTATTGTGGTGGGGAACAAAGGACTGCAGAAAAGGAAAAAGAAAATTCTATCTAAAATCAGGAATAAGAGTATCTATTTTTCTCACACTTTATTCCTTTTATCTTTATTCACTTGTAAGGGATAAGGCACAGAGCCTTTTCTTCTGTATACACAGGACTTTGTAAAAGAAACCTTGTTTTGAATTAGGAACCGAATTGTGAGGTAGCACTATGGGAGTTAAGGCGAAGCACAAATTTTAAGCCAAAAAATGGATAAATGTACTGTCACAGCCACAGAAGCTGGAAGAGCTGCATATGCAGGAAAAAAAGGAATAATTACATGGAAAAAAAACCCCAGTTGTCTCCTAGGTGTGAAACTTCTTTTTTTGGTACTTTATATTTTTATATGAAATCTCACATAAAAACTGCTTCATGATTGCCAGGTAGTGTGCTGTTCTGTTAGGATCAGGAAACTTATGTAGTTTTCTCCAGCCTTGCTTCTCTGGAAGTCGAAGCATTTGTGAAAACATCTGTTGCACCAGAACTAGGAAAGTATTTTGTGTTACAGAGCTTCAGCTTCTTGCTGAGCACACTGCAGAGGAATGAAGGCAGAGGAACAGACAGACCTGTTCTTTTCATCCCCCTCTGTGTCTCAATGAAATGCTAAGCAGTTCTTAACATGCTATAGGGTTGGGGTGTTGTTCAGTATGAAAAAATGAATATGAACAGCTACAAGTGATGACATAAATAAAATGTATGAATGAGTCCATTTCTTAACCTATTTCCTGGGTCAAACATGTTTTTGAGGTCTGAAGAATTTGCCTATTTTTCTTTTTGGTTTTGTTCAGACTTTTTACTTCATTATTATCTTTTAGTGTCTTCAGCTGTATCTATTAACCATGCCTCAAGAAACAGATTATTTTCTTGGACTTCCCAGCTAAACCAAGCAGCTGTAAGTCATTCAGATTTTTAGTCAAAAACTTTCAGATAGGCATCCAAACTTTGAGGTTCTTATAAGGCTCTAATTGCGTATTTCAGATTTATCCATTTTTGGTAGAAATTCCAGTAGATGCTGCTTTTCTATCTTTGTGTTAGCTCCATCTTTTAAATAGCTTTTGTGACATGAAATTTTGGTTACTTGACACATGTAAATGTCAGGATTTCTTTGAGGGAATAGAGATGCAGGCTCAGACCTCAGGTGTGCAAAAGTCAAGACACTGAGTTGAAAGAGATTATCGCAGTGATGACAGTGTGAGGAGGAGTAGAGAACATTATCAGTGACACACACCATTATGCAAGAGCCTCAGTGGACTCCATATTCTCCAAAACCACACAAAGTTTCTGCAAATCTTTGCATTCGTTTCACTAGCTTCTGATTAATGCCAGCACCATTTATGACTACTACTATTTTTGTTTTACCTATAAACCAGTGCTGGGCTGCTGGTAGTTGAAAAAGAATCAGATGTGAAAAGAAAGGCTATATCTTACACAGGCTTAGAACAGGTATGGTATAGACAGATAACTTTACAAGAAAGGACACACAATGATTAACAGAGGGAGAATACTTGATGAATAGATCCTTGCAGTAAAAGAGATTTGGGCAGCTGTATGTTTTCCAATGCATTCTATCTATAGCAATTGTAGTTGCTTCTGTAGGTCAGATCTTATTTTTAATTAATTGAATTGCTGGATTGCTGAATTGGATGTTTTTAAGAAGGACAGTCTTAATTCTAGCCTTAAAATCTTTAAAGGCTTACTCCTAACTAAATAAATTGGTCAGGAAGAATAGGGCATCTCTATAAATTATCTTGGCATTCCACTTATGGGAGAAAAATTATCTGGAAATTACCTTTTATTGCCACAGATACAAGAAGAATCAGAAGTGCCAAAGGGATGCTGAGAAAGGCTGCTGTACTGTCCCTCTCTAGTTTAACCCATTAGTTTGTTTAGTTTCACTCTTAGGCTTTTCTGAAAAAAAATTGAGAGAAACGTCTTGACAGAAAAATTCATTTTTTCCTTTTAGTGTGTGAAATTATGTCAGCTGTTGCCATCAAATCTATTATGTGAGAGGAATTAATATAGTTTACTTTCTGAAATGTTTGTTTTATTTTGTGCAGGTTTAGAAATATACAGAATTTTGTTTATGCTTGCAACCCCTAATCCAAAACGGAGACAGAAAAACATTTCCTCTAAATGCATTTTGCAAATTTAATTGCTCAAAATATTCTCTGTGGGAATAAAAAAAATTGCATGAATGCCCAGCATGAAAAGACACTGGGATTAAATACTAAACAATTCACCTTACTGTGACTTCATATGAATGGGTTAAACATGATAAACAGTTTATGTATTCACATCAATTTAAGCTGCTGGGTGTATCAGTGGAATGAATACATTTGCTGTTGTTTTTTTGGCTCATCAGTAAATCTAGTACAAAATCTGATGCTATACCAGTTGGATTTATATTGCTGCAACAGATAGAGATTATTACTGATGCCAAGAAGACTGATTTTCTGCTGATTTGATTAGGACAGTAACTGTGCAAAGATACATATTAATATATTAGAACACTGCAGTCCCCTGGAAGCCTGCAGAAGGGAATTTTGTATTCGATTTGGAAAAAACAGATCTGTTGTTTCTGTATCTTACTGCATCTATCAGAAAATTCATACAAATTCTTTAATCAGCCTGTTCATGTGTGCTAGGAAATGGGCTTTCCATATTAACCAGGGAAATGTCAACTCAAGGCTATGGGGGCTGGTGCTAATAAGGTTAATGAATAGCTGGACTGAAAAGCAACAGATGGGCCTAACAGAGCGGGAGTCTTAATGGCATTTGTAATGCCTAGGGTCAACTGCAGTTTATCTTCATTTTTTTCTCATTTAAAATATTCCAATGGAATAATAAAATAAGTTTGAATTTTCCCCACAGGGAGATGAAATTTATGCAGCACTGTTTATTGAATATCAATGTGTTTGGTTATAAACAGAGGACTGCTGCACCACTGCTAGAACTGTAGTTGTTGTATATTTGCATTTGCAGAGGAATTTTTCATTTAGCTCATTTAAAACAGTACCCTCTTTTTATCAATTGCTGCTGCAGAAATATTTTGGGTTTTTTTTTTTTTTTTTTTAATATTTGGTTTTGTTTTGCTGTTTTTTTTTCTGAAGACAGCTAACATAGAAGGTCAATCTATTGTTGTATACTGCAGCTAGATACACGAACATTATGCTACATTAGCGTGGAGGGATTGTAAGGGTAGAGTTTGAATGCCCATATTGTGGTCTCCCCTAAGATGACAGAATTCATGCTCATTATAATAGAATGTCATATGATAGAATAGGGTAGAGATGACAAAAATATACACTAGAAATCATAAATGTTTCTGAGTAAAGCAGAAAATATTTCTGATCAAAATATATTTGTTGGATCTAAAATAACTTCTGTGACCTTGTTGTCCTTCATCTCAGATACACTAGTCTTTAATCAGAAGAAATAATCTGTACAAGAGGCAATTGATATAGTCCTCTCTACTCTAAATAGAGGCTCAGGGTGATGTTAAACTATCATTATAGCACATCTATTGCCTGAATTTAGACCACAAGATTTAAGCTCTCATATCAGCTAAGGCAGTGAAATATAACGTTGAGGGAGGTTTTAAGACTTGTACTAACAAACAGTTTTTTGAATAAGCATTGCTCTTGGGGAAAAAGAAAACACTGAATTCTTATTTAGCTTATGCCTTCCCCAAATAGCTACGAGTAAACATATGGATCCACTGTAGTTTTATTTATGAAACTTGCTTTCATACTTTGTAAATGCATGGAAATAGTTAAGAATGCATTTGAGTTTGGGGCAAGACTTTTTAAAGCAATTAATCCTGAGCTAATGCTGCCAGGTTTTCAATATCAAATGCTTTTGATCACCCCTCTTCTGCTTCTTTAGTGCTCCCTTCAAGTCAGTGTAAAAACTTCCCTTGACTTTAATGGAGGCAGAGTTAGGCAAATACTGTGGGTTTTTGAAAATTTCTCTTTACGTGGATTTAAAAAGTATTATTAGATTATTCATGACGAAAACCATAGATTTAACTGCAAGTTTGGGCAGTTCAATGATTTCAAAGTATCTGATGAAATTTGTCTCATCCAAGTTTAGATGTTGGAAAATTAGGTGTCCAAGTCAAGGCCAGCCAACATGCTATTCAAGACAAATCTTCCTACTGAAGTTGTCCAGAAAAGAACAGAAGACACAATTACTTAATATATAACTGAATTAATTTTCCTGCTCATTGCAAAAAAAAAAAAAGGGATTTCTCTTATGATAATCTTGACATTTTGAAATGCAAGAATCTGCTTTATAATATTGTCAATTTAAACAGACACAAATGATCAAAATTTTCAGATGTTGCTTGAATTAACAAATAACTGACTGTATTTTGCTTAAAGAATATCATATTTCACATACATTATAGAATGTTTCAAAGCCAGTGTCCTGGAAGAGAAATAAACATATATATGAATAATTTACTAATTGTCCTACTATTTCTATACATTTGGCAAAAGTATAGAAAGAAAATATAATAATAATCAGAAAAATATTACTGAATAATTTATGTAATTAATTTCATAGAATTTGTCAAGTAATATTTAATCTGATTTTCTCACAGATAGCTGTGGTCTGGAGTAAAACTCATCACATAAATTCAAGACCAGAAACATCTAATTTTATCATAGAATTACTTAAATCTGCATATTGGTTTGTGGTAGACCTCTACTACTTATTGGTCTGGGAATAGCATCATCCTTGCACAATACAGTTGCAACTAATTGCAAGTTCTGTAGAGACAGCATAGAGGAGTGGAATCTACTCACTTTCCCCTTGAGCACCAGAAAACTTATGTGCTTATTGAAAACGTGATTTTTATATTCTTTCATGTTTACTGCTACCCAGTGACAACCAGTCTGTTCCAAGTCTGGTTTAATAGAAAGCAGTTCCACTTGAATTCTGAAGAATGTCATTGCTTTGTTCCCTGATGTATCTTAAGAAGTCACAGTTTTATTTAATTGTACAGATGACATCAACTTTTCCCTACCTGAACCTTCCATCTTGAGAGTATTGCCTCTCCTCTGACTCACGTGGACATTTCCTTTATTAGAATTATTTTGAGTTTGCACAAAGCAGTTTAATTCATTGAAGGAAGAAGAAACTGAAACTTTCATGTTAAATTGAAAGTCAAGTACAATGTAGAAGTCTTGTACTTCTGAAGTTCTAATTGCATTCAGCATGAGTTTGGGGAATTTTATAGTAGGTTAGCTTTTTATATTTATCCTGCCTGCTGACTTTTCAAGAGAAGAAAAGACACATTTTTTGCTAATGGTTATTTTTCAAATACTAACTTTAAAAAATTGTGATCATTAATCAGTGTCTTATTTCATTATTTTAGATGGCACAGACTATATTTGTAAGCCTGTTTGGTGGTAAGTTTCAGAGAGGATTTCAAACTTCTTACTCTAGAAAATCAGTTGACAGCCACATGAGAAGAAAGGATAACCAATTTGCTGGAAAAGAATGTAACCAATTGCTATCTTGTAAATAGCTGTAGCATTTTTAAAATATAAGCTTTCCTTTTTTTTCTTCCCACCCTCCACCCTGATAGCTTTATGATTACCTAGAACTCTGTATGCATTAATTTAATGTATAAATGGACAGTCTTCTGTACACTTTTCTGCAGTTCAAATCTGCAAATTGTTTAGCATTAGAAAATAACACGTTGCCATATGGAAGAATAAAATGCTAATGAAATCTGATAGATGGCACTGTTGGATTGTTGATAAACTATGAGCTGACTCCTGTATTACTAGTACTCAGAAGGATGTTATTGCTTTTTAAAGAACTGTTGCTTTAGAAAGTTTGATAGAAACACATTTATTTCAGCCTGTATGTGCTCAGTAGTGGGACTCAATGTATTGGTCTGGTTGGTTTGTCTGTAATTCTCTCCTTTTTATTTCTTCTAGGGCATCTCTGTATCCCATGAAGACTTGCTATGCTTATACCAAGGGTGTGGGTGTTTCTTACCTCACAGCTTCTGGTTAGAGCAGAGATTTTGGGAACTTAAACTTTGATTCTTTCTTCTTTTGTTATAAGTCAGAGCATTAAACATTTCATTAAACATTCATTTCATCTTCCATTTATCCTTTTCTTTGAGGTCTTAAGAATGACAACCACCTCCTGTGGGATTGTTGGGTACTTACAGATGAATTGACTATGATTATCTGAAGCAAAATAAAGGCTAACTTGTCTAGCTTTTGCACTAACTTAAGATCAGACAAATGCAAAAGTACTGCTGGAACTAGTCCAGGTAAATCCATTGGATTTCATTTGAATTAAAACCTAATGCAGCTTTTGCAGGAATATTAGAATGAAAATTGTCTTGATGTATCATCTGACATGCAACTTGGACTATAACCAAAAAAATTATGCCAAACAAAGAGCAGCAATGAGATGATTCATCTATCCTTAAATATATAAAAATGTTGTTGAGTAATAGCTACATTAAAGAGTTATTTTATGCACAAGAGAGATTCTGTAATTGAAAAAGCTTCATACCAGTTGTAAATTCTATGATTGTTATGGCAAAAAACAAAGCTAGACAGAGACTTGTTGAACATCTGTTTTGCAATATCCATTCTGTTTGTGCTGTGTCATTTATTCTCACTCTTCTTAGCACTGCAGTGAATAAAATTCCACAATAAACTTCTAACATAAGCATGTAGTATTATTAAATAGTTGCGAAACTTTTTCTGTTTTAAAATTGACTACAGTTGTGCAATTTCTGCTATTGCAAAAAATAGTGAATATACCTAAAGTCAGTAAATGCACTCATCCACCTTAGAAGATCTCAGCTGCACACTGAAGGATGTAATGGATTTAGGAAGGCAGAATTGCTATAATTACATAACTTGAAATGTATCATGCACAACTAAAACTTTCCCTGATGATAATGAAATAACAATGTGTCAACAACATTAGTGATTATCTTCTTTCAGGTCTGAGATATATGGGAAATATGGGGACAGCTCTTCCCTGTTGTGAAGAAAAATTGAAAGAAAAATGTAAAGCAGAAACTATCCCTGCAAATTTTCTCCTGGAATGCTTTTCTCCCGTTCATTTCTTCAAAAAGCAAAAGGTTTGTTCTGCTGGAAAACAATTACAGGGGCTGTTAGAACTCTGAACTTGAAAGCTGTTGGGAAGCCCAGGTGTGTCTGTGATGGTTCTTTGCCTGCACAATTTCTCTGTGTGCGGAGCACCTTTTGTTCCCTGTCAGCAGAACATCAGTCAAACTCTTCTTGCCTGGTAGCAGCTGCTGGATCCAAGGTCTTGGGTCTTAAATGGTTTAGAAGCCCATGAAGGTGTAAATGGGAAGAAAGCACTATTATTTTCCTGTGAGATAGGAAATGTGATGCTCTGAGTCTTGTTTTAAGTCAAGGCTGCCCCCTGGCCTGTGCATTTGGCCTTTGGTCCCATACAGATTTTTGGCTATACACAGTACCTGTCTGAGAGCTGGAGAATTCAGATATACAACAACTTCTGCCAAGGTTTGTCCATTTCTTGTCTGCACATCCCTTTACACAGAGTTCTTAGGGGAATGAATGAATACTTAGTTATTTTAATAGATATCAGAGATTAAAAAAAGATGCTAGCCAGGTACAGGAATAAATCATGAGGACTATACAGACATCTGAGTGAAGTACAATTTATTTCCTCTGAGTCAAGTCACCTAGAGAGAAGTAAATTTTATTTCAGCTAGAAGTATTTGTGCAGAAATAGAATATGAATATTATTTATGTCTTAAAAGCATTTATAATTTCATGGCTGCAACAAGTTATCAGGCTATTCCAAGAACACAAAGAACTGCACCTAATTCAGTGGTTCTATTCCAAGAAAATCCTCTAATGGTACCACTTGATATAGCAAAAATCAGCTTATAATGGAAGGCTTGAACTTTGGATTAAATGAAAAATAGTTTTGCTGATGAATTTTGCTCCTTTTATTTAAGGCGATATTTTTTAATTAAAAAAATTAGTGTTTAATAGAACAAAAATGGATTATTGAGGGAATATCCACTGCAAGTGGTATAACTCCTTAATATAACTTTTTAGTGGATCAGATTTGTTCTAAAGTAATGAATCTAAAAAGTACATCTACTGATTAGTTAAGAAGTAATGGAAAAAATATGCAATTGTATAATTTAAGAGTTTGGTGTTTTGAACATTTATGCTTTTAGAAAAGTAGTCTGAAAAATGCCAGTTTGTGTCTGTTTTTCAACTGTGTGAATAAATTCCAAAAAAGGATATTAGTAGACAAAGATTTTAATCTCCACAAGCACATCTAATAGACACCTCTCACCTGAATGTATTCTAGATGACCAATTGCACCATTTGAAAGGCACTGATGTCTCAACTGCTTCCATAAGCAGATGCTTAATGTTCAGGGAAAAAAAAGTAGTAGTAGATTTTAAAAAAAATTGACTCATTTAGGTAGAATAAAACAGGTTCTAGGAGTAATTGGGGACCACTTCAATGCCTGTAAGAATTCATCAAGGCAATTTTTTGCCTAATGATCCAGCCATGGTTGTAAATTATAGCACGATTGTAGTTTCAGCTAGCTTTATTTTTAGCAAAAGAGAAAAAAAAGATGCCTTAGTTAGAAAATTATTTGGTATTTAAGATGATGTTTTAGTAATTTAAAAGATTTGAATTATATTTACTTTCCATAGATATCTCTACTTGTCATCTCAAAAACATTTCATCCTTCCCTTGAAAGCAGATAAAGCTTGAGATGTTTTTCTCCTGTACTTTAAAAAAGGGAAGATAAATTTTCCAGTACCTTATGTCAGGGATTCAGATTATTTACTAGAGATTGCATGTAAGAATTTCTGTTTAGAACTTTATTCAAATAGTCATGCAAAAGTTTTGTTTACCTAAATGAAAGAAAATGGTAAACTTAATATCAACATTATAACTTATAACAGTGTCCCACTGCATATGAATGGAGATGACAGATATATGGTAGAAATCATAAATATTTCTAGATGAAGTTATTGAAAGCAGATATTTTTGTCAAAAATGAAGAGAGAGGCTCAAAAGATGGCAAAGTTTGATGGTGCCAGGAAAATCTTTGCTCTGTTGAGGACACACAAAGCTGTAAAGCACCTCAGTGAGAAACAAAG
Organism: Melozone crissalis; assembly: GCF_028551555.1. Lineage (NCBI taxonomy): Eukaryota > Metazoa > Chordata > Aves > Passeriformes > Passerellidae > Melozone > Melozone crissalis. The sequence goes on along the minus strand of NW_026535782.1, from coordinate 10,512,710 downwards.
TGGGACTGTTAGAACCATAAATCAGAATTAGGTAGAAATGAATATATTTTCATTATTTGAGCCCTCTACAAAACATAAATAGCCCTTTCACTGACTGAAGGAGAATACTGAATGAGAGAGAGTTTCTTACAAAACTCATGATTTTGGGAGGATGAATATCCAAAAACTTGGATATTCTAATATACACTTGATTTGGAGATTATCTTCCCCTTGAAAAATATGAAATGCAAGAAACAATTTCTTGCTATTTTAAAAATTGTAAGCCACTTGAATGACTCTAAAAAGTACATCTACTGATTACTTAAGAAGTAAGAGAAATAATTTGCCAGTGGCAAACTGTATTCTGAAAAATTATCAGCAAACATTATAGACTGAAACATTACCACTTCAGTTCTTTTTTTTTTTTTCTCTTAGGAATACACTCACAAATGTATGAAAATACTTTAAAAATCACTTTGGTTAATCCATGTTCTTTTACTTACTCCTCATTATTAGAAAAATGCATATGAAAAACATTTGCAGAAGATATGTCTGCAAAGGCTGAAGCTTGAAATAAAAGCCTCTATTATTCAGATTGAATCAGACATAGCATCACACTGGCCAAGTATTTCTAGATTTTTTTTTTTCTTTCTACCTAGATATTTTAGTGTCCATTTTCCCATTGGAGATCCAGGGAATGTAACCACTTCTAGAAACAAGAAAAAAATTTGGATTTTATTATTAAACATAAGCTGCTATAGGGTTGAATGATTAGCATTAAGAATACTCAGACGAATATTTAGTCTAACCTTGCCATGTGCTGCAATTTATTTTAGCAAAATTGTTGTATGGATTAGAAGATTTCTGCTTGTGATATGATTGGTTGAAGCAATAGAAAAAGCTGCTGAAAAGTTCCATGTCAATATTTTTTTAGTGGGAATAAATAGCCTTTGCGTAAGTGTTTCTCATTTTCTCCATTGTTTACTTTATACTTTTATACACTTATACTTAGTGATTCTATTTAAAAATAAAATTATGAATACTCAATGATTTTGTCCTTTACCCAGGCCTAATAAAACTACTTGGTTATTGAAAATAGTTTTTAATAGAAATCTTAGAAAAAACATACCATATAAAAACGTAAATAATCTTTAAAAAGAGGTGATTTTTTTCTGTGAAAAGGGAAAATATATAAAATATATAAAAATATAAGATTTTACAATGCTACAAGATTTGTTCTATGAAAATATGTTATCTCATTGTAAATAATGTCTCAATATGTCTTTCAATTAGTTATGCTTCAGTTTTGAGTAATAGAAAATCGATTGTATAGTGCTTCATCTCAGGATTCAGAATTGAGAAGTATATATTTGTTGAGCATTAATTCTTCAGACTCTATTACTTTTTCATTTTTTAACCTTTTATGACTTTTCCATAAGAAAAAGAAAACCACAGTTGTTGAAAAATAAGGTATGGTCCAAAAAATAGAAACTCGTACATGACTGAATATTTGACACACATTGTTTTTATTTCTATTTAAGCCAGACTATGGAGGTTTGTTTGTTTTTTCTGGTTTGTTTGTTTGTTTGTTTGTTTGGGTTTTTTGTTTTGTTTGTTTTGTTCATTTTATAACTCTCTTGAAGCCAAGAGAATATTCTGTAGGAGAAAATGGCTGTGCAAAAGGCTCCCATCATCCATTTGTGAGTCAATTCTTGATCCTTGCTTTGCAATAAAACATTTAGTCACCTTTCTCCCAAAGCTTTACAAAACAGGTTTGATTTTGGTGTAAATAGTGACATTATTGAGTGGCAAATAATCACTGTGACTCCTGTGAAAGCTGAAAGTCAGTCATTTCTCATAGGAAGGCTGATTGATGCCTTCTTTTTCCTGCATCCAGAAAAAGTGCCAATTATTCCCACTTTAACACACACACACACACACACACACACACACACACACACACACACACACACACATACACACACACACACACTCATGCTACATCTCCTTTTAGAATTAGAAGACTACAGTATTAAATTAAAGTTTAAAGGAATTAACTACAGATTAATGAAACAATTTGGCATGGAATCAAGATAAATGTGAGTGTTTTGAAAAGGAGTGAATAGACCTGTCTGGTGAAAGTGAAGGAGGTAATATTAGTGTGGGAGACACTTTGGGCTGAAAGAGGCTGAAGAAAAGTGGCGCTAGGAATGGTGAAAGACCTATAGGACAAAGCAGGTCAGGGATAAGATTTCAGGATTTGAAGGAATAATATCTTTTGGAGCAAGAAACTGAATCCTAGACTGGCTTGAGTTGTAAGTGACCTACAGCCCCACCCTGGGCTAGGGCTGGTGTTAGAGCAGGTTGTTCACAACTTCCTTGGTCTTAAAACATTGGCCCTGGGCACTTCTCACCTGGATGTGTTGAGAGGTGAAGATGAAAAGCCCCTTCTCCCCCGGAAGGAACTGTAATTCCTCCCTTACTCCTCAGCACCCCAGCATGTATGAGCACTTAGCACTGCCCTTCTTCTAGCCTTGCATGGTTTCTTTTGCTAGAATAAAAAATATACCTTTAGTTAGAAGCTCATAGAAGTTTTGCAACATTAAAAATACCAAAATAAACCTCAAACCAAAATGATGCAGTAAACTTCACCAGTAAATACCTCACCTTTCTAAGAAAAAAAAATAAATATCTTAAAGGGAATTATATTGAAATAAAAGGTCTGACTTCCATGTTTTTGAAAACTGCAAGAGTAGAGGTGATGGCAAGAAGTTGTAATATAGTTGTCAGGAGACTAAACTACACTGAAGACCCCCAGATTCTATGAAATAACAACAGACACTGAAAGAGTCATGGCAAAGCTGACAGATACACAATGCAGGGAATTTACTGATTATCTGGGGAAGATAACAAAACACCTTCTGCTTACTAAAGTCCACTAGCTATCAGCATTAAGGAAAAAAATTCAAAATATTCTCCTCATCTGCCTCTATTTTATGATTCACTTCCCCATAATTTTCATGGAGATATATCTAAAAGCAATTGTATACATGCTTTTTTGCATACAGAATGACACAAATGAAGATTACTTAAACTTGCTATTCTGAGAAAAGAAGGCCCTTAATTAAAAATCTGTTTTGAGTAAGTTCCTCTATATAGAACCATTTTAAGTCTCTGATCTGCCCCTTTTGGAGATGGCATGGTACATTTATCACAACTTAAATGGTGTGCTTATGGATTTTTCTTTTAAACAGCAAAATTAGAAGAGAACAAAAAAGGGCTGAAGTCATTTGTAGGGGGGATTTTTGTATCCACATCAATTTCAAGTCACACTTTTGTCCATGAATCTGAGTGTTGCTGGAATTCTTTTAGAACACTGCTCTTTACCTCACATGTGGATGAAGATATCATCATCTAGACAGTGCTCATTGAGTGTGGAAATATTTTACTTTAATATGTTTAAAGCAGAAAAGCATAGGAAAACACCTCAGTAACTAGCTTGCATGAGTAGAAACTGCAAATGCTTTTTGATCTTGAATACTACTGTCTTTTTGTAAGTGTCATTTTTAGGAAACTGTCTAGCCCAGCCTCATAAAGTCGATTTTCTATTCTGATTTCTTGTTCCTTTTTTTTTTGTTTTAAACCTTATTGTCGGACCATATGAATTGAGTGGTCTCTGATATCTCTTTCTATTCTGAGTGTCTTGAAAGCCAGTCAGATATAGGTATTTTACAGACAGTGGGTTGCATTCTACTGTGTGGGGAAAAAGTATCTTATGTAATGTGTGTATCTGACAGCATATGTTAATAATTTGTGATTCTTCTTCTGAAAGACATTGTGAGTTATTGTGAGCTAGCTGCTGCATCCAAAATGGACCCTCAAATATTAACCAAGAAAATCACAGGGTATGAGGTCGGATTAAACACTTCCTTAGGAATTCTTTTTATATGAAATCCATTTTTAAAGTGTGTTTGTCAAAGTCTTTCAAAAAGATAAAGCTTTTATATTAATAGTAGTCATTTAAACATGGTTGTAAATAGGAATTTATTTATGCACTGAATTTTAGCTTGAGTTGTAGCTTGTATCCATGAAATCTGAAATCACACTGATTTTAAGAACAGTAAAAAATTCCCACTTAGACTAGTGAACAGTAAAACCACAGTTGTATTAATAGCATTCTTGGCTTTTATGGTGTGAGCAATATGATGAAACCAGAGCCCCTAACTGGTAATTTTCCACTGGGGAGAGTTCTGGTGTCCCTGTCTCCCACCCTCAGTGGGAGCTGTGGGACAGCCCCTGTGAGGAGAGGATGGGGCTGCCCTGAGAGGATTCCAGGCAGCCCCAAAACAGAGCTGGCACTTGTGCTGCCCACAGCTGCCCCCTCAGCAGTGCTGGTGCTCTGTGATAACATGTTTAACAAAGGGTAAACCCACTGTGTGTCAGCTCTGCAAGAGGAGTGAGAAAATGTCACACAGCCATCGGTATATCAAGGTCAGAGAAGGAAGAGTAGGAGGAGGATTTTGAAGCTGTGGAGCAGAGATTTCCCTGCAGCCCATGGAGAGATGTCTGTGAAGAAGATTTATCCTGAAGAGCTGTAGCTCATGGCTGGACCCACACTGGAGTAGGGGAAAGTGTGAGACAGAAGTAGCAGCAAATAAGAGCTTTAAAGACTGCCCCATTCCCTGTCCCCCTGCACCGCTCAGGATGGGAAGATGTTGAAGAATAAGAAATAGAGATGTGAAACTGGGTGGGAGAAAGGTATTGTTTTAATTTTTATTTTTGTTTCTTGCTACATGAATCTGTTTTTATTTGCAACAAATTAATTCCCCCCTAGTCTTTATCTCAATCCTTGAGCTTTTTCATCATGTTTTCTGTGCTCTTGGTGAAGAAGGGTGAAGGTGCATGTGGGTGGGCAGGTGCTAGTCATTGTCAACAACTGATTGCAGTAATGTTTTCAAGTTTTTCTTCTAATGTTTCTGTAATTGTTGTGGTTTAACTCTAGTTAATTGTGCCTAGTTCTTCAATTCGGTCAATAGCATGGAGCAGTCTTCCCACATTTGGAGCTCACAGGTTCAAATGACATCTGTAGGCAGAGTGACAGGGCAGGTCTCTTTCACTCGGCAGTGTTCAAAGTGCCTTAACACCTACCTGTCATTATAGCTAGGCTCACTGACCGCTTCCTTGACTGTCATGGAAATTTTAGATGCATCAAGAATAGAAAATTAGCATTAATTTACAATGAAAATGCTCTTTTTCATTTCTCCAAATGTGTTAGTGGGATTTAATATAGTTCTAGCTGCAGTTGCAAGCAGAATCCCTTACAAAGATTGACTCTACAGCTGGGTTTCACATGCCCTGTTTAGGAGAATTCTTACAGAGTTTAAATTAATTTCTTTAAAGGTGATCATGGGTTTTTGGCACACAGTTATGGAAAATGCAAAGTGGCTTTTTGGTGTCACTGTGGTTAAAATTAAATTGCTGTTGTTGAATGCTTTTATATTCTGGCCCAAAGTACTGGGTGTAGTGCTATTGTACTTCATTCTGTGTTATTCCTGCCTTGGCAGTGCCCCCCTTCTGTCAAAACAGGTGTATGCTGCACATTACAAAATGCAGTTTCTAAAACTGACTTCAGTGAAAAGATTGTCTTAGGTAATGTGGCTCTTACTTTACTTCCACAGGCTCCCCAGCACAGCTGTTACCTCATTTGTAATATGTTATCCCTATTATTATCCCTATTATTCACATTACAGTAGTGCCCAAGAGCCAACAGAGAAGAGTTTTCTTTGTTCCAGATGTGGTATATAGAATAATAGACACTCACTAGAGGAGCTCACAGTAGGGATTGCAGAGGCCTCAGATACCCTATAGGAGGTATGACAAACTGTCCCAATCTGAGATACACTGAGAGTTAACCCAGTGATCTGTCCTGTTCTTCACAATAAGCCCCTGTCACTGCACCTGACACTGCTGTGAATATTCAGTCCAATTCCACAGCCAAGGGCAGGAAAAGGCACAGCACACACACAGTGGTGGTGTTAGTAGATGTTCTGTCCTGTGCTCTTTGTTGCTTTTTCACTCTATTTTAAAATAGAAACAAATACATACACATAGGTAGACACTTTAAACTGAGAGCATGTTTAAAGGAATTTCTTCCTGAAATCTGTAATCAACAGGAGTTCTGAATTCATTGACTAATATTTGAGCAATGTGAAGTCCCCAATGATGTATTTCTGACATTCTGGATTTAAAAATAATACACTGTAACACTGAAATATTTTTGTTTTCTTTTTAAGTAATAACAAGAACAGTTATTAATATTCTGGAAAAGCACAACTGTGAAAATTTGGATGAATACATAAACAGGATTTTAAAGGTGAGAATTATTGATGTCAATAAAGAAATTCTTCATCAGCATTACCTGACTATTTATAAATCTGGGTAATCATTTTCAAAAGTACTTTTCAGAGAAACCACCTAAATTTAGGGTTGAATTATTTTCTGCCATATTGGAAATACAGAAGAGATAATTCACAATTTTTTACAACTTAAATGGTTATTTAATGGAGAATGCACAAGATTAAAAGCTTTTTTCCACATTCTCCTGGGCATATTGATAAATCATGCAAGTAGTTTTATATCCTGTAATTTTCTACAGTGCATGTAGAATCACTTTCAGTTTGCATTTTTTTTTGGCGTTTAAAAATTACATTTTTCTTCATGGTTAAGTGTTTCTTTCTCGCTCCTTCCACATAAGGTTACTGGAAGTAATGGTTATATCTAAGAATGACAGTCATCCATTCTAAGGTGAGGAGTTGCCCCTAATAATGGTTATTTTGCATGCAGCTCAATTTTCTTATTCATAACAGCAAGCAGAATAACAAGAATAACAAGATCTTTTACAGCAGCTGCCATAAAAACTGCTCGCTGTTAAATTAATCAAGGAGAAGACAGAGAACAGTTCCAAACTAAAAATGGTTCAAGTGCATGGAAAATTTGAAGAATAATTTTTTTATCAATTGTTTTTGCAAATGGAGGGTAGGGGGTACTACACAAGATTTCTCTGGAGGAGCTATCTATATTACTAATGGTTTTTTAGTTTGGTTTGGTTTGGTTTTTTTTTTCAAAATGATTATCTGTAGCTTTACTGAGTTTTTTTAAGAAATATATTTGATTTATTATTCTTCGCATAAGAGTTAAAGATTTTGTGACCATCTGTTGATAAGCAATACAAACCTTAAAACAGCAACACTTATCAGTACCCTAACATGTTTAAATTAAACTGTTCAAAGGATGTTCTGCTCTTGATGTCTGTGTTGGACATGAAAGTAAGGGGCAACTCTCATTCCCTTCTTTCTTTTTAGCTCCAGGTTGGTTCACCTCTTACTGTATAGGAGGGATATATATTTTTGATACACTAGAAGTAAATGTCAGATGATGTGTTTGTGTCATGCAATCCTTCTCTATCAAGTCTAAGTTTTCTCCTCTCCTAAGGGAGGATTCATATATAACTACTTCCTTATCTGGTGATTCACTGATATTGGTTAGAGAACATTATTTTATCTTTTCCATCATATTACTCGTTGTTAAACAGTGACATGTTTTGTAAGCCATGGATTGTGTTTGAATCAAAGTGCACAGCATATTTTGTATTTCCATGAGATATAAAACAAAGCTCTGGGAGATCAAATTTTATATAAAGTCTGTCTGGTGAAACAAAGTTTCTCACTATTAATTAACTTGGCTTTGAGGAAGAATATCTGGATTTTGCAGGAAATAGTAGTAACCTGCCAGGTCAAGCAATGTTACAGTAACAAAAAAATGCTTATTTTTTTATGGAGTTATTTAAATGTAAAAGAGAAATTAAGCAACTCAGTTTCATTATAACATACACATAAATACTTTTAAAATAATTTTGGGAAGGTTTTATTTTCTCTTTATTTAACTTTTTTTGCAGTAGGAGGCTGAGGACAAAGAACTAACTCAGGCAATGCATAGAATGCAGTGTGCAAGAGCCTCACAGGGAGAACAGAGTACAGAACCTCACTGACCTTATCTGGCCTTTTGTGAGAGTTTCCCAGTGTGTTGGTTTTAAGAAACACAACCCCCAAATTTCTAATTTGTTTGAGCTGTTTTATTAGAGCTTTTTTCTGAGGTCAGGTGAAATTCTTAATTTAACCATGAGGTTAAAGCACCATGATCTCTTCAAAGAACTATTGTTCCTGTCTGGTGTCTGGGGACAGAACAATAATACTGATGGGGAGGGTAAACTAGTCTTTAGATAAGCTATCATCTATGATGGGTGCTACTTGCTTCAGCACAGAAAGGAAGTTAGGACAATGAAGAATTCTAGAAAATGGAACAATATCAGGTTTAAACACACTGTAATGTAAAAGTATCCTGTTTTACTCCTTAAGGAGACTTTTTGTGCTTTTCTACTAAAAGAAGCAGAGAAGATCCAGTGTTAATGGCACTCAACATTTTTTCTCTAACTTCCTAATATACAGGGAATCCCCACTCAGTTTCAGAAGATATATTTAAAGTACTAAAGAAGTGGTAGACTGCATGAGTTGCTGTATCAAAGAAAAAAAAAAAGAAAGAAAAATATTTTGTGTTAGTATATGAATACTTTTGACAGTTGGCCAAGCAGAGTTCATACAATTCAACTTCTGCCTATGTTCAGACTGATTTGAGTGCACTGGCCCAAAGATCTCCTGATAGGGTATGAAAGTGTTAATTCCTGGTTTTGTTGTCCTTTCTGGGGGGAATAGAAAAATCACAGATTTGGTTCCAGTGTAATGTTGGATCCATATTTCTCCTTTGTAAACACTCAATCACATCAAGTGTATAGTATATAAAGAGACTACAGATTCTTTTCAAAAGTTCAAAGCTTCAGATAGTTGACTTTTTTAATAGGCTTAAGCTGTATTTCATAAAATGTTTTAAGTATATGATAACTCTCAACTCAGTCAGAATTTCTATATACAGCTGCAACTGCACCTTGTTCAAGACTTTAACCATTTAGGGCTTAAGTTGGAATCTGGTGGTAAAATGATGATGCATAGTCATAATTTAAATACATCAGTCTTTCAAATTTTCAGCCAAACACCTCTTATTTATACCATGTGCATTAGGATAATTCTAGCAGAGCCTAATGAAAAGGAATGTCTGAGATAAGTATTATTACCCCACGGGGTGAGAAGCTACAAATCACTGCTTTATACAAGAGCAATATGTCCCTACACAATGTCACTGCAAGGTTTCCAACCAGGAGAAATTGAGATACATTAGTTCTTGTATAAACAATATGTTGTTTAATCAGACAGTTCCAGCTTCTGCTGGATATTTTTGTTGCACTGCAAGTGTTTTTTTATGTATAGTACAAATCCCAAGCTAGTATGCTGCACAGGGCACAGCAGAATTCCTGAATCATCTTGTTTGTGTGTAGCTAAAACTTCCCCTGCATTCCCAGTAGTGTTTATGGCATGGATGTTTGTTGTTGCATTCTGTTTGGAGCACACTAATTTGAGACAAGCTTTGAAATGAAGGTTTAGTCTTCTCATCTAGCTGTTGTTAATTTTTTTCTCCCCAGAGTGGCTACAGTATAAAGCTGTATTCCATAAGTGTAAGGACTTTGTTATTCAGGATGAAAGTTCTGAATTAGACAAGCAGGAAAGTTATTAGGAGCAGGATGGTTTCACTTGGGAAAGCCTGAAGCTGTTGTCTGACTTTTGTTGTTATACTTTTTCTAAAGGAAAACCCGAGGACTTTTGGAGAAAAAAAGAAGTGAGGAAGTGTCGGGTGTTGGACTGGATGAAAGACAAAGGATGTGTATGCAACCTACTGAGGCTACAGAGTAAATAAACACTCTTGCTTCAAGGCATGGTGACTGATGAATATAAATATAAGAGTACTGTGGAAAATAGAACAATACTCTTAGAGGATATGGTACTGAAGATTGTTAGCCTTAGAAATTGATTAGTTAAGAGGTTATCAAATTGTGACTTTTATCTAAGAATACTAAAGATATCCATCCAATCAATCTAGTCTTCAATTTTTGCTATTAGTAGTTTAATATCTGATAGTCCTTGCTTTGGGAACTATGTTTTTGAGACTGGAACTGGAAGCTAGCTCTGCATGGTCTGTTCATTACATTTTATTAATTGCAATCCTTCCAGAAATGGGGAAAAAGTAGCAAAAAGATGAGCTATTTAGGAAGAGCACCAGCCTCACCACTTGCTGTGATCTGTTCTCCATGTAGGCATTTTGGCATCCAGAGCTGCCATGTTACAGATGGAAGAGGATACATTCCTTACTATTGCTTACCTATATTTGTTTCTGGATTTGCTGCTCAGGATTTTTTGCACCTTTCCAAACCTGCTGATGCTGTTTTCAAAACCTCCTCTGGTTTTGAAATCTCTACATTCCATAAATTTAATACATTTTGAAAAGTAATATGAGTTTCATTCTTACATTCTGTTCAAAGGAATATTCTTTTACTTGTTTGAAATTGAACTCCTACTGTTTTCATCAAGTACTCCCTGTTCTTGCACTGAGGAATTTAGTCAATTTCATTTTGTATTTGTCTTAGTCACTGATACCCTGAGTCTTGTAAACTTTGATCATATTTTTTTCCATCTGCTTTCCAAACTGGAGAGTCAGAATCTCTAGTCTCACTTTGTAACATAGCTGCTTTATTGTTTTTAGCACAGCAGCTAATCTCCAACATTGCTATATACTCATTGACATGCAGAGACCAGAGCAACACACCATTTGGGATATGGACAGCTACTTGTTGGTTTTATATGACATAAAAATTATTCATTTGTCTTGCTCCCAATATTCTTCCAAATATCATTTTGGCTGCCATGGCATACAGATATCATGATTTTGGTGAACTGTTGATGATCTCAATGGCTCTCTCTTGAATTGCAACAGCTACTTTTTTGGTCAGAATTGCACAGACATGGCTTTATTTATTTTTCCCTAGATATTATCTTCTATTACTCTACAGTGAACATTATCTAACACATCTTTCACAATAACTTCATAGACAAACTCAGGAACTGTGGACAGGATGAGTGGACAGTGAAATGGATGAGAACTGACTGAATGGCAGTTCCCAGAGGCTCAAGATCAAAGATATGATCATGACCAAGGAGCAGCTAGGGGCTTGTCACTAATGGTGACTCCCTTGACTCAATATTGGACCAAGTACTGTTTAACTTATTCCTGAATGACTTGGATGAAGGGGCAGATGTCTCCTCACCAAGGCTGCTGCTGACAGCTAGGAGGAGTGGCCAATACCCCAGAGTGCTGAGCAGCCCTCCAGGAGGGCCTTGAGAGGCTGGAGAGATGGACAGAGAACTGAAATTCAGCAAAGGCAAATGCAGGGCTGTGCACCTGGGGAAGAATAAACTCATGTACTAGCACAGGCTTGGGGCTGACCTGCTGGAAAGCAGCACCGTGGAGAAGGAGCTGAGAATCTTGGTGAACAACAGACTCTCTATGAGCCAGCCAGTGAAATCCTACTCCAGTCCTATTCTGTGCCTACACTGTGCTTCACACAACTTGGAGTCTGATTCTGGCACTCTTTTAATGGTAGTATACATTTAGGAAGATGACTTGAATCATGAAAATATGGCCCAAGTTGTCAGCCTATATGATCTCTATGTTCACTTACAGCACTTCTTTAATATGTTTGTGTTTCAGTCTAGTGGCTTGACTGTACCACATGTAAACATGCCAACTCTGTTTTAAAATTAGCTTGCCTGGGGGCACACAGCAGTTTAGCCATGATAATTGAGGCTTTCTGTGCTCATGCACCTCATGTGTGCCTTTCATATCTCTTGCAGCTGAATCCTTTGGTACCTGAGCCTGTCTCAACCAAAATTTGATACAAAATTTCTAGACAGAGATGCAGAGTAGACTACTGGAAAAATAAAATCCAGGTTGGCCATAATACATTTTTGTCTGTTCTTTAACTCTGTGGAAGCTATTTTCATTCCCTTTGCATCTCAATAAGGCTTTTAACATATGCTTGATACATAATTGAGAGCACTAAAGGCAATGGCTGCAATGCATATAATAGCTAACCTGGCATTACGTGCTGGGGCATTAATGTGCAAGAATATCTAGCACTAACAGTTATAGAAGGCAAGCAGTCTTTGTTTTAGATGGAAATTGCAGTAAAATAATACAAGGGAATGTTCCTTAAATAAAAGTTTTATTAGTTTTACCAGCACTCCACATTTAAATACTGTAAGTGATAAATTTGGAAAAGACTTAATGTTTTTCTATTAAGCTGTTATGACTCCCTTCATCTTTTCACAATGTAACAGTTTGCAGACAGAATACTAAAGTTAACTGTGGATCATTGCTAATTCTGTTAACAGGATGATTAAAATGACAGGAACATCTGCAAACAACTGTTGCTAGTATTATTGCTGTGCCTGAAAGCTCTACTGTTACTAAAGATCTGTCAGTGCTTCCATTACTAAATCTCATTGTAATCCTCATTGGGTTTAAACCTGGAATTCATATTCTCAGTCCAAAAGACAGTTTTTTGACAACATCTGGAATTAGCCATATTTTAGTTACAGAAAAACAAGAGATTCACAGACACTTGATATTTTTAAGATACATTGTATGTTCTAAAAGGTTTTTAATGCTCCTAAAATTATTCAAGTTGGAAGGTTTTTATGAATATCATGCATTCTTGGTTAGCATGAATAACAGAAAAATGTGACCATTTGAAATGACAAAACATATGAAGCATGTGCACATAGATTCTGCAGATATTTACACCTGTACTTGAATACTTAAACATGAATACACCCTCCCTGTTGATTTAGTGAAGCTGTTCAAGCGCAAAGTTTAAATGAACATGCAGATTTTTTTGGTAGTCAATAAATTGCCCTGTTGCCCCTGTAGAACTTTATTTTAATCTCTCTGGAAGCCAAACTGTCTGCTAAGAATCATGCTTAATAGAGTCTGATTGCAAACACTGATTAACCTCAGTAGACCCTGATTTCACTATCTAGATAACACAGATAATATCAATGTTTTTTATTTAATAGCCTACAGAAAGCCAGTGCAGAAGCCTATGAACGAAGTGGTGTCCTTTTTTGAATTACAGATTTGTATTTAATGGACTTTCCAGCATAAAGGCATATGAATATTCTTTTGATCCATGTCAGAACTGTCAGTTTCCCAAGGACATTTTTATATATATATGGAAATATCAGGCTTTCTTTCTTTCTTTGGAGAAAGCAGGCATTCTTATTGGTTTTACTAATCTAGCTGTGAAATGCTGGTCATCTAAATTAAAAGACCATATTTCCAGAGATTCCTAGCCCATGAGCCAAAATAAGACTAGAAAAAAGAAAATAATTTTTCCATTTCATTATTGATGCTTTGCAATAAAACGTAGTTTTTCATAATTATTTTCAGCTAAATTGTCACATTCAGATTCAAAGTATAACCTAATAAACGATGCAAATATAAATGTATGAATTGTATTATAAAGCACTTTGTGTTAATAATAGGAGATAGGAATCTCTTACCAATTCAAATTTGTGTGCAATACTGCTGCAGATTTATTTTAAGAGTGAGGATTTAAATGGATGACAATTTGTATCCAGTTTAAATGATAACTGAGTGCAGCTGATATGTACAGAAAAAAATATAAAAACTATTGTTCTAGTCTGGTCAACACATTGACTTAATCCATAAGAGAGTGAAAAGTATTGTCACTATATGGTTTTGAGTCACTAACTCAATTTTATTTGCCATATTGCAATATTCAGGCAAATGACCCTCAGCCTTTTCTTAAATATAAGCAGCTATGAGTATGATTTTATAGGAGAACTGTAGCTAATCCCTCTGCTTGCAGTTATCATCTAATCCTGATTCTCCTCAACCCTACATACACTTCCTAGGAAGATGCTGAGCTTGCATACTTGTACTTTAAAGTATTAGAACAGCCTCCAGCACTGTGCCATAGTGAGGAATTTTGTCAAAATTGAAAAATTGAATCTAGTAACAGGCAGATTATTCAAATAAATTTTATTCCAGGTGAAATTAGAAAACCTGCAGTGTTTTTTGTTGCTTTAGATTTTTTTGCCATTTTATGTTGCTCCAGCAACAGGAATTTAAAATCACACCTAAAAACAGTTGAATTGGGTCAGATTTTCTTGTATATTTCAATCTGTTTACCACTTTTCTTTCATGGGCTTAAGATGTATTACAATTGTGTGATCATGAATACTTTTTCATGTAATTTCTGGATCAAGTTTTGATAAAGTGTACTTTTGAAGTTTCCTCTTGACTCACTTTTTTCTTTAAGCTAAAATGGCTTTAATAAAGGTAAAGTTAGTGAGGAAAATATCTAGAAGAAGAAACTGTAACCAATTTTTGATTCTTTTTAGTTACCACCATTTTCTTCACAGTTTCCTTCACCTTTCCACAGGGTGCTTGCATTACAGTGCTTTCCTATGCATTGGTCCTTGTGGTTTGACCTTGGCTTCAAATGCTTCCTACCAGCCTTTGTGTAACTTGAAACAAGGATTACAAGCGTATTACTAAAATTTTCATGGGCAAGCAGAAACACATTGATGATTCTGAAATCTAAGCACAAAAATTGTTAGGAATAATCCTCTCTACAATGAAAAAGGTCCCAGAGCTGTTTTTTCTAATCTGCTTTCTTATTTCCAGGACACACTGTAAGTAGTGTTGTGCAAACAGAATGAAGGTATTCAAAGAAATTCTGATTTAAATTATCTTACTTAATGCAACTGGGTCACTAAGCAGCTTGGCCTTCATTTTGTTCCAGTCAGTTGTAATGAAATGACTGCACAGCAGCTTTCTCATTTAATGTGGAAATAGGGGGGTTTGGTCATTGCTCATATCACTAAATTTGCTCTTAAGTTTGAGGAGCTTGGTGTGTATCTTGGCCCAATCCAGTTTTTTGTATTGGTCGTTGTTCCTCAGTGGAGAAGGAATAAATGCTATGCTTTCTGGTGCAGAGGAGAGGGTGAACTGGCTAGAAAAAGGTAAAATCAGTTACTGAAATTTGAAGAATCCAGGATAAACCTGTGTTGTGACAATCCTAAACAATCTGCATAGCATACTAAACATGGGCATCTTAGAAACTGACTTTGACATCAAATAATTTCTATATGGTTTTGTTATTATTTTGTATTTGTTTGTCTGATTTTATTGATTTTTTTAAAAAACTGAATTATTCTTGTGGAAAATCTCTTAGATAATGGTGCACACTAGTTCACTCTGTGAACAGGATACATTTACTGTTGTCAAACACTGCTTTTGGGATTTTGGAGGGAAAAGTGCTTCGCAAAGGTAGACATTATTTAAATAGAACAAGTCTATTTTCTTTGTAACTACTTCTTTTCACTGTGTAACTTTTTATTTATTTTTTTATTCATTTTTTTTTTAAATCAGACTTCAAGTCTGATACCAAACTATCAATACAAGGGCATTGTCAGAATTGGTACTGTATTGTCAGAAATAGTTATATAAATGTACTGAAAGTTTATGCAACTGATAGTTGAAGGTTTATACATATAATCCTCATTGCAATTAAATATGTTAAATGTTTTATATTTACATACATACTATAGTATGACAAACTAAAACACACAAAATATGTTCATTTCTAAACAAATGCAAAATTATTTTTTGAAAAACAAGTAGAAAACTATTTAATATATTGTGTTATGCTATAAGTAGATAATCATCCTGACTCCCAATCTGAGCTAAGCAATTTTTCACTGCCTTTGAATATGACACTTGAAACAAGTAATAAGTGAAGAATGAAACCCAAAAACAAATCTAAGCTTAAACTCATGCTGATCTATATAGAGAGTTAGGAGCCTTTATGCTTTGATGTTGCTTTAATCCACTTTTCTCCAGTTGTCAGATATAAAACATCATGGGGCACATCATGAGCTCATGTAATTTGTTATAGTGCTATTGAAAGTTAATGGAGCTGAAAGGCCAGCTGAAGGGCTGGCCCTGTAACACTTCAGCTAATGTACACAAATCTGTAGAGCTGAGCTATTACAAGTCTCTTCCTCAGGAATGCCTTTCGCAAACAGTTTCCCACTTGCATTTACAACGGATACATCGCGTCAGATTTGAGGAAAAAGGGTGATGTCTTCTGCTAATTAGCTACCATAGAACCAAATGAAACCTGAATTGCAAAGTGTAGAAGGTCAACTTCTCCAATGCCTATTCTGGCATTCACAGTGCTCCAATTTATCTCATTTAGCAAACAGTAAGAAGCCAGCTTTAACTTGCAATGAAGTTTCATAGTCCTAGCAATGGGAGTTGGGCAATAGCTCGTAACAAATCACTACCTACTACCATACCACTGCTTTTTCATGAGTTAGAGATTGTGTCACTGCCTCCAGGACACTGAAGACAGCAGGAATTCAAAATCCGTTTTAAACTGGACTGACAAAGAATCATGTATAAGTCGTCTTTCTGAAAAAAGCTGGTCTTGCATCTGGTAATTTAACCAGGAGTGTTGTCTTTTTCCTAAAAATATACTTGCTGTACTATTAGCAGACATAATTTTCTTGTATTTCATTAAATGAAATATTGAGGCCAACGGTGTGAGGCTCCACTAAACCATGAGCCTGATCCTGCACTTCTGTCACAAGAAATGTAGACAGGGCCACAGGCTGGGGGAAAGCAGCCCAGCAGAAAAGGACCAGGGGGTGCAGATTGACAGCAGCTGAACATTGGCTAGCATGAGTCCAGGTGGCCAAAAAGGCAATGTCATCCTGGCCTGTGTCAGCAGTTAGTGTGGCCAGGAGGACCAGGACAGGGATTGTCCTCCTGTACTGGGCACTGGTGAGAGCACACCTCAAGTGCTGTGTTCATTTTGGGCCCCTCACTACAAGAAAAACCTCGAGGTGTTGGAGTGTGTCCAGAGAAGGGCAATGGAGCTGGGGAAGGGTCTGGAGCACAAGTCTGGGGAGGAGTGGCTGAGGGAGCTCAGGGTGTTTAGCTGGAGGAAAGGAGGCTCAGGACAGACCTTGTACTGCTCTCTACCAGAACCTGAAAGGAGCCTGAAGCCACATGGGGATTGGCCTCTTCTCTCAGGCAACCAGCAACAGGACAAGAGGATATGGCTTCAAGAGGGAGGCTCAGGTTAGACATCAGGAACAATTTCTTTGCTGAAAGGGTTGTCAAGCATTGGAATGGGCTGCCCAGGGAGGTGATAAAGTCACTATCCCTGGATGTTGTGGTGTGTTCAGTTAGTTTATTCCGTTGCTCCCCTATTTTATGTAATGGTTCTGCCCCCGAGAGTTTTCCCGCCTCAGTTATGCCCGTCATGTTGTTGCCATGGTTTTTCCCGCCCTGAGCTGTGTCAATCCCTTTAGTTATATAATCCCCCCTCCCCTTATTTCCTTATATGTAAACTTGCCTCTCCTCCCTGGGCCCAGTCAATCACTCCCTGGCACTCCCATTTTTCCAGAGAATTCTTCACCCTGGGAGTCAGGATTGGCTGTGGTGCCGAGGCTCTCCCGTACAATGTATCCATTGGGTTGTCCTCAATGTCTATTTTTCTAATTTCACTCCCTCTCCTACCCCGATTGGTTCTCTGTAAATTCCTCCCCCCTTTATAACCCTGTTTCACCCTCTGTTCGTGGTCACTCCCTGGTTGACCTTTGTTGGGTATTAAATGTGACTGTCCCCAGAGAGTGTCCTGGCTCTTTTATCTCGTCGTCCTCGCAGCTTCTCTACTTGGCCATTCCGGTGATCCCGTCCTGCAGGCACAGCCCAAAGCCTCAGACGCTGAGGGGTGCCTGGATTGCAGTGGGCTGTTGGCCGCCCTTCCTGCTAGCCGGACATAAGACCTAGGGCCTCGGACTGCTGCACCTGGAGGTGTTCAAGAAATGGCATGACCTTTAATGCCATCGTCTAGTTGGCAAGATCACAGGTGGTGATCACACAAAGGCTGGACTTGATGATCCTGGAGCTCTCTTCCAACATAAGTGTTTCTGTGATCCTGTGATATTTTATTCTCAGGAACCTTAGACTGCCAACATGTCTGAATTAATATAATCTGTGGGTATATTCTTTGCACCCCTTCCCTCCTGCTTTGCAGGACATTTGGGTGAGTCCCAGGTATTGTGGTTTATAATTTCATCATTAGGACCTGATCTTTGAAGTCCAGCTTCATTAATGTACAAGTGTGTTTTCACTTTGACAGGAATATAGCTCCTGAACTTCATATGTGCTCTTTAATGAAAAGAAATGTTTCCATTGAGATTGTAACTTGATTTAGAAATTAATTTTTGATGAGATTATAACTAGAAAATAGAAATTGAAGTTTTTTTAAAATAATGCTTCTGAAGACCATTAAAACTTAAATTACATAAATTTAGCATCATGATTGAACAGAGTTGTAATTGCAAAGGGTTGAGTAAGGTTGTTTGGTCTGTGTCCCATGTTCATTATCTTTAAATACATGTGATGTTTCTGAAGGTGAAACAGAAAAAAAGAGCCAAGCTCAAGTGTTGTATATGTCTTGTTTCTCAGCAGCTCTCAATATTTTACACAGAGAATAACATCTTGATAATTAAATTGCTTCCACATCTGTGCAATGGTGTCAGCAGGATATTGCCATATTGCATATGTTTAACAAATTACACATAATTTGTCTTTATATTTTCATTATGGAAATTGCATTCATATTATTCAACAAGAAGTACCATCATGTAAGAATGAGACAAGGAAATGAAATAATAAAACTGATTTTGAATATTTGCAAGGTACATGCAGTTTAACAAAGACAATAAAAACCCTGCTTTGGCAAGTTATTAGAGAAATAAACAAAGCTGACATTCTGACTAAACTTATTAATGAAAAAATTATTTACTTTTGTACTGTTGGAAGTGTTTATAGCATTAAAAGATAGAAAAGAAAATGCCGTCCAAGGGGAATGCAAAACTTCAAGGTTTGATGAGGAGTGAGACTTGATGGAACAGCAGTGAATATGCCACAGAGCTTAGGGGCATAATTTGAGTTACTTGAAATTGCAGGTTAAATTTAATTGTGATTGTTATCAATTGTTCAGTGAAAACTGTTTTTTGATAAGTAAACCTCTATGGGTTTTTTGGATGGGGAAGAGAAGTAAACAAACCATCCCAAGAATAATTTCAAACAGTGATTGGTAAAAAAAAAATGGAAAATAGTCTCTCCTCCTCTGTGTGATGTAATAAAACTGTTTTTCTTTCAAGTAGCTTTAGTCAATACCCCGTGTCTTTAACAAATAAAGAGATTTTAATTTTTTTCTGTTGCTCAAAGCTAACAAAGTACACAGAGCCGATACCTAGAGGTAAGGACAACAACACCTGAGAATACAGTTCCTTATAGATTAAGGCAGGTTGCTCTGTTTAAATATTTGCATGACTGCATCCTCTTAATTCTTATTCTATCAATTTGCATCCAATTTAGAGTGGTGCCTCAGGTGCTCATTGATTTCTGTTCTCTGTTACCAGTCTCCTTTCATTCTGGCACTAAATACAAACAGAACATAAAAAATGAAGTGTTCCCTGCAGCTTTTCCTAGTAAATAATTTTATTACTTGGCATTAATCTAGACTTTTAATTAGAGAAGAAGTATACTGATGAAGGCATCTCTCTCTTCATACAGCAAAAGATGGGTAGATACCACAAAGAACAGAAGCTAAATTTGGTGGATAGAGAGGAATATCTCTGATTTCTTTGAACATGTACATACCTATGTTTACAGGCTCCAGGCAGCAACATAGCTCGACAGCAGATGAGGACAGGTTCTGGTCTCAACAAGGGCACCTACTCAATGATCAGCGCTCAGAAAGGGAACAGGATTGCAAGGCCCTTTGGAGAACATGGCTTGGCATGAGATGGAGTCTGCAGGAGTTATGGTCTCTGCACTGAGTCTCTGGTGCCCCTCTTGGAGACACCCTTGCTCTCTCCTCTTTTAGGAAAACTTTTACCCATAGAAAATTACGGATTTTCCTCACAGAATGATTTTTTTTTGGATCTTTGGAAAGCCCCAGTAAATCAACATTCCTTTAATTTTACACTTAGGAAAACCGTCCATGAGCCATAAAAGAGATAATCTGGACTTAGCCAATGGTGGTGACTTTTCCTATTTTATGGTCCTGGGCCCAAACTCTGGGAATGGTCCTTTGGGGGTTAGGTTTCTTTCCTTTTGTTCCTTTTGATTTATAGAATTTTTTCCCATAAGTTGCTATGACACATTAACAACTGGGTACTTAAGAAAACAAAAGGAGTGGCCAAGCTCAGGGGAGGAGAGCATCTGGATGCACTTCTCCTATCCGGGAGTTTCTCTCTGAAGGGAGAGATACCAGGAGGATTGGGCAGGTAAAGGACGGGGCTGGGGCAGCTGCTGGCGCTTTTTCTCTCGGCTCCGGAGGAGGATGGTTGGAGCTGCTGCTCGGGGAAGGGAATTCACTGCTGCTGCTGGAGCCCAGCCCAGAGCTGCTACTTCTGCCTCTGTGAGAGTAGTCACAGAACTGGGACCGCATTAACACCCACCTCACTAAAAGAGGTACTTGTCTCCATCAGTCCAGGATCCTGAGCTCACCTCTCCCTGCCCTGCTGGCAGCTGGGCTGCTGCTGCTTCTTCAGCTCTGCTCTGAGATTTTGCTGCACTGTAGCCCCTCACCCCCTGCCTGCTGAGACATCCTGCCAGCCCAGTTGAAATAAACAGGGGCAGGAGACCTTTCTCCTTTTTAATGCCTTTATTAAAAGGGATCAGCTTGGGTGGGGAGAACAAATGGGTCCGATGGGTCCACACTCACGCCACCGCTGCTCTCAGTGGTGACTCAGAGGAAGAATACAGCTTTGTCCAGTGGTCTGTGGGCAGAGCTGGGTGTTCCATCCTCTCAAGAGCATCGGGAAATCCCTTGGTTTTTGGTTCAACATTCATGCTCCTGTGTCTAGCTGGCAATTTAGGTTAGGGTGAGAGATAAAAAGGCCTTGACGGATACTAGATTCTGTTCCTCATGTCTAGTCATCACTTTGATTTGTCAAATTTTGTGTTGGCTCGTTGTTTTAGGAGTTTTTGGCTAGGTTTGGTGAGGGGTCTCTCTTGTTGCACGCTGGATTCAATGTCATTTGCATGTTGACTCGATGTCCCTTCCCCTTCACCATCTGGGTGCCATCCTCCAGGAAGCAGCAGGGTGTCACTCGACAAAAGGGAGAATTATTAACCATCAATGACAGGTAGTTAATGAAAACAACCAGCAATTACAATAAAAAACAGTTAGAACTCCACCCCAGCAGCAACTGGCCCAACCTGTTAATTCTGCAACCTTTTTAAAAAATGGGCAGCTTTTTCTATTCATAACACACCGGGACCGGATGCCCCAGGGTTTGTGGAGCAAACATCCCATCTCCTCTATCCCGGCCCGTCTGGGCCCAGCCGCCATTGCCGTGTGCGCCACAGCACCCCTGCTGGCCGTGCCCGGAACTGCACAGAGGGGAACGCGCCGCGGCCCGAAAGCCAGGCCGGGGCTCCGGGCTCTGTGTGGGGTCAGTGCCAGAGCTGTTGATGTTTGTTTGCCTTGTTACACACGCTACTAAAGAACTGCTATTCCTATTCCCAGATCTTTTCCTGAGAGCCCCTTAATTTCAGAATTATTCAGAGAAAAGGAGATTACATTTTCCATTCCAAGGGGAGCTCCTGCCTTCCTTAGCAGTCACCTGTCTTTCAAACCAAGACAGTCCTCCTTCATTTTGTGCTTCTTTGCTAATGTGAAGTTGCCATAGCACTGCTATCTCTCATGAGCATTGTTTTTGCCACTCTCTGAGGGAAAAGGTGCATTCCCACATCATCCTACTCCAATGGAGAGTTATGATGTCAGTGGGGCAGGCGGTCAGAGCCTGTACAGAACTTCTGCCTGCTTAGTTATGCCTGTTTACTCAGCCCTGGTGAGACCGCACAAGGGGTTCTGTGTCCCGTCCTGAGCTCCCCACACAAGAGCGGCACTGAAGCAGTTCCAGTGAGGAGGGTTACCAAGAGACTCAGGCGAGCATATGATGTGAGAGGACTGATGCTTTTCATTCTGAAAAAGACAAGGCTAAAGGAAGAGTACTTGTCTTTAACTCTTGAAGGAGAGGTTATAGAGGAAATGAAGACAACCTTGGCTCAGAGGTGTACGGCAAAAGGACACGACACAGTGGGCACAAGCTGTAGCAAGACAACATCTTACTCAAGGGAGGAAAAAATACATTCTCCAAGAGAATGGTTAAGCTATGAAAAAGGTTGTCCAAGGCTGTGGAGTCTACATCTTTGGATATATTCAGAGAGTAACTTGACAAGGCCCTTAGAAACTGAATAGAACTTTTAAGTTGATCCTGCTTTGTGTAGGGAATGGATAAGATGACCTCCAGATGTCCCCTCCAGCAGAAATTATTTTGTTGTAGCGTGACCTTTCCCATTTCCCAAGCTGTGTAAGGACAGAATGGGGATCTTGCTACCTGCCTCAGAGTACATTCTTGCTCCCCCTCCTGGGTAGATTGGTATCCCACATAAAGTTCCCAGTGGTACTTCACCAACAGCTGAACAACAGAGATAAGTGAAAGATTATAAAGACCTGATTTTTAACAGATAGTCATCATTATTAATGAGCACAGCCCAAGGAGGGGGGAAAAAAGTAAGCCTTTTAAATTCAAACTAAAGTACAGAAGTATTTTCACTGGCTTTGTTCTTTTCTTTTTGTGGGGAAAAGAAAAAAAGTGAAAACCAGCGCTA
The DNA here is from genome assembly GCF_028551555.1 of Melozone crissalis. Classification (NCBI taxonomy): domain Eukaryota; kingdom Metazoa; phylum Chordata; class Aves; order Passeriformes; family Passerellidae; genus Melozone; species Melozone crissalis. The sequence goes on along the minus strand of NW_026535782.1, from coordinate 10,489,934 downwards.
TAGCTATAGCTGTTTTCCCCTGCATATTTAATCCACCATTACCTGCACATGAATTGCGCACAAATAAAGAAATGAGGAACATGAAGCACGATTGTTAACACTTCAAAGAAGATTATTCATCACTATGGGAGGCATCAGACATATTCCACTTCTCCAAATCCTTGAGAGTGAAGATCTGCAGCTTAGAATTCAACCAGTGGCTTTCAGCTTTTGACACAGACTGCCTTTATGAAGTAGAATTGAAGGAGTTTGAATGCTTGTAATGGATCCCTCTGAGAAACAGGTTAATTGGTATGGCATTGGTCTGCTCTATTCCCTCCGCCTTTAGGGTAACTACTACATTCTCAGATTTCCCTTAAGATGAAAGGACTTTGGCTGACAGATGCCCTATACATTGAATGCATTGCTATAATCCAAACCTGTATAAGGAGGAAAAATTTTCAGTTCCCCTTGAGTTTTAAGAACTGTGAATCACATATCTGAAGAGAAATAACACCTGTCTAGCTGTAACTCAAACCTATTTCCCCTTTTCTTTTATTCACTACTGTTAAATCAACACCTTATAGAGGAAGAAATTGCTAAGAGCTACATTGCTCAGATGGATGTTCATGTGCATCATCTTTTGTTTCAATGGTGTTTGGATGTTTAGCTCCAATTTTCTCCATTTACCCAAAATACTGTTGTCTGAATATTGCTGCATTAGGCTGTGAGAGCAGCTGAGCAGCACATGGAATATTTAGCATCCTTTCACTTTGGTAAAAAGTATTTTCTTCTTTTCCATACTTGTCTGTCTTTTTCTTAAGCTCCATTATGTTTATCTGGTTATCCTTCAAAACATATTCTTCTTACTAGTTCTTATTTACCCTTTTTTTACTTTGTAGTTTCATTTCTATCTCCCAGTCAGCTTTTTGTCCTTGACATTTGCATGTTGCATTCTGACCTTATCTATTTGTGTATTTCTTCTTATTCATTCCTTTGCTTCTGTTTTTCTTGTTTTATCTTAATCCATCTTTGCACCTGCCCTTTTTCTCTTTGCTAATACTCTAATATACTTTCTCTTATTAATTCTAACCTCTCCTTCCATGCAGAAAATGCCTATTTGGTATTTATCTTTGGAGTGACTAGTCTATTCCATACCCTACATCCATTTCTGTTTTGCCACAGATGCTTTCTAGGGAGGATGAGAATATGTCAGTTTCTTGCTTTCAGTTACATGTGCTCCATATCCATATATTAATTTCCTATTTTGCTATTTCTTTACTACTGCTGTCTTGTTCATCTTCTCCCCTGCAATGAATGAAATTCCACTGTAAAGTCAGCTATCAATAAGAATTATATAATGATTATGGTATCATCTTCAGTCTGATTTGTTTCTATTATGCTTAAGTCAAAAAGGTCAGGTAGAAATGCAGAGACATTCACAGAGCAGAATGTTGTGTTTTTGCTCTATACACCAGTACAGACTTCAGACTGGAATTGTAGCCTGGATAGATTTTGAATGATCCAAGGAACTGAATAATTAAATTAGCCTGGCATTATCACGAAGAACCTTGAGAAATGCAAAGGAAAGTCAACCAAAGCAAGAGTGTAGAGTGTTTGCCTTTTTGAGGATAATGTTTCCTTCCCTGAAATGTTATTTCATACAGTCAGGATCTCTGCTGGATTATCTACATGAAATAAAGTTTTGTTTGCATCTAGCTCAGACCAGGTCACTTTTTGAAACAGATGAGAAGGGTTTGGGTTATCTCAAATGTTCTAAAATGTGCTTAGTATTAGAGTAGAAATAACAGTGATCTCTGAATATATACGAAGTTCTAATGTTGGGAAACCAAATTCTAAATCTAATCAAGAAAATAATTTCACTTCACTGCTAATGATCAGATAATCACAGTGGAGTTCAGAACAGAAGTCAGAGGCAAAGAAAGATTTGTAAGAGGTGTAGAGGGAGAAAAAGGAGATGGCAAAGAGCACATTTCTGTATTTTGACAGGATTTTTCTTTGTTGATTTGTGTTTCCTGAGATAGAAGTACTCTTTTTTGTGATTTGAGTTTCTTTATTTTATCAACATCTTGCTGGAGTACAGAAAATACCTTTTTCTTTTTCTTTTTTTTTTTTTTTTTTCTGAAGTACAGGGTACTTTAAGGAATGGCTTTCTGAGAGAATGGTGCAAGTGCATCACCCAAGTATTTGCTAGGACAAGTAATAAAGATATTATAATAATGAAAGTTACATCACTAGAGAAAAAGTCTATTCCATCCAAGAAAATGTATAAACTGCAGATTTTCTTCAAAAAGCTTTCTTGCAGTTTCATTGTTAATTATAAGGCAAGAATTGTTTTGATGTTCTAAGAAGCTACTCGGAGCAGAGAATGAGAACACAATTACACTCTTCTGTCTCTGTAGACAAAAGTATGCTTGACATTAGAGCCTAAGTGACAGAAAACCTATACTCTACTTTGTCTTCAAACATTTCAAGGATTTCTTCATAGCAGTTTGCATGGTGCTATGTTTTGGATTTGTGACAAAAACAAATCAGAGACACCAGTGTTTTAGCTATTGCTGAGCAGTGCTGAATGGGTGGGGGCCTTTTCTGCTCCTCATGCTACTGCGGAGGCTCGGGGTGCCCAAGGAGTTGGTTGGGGACACAGCCAGGACAGCTGACTCCAAGTGTCCCAAGGGAGTTACAGGCCACATGGTGTCATGCTCAGCATATAATCTAGGGGAAGATCATGGGAAGTGTGACATTTGGAGTGGAGGTGGTATTCTTCTTCCAAAGTAACTGTTATGTGTGGAGCCCTGCTTTCCTGGCCATGGCTGAACACCTGGCTGCGCATGGGAAGTGGTGAATGGATTCCTTGTTTTGCTTTGCTTGGGACCACAGCTTCTCCTTCCCCCAATAAACTGCCTTTATCTCAACTCACATATTTTCACACTTGTACCCTTTTGAGCCTCTTCCTCAACCCACTGAGGGGGTCTCAGTGAGCATCTGTGTGGGGCTTAGCTGCCCTCTTAAAACACAGCAAATACTGCAATCACAATGCACATCAACTTCAAGATGTGGTTCCTTTATTGAGTGCCTGAGAAGCAAAAATATGTGATCCTTTCACAATTTAATTATAGTAAACTGTAATAATTGTGGCAAATAGGCTAGTAATTTGAACTAAATTACAACAGATAGTCGCATAGTCAAGAGACAAAGGCAGAAAAACACAGCAGAAAAAAGAAAGGAAAAAAAATGTTGAAATACTTCAGAAGATATTTTGGTCTCCTCTCCCTGGTGCTTTTCTTTTCCTCTCCTTCCATTATCTTTGGTCACTTGTCTAGATCATGGCTCTTAGAGATGTTCAGACAACTGACAGGTCCATTAATTCCTTGAGACCATTGATTCTCATTCTTTCTTTAAGGGCACTGTCAGGAAGGTATAAAAATTGGAAAGCTCTTTGGCTCTTGAGGTGCTGGTTTAATACATTCTTTTGGAAGATGTCCAGTTAGATGTTTTAAATCTACACCTACAATACCATATAAGAAAAGTTTGAGCCTTAAGCTGTTTTTTGTTTTTAATTTCTTCCTCCCTGAGTGGTAAACAAAAATAACTGTTAGAAGAACTGAGAAAAGTACAGACCACTGAATACTCCCTCTTTGTGAAGTCTTATGTCAGATTATTAGCATTTTTCTTTATTAGGCACAATAGTAAATGTATATTACATTGTTATTATTATTATTATTATTATTATTATTATTATTATTATCATTGTTGTTGTTGTTATGATGTTAGCATCCTTGAAACCTCTATCCCATTGATTAGATTTGATCAATAATTTTGAAAGTTATTAAGAAAGCAGTAGCTACAGAACATGAATATGCAGCCATGTGGTATGATCATGTGAAAAATTTGGAAAACCTGTCTAAAGCAGACGATATTTCAAAGCTCACAGAAATTATTTCAGATCTATCCAGCTACTTATTACAGGAACACTTGGTGTTAGTTTCAGTACCCTGTTTGAAGCACATCAAGAGCATGCTGTCCTTCCAGTTTCACCCAGCTCAGTTGTACAGTGTGACAGCTCACTCAAGGTCAGGAACACAGTGTGTGCTCTCTAAAATAGAGGGAAAGTGTTGGGGAGAAAGGAAAGGAATAGGGAGACAGATTTCCTGGTTCAGGTTTGCACGGAGGCTTCTGACACTGGGATGATTTGGACAAGTAATGTCCTGGCCTTGGTGACAGGGAGAAGCAGCATGGGCTTGGAGATAAGAACTTGGTCAAATGTGACTGTACATCCCCAGGCTCAGTCCCATGGCAGTTTGTTTGAAGGTAACTTTAATGTATACTTCATGATCACTGTTTTTGTAAACTGGAAAAGATTTCTCTCTTTAATTTTGTCATACTTTCTGTGTGCCCTGCAAGGTCTTGTCACTGATCCAGTCCTAATTCTTAAGTATGGAATCCTTCAATCATGTCCCAAAGTATTTTGTTGCCCTTTTGATTCATATTATTGTATAATTTTGGAATTGCATACAAATTATATAGCTCAGGAGTGTAATAATAAATTATTGCTGACTAGTTTTCCATTTAAAACTAATGTTACAAGTGGCTTAGTTACAGTAAAATTTGTATTCAAGTGCTCAAAAACATAAATCCTAAAATAAAGAGCTAATTTAATAATAGATTAAATGAACACATGATCTACTTCAGCACAGTAGGTGATCAATGTTTAATACACCCTTGCTAGGTTTATGTAAAGTCTAGTCACACCCTTCATTAGGATATGTTGACAGAGAAGTTCATTTAGCTGGACAAATACCAGGATTCAAAATCCAACTCTTAATTATGTTGTATTATATATGGTGAGTGAATAAGAGTGTGGATATTAGCAGTGAATAAGACTGTGGACAAATTGATTAACTGCAATTAAAATGCTTGTGCATCTGTAAGTCTATCCTACTTGTCTGAAAATGAATACTGCTTTGATGTGCAGCAAAGCATTTACCCATAAGCTAACTGTATGCAATGCACACTGTAATTAGCAAAATGCATGCTTTGTTTTAATTGCTTCAAACACTGGATCAAACTGCAAAAAATATTACCTGAATGATTGTAACATGTTCATTTTCTTCATCATAAATTTTGGGTTGAAAAATAATATTTCATCAAAGAAACTGAAGATTGGAAAAGAAAACAAGGGCTACTTTCTTACTGTACGCACTAACCTGTGGTAATATCACTGAAAATATCATGATAGCAACAGTTTTATTCATAGGATCTCATGAAAATGTTATTTTCTACAAAATGAAGTATTATTAGAAATGTCAAATGTGTAAATGGATTTCCATTAAAACACCTCATAATTACACAGATTTAGTTTCTGTTGGTAATAAATATGTATCTGTATGACAGAAAACTGTAGTGTTTGGGGAGAGCTCAAGTGCTGCATGTGTCCACATGTGTGTGTGTATGTGTGTGTGTGTGTACACTTCAGAATAAAATCCTGACTAGTGCAGAAATGAGGCACTACCTGCAGCTTCACTATTCAAATAAATAACAGCTATCATTGCATCTAACCCTTTTGATAATGGCCACCAATTCCTTGGACAAATTGAATATTACTGATTAGATTCAAAAGACTGCAGTGTAATTAAATGAAATTTACATAAGAGCATCTCTACTCCCATTTAAACTGCATGAGAATTAAGGGATAAGGAAGCAGACAGAAGCTTCTCACAAGACTTGTAGATACAGTTTTTCCAGACCTCTGCATTTAAAATAAGGTGAATGAATAAAGTCCCCTGACTAATACAAATTCACCCTGTCTGCTTGGGAGAGAAAGAGGCACCAGAGACTTGTCATATCTATTGTGCATTAAGTGAAATATTTCATCACTTATTTCTGGGTAATCAAAAGAGCTTTAGCCCAAGTGTAAGTTTGCTTCATTTGTACCCTATCACTTTTATTCAAAGCCCTTCCTCTTTATCTTCCCCTTGTAATAGGAGCAATAAAAGAAAATGTAATTTATGCAGGAACATAACATTTACAAAAGTTTTTAGATCAATAAATTTAGTTTTCATGACACAATGTAAAAGGGATTTGCTATATTACATGCATGAAAAATGCATTGTTTAGTAATCATTCTGATATTATGTTGTTCTAAATGCAAAGCTTGATGCAACTGTGCTATTAAAATGTATTCCAAAGAATATCCCAGGGGTCTCTCTTGTCATTTTGGTTCAAGCTGGTGCATAAATTTCCAGTTGTAAAGAAATATTCTAAGTTAATCTTCTCAGGAAGTAGCTGAATGGTCCTCATGAGTCCTTACAAGGCTTATAAAGACAGTTTCAGGAAGAACTTTTTCTAGCAAGATGTGTATTATATGAATTAAAACACATAATTCCACCTGTAATTAAGTGAAACTGTACTCACAAGTCCAAAGCCCTAGAGTATTTCAATGTAATTCACAGATCGGAATGGAATCCTGAAAACACAAGAAATAGAACTGAATGGATTAATTCTGTTTGAATTTTTATTGTAATTCAAGGTGTATTCAACCTAATTAAAAATCTCAAAAGAAATCTCCTTTTTTATACAAAACTGAGCTTTATCTAGCAAGACACACATCCTCTGAAGTGAAGAAAGATCTCTATTGGCGTAAATTTGGAATGTAAGTTCTGTCTTAGTGTAATTACATAGTTGAAATTGCCAAGAATTAATTATTTATCATTTCCCTGTTGCATTTTGTCTATGGGATGACACAAATAGAAAAACTCTGGTCATTTTAGCAGTACTTCATCACCAGTGAAGAGTATCAGGTAGCCAAGGATTTTCACACTTGACAATAGTGATCAAGGAAACTAACACCAATTTATACCACGAAATATCACAGTGATACTGTGGGCAAATAGGCTTGGGGTTTTCTCTGAAGACAAAAACTGATCCTCTTCTGTGAAATCCTTCAAAGAATAGACAAGAGACAAATATGTAGCTGTCCCTACAAACATGACATTTGTTTTGAATCTGCTCAGTCTTTGCATATATTGGTTGAATATACTGGTTTCTCAAACCCAGAACTATTCTATGAAAGCCTAATTCAAGGAATAGATGAGCCATTACGAAAGCTTATTAGCAGCCCTTTTTTATCCCTCTTTAAAAAAATTACTTTATTTTAACTTTATTTTTACTTTTATTTTTACTTTTTTTTTTTTTTTTTTTTTTTTTTTTTTAATATTATCATAGCACTGTTTTCCCTTCCTGAAAGGTTACAACATTTCATGCATCTCATTTCTTCCTCCTCCACCCTGTAATCCTTTTTAGGCACATCTATGCCCCTTTTCTCACAGATATTCCCTCTAGCATGGATTATTTCCTTTCCCTTTAATCCTCACAGGCCGAGATGTTGCACTTAACAGTCTTACACAAGTTTGCATAGAAAGCCTCTGTTTAGTTGATGTGGGTCACATGGCTGCCAGGCTAGTTGGACAGAATTCAGGCTGGATAAAAACTGTGATTTGTGTAGCAGGGAAAAATTACTAAATTCACATTGTCATTGCAAATGAGGATTAAAGCCATTTGATTTATAAATGATGTAATTATGTGAGACTCCGAACTATACAGTCAACAAAAAAAATCCCAGATACACAAAGACTTACGAACACCTACCTCTTGCTAATACATCAAAGTTATTACTACCTCCAGCTCACACTCACACAGCACCACACTTAGTTACTCACTGCTAACTGCTTAATCCATTGATTGTCCTCTTGCTCTTGGAGACATGGTCTGTCTCAACAAAACAACCAGAGATTATTTAAAAAAATATTAAAAAGTAAAAATAAAACACCTTAGGAAAGGGAATAAATGGCTATTTGAGAGGGAAAGAAAATTTTAGAAGTCATGACTGCCTATGTCATAAGTGCCTATGCCTTATTTTATTCAAATACATACATACATGCTGAACTCATTAAAAATAGAGAGTAGAAATTGAGTCATCACAAAAAACAACTGGTTGTAATTTATGAACCCTATTTCTTAATATATACAAACTCTTTTTAAAATCACAATTTACAACAAAATTGTAATTGTAACAAGACACCCCTGTGTGGGAAATATGAAGAATTATTTCATATTTTATTGCACCAATGGCACTTGTCTTTAACTGCATGCCAGGCAAGAAATGACATTCCATTATTCACATCTCACAGCGTCATCTTACTTATCCCACAGTGTCTTTTGGTTCACATATTTTCCTGCATTCTCAGCATTTCACAGGCCACTCTGAATACAAAGGAACAATGCAATGTGATGCTCAAAGCTATCACTGGAAGAGCATTTTAGACCTCATCCTGCAAGTGTTTTGCTGAGGTTTTTTTTTTTCCATAGTTAGAAGAGTTGAAAGCTTATCAACCATTTTACAGTTTGTCCACTAACTGCTTTCATTGCACAAGACCCTTTCTGCTGTTTTTTGATTTTTTTCTTTTTGTGTATGTTTAGTTTGTTTGTCTGTTTGTTTTTTAATCACAATGTTCTGGCCTGTTGGGATAGTGTAGAGTGCTTGTGAGGCTTTTCTATCAGAGTGTGCAGATGATGTGCAGGTGATAGAACTAACCTCACTCTGAAAGCCTGGTCTGAGGAATACCACCACACCCTGAGCACTGACATGCATCAGAAAGATCTGTCATATTCTGAAGTTTAAATATAAGGCATTGCGTTTAAATTTGGAGAACTCATCTGTGTTCTCCAGATCATTTGTGAAGAGCAAATGCAGTTTATTTAACTGGTAAAACCTTGCAGATCTACAGGAACAGAAGCCATAGCCATACAGATATAAGTGGTAACAAAATGTGTTGCATGCAAACTGATTAAGAATTGGTAAATCTAAACAGTGTTTTAAGTTGGCAGTATTCATTTAACACAATTTCAAAGAGATTTGGAGCTAAGCAGTTCATGATGTTATTTTTTGAAACCAAGTAAAACTTATTACATCTTTGCCCAGTTCTTTCCAGATATATGTAATTATTTTTTAATTACTTAGACTTTTTCTCTGCTTGAAAGTTATGTTAGAAAATATGTTACTGCGCCTGAGTGGGTCGCTGCTGGTGAGAGAGAGACGGTGAATCTTGTTTCTTGATCAGAAGGCTGGATTTATTGATATATGATATATAATACATTATAACTGTACTAAATAGAATAAAGAGAGAAGTTGCAGATGCTTGCTAAGCCAAGAATAGAAAAGAAAGAATCTAAAACAAAGTTGTGCCCAGGGACTCGGTCCCCTGGCTTGCTCTTGTGATTGGCCCTCAATTATAAACATACAAACATGAGCCAATCAAGGTGTCCCTGTTACATTCCACAGCAGCTGATAACAATTGTTTACATTCTTCTTCTGGGGCCCTCAGCTTCCCAGAAAATGCAGAAATCTGAAAGAAAGGATTTCTGTGAAAAAATGTCTGCGACATCTCACCTTTCTAAATTGTATAAAATAAAAGAAAAATGCTGATGTGGAATGAACAGGAAATTTCTTCACCTGTAAAATATACAATACTAACAAATCACTAAAAACAATCCTACAATCTAAGAAAATGCAAAAAACAATGCAAAGAGAATTCAAGTCCATGCAGCTGAGTTTCAGGAACAGTCCATCAGCTGAAGTTGTTTCTTTTGGACATCTGAGAGTCCTTTTCGGTCCTGAAAACAAACTTGCTGCAAAAGGAATCCTATCAATAGTTATCAAAAAACCATTGACAGTCATAACACAATTTTAAACAGTTTGTGGAATGTCCTTTCTGGCCCTTCAATGCTTCAGAGCTGCTGCCCGCTATTTTCAATCTTTTTTATTTAATTTAATTTTTTTTTTTTTTTTTTTTTTTTTTTTTTTTTTGATTGAAGAGCAAAAGAGCAGAAGCTGAGCAGAGCAGTGCCAGAGAAGGAAAGGCCCTGGGGGCCCTGGCCCATGCTGGACCAGGAACCCCAAAACTGGCTCACAAAGGGGGACCAGGGCCTGTCGGATAGACCACAACCCCCAGAAACATCAGGAGGCCAAATGCTAGCCCTGGCCCAGAAACTTTCTCAGCCCAATGGCCCAGGCCAAACCCATGACAGAGGCTCTGCATTCCCGCAGGCCTGAACCCTGCTGCCAGCACAATGGCAGCACGGGTAGTGAGACGCTTCCTTTCCCCAAAACCACTGAGGCATGCCAGCAGTGAGGAAATAGAAGCCTTCCCCAGCAATCCCATCTGGGGTCTGGAGATGTTTGTTTCCCACAGCAAACCAGCTATGGTCTCCTCCAGCTGTGCCATCTTCCCCTGCACTGCATCGGGTTTGTCTCTCATCCGCCCCGTGGCATCACCATCCCCATCCCCTCCGGGCTGGGGATCAGAGGCAGGGCTCTCGGGATGCACCTGCCCCCCCATGCCACTAGGACGCAGGAGAGGCGGCAGCCTCCATGGGACAGCAACCGAAACACCACCCCCCAAACCACCGAGCTTGAAAGCCGGCAGCCGGGCTGCCGCAAGAGTCAGCTGGCGGGCAGCCCCCGCTCCACCGAAGGAGAGACCCCCGGCCGGGGCAGCTGCTGGGGCAGCCGGTCCGGGACGGTCCGGGCTCGAACCAGCCGCCGGTGCCATGGCAGTCTCTGACGCCGACACGGAGGACAGAGCCTCCGACAACGCCAGAGCCGCTGGAGCGGCCAGTCCGAGCGGCGAGGGGGGGGCCGGAACTGGGGAGGGAACCGCGCTGAGAGTGGGATCAGCCGCGGGCTGCTCGGAGGGTCCCGCAGGTTCAGCGCCGTTTTCAGCCCCATCCTGAACAGGAACTGTCTCGCCTTGAGGCGGCGGGGATGCGCGGGAACACGCTGTTGCTGCGTCCCTTGGCTCTGAAAGCGGCGGCAGGCACGGCACAGGCAGCAGCGGAGCCGGGAGAAGCGGCGGAGCATCGCTGTTGCTTAGCAACAGCTCAAGCACAGGAAGTGCTGTCTCTTCTGCCTTCTCCGACGCTGAGCCGGAAGCTGGAGACGCATCCTCGTCGTTGCCTAGCAACAGCTCAGGGGGCGGGGAGGCCGGTGAAACCGCGGGCGGGACAGCCTGGAGAGGCGGAGACGGGATCTCCTGGAGTGACGGCTCTGGCAGGACCGGAGAAACCTCAGAGACCGGTGCCGCCCCCATGTCTGAAGGCGGAGTCTGAGAGGCCGGCGCTGGCTTGAGCGGCCACTCCCATCCCCCCGGAGAGAGAGAAGGGGGGGAAGGAGAAAACTCCATCTGAGCATGCTCCGGAGCAAGAGTAAGAAAAACTTCTTCGCCCAGCGAAGTTTCAGCCCCACCCGCCGCGAAGCAGGGCGGGGGGAAAAGCCCAAAGTCATCACCCACCGGGTCTTCTGCCAAGGAGGGGGGAAACGGTGCCTGGCCATAACAATTAGAAATCCATTGGAAACAAGCTGCTCTGCGTTTCAGAAGTGGGAAAAGCTGTATAAATGCTGGGTAGATAGAAGGCAGGACACGTCCCTGGCTCCAGACGAACTGGAAAATGGAGTCCATGCACTCCCAGACAAAAGCATCTAAAGCGTACAGGACATCAGTAAAGAACCCAAAAAGCTTTGCCCATCTAAAGAATTTATAGAGATCTGTTTCTGACAAAAAGCAACCATCTTCTCTAGACCAATGGTTCCAGAGGGCTATAAGTTTCTCCTCTGAAGGGGAGAATTGAATCTCTTCTGGCAAGGCATGTGTCTGCCATACAAACAGCCACAGACTACGAAGGGCTGGTTCATCAGGGATAGAAAAGCCCACAGTACCTTTTGAAAGAGTCCAGCTTGCTCTGGCCAGCTCCACAGGTCTGCTGCTCTTTTCCATCATCTTTCCTGAAGGTTTTCCAGAAGAAGGTTCTCTTTGTGGTCAGCCTTGGCTGTGAACTCTGTCCAAATCAGGATCTTCAGTTCTTCAGCTCCTGGCTTAAATCCACTTTTGTGGTCGCTTCAAAGCAACCATCACATGCTACACATACAGGATTTTTACCCAGTGCAGCAATTTTGCTCCTCTGGTCTTATCAAATTAATTTTTGCTCTGACACGAGGGGTCACCAGATGTTACTGCGCCTGAGTGGGTCGCTGCTGGTGAGAGAGAGACGGTGAATCTTGTTTCTTGATCAGAAGGCTGGATTTATTGATATATGATATATAATACATTATAACTGTACTAAATAGAATAAAGAGAGAAGTTGCAGATGCTTGCTAAGCCAAGAATAGAAAAGAAAGAATCTAAAACAAAGTTGTGCCCAGGGACTCGGTCCCCTGGCTTGCTCTTGTGATTGGCCCTCAATTATAAACATACAAACATGAGCCAATCAAGGTGTCCCTGTTACATTCCACAGCAGCTGATAACAATTGTTTACATTCTTCTTCTGGGGCCCTCAGCTTCCCAGAAAATGCAGAAATCTGAAAGAAAGGATTTCTGTGAAAAAATGTCTGCGACAAAAATATCTATTGAATTTATGGTTTTGATCTATTTCTGTGCAGTTACAGATCCACAGTATTGCTGTATTTAGAACACAGTTGTGTTTAGCTGAAAACAATATAAAAATAAACAGTAAAGTTACTTCAGAAGGAACTTTTTAACATGAAAATAATATCCCGGGAGATCTGTTGAATGAGTCAGAAGCAAGATAACACTTGGCTAAGAAATGAAATTGAAAGGCTTGCTAAGGCAAACCTGTGTGTTGGAGCTTGGTTTGAAATATTACAAAAGCAAGAATAATCAGACAAAAATATATATGTTTGACTAACCCAAGGGTCAAGTAGCTGACCAGCTGGGACATGGATAGATGATATTGTTTATCTTATGAACATAGGAAGAAATATTCCAAGTAAATTATAGAGATTGGTTTGTTTTCACACTTTAGCAATCCACAGCAGCAAGAGACATACAATAGTATGTCCTGCTTCTTTCCATCAGGAATATTTTATTTTCATGGGATAGACCACAACTTCTGTATATAAAGCTCTCTTTTTTGACCTTCAACAAATTTTAGCTCATTAGAAATAGTTACTTGGATAAACGTGAAAAGCTATGTTTTAATAAATGTGACTTAAACCTTCATTTTTTTATTTTGTTTATCTTCATATTTTTTTCTGTCTTTAAAAAGAAACAAATTATAATATTATTAAGATTATTTCATCCAATATCTTAAAAAAATAAAAGGGATAATGAAGATCCAAATTAATTTCTGTGTCTGTTGTATTTTAAAACCAATGAAGTGCAGCACCAAAGGCCAAATCCTCTGTGCATTGATGGTTGTCCACTGTGCTCAGGACTTCCTGTCATGAAGAATAGTTCATAGAGAAACTTAGCACGTTAGTCTTTGCCTAGTACGGGAGTCTCTGCATTTTACAATGAGACATGCACAAATGTTAGTGTCTGAGAATGATGAAGTTGAGTTTTGCTAACAATACCTAAGAATGTTAATTCCTTTGGTGGCTTAAGATCTCTTAGTTACTCATGTAACCAATGAACAAGATATTTTCAATAGATGCCTGTATGTGAGCAGTATATGAACAGAGATCCAAAGTCCCCAAACTCCAGCACTGAACATCTGCTGATGGTGGTTGCAACAGAATCTGGGAAACACAATCATGGAATCATAGAATCATAGGTTTGGTTGGAAGGGACATTAGAAACCGTCCAGTTCTAAATCTCTGTCATGGGCAGGGATGTTTTTTATTAGAACAAGTTGCTCATAGCCTGGTTCAATCTGGCCCTGAACACTTCCATGGAAGGGACATCTGCAACTTCTCTGGGTCTTCTACTGGTGTCTCATCACCCTTGTAGTAAAGTATTTCATCCTAATATAGAATTTAAGCTTTTCCTCTTTCAGTTTGAAGCCACTCTTCCTTGTCCTATCACTACATGCCATTGTAAAATGCCCCTCTCTGTCTCCCTTGTAGGTGCTTTAGGTGCTGGAAGGCCATTCTCAGCTCTCCCCAGAGCCTTCTCTTCTCCAGGCTGAACAGCCACAACTTTCTCAGCCTGTCTTCATAGGAGACGTGCTCCAGCCTTCTGATCTTAGTGGCTCTTCTCTGGACTCACTCTAACAGGCTCACATCCTTTACTTGTTTGGTGTTCTGATCTGGAACAATTAAGAAGCAAGCTCTTTATTTTCCATGCTAGGCATTTGGAAACTTTGTTTACTGAAGTTTAATATCTATCATAGTCTGGGAATAAATCTTCAGTAATAAGTAGACAAGAATTTTTAATGAGCTATTATGTTATTTTTCTACAAAAGCTGTAAGGTTGTTAAAACTGAAGTTGTTCATAGATTCTGTTTCCACAGTTTTGATAGGCTGCTTTCTCGGCTGAAAATCTTAGTGAGAGACATCTGTTCCATATTACTCAGAAATACAGCAGCATAATAATGTAATCAATAATGAGTGGCTTACACATAATATGTGGGAAATTATATGACTAATTTTCCTTATTCAATAGTCCATTGAATTTATTATCTCTGATTTGGAAAATTCATGCTCAGGATTATGACAGGGATTGGAGACCAGCCTTGTATGTTTCCATTTTACTGTTATAACAACCAACAGAGTGTGATGGCTGCCGCCTTTGCATTTCTTATGTGCTTTACTTTGTATTTAGTGTGATAAGAGTTTGGGTTTTTAGAGAAATTGAAAATATTTTTTGAAAAATACAATTTTTTCTAGGTATGAATTCTGAAGTACATGAGAGAGAAAAGGTAGCAAAACAGGTAATTAATTCTACCAGTCCCTCTGACAGTAATAAATTTCCAAGAAGGAGGAGGATAGCTCTGAAGATGTTGCTATGCAACTGCTTTCAAATGTATATAAATCTGTTAGTTGCTGTTGTTTATTTTTGCAGCCAATATTCTCCAAAGGCAAAAGTAAAAAATCTAGGCCTGGAATTGAGAAGTGTAGCCCACTGCTACCATTTGACATTATACATATCAATTTGACATTTGATATTATATGGGTGCTCTTTGAAGCTGAGCAAGCTCCATGTTGAAATGGTTTCTCTGGTCAGAAACTGCAGCCACACCATGGCATTGACTTCTATGACCTTTGAGCATAAAACACAGTGAATTTGAATTAATTTCACCACAGTTTCCCTTTCCCAAAAGGTATTTAGGCAGGCTTACTCAGTGTCCCCAAGCAACTCATTCAAATGCCCTTTATCACTGAAAAGAAATACTTTATATTTTGGGTTTTTTTACTCAGGGGACCTCCTCTGTCTCAGCCTGACCTGCCTATTGAGTGCAATAATACCCTTGAACTGTCTCTCACCCTGTTTCAGCCCATCTCTTTTCTTCATTTCCACAGCACAGTTGTATTGCCTGTGAATTCCCATTACTGTTCTTGGCTGAGATCCGCAGTTTCTCAGACACTGCAGGGAGAGGCATTGAAGAGTGTAATACCAGATTTAATGTCACTTAACTACTGGGAAAATTAAAGTATTGCTTTATTACTGCTTCTGCTGCCAGCCCAGGGTGCACCAGGAGACCTCCCTTCCCTCGCGGGTGGAGGAGTTTTGGCTGCTGGGACTCAGGACCAGCTGAGAGCTGGTGCTGCTGACCGTGGCACCTTTCTGCTGTGACCCTGGGACATGCTCCTGGACACCATGAGGTGGCCGTGGCCGGGGCCATCCCTCAGCCCAGTGGGGACACTTCCAGCTGAGACTCTTGCCTGTTGCGCCATAGCCATGGGCCTGGTCTGGTCTCTGCCTATCCCTGTCCCACCCCAGCTTTCTCCTTCTGCCCTGATGACCCTGTTGCTGATGGGCTCTGGCTGCTTGGCCCTGCCCCAAGGCCCCTGGGGTGGTGGCTCCCAGGCCCTGGCCTGGCCCTGGTCATCCCAAAGAGCAGGCATTGCCTGGGGGTCACAGAACAGCTGCTGGTGGTGGGGGCCAGGAGAGGTCACCACATCCAACCCTCTTGTTCTGGCAGGACATCCTGGAGCAGGCTGAGGTCACCACATCCAACCCTCTTGTTCTGGCAGGACATCCTGGAGCAGGCCGAGGTCACCACATCCAATCCTCTTCTTCTGGCAGGACATCCTGGAGCAGGCTGAGGTCACCACATCCAACCCTCTTCTTCTGGCAGGACATCCTGGAGCAGGCCGAGGTCACCACATCCAACCCTCTTCTTCTGGCAGGACATCCTGGAGCAGGCCGAGGTCACCACATCCAATCCTCTTCTTCTGGCAGGACATCCTGGAGCAGGCTGAGGTCACCACATCCAACCCTCTTCTTCTGGCAGGACATCCTCGAGCAGGCTGCCCAGGGCTCTGTACAGCTGGGGCTTGAGGGTTCTAATACCTCCAAAGGTGCAGGTGGCACAAACTCTCTTTGGCTGCCCTTGCTGTGTGGTTTACACCTGGAAGTACTCAAACACCTTATATTTCCAGCATATGTCTGGGTGCTGAAAATGAATTTAGACTTCTAACTGAGTCAAATCTGAGGATTTCATTGTAAGAAGTGTACTCTCCTCACCGCTGTCTCTTCAGAATTTCTTACATTTCAGACGTCTACTTGCTGTGACCTCTGCCTGCCTGCTATACCTCAGAGGCCAGAATATTTTGCTTGACTGGAAGCCAAGTATCTCCTTCCCCAAAGGTATAATTTTGACCCCCATCTTAACCTTTTAACCTTAACTGCTTCACTTCCATGGGGTGATGACACCAACACAGATTTTTGAAGAAAATCACCATTGTGTTTTTTTTCTATTTAAGAATTTGTTTTTATGGGCAAGAAACAGAAATTTTTAAAACACATCTGTTGGATCAGTCCTTTCAGAACATACAGTGAGAAAACAAACTATACAAACCCTAGTATGGATGGGTTAAGTTGTTTCAGAGCTACTAAGATGTTTCTGCATATTTAGAGAACATAAATAAATAATAAAATCTCTAAAATCTGTATTCTACAGATTTTTAAGTGTTCTTTACTTTTCAGACTTAAATTTTTAAATTTCACTTTAAGACTATCATGTCCCCTTCTAGATCTTTTCCCTTCCTGTAATACAATGCAGTAATAATATTTCTGTAATCATATATATACACATACCTACATATACACACATATATATAATTTTTTTCCCCTTCTTATTTCTAATTATACTATGAACTTTTCAGGACAAGATTCTTGAGCCTGTGTGAGATAGTAATAGCAAGCACAGAAGTCAGAAAGACTTGCATGGTTAAAGGAGGCAACTGTGAAAGCTGATCAAGTGAGAAGGACTTTCCTGGTCTGTCTTAGCTCTTATGCTGTTGATGTCTTGGTGGCGACAGTGAGTATCTTAAACTAGTAAATTAAATAACATTACTGGTTCCCATCATTTAGTCTTTTCCTCTTTATTTGTCCATAGAGAAGAATTAGGACTATGGGACAGTATCTTGGTATTTATTTTGGTTTATATGTTCACAGAGAAATTTTTATGGATGCAAGATTAAGTGGATTTTTTATTAAAAGAAGTAAAATCACAGAAATTCACCTGATACTTGTGTTAGAGAATTTTGATGCTATCAATAGCTTTTGAGCCTGCTCCTAGTTCCTGCCCTGAGGGACCCTGATAGAATTGTTTTCTGCAACAATGGACTTTAGTTTTTTTTTCCTCTGTTCCTCATTAGAAAGATTATTGATTACAGATTACATGACAGGGCATTAGTGATCTTTTAGATTACTTTTAGATAGAAATAATTTAGATTTTAGATTACTGAAGCACTTTGTAAAGCAGACATTTTTCCATAGGAAAACAGTGAATAGAGTGGTAAGGCACAATTTTTACTTTAGTTTTGATAACTAGAAAATACATTGCACAGGTAAAAGCATTCTGAGTGATCCTAGTAGTAATCTCTCTGGACAAGAGTATTCACAGATGTTGATTGTTGCTCTAGAAGAACTCAATTTTGTTAGGAAACCCATTGAGTAGACTAATTGTGGAGTAAACTGTCAAACTGAAAGACTGCCTCATGGCTAGGAAAATCTGCAAAGTTGTTTTATCAGTTAACTAGTTAAAGATGTTAAATGATTTTAGACAATAAGCAATTAGAGAAGCTGTGAAGTATATGGTACTTGTACTAAAATTCACATTGTCACTTTTGGCCTCTTTGTTAGTTGAACAAAACAAAACAAGAACAATCCCACAAAAATACCCAAGTCTCCTCTCCACATGAAAACTCCACCCAAAAAATCCAACCCCAAATCTCTTAGTGAGAATAGCAGAAAATACATATCCTAATACTACTGTACCTTTTCCCCTCCAGTAAAGTTCTGGTTGCTCCACATAAAAACTTAAAACTTTTTTCTTACCTTTATTTTCATTTTTCATAATATTGATCTCACGTGTCACTATAACAAGTGATAAACAAGTTAAAATGAACCTTTTTCAGGTGTTTCAAAAAGAAACTCTTAGAAGAGAAGAAGCTATAGAGCCTGAACAAGAGCCCAAAGCACCAAACATAGCTCTCTGATCTTTAGGGCTCTGCAAAAATTTAAGTTACAGAGCATCTGCTTCTTGTCTCTTTCTTACCTCTCAATCCTCACCCAAAAGCAGCCCAAACCTTTAAGTGTATAGCTTAAGGCTGAGATTATTCTTATCATGTGTGCTGCAGTCACAGGAAAGGAACAGACTTTATCACTAAGGAGAACTTGGAGATACCACTTATGTTTTTGACATCTTCCAGTAAAGTCAATGAGAAAATTTTCCTCTATCTACAGAAGAGGATCTATCCACTTTGAATATTCTCAGAGGTTTTCAAGATGTGAACAGGCAGGTGAACAAGGTTTTTTGCATTATTATGTCCTGTCCGTTCTTCCTGTGGAAGCAATTTGTACAATAAAGAATATCTTCATGTGTTACAAAAGTTTCACCTGTTTCTTACCATCGGCAAAACATGAAAATAGTTATTTGCCACTTTAGCAACCTCAGGTAATATCAAATAAGAAGTTTGCTTCAAATTACCAGATAATGGCTCGTCCTGGGAGAAATCCAAGGTGTAGTCTTTGAGTCTTTTCATTCTTTCTTGAAAAGATGCTATAAGAACTTAATTTTATCACTAACGTCAAGATATTCAGAGTATAACAGATTATAGATAATTATTAAATTTTCAAATTATGGTTAATATTCCTATTTTTTTTTCTGTGCAGCTGTGCTGGTTGGTTATTCTATTTTTGCTATTAGGGAGGTTATACTTAAGAAAATAATTGGCTTATATGATAGCAAGTTACTGTTTCCTGAGCCACAAGGTTTCTTACTATCCTGTGTTTCTCTGATTCTTATTCTCTGGTCTAAGAAGACATTTCTCATCTGACTAGAGGATTGGAGTCTGTTCCTCAACCAAGGTCTGCAGGAAGCTCTGTATCTTAGGCAAGTTATCCCTGAGATATTGCTTAAGTCTGTATAAAGTCCCATAGCACTAAAGCTGTGAATGTCCTCTGCTCCCTCAAAGGATACTAGGACTTGTGAAACATGGATTTAAATGTAACACCTTTGGAATATTGCACTATGCAGAACATAACAGCATCAGTTTTTCCTGTGAGTGAAACTGCTGATAAAGTCTCAGAGAAGAGGTAAATTTCTTCCTTCCTCCAGCCTCCATAAGCTCCTGCCTTTGATGTCTTTTCTGAACTGCATACATTGACTTCAATTGCAAATCCAGCTCATTATGTGCTTTGAGCTATTCACTTCAACAGAGCCTTTTGATTAACCAGAATCTAAGAGTGTGACTCTCCCTGGTGTTCCCTAATTCATGGTAAGCATTAAGAACAAGTTGCTGCTGTAAATGACAGTGGATCAGACAAAGCTTTTATATACATCAGTTACCTACTACTGCAGGCCTTGTTTGAAATTCCTAGTGCTTCACAACATTCTACCATGCAGCCTTGTGTCACACTGTAAAGGGAGTATCAGGATGACTACACAGATGTTCCTGCAACCCCTACAAAACCCAGGCCTTTACCACAGAGACCATCATCCTCCTTAATGGATTCTATGCATAACAAATACAGACTTGATGATGAATATCTAAAATCACTCAGGGTGATAAGGCTATTTTTCATCCTCTGCATGTTGTAAAGGGAGAAAATTGAGAGACATGCGCCTTTAAACTACAGAGGGAAAACTGCTAATTTCCTGTGTGTGCAGAATATTTTCATGGTTTGTTTGCTTTTATAAATATTTGTTAGCACCTGAACATATTTGAAGGATTGGACATGGACAGTCATTCCAAATAGATAAGCCTATTTACAATAGAGATGATGAATGTTGTTCTATTTTTCTATAATATTGTGTTATACTTATACCTTGGAAGAATTTGGTCATCTTAACATTATCATAATGTATGAGAAAAGCTGAAAATTTTGAAAATTCTATTCTGTTGCAAATGTTGAAATTTTAATTTTGATAGTAAGTAATTGATGAAATAGTTATATTAGTAATTGGATTAGAAATTGAAATATTTATATTGTAAAAGAACAGTATTACTTCAATTTATTTAATTTGAGGAATGTGATGTAAATAATAGACTATGTCAAAATACTGGACAATATTATGGTGTGACAAAAAGTGTCATATTTTATTTCATTATATTAATTTGACTTGACATAATGCACAGATGATGTGGTTTAACCATTACAGTACATTAAATTAGTATAAACATTTGCACATCAGACTTTGTTGAACTAAGTGTGTTTCATAAGGTCAACACAAAATATGTTAACACTAGCAGAACGCGCTACTTCTGTTATTTCATGTACATTTAAAAATTACTCAGGTAAAAACCTTCAATTCCATCAAATCATCATTTTCTAAAATGATGCAGCAAAACCTTCTCTAGCAACAGTAAAATACATGTGAGGACTGTTAGGTTAATGAGTCTCATCTCCTTTTTCTTTATCCAGGCAATACACCTTTACAGCAGCTGAGGGTCTGCCCTAACGTTCCTGTTCATCCTCTTGTCACTCAGTGCCTTTCCTTTCACCATGGTGTAGGGAAAGCTAGGTCGAACATCTCAGCTTTACATTTTGCTTTTGGTCGCTCTGATCTCTGTCACGGTGAATTTCTTAGGCACAAGCCAGCTGCTGACAAAAGTGTCGGACACTCTCACGGGTCTTTCTTTGATGCCTGACATTTCCAGCTCCCCAGAGGAATGCAGTTGTCATGAGAGGTCATGGTCAGGGGGACTGGGAGCATCTATTAGGGTGCCAGGGCCAGTCATATGCTGGCCTTTAAAGAGGAGGACTGAGACATGGAGCCTCAATTGCATTGTGCTGGGGGCCAGCACTGAGAGCAAGGATGCAAGGATGCACTTTTGATGGTCGGGTCTGCCAAGCACTTACAGCTTGTTGCATTCTGCAAAACATGAATATCTGGAAAGAGAAGGTGAAGGAAAAATAAAGACCTGAAACACCTGATTGTATTCCAGTGATCTAGCTGTATGCTGCCAGGGTGCCCTTGAGGGATGAAGCCCTGGGGAGGGGAGCAGGGAGCCCAGGGGTGGCTCACATGGGCTGTTCAGTCAGGGGCTTCCCCATGCAGGGCCCGTCCCACCCAGCCAGGAGCAGGGAACACACGGGACACCGGGACAACCCCAGCCCCGGGAATGAGGCATGGCCTGGGGTTGGAGTGGAACATGGGCCCATGGGCTGTGGGGACTGGCCCTGCTGCAGCATTTCTGGGCAGGGAGAGACTCCAGGGGGCTGGAATGTGGTTCTGGAGCATGGGGCAGGATGGGGAGAACCATGAGCCGAGCTGGACAGGGATCATCAGGTGGCCTCCAGATGCTAAGAGTACAGTACTGTGATCTGTTACTGTCTTGTAAATCTTTATCAGATGACTATGGGAGGAGAAAATTGTGACTGTGGTCACAGAGGTTTTCAGGTGAAAGGAGAGACGAGAATGTTGACTCCATGTTCAGAAGGCGTGATTTATTATTTTATGATATATATATATATTACATTATAGCTATATTAAAAAGAATTAGAAGGAAAAGGTTTCCTGAGAAGCTAGCTAAGCTAAGAATAGGAAAGAAAAGAATGATAACAAAGCCAGCTCTTTCGGACTCTGTCCGAGATAGCTCGGTCCTTGATTGGCCATTAATTATAAACATTCAAGATGGCCCAATCAAAAATCCACCTGCTGCATTCCACAGCAGCAGATAACCATTGTTTACATTCTTTTTCTGGGGCCTCAGCTTCCCAGAAGGGAAAATCCTAAAGAAAGGATTTTTAGTGAAAAAGATGTCTGTGACAGAAAATGAAGCTTTAAATCAATGATAAAACCTTTTCTTTTTCCTGCAAACTGACCTGAGTGAATCTGACAAACATTGGTGACAATGAAAAGAAGGCTTTCTTTAATACCGTCTAGATGTCCTTAAGAGAGATACCCAAATATTCTAAACAAAGTCCAAGTTTGGTCTTGAACCAAAGACCTCCATGCATTCTCCTCAGAATTTTAATTGAAACACAAATTAAGACAATGCAGGAGACAGCTACAAGCTGCCCATGAGGCCCTGAGAATCAGCTGTGGTTCAAAGATCATCCTCTGGAGCTCACTGCTTCCAAAATGTAGGTGGTAGTTTGGCAAAATAAGGGTTCTTAGGATGTACAGTAGATGTCAAAAAGACATACAGAACTGGAATTTTGTGTTCTTTTCTTTCTAGTAGTTTTATTAAAATACAAGAGACTGTATCCAAGAGCATTTCATACAATCTCTCAATGTGATACAAAACACAAATAACATTTCCAAGAAACCAGCCTAAACTGGTTTCTGACTCCAGTTGATGGTAACTATAGGCAAACTCCTGTTTAGTGAAAGTTGGCATTTCTGTACTTATTTCATGCAAGGGTAATTGGGCTTCATGCAGAGTAAGACCAGGGCAGCTGGCAGGGTTGCCTTTCACAATGCCACTGCCCAGGAGACAGACACTCAGTTGTTTGATGCAGAATAGCTGTTGTCTCTGTGGAAACAAATACACGTTATATTCTTGTACAAGTAGGAGTTCTGGTAACTCATTTAAAGTTGTCCCTGTGCTTTAAAAAGGAAATATTGATCTATTTTAAACTTTCAAAATTAAGTTGACTTTAATAGCAGTGATTTTAGTGTCACATGGAAAAAAATTACTTTGAACAAGGTTTGAATACCTCTTTGTTGTCAATAATTTATGATTCATAACTGAAATATACTTCTATATTTAATGCTCAGAATAAATATGGGATCTCTAATAAGAAAAAAGAACAAATTTGAGGAGTGAATGGTACACACTGTTAATGTGATACAAAGAGCTTAGACCCTTGGGAACTATTTTTCAAGCCTAAAAATACCAACAAGGCGGTGTGATCTAAGAGTTGTAAAAGCAAAATAAATCTAAGATCTTGGAACTGACTTTCTAGTCTCCAAGAATATAAATTGCTGCAGCTTCTTGTGTTGACATTTATTTACCATTTTTCAGTATGAGAAAGAGCTTCAAGATTAGAACAGAGAAAATTAAATTATGTTCCTGTTCCTTTGGCTGCTGGGAGGATTGTGTTTTAGAGATAGCTTTAAAGGTACATGGTCACTCTTAAAAGCCAGTACCTCACTTAATGTAGTTTATTCATAAATAAACTGTCCTGGAATCACTCAGACAGAACTAAAGAAATAGACCAATTTTGTTGCCTAGTAAATAATTGCTTATTCCTGAGGAACATTTAGAAATAGAAATAGTATGTAGATGATGTTGTCACTTTAGGGGCTGATAAGAACTTCATATTAAATTCCAAAGTCCAACTGAGGATGCAGCTAAGACATGCAGCAGTTCCATATCCAAAGCAGCACTGTTTTAAATTAGGTGAGATTTTCCACAAATAGCACTATAATGAAACAAAGGTAATTTACTGTGTTCTGGCTAGACTGAATTTCCTGTCTACAAAGATTCATTGTAGATCTTTGCGATGATAAAAGCCTTAAATATCTTTTATTAATACTGCTTTAGGTAGAATTTCTATATAATATTTAGGCATGTAAATATCTGAGCAAAGATAAGGGGGATAAGATGGTAATAAAATACATAAGGTTTTTAAAAGGAGGGCTGCTGCAGAGCTTCAAATTTATATTAAGCATTTAGGTAATAAAACATTTATACCCAGGTTTCAGGCCTGTAAGAAATGACAGTTTTCATAGCTTGTTTCACTGACAATGATTGATCCAAAATACACTGTTTACTTTATCCTGATACAAAATATATTTTGTTTCCTACAAGTCTTACTGAATGTATTAATAGAATTTTTTTTTCTTTTCTGTCAAGTTTTTATAGTCTAAATTTCCCTGAGAGAAGACAGAGAGGAATATGTTAAAATTACCAAATTAAGCATGGAGGTGGAAAATATTAATTAAGTGTTAGAGAACTGACATATCATAAAATTAGTATGAAAAATGAGTAATACAAAAGGAAGTGCTGTGCAGCATGAAGTAATTTGAATGCTTTGAACAGAGATCAGTGCCAGAAAGCTCTAATTCCTAATAATAATGTAAGGAAGATTTAGAAAAAAATGGCATCTGCAACTGGACAGACACTTATTCTGTCTGTTATGCTATTACATGTTGAAAACTGTGGTAATTCTGGTTTTGAAGTCTGGTTTGCCACTGAGAAATGTGGTGTTTTAATTTAATAGCTGATTTTTCTGGGAAGGGCCACCCAGCAACTGCAACTCCTTGCTCTTCACTGCCCCAAAGGAAAGGGCCTTTCCATGCCAAAATGCAGGGACAGGCATGGTTGCTGAGTCTCATATGAGTCATGGTAAGAAAAGAGCTTTTTCAAGGCCTCTCCCAGGCATCCTCTGGGACTGTGATTGCAGTCACACAGAGACCCACTGAAATCACAGGTGTTTTTCTACAAGTCCAAATCTGTTTCTACTTAAAACAGTTTCCAAACCCATGTTTTATGTGAGAAGCACAGCTTACACATCTCTCTAGCACATCTTAGGGTATGAGCTTTGTAACAAACTATGAAAGAGCACAATCACACTTTTAGTGTCTGTGTGCCAGAAAATACCTTTATATTATTCTTTGCATTGCTGCCATATGTGATGCTTATTTAATAGGAGATATAAAGCATAATCAAAGATAAGCATAGGATGTCTTGTGCAGATTTCTCATTTTGTTGATTGCTGAGGAGGGTTCTTGGCTAAGGCAGCTCCTGTAGTCACTCTGGAAGAGCAATTACCTTGAGCTGCAGTCATTCAAATGGGGCTGTAGTGCTAGTTTACATAAACAGTTTAGGAGCAACAAGAAAAATTGCTGTGTCTGGAGCAGACTAAATGACCCTTCAGTCCAGAATCATGTCTTTGATAGGAGCCATCTCTAGAAAAAGATTATAAGGAAAGGCTTCATATAGAGAGTGGTGCTTCCCTTGATAAATGTCCTTGCTTTGGAGAAACTGTAGAGCAAGTATTTCCTGAGGTGAAAGCTGTTGCTGCATCTTTTGAATAACAGTCCTCAGCACACTTTTCATCCATGATTTGTGTTACGGTCTTTGCAAGCATTTATACTTTTGACATGAACAGCACCTCATGACAATGTGTTCCACAGGTTTATGACCTATGTGGAGAGGTTTTGTTCCTTTGTTAATTTCATACCTTCAACTTATTTAACAGGAGGGTATAAAGCATAACCACAGATCAATATTGCAGAGACACAGGGCCATAATGGAACCTCCTAAATACAACTGAGTAAAAATAAGGTAGAAACTTAGAATATGATTAAGTGATTCATGCCATTATAAATAATCTGTTCTCTCCTAAATTATTATCCCTAAGGAAAACAAGATCCAAAAATAAATTGAAGCATGTTAAACACAAATGTACACCAGGTCAAATATCTTTCTTGAGTGACCCCATTGACCTCCCACTTAAGCTAACAGAAAGATCTCTTAACAGGCAGCCCAAGAACTCTAAAATTCCTGTCATTACTGATACTGTCCAGCCTTATTTGTAATTGTGGTAATAGAAAAAGTTAAGTGAGTTCTCTGCAGCTCTATGGATAATTGAGCTCTTTTCATTAGCCTATGCTGATAAATCATGGTAGGTTTGTGGCAGAGTACGTAAGTGTTCCCTGTCGTGTACTTGAGTGTGAACTCTGAGACTGTCTGAACACGTGCACCAGGACTCTGGGCTGTTAAACCTTGAGACTTTTTTTCTTGTAAGAAGTAAAGAGGATGCAGAAACAGCTATTTCTGGTGATAAATCATGGTAGCTTGGACATTCTCTGAAAACTGGAGGTTTACTGATTCAAGAGGGTTTGGTTTCTTTTATTTGTAACTTGCTTAGAGAAAGGTATATTTTCAAAAGCCTGTGTTAAGCTTTTAGAACACGGTGAGTGTCTTTGTGTATGAGTAAAAAAGACATCTCCTTTCTACTATTGAAGAAATAAGTAAGCTCCCTCTCCAGTCTGCTGCTTAGAATCTTGTTTCCTTTAGAGATTTCTTTCACAAAAATTGTTTGCTTGAGCTGTGAGCCAGAGTTAATAGTTACTGTGTATTGATATTTTGAGCACCTGGTTTTTCAAAGCTATAAAAGGAACTGCATTACAATCAAGCTGCTGCATTTTCCAGGGCTTGACAGAATGACATTTCTCACACCTTAGCCCTAAGCTTTTATACCTGAATGTTCTAACTTTCTGATGTTGACAAAAGCAAGTAACAAAGCAAATCTTGCTACAGAAGCACTAAGTTACACATTCCTTGGTGTCTGCTCACCCAGGATCCTCACACACAACTCAATGGTCTTTGGCTGTGTATTTCCCAGTAGCTGGGGCAGCACAGTGGAGGATCTTTCCTGTCAGCATTAGTATAGAATAGAATAGAATAGATAGTTAAGTTTGCATATTTATCACAACTGTGGTAATTTTCAAAGTGTAGCATTATTTATTAAAATACATGTTTACATCACCAAATTTTCTTTCATTTCATTAATTACCCCAGGCACTTCAGGAAAAATGGGGTAGAAGTGCAAGTTTTTGAATTTCAGTGAGTTTCATATAAAGGCAAGTTATGGTCACCTCTCTAAAAGGAGAAGAAAAGGAGGGAGAAAAGCTTTAAGGGAGTTTACAAATAAAAGCTCTTCTTTCCTTTTCTCTCCATGCTGGATCTTTGTTTAATCCCTAAACATCTTGCTTGTACCATAATGGTTATTATACATTTAAGTGTAAATTGCAACTTATGTAAACTTAAAATTAAGGGGTTCTCCTGTTTAAAGACAATGTGATTTTCCTGTCATGTGCTAAGTGCATATAACATACTGTCTGTGACATCTGAATATAGAGAGAAATTAGAAGAAAGGTTTCCTTTCTCTTCCTTCTAACAATTAATCTAAACCTTAGTGGTTTTTATACAGTTTTTATCAGTGTTGTTGCTATCACTTTTTGTTTTTCCTTATCTCATTTCAGTTTCTTCTAGTAAATTGTTATCTCAACCCATAACCTCTGCCTTTTTTTCCCTTTCTCACCAGATGGGGTGGAGGGGAAGGGAAGCACCTACTTGAGGCATAATTTCCAGCTGGTTTTAAACCACAAAAATTTTAAACTGAAATGTTTTCTATTTATTCTTTTAAATAAAATTCTGTAGGAAAATATTGATGCTGATGTTAACTAAAAAGGAAAAAAAGAATATGACTACCAAAAGTCTTAGCCCCTTGTTTGAACAGGGTAATAAGAAGGTCTATTTTAATTATCCCCTGATACTATTAGTTATCAATTGTAAAATACATTTCATCTGCAAAGCATGCTATATTATGAGAGCTGGTGTTTGGAAGCTTGTACTAATTAAATTCTGATTCCTAATAATGAAACTTTTAATAATGAGGATAACTAACTATTGGTAGAAATTAGAAATGTAGTATATTCTCAGCCTTTAAATCAACACTGGATAGCATTTAAAGAGATATATTATGTCTTACATAGAAATTATAAGATTGGTATAGAAATTGGTGCATAATTTGTCTGCTGTAAAATAAATAAGAATAGATTACAATATTTTCCTTTTGTTTTAACACACATAATCTGAAAATAATGTTTTTGTTTAATCTCAATTTTTAATTACAGTACTCAGCATGAGTTGCTGAGATCAGAAAGGCCAAACCAGATTAGGATTTAATAAAATGCAAGTTAGAGCACTGCTTTCAGATTTTAGGATTCTACTGTATCATTGTTAAGGTCAATGACTGAAAATATTTTGATATGGTAAGGATCTTATTAATTGAAAGTTAATGACTAAAATCCTTGCCTATTAATTTGCAGCTATGTATTTAAATTTGTTTTAAATTTTTCATGTTTCCATCCCCACAACATATATATAGGAAAGACAGTAATTTTTGGTTCTAGTGAGTATGACTGCTTTAAGGATTTAATAAAATCAATTCAACAGATGTCCCAAACTTAGGATCTCTTTTTGTGATCTATCAGCCAAAGGAAAATGAGAACCAACAGGATAGTGACATAAGAATCTTGAATCCACAATGTGACGTCAAATACATGACACAGAGATGCTGAATAGCTCTTTGCAAGGAATATTTTCTATTTTTGGAGAGAACAAGAGAATTCCTGACCCTTTCCAGACTTAACTCTGGATATCTTTGGTGACTGTGTAACAAGTATCACTGTGAATCTTTTAAGAAGCATTTCCAAATCATTGCATTCATCTGTTATCAAGTCATAAGAGCAGATGGGATATATGAACATAATAGGCCAGGTTTGATTATGATGAAGACTATACATGTGTGAAACTTATTTAAAGTGAATAAGTCCTAGAGGTGTCCACCTTTTGGTCCCTTTTCAGGTTACTTAACCTGGGTGCAGCTTTCCCAATGTCCAGCTCTGGGTAGCCATGGAAAACCTGACTTTCAGACTCCTCTTCATGGCAATGTAGATGCAGCTAGTGTGTCTGAAAGGAATGGGTGCAATAGAGAGATGAGCACAGCCTAACAGAAGCAGGACTGTTGAACAGTAAAGCAAACAGAGCATGATCATTGAAAAGTTCCTGAGTGAATTGGAGAAATTTCTTCAGTTTGAGTAAGTCCGGAAACGAAACTCGTCTTTGGATTTTACCAGACATAATTATGTTCTGCACACCATTTTCATGACTTTGCACAGGAACAGTGTAATTCCACCCTGCTTCATTGTGGACAAAGAACAGTCCATTTACATTTATAAATTCTCCTTTTTGCTTGAAAAATATCTGTGGCTATTTCACACTTTTTGTTCCAGTTTAAAATATGAGTACAAACTTATTTAGACCCAAGAAATATGAATTAAATTTAAGTGAGTTTTCTATTTTCATGAATTAGACTTGGTCACTTAATTTACTAGAAAGTTAATATGGATGATTAGTCCCTTATCTGTTCATTTGCTAATCAGCTCCTGCCCCTGTTGATCTACAAACATCAATACATGAATACAGATTTTTATAAAAAGTGGGACAAAGATGCACTGCAGAGTGAGTTTATGGTCATGACACTTTTGATCTTGACTATTTCTTATGAGGGATTTGTATTTTCCAGCTTTTGTTAAGAAACACAAATCAATGTAATACTACATTGATCAAAGATCTATTGTCATTAAAATGGTACTAATAACTAAATTAATTCTGCTGCTTTTTAAATTAGATCATTCAAGAATGTAAGGATGCAAATTTTTCAAATCTTTAGCTTAAATGTACTTAAAATTGATAATGAATTCTTCTTTATTTTTCTTCGCACTTCAGGATTCTTCTTATTGCCAGCTAAACATGTAGTCCATACTAATAACAGAAATTTGTCGACTTGTTAGTTAAAATTCTCCTGCTACTGTATCTTTCTCTAGGGAGGACACTATTCAACAAAATCTGAAGCTCCCTCATGTTAAGGAGATAATTCTACCCAATCTATCCACTTCAGTTCCCTCCCTCAATAAAAATGACAATATCCTAATGCATAACACTTGAGAATAGAAATTGAAATAATCACTTATAAATTTATCCACAGCTGACAGCTTTATTAATCTCTGTAGCTGTTGTCATTTGATAAAGAACAACATATGATAAAAATTCTGCAAAATGCCTAATTAGGCATTCTGCAGCAGAAGAACTGCTATTATAACAACCAGTAATCATGTAGAAGACCAAAACAATAACATTTGTCTTGGAAGAGAAAAACTCTTTGAGAATCTTCCTCATTTATGACGATCTAGCTACAATCAAGGAAAGAATAATGGTTCTTAGTCAATGGCAATATTCTGGCATGTAGCTATTACTGCTAACAGATGAAGAAAAATTCTTGTGTTTGACAGGAAATCCCTCTTGCAAAAATACCCGGGAGCACATTTGTTACAGCATACACAGAAATATATCCTAGAACCTGAAAGGAGTCTTCATCAGGAGAGCAGCACTTAGAGGAAGGAGATCAAGAAGACTTTCTTCTTTCCCCTGTCTTTTGAAGGAGAAACCTAACTAATTTCAGAGATATCCAGGGGAAAGCCTTTAACGCAATTCCTTTCAAACATTAATAATGGCTGAGTCAGTAATGTGTTTTGTCTAATGGGGATGGCTTTTATGAGGTCATTGTTTGGCATCTTAGTATGACCTAGTTGCCAAATATTAGTAGAAAATAGGGCTTTGGTGCTTTGAGAAACTGTGACTAAAAATGTTTATTTTCTTCAGTTGACAGTAAATGGAGCCCAGGCTAAGTAGTTAACACTGCAAACACCTGATGTTATGTGTGATACCTCAGAATGTGTTATGCCTCTGTGTTTGTTGGTGGTGTACATATATTATCTCATTGTCAGGGAGTCACAGATACTGTAGTCCTTCAATTAATAATTAAATTCTGTGGAAATGAAATCACTACAAAGTTTTGAAACTTTCATAAATCTGCTTTTTTTATGTTGGCTCTTTTATCTTGCCTTTGTTTGTGTAAATGGCATCTACTTTTCTTATTAACCTACCATTATCTCAAACAGTGAGCTTTTAAATCTTATTTTTTCCTGTCCTCTTGAGGCGTGGGAATGAGAGACAGAGAGGTTGAGATTTCTTGCAGACAGGAAAAGTCGACCCATCGCTAAATCAAAAGCTGGATGACAGGAGAGCAGTGGATATTTTCTGTCTGGGCTTCAGTCAGGACTTTGAGACCACCTTCCATAAGATCTCCGTAGAGAAGCTGTTCATATGTGGGCTGCAGGAGCAGACAGGGAGGTAGATTGAAAACTCGCTTGGCAGACAGAAAATTATATTAATACCTCATACAAGTATTGAACAAGAGACCATTAGTATTATTTCTGCAATAATAAATTGAGTATTTATTTTATAAAAGTATTTTAACTTTTCCAACTTAGGCTTCTAAATACATGTGCAGACATGAGTAATACCTTAGAATTAGAAATGAATACAAGAAAAACAGGTTATTTATCTGCTTATAATGGATTTTAGTAAGAGATGTGGATACAAAAATAATATTCATAATAATATTAATAGCAAAATTCAGGAAAATGTATCTGACACAGGTACTGGGTTCCTCATGACTAACTCAATTCATACATACTTAATGGAAAAGCAGAGAACATAATAAACTGTATTACAAATACATAAGATGATAACTTTCCTTAGGGAGAGGCATCTGAAACTACATTTTTTGGAGAATTTGGAAGTGTCCAAGGCTTTCAAAACATGCTTTTTAGCACATTCAGAAGTATTTTATACCTTTTGAATTTCTCTGGACATAATTTTGTGGATCTATTTTTACTAACTTTTCTAGATTTCTTTGGAACTGGAAAAATCCCATGATATTCTGTCATAATAGTCAAGCTTCAATTTGCTGTTTCTTAAAATACGAAATATACTTTGAAGATCTTCTGTGAGCTATTGACTTTTAAGTTCTTCTGTTACCTGTTGACACTTCATTTAGGAAATATGCCAGAGAAGCAACTGCTACCATAACTCTACAGACCTTGTATTTTCGTTCAACCATATATTTCCATTCAGCTACATAGCTGTGCAAAATCCTTAGCAATTTGAGAAATCCCTTTGTCTTCTCTATTCCTGCTAGATTTTTGAGTCCAGAATAATGAAATGTTATGAGTAGAAAGATTGGGGAGGATTTTTGTTGGTTTTTGGGTGTTATTTGTGTGTGTGAGAACAGCCTATGGCAAAATTAAATACAATACAAAAAAAGATCGAAGCATAAACAAAATCTCAAAACAGTTTTTTTATAATTTTGTACAGTAAAATCAGTACAAATGGCATTAGTAAAGCCTGCAAATGTGATCTTTAGTAACAATTACATTACAGTGCAAAACATAAGTATAATTTAGAAGCAAATGAGAGACCAAGTTGTCATATAACATTATCTTTTATTTTTCATGATTTTTTCTTCCTTCTTATAATTCCACCTTTCCAAAGTTCTCTTTTTAAACATTTTATCTGAGAAAGTGTGTATCCAAAGTAGTTCTTATCCAATATAACAGAAAAAATGAGAAGTGTGAAGTAAACTAAATATTCCTTTAGATAGAGTTTGTTATTTTTATGCAATGAAAATGTATTCAGATGTGAATTTCCAAAGGCTACTATTATTGCAGTACATTGGTAATGTTTTGGAGCGAAAAGGGGTGTTCCTTTTTTTTTATTTGATTGTTTCTAAATCTGTTTCCACACTTGTTTGTGCA
The DNA here is from genome assembly GCF_028551555.1 of Melozone crissalis. Classification (NCBI taxonomy): domain Eukaryota; kingdom Metazoa; phylum Chordata; class Aves; order Passeriformes; family Passerellidae; genus Melozone; species Melozone crissalis. The sequence continues at coordinate 10,457,285 of NW_026535782.1, read as the reverse complement.
TTTTTCTCTGATATAACTGTGCACCTCTATTTCAAGCTTAGTTTAGTTAAAATCTGAAATGCATTGGATGATTGATTGGCTTGCTGGACTTAACTCTACCCTGAAAATTGGCATGACCTGACCTTGTAATGTTCTATCTCTCTGCCCTGTCATAGCGATTTGAATGAGACCCATATTTTAATAGCCATTTATAGTGCTCCCAAATGCCAAAGCTTGTCAGCTTGGCTATGGCCTTTACAATTATGAGTGGAATTGCTTCCTTGTGCTCAGGAATGGCTTTTATGCTATGCTGTAACCTGATATAGATTTTGCTGTATTTCCTTGCTTTTTAGAGCAAGAGTGAGAAAACACATATCACATCATCAATTATAACTTTATTCTTCTTCTATCCTTACCTCCTCCCACTTACACTTTATGGCTTGATTGTTAGGCTGTTGGTGTCTGGGCTTGTAGCAAAGTTAGGCGTTCCAGATTCTGCTTCTCCCTTTCTTGAGCACTAATATGGAGATTCTGTTTCTTCAGTGTCTTTCAGCACTAATATGGAGATTCTGTTTCTTCAGTGTTTTTCAGAAAGGTTTTATACCAGAATGAATAGCAAGCTGGGAAGGAAGCCCACCCATTTCCTTTGCTTTTGGAGGTACTGAGAGAAGACACTGAACGTAAATTTTAATTCTGGTTCCTTCCTATCAAGAAATTCTACCAAGAACTTCAGTTATAAGAAGGCTGAAAAGAATAATACTGCCACTAAGAAGTACTTGTACTACTAATATATCCTCTTTCCAGTGTCTTTTTTCCAGATGTATCCATTTTGCTGGCCTCAGTGAGAAGAGGCTGAGGCTGCCCCCTTGCTGGACACATCCAATTCCACCTGGCTTCAATGAGCCCAATGCAGGGCACAGCTGACCTTATCAGCAATGATAGTGGTGCCTCTGGGAAAATGTATTTAAGCAGAGGCAGAAAACACCACATGGGCAGAGGGAACAACAACAGAGGGGGCACAAAAGTCAAAGGAGGCGTCAGTACTCCATGGGAGGTTAGGTTTCCTTGTGGCCTGTGGGTGACCTGCACCACAGCACGTTTATCCTTACACTTAGTCCAGCTTTCTTTTCAATGAGAAAATACCAGCGTGAGCCAACCTGGAGTATTCTACTACATACATGTGTTTAATGAACATGATTGAAAAGCATGAGAAAGAACAGGAATTTTGTGGGATCTGAAAGTAAAAAATTATAAAAAGTGAGTAGTGAAAAGCCTGAAAATTCCCAGTGTTCAAAGCAACAAAAATAATGGAGTGAAATGCTAGCTCTGGTTGTCATGCAATCATTATCAGCTCTCTGTGGGTGTTGTGTGAAGCTCCAGGAAGCTGGATCCCATTCTGAAAATTCCAGACATGCTGAGGCAGTGTGCATGCAACAGGTCCAGTTTGTACTGGGTGAATTAGTTAATCAGCAGGAGATGCCTTGCACACAGAGTCAACTGGGAAGAAACTCAACTATCAGGTTTTCTGAAGAAAACTTTCTTTGAAATTCTCCCACTATTGTGTTAGAATTATTGTGTCTTTGTGTTACTGACCTTCTAGGAGTCCACATAATGTGTCCTCTGACTTGTGTTTGAGCTTAATCTTGAAAATAAGGCTGATTACTTGTATTTGTATCAGTTCTGAGCTAGGATGAGTATAGCTTCTGCTGAAATGATGCATATCTTTCAGCATTTGCTATTTCCCCATTCTGCCATGGTATTTACTGCACTGTTTATTTCTCTCCAGGTCACATTAGAATGAAATGTGCTGTCGTCAGAAGCCATGAAGTGCATCATAAAATGCCACATGTTGGCCCTACCAGTAATAGATGCAACTCCAGGACTTCAGCAAGGTGTCCTTGCTCAGACCAAAGTTGGTGCCTTGAAATATTAAGAAGAATTGTTTCATAAAAAATTATATCAAAAAGGAAGACAGTGACTCATAAATAATTCCAAATTAAAATAAAAGGGTTCCAGTAAGCCTCTCTGTAATACCTCTGGACCCAATTTCTTGAAAAATTCAAGAAATATAGCTATAGGTAACCAAACAGATACTAGATTTTGGTTTCTACAGTAAAACTATTTTCAGATCAGGGATATATATGAAAGCAAATATGTGAAAGTAAAGACTTCAAACCAAAACAGACAGAAGGTGTGATCTATTGAAAGTATAAGGCTATTACTTAATTTCAGGCTAAGATTACAGTTGTGGATGTATGAATTACAATAAGCTACTGGTAGTAAAAAAAATTTAAATAATGTAATTTAATTAAAATAGTTGCTTATCTCATGTAATTATATTAGCTAAAAACCTGGAAGTTGTTTTTTAAGAACTTATCATTGCTTCCAAAATATTTAAGAAAAAAACAGAAGCTGCAAATTTTTTACTGCAGGATCCTGTGGGTGATGATGACAGAAGCCCTCTTTTCAAGGGTTGTGACTTTCATGAGTGCCAAACCAAATTTATTTCAGTTAACATAAATTAAAGTAGATAATAAACCATGTGTAGAAGTGGATCTTGATGATAGACTGTGATTGCTGACTTACAAACCAATGCTCCAAAGTTTATTGTAGCTGTAATTCTGCAGGAAGAATGGCCAACTAACTGTTTAGGCTATTAACCTGCATGTGTGAAGTGCAAACGCTTCAGCAGAAGTCCTCTGCGAACACTTCAGGAGTGTACATAGGTTTACATTGTAAGGAAGAGATTATTTTTGAGAATGTTGGCATGGGCCATCTTGCCTTCTTGGCAAGGGTCACGGAGTAGGAAAGGAGCTGAAATGTGGTAGTCACAACTCATTTAATATCAGGACCACTTTCTGATGTAACATAATCCAATAAAATGTGGTATGACTCCACTGCTGTCTATTAAGGAGTTAGTGTGAAGGTTCCACAAGAACATGCGGAAATACTTGTATTAATAAACTGAATTAGATATGATAATGAGAATGTCTCCTCTGCATCTAACAGTATGATTTGTTGATCCAGATCCAAGGACAAACTTTATAGAAACATACACAAAAGGATTTCTACATAGAAATCTGCAGTATTTTATGGAGCAGGATTCTGTCAGAGATCACATTTTATACTCCTACTGTATAAAAATGGGCACTTTGGACAAGTTAATGAATGAATGATTAAAGACACTATTAAGTAGCAAAGCACAGTCATATTTTAACAGTACTTTTCTTGACCTCTTAGATGTAGAAAAAAGTTTTATTTAATAGAAAAAGTGAGTTTATTACCAGAAATGTTAACATTTTAGAGGGATGTCATCAATCTTGCTTTATAATCAACCATATTTGTCTTGACACTTCTATAAATTGTCCTGTTAATGCAAAAGTTTACGTTAGAAAAATACAATTAGAACACAGTTTTTAAAAGCATGAAATTTAAGTCCATAATAAAAGTAATAAAACTGTTAACACTGTATTGAATTTTTTTATTTACAACTCATTGTTTAATTTTTTAAATTATAGGAGAAATATATGGACTAAGATTACAAATATCAAATTTTATTAAAGTAAGAGGTTCATATTATGCAACCCAAACCTAGTAAGCTAAAAAATTATGCATTTTAGGTGTCCTAGTTTCTGTGGATTTATGTAATATTTGCCTGGATTTTCTTATATTTTTGTTAGTGTAGAGTGCTGTTTAAGTTGAAGTCATCTTCTCTCTTAAAGGAAAACAACTATATATCTTAAAATGTAGAAAAGTAATATTCGTACAAAAGCTTCCTCAGTCTGCTGTTGAGTTGGCACTGGAACATGTGCAATAAATTTCTGTTGGCCATCTTCACCTTCTCTCTCCTTGCCACCTTCCTCATCAGCCCCTTCTTCATGGGTACCATTGATGTTTTCTTCCTGCACCTCCTCACCTCTTGCAAGTCATCCTTCTCTCTCCATCTTCCATTTTTCCACTGATTCTGCTATAACTTTCTTCTCATGTTCCTGCTCCACGGACTCCAGAACCCCATCATCTTCATCCCTGTAGCCATAGTACTCAGTGTTGATGTCCTTCATAAGCTTAGCCCGGGTCTTCCGTGGGGGTGGCAGGGATTCCTTTCAAAAAGCTCTCTAACTCCTGGCAAGTCCTTTGCAGCCTCAAAGTGTTTGCAGCCTCTGTCTCCTGGAACTTCTTTCCCTTCATGATCTAACATTTTCAGGCCAATCCTAGCAAAGTCAGGACCTCCCAGCTCCTTTATTCTGTATTCCCAGTGTCCTTTCTCCCTCAGAACCTTGTTAATTTCATCATTCAGGTCTCAAATTCTGAATTCAAGCAATGCAGCATTTTGGATCTGTGCCACTTCCGTAGAAATCTCCCCAATGATCTATCCTCCTCTATTCCTCAGCTTTGGGCAGGTCATTACACTCTGATGCAAGCAAAGGCTCCTTGGCTTTTCCTTCCTCAAGCCCCACCAAATGCGCTGTACACACAGAAGCTCCACATCCCAAAACTGAACCCGGCTCTGCTCCAGAAGTGTGCCAGTGAAACCCTCCTGGCACAGAGTAAGGAGGCAAAAGGCACTTTTAGGATTGTAGCATTGCACCATACCTTTATAACTGGATGATTCTGCACAGAGACAAAGCTACCCATTTATTCGGTGGGGCTTTTATTTTTCAGGTTTTTCAGCTTCTCTGGCTTTTTGTTTCACACAGCTCTTTGGCTGTATTTCCCTCACAGCTCTGGCTGTATTTTTGCGGCTTTTTGCTGCTGGGTCGGGCTCACATCTGGTCTTTTCCAGCTGTTAGCTGTGGGGACAGGGTCTGCATGCACTGTCCTCTGTCTCCCTCCACTCTGCCTGCAGGAACTGGCTGCTGTCCTCACACTGACTCACCACAGGTGACAGGAGAGGTGGATCAGAGACAGAGATGACACACACCCCAGAATTCTCATGTAACAGCAGTGTATTTTATTCTTCCTACCTCCTTAAACAGGAGAATTTGAATCTTCTGGTCCAGACAGCTCATTGGTCTGGCTTAAACACAGCTCCTGTGCCAGTGAGATACCTGCAGCTTAGGGTGGAATGTGACTCGGTGAAGTCCCTGTAGGCATTAAAATCCATCCCATCATAGCTCAGCCCAGGGGCTGGTTTATGGAACCAGGCTGGGTTTCTTGTTTATAATCAAATTAATTTCCTAGTACAAGCTAGCTCCTACTGTAACATGCGCCTTTATCCACATTCCAGGCTGTATGTTTTCTGTCCCACACCACAGGACAAGTGTACCAATGGAAAAGCAGTGGTTGTTAATTTTCTAAAGAGTAAAAACACTGCTCATCATCAGTCAGTTTCTTCAATACATATGGTGTTAACCAGAACTCGGTGATCCTCCCTACAGGAGGTGCTCTCACCAAAATACCTTTGCTCCAAACCTGGCCTGACTAAAGAGTACCATCTTGGATATGATTACTTTCTGTGGTTGAGATGGGCATACACAAGAAATGGGAAAATTATTTGAATAACTTATAGTAATTTCAAAAAGCCTGCCAGTTTGGAGTCTAAACCACATTTTCTAATGTTGAATGAAACCCTGCTATAGACCTACACACACACACACAAATCCCCTTTGATTGCAGTCAACTTTGAATGTGACCTTAACCCCACAGAGATGAGTATTTCAATGTATAAACTTCAGCAAGCTGAAAACAGTTAAAATATTTTCCCAGAAACATTTTCTATGAACTGTAGTAATCAAAAGGTTTCCTCTGACTTGCTATGTAGTGAATTTCCTATCTCAAAATAAAAGCAAAATTTAGCTGAATCATGCACTATTAAACATGAACAATTTATTTTTTCCCTTGTGGTCTTAAAGCAGGACCAGTATCCTAAGATTGCTTTTATACAGTATTAAGACTTTACCTTCCTTTAAAATAAATAGAATGCTGATATCTTAGCTACATAATATAAATGTAGGATTTTCTCTTTTATTTTTTTGGTCCACAAATGTGTTTCATTAAATGCTATTGTTCGGGCTATACATATATATATTGCTGGCTAGCACTCATTGTCATAGTATACTTATATTTTTAATTTAACTATATTTTATAATTTTAGACATAGAGATTCAATACTGAATAAGTTTTATTTTAACATCATCCTTTCCCCTTTCCTCCCCTACTTTTTTTCTAGTGAGTTTGCACTTTCAGGACTTATGCTTCTAAAATGGTATACAGCTTCAAATCCTGGAAAAGTCAATGCCAGTCTGCAAGTCATTTTAACTTCTCTCTGACTTAGAGCATGTGTCAGTGCCACAGTGAAGGCTGAACCCAAAAAACAAACAGCAAGGGTAGCATGTGCTTGATGAAATTTACTTTAGTCTCCTTGCTATTCTCTAGGAGGGCCACTTACCCACAGAATGTGAACCTTTCAGTATGGAAGGGAAATACAAGGTTTGCTTTCCCACCATATCATGGTGGAATACATATGATACAGTTCTGGCTGCCAGAAATTGTAGTCTCTTCAAAAGAAGCAAGTGGTTCATATTGTGGCTGCTTTCAGGGATCTATAGTTTCCTTTGCTGATTGAGAAATGGCTCTAAAAAATTGCCAGTACTACAGGCTGTAAAGCCCCATCCAGAGAGCTGCCAAGTGTCTTCCTTTGCTGCTGAATCCATTATTGTTGAGGCACATTTAACATGTCCTTGGCTGTGCTTGCAGCCACGAATCACTTGGGAAAAGTCTTTCTGAGTGGTCAACAACTCTCCTTAATTTACCAGAACTGCTTGGACACCCTGCTAATCTTATTTAACACACATTGAAAAGTTACTGACTTTTCTGACTTGCTCAAGATTTCTCATTCGTATGTTATTCAACCTATGTTCATTTATCTTGTTAAACATTACATTTCAGTAAGCAAACTTCTCAGTTCTGGTGTCTTTATTATTTCCTATGTATATCTCTATTTTATTCTTCCTTTCCTAGTATCTTGTGTTGTAATTTTTTGTTGTCTGTCTCATATCAAAATATATTCCTGTTTTTTTTTCAATTCATTGAACCATGTCTTTATTCATCAAAAAATGAAGTTTTGTATTCTTTTTCCAGGTTCTATTTCCCCAGCCTTTTACCTACTCTCTTCATTTTTTTTCTTATTTCTTCTGCTCTATATATTTATCACATCTTCTTTGCTGCTGACATACCCACAGACTATCTCACATTTGCTCATCTAGGCATGTTCTCATGAAGCTTATCTCCTTCTGCCACTCTCAGTGTAAATACTCTTACCTTCCTGCCAGTGCCTTCTTTTTTTGCACACATTTTGAAATTCAGTCCAGTAGCTCCTTACATACAAAGATAAGCTACAAAAATGTTGCTAAAATTAAAAAAAAAAAAAGGGAAAAAAATCCGCAAGCCCAAGAGAAATCACTTTTTGGCAGGTTTTGTACCATCTTAGGGTTCTATCCTGTGCATTTTTGCCATTAGCATTCTTTTCTGAACAGTAAAAAAGAACAGTGTCAGATGGAAACATAGCAGAAACTTCAACACTTAAAAAAAAGGACTAATTAGAATAAAATGAGAAGTGTGAACTATTTTTATTAACCAATTGGGCAGTTTTATGCACAAGTGAATTGACTAGATAATGGAAATATGGTCAGTCTCATGCAAGTGGAACACAACAAAGTGAGAGGCATTGAGTTACTTGAGGGAATGATCAGCAGAGGTGGAGAGGACAGACAGAACAAAAGAGTAGGGAAAAAATCAGCTGAAGTGGGAACAGGAATGGTAGAATGCCTTGTATATGATAACAAAAAGGTGTTGGATATTAGGCCTGTTATACTAACAATTATTTGTGTAAGTTATCTTTTGAATATAGTATTGTATTAAACAATAGAATATGTAGCTGCAGTTTGATGCAGCTATCAAAAACCACTGAAGTGGTCTTTGAGGTATTTCAAATATTCCAAGGAATACTTTTCCAAGTGTTTTATTATATGTAAGGAATAATTTACAGAAGGGATATAGATATCTTACCAAACTACTGTACACAAATCTGATCAGCCAAGTTGAAGAAGGATAATTAAAGTATAGAAACAACAGATTGACCGATGCAGCTGAAAGCATCTCTCTTGTTAGAACATGCTAAAAGGGCTTGTCCTGCTAAATCTTCAGGGAAGGCTGAAATAAAACATGATCACTCTTTTCCCATAAGAATTTTAAGGCCCATATATCTGGGCAGTGTGAGGGTAGAGAAATAAAAGGGTCACACTTGTACGAAAACAAATGGCACATACTGATCAACAATAAATACATGGTAGAAGTATTACTGTATTTTAATTACTGCTGTAAAAAGAAGTAGAAAGGCTTAGAAGCAATTGATTTTAAGATGAAATTTGCTATATTTCTGCACAGGTTTTTGTGACATGATAGGGAGCAGTATTTGCTGAGCTGCGATGTCCTGTCCAATTCAATATCCTCAAGGGTTGTGCAAGCTAATGCAATACTGATTCTTCACCCTAAACTCGTAGATTTATTTTTCTTACTGCAGATCAGAGCCATGCCAGATTAGCTCCAACTGCTCATCCAGTTTGTATTGCAACACCAGTTTATTGAGGCAAAAACTGAAGTGTGAACTTTTAACATGGTCTGTTGTTCAAATGCATTATATCTTAAACATAATGGTCACTGTCTTATTGAGCAAAGTAGGATATTTATACTGGCCTGTATAGGCAGCATATTTTGACATTTGCTCAAACCTTGCCTTCTGTAGAAAACTGTAGTGGGGGAAAAGTAACATGAAAACAATTTAGTCTCAGAGTCTTTGGAGTTTTGGTTGATCTTTTTCTGTCTCTACAGAGACATCAAATCCAAACAACATCATCAGGAAATGCAGTGATGGAAGCATTACATACCTCAAAAAATCCATTGATTACCTATCTTTTCTTATAGTTGCAGCCATATAAACAAAATGCTAATGAAATTCAATATTAATCTATGTTGAAATATTTGAGGATAAACAGTTGTATATTCTTAAATATTTAGATACACTTAATTCTTCTTAATAAATTCCTACATTCTGAGAACTTTGGTAAATCATTTAAGATCCTCAAAACTGCAAATGAAAAATAAAGATGTGTAATTTTTTTCAGTGGTTACAATATTGTTTTGGCAAGTGGAAAATTCAAACCAGAAGTTGCTAGCTAGCTGCCCAGTACAGGAGAGTTCTCAAATTTGAGAGATGCTGCTGGATAGGATGAATCTCTCAGTGAATGAAAGTATAATGAATATATGAATACTCATAACTACTAAAAAAATTAGTGAAATTACTCTTTTTCACTGTAGAATTCTAATTTTGCAATAGAATTTTTTCTTCATTTTGTTCAAAAATATTTCTGTTTGTAGTTCTGAAAAGAGATATTTCTTCATACAGTCAATTCTTAGAACACCATGAATATGAGAGGAAACATTCTTTTTATAAAGGAAAGGAAACATGCATGTGCCATTTCAAGGGGATATTTGCTTGCACTTGCCACATCTTATCCAGATATGGATGCTGTGAGAGAACCTTTTTGGACCATTTGCATTGCTACCTTTCTCCAGGGGTAACACAGTTAACATTCTACTAGTGTAATGTGCTGGTCCTTTTTGTTTGAGATTCATTGTCAGAGAGTGGTGTGAAATCTTTCTGAATATTTCAATTGCAGACAAGTAAAATATTTTTAAGCCATGTGAGTACTTCATAGAACATTAGGAGATAGAGTATTTACACCATGTATTTGAGTAAAAAGAATTTGTTGGGACTCTTTAGTGTATTGAACTGCCTGCAATTCCTGTCTGGGCATAATATTTCCTTTTCCAAAACCCCTTAATATTTCTGTCTCTCTTGTAATCTTGTAGGATTTTGTCTTCTGCTAATGTGGCCTGATTTGCATCGCACCTATAAATTGCAGTTAAGCAGCAACACTTCAGAGCAGAATTGGAAATGGCATTTTATCACTTCTGCAGTTGTGTATTGTAAGGTCAAGGTTGGAGTGTGCCCAAGGGAAAAAGCATTTGCCACTCACGCTTTGTTTTCTTTGTGACCATGTAAAAGGACTTCTCTCCAGAGATATAATTAAAGCAATTTACACAGACACTAAATCTGTGCACGTGGAACTGGTACAATGAAGAATAAAGCTACAAAGAGAACAAGGCAAACCTTTGGATTTTTGTCTGATTTCTTTACCCTATGGGGACACCTTCCATTACCCAAGGCTGGGGAGAAATAAGAAATTCAGGTCCTGTCTACCTTTTAGTTTTGTCAACCATAATTGGAATTTGGAAGAATAGGCAGCACTGTAGTTAGAAACCATTTGTCAGGAAGTGCGTTTGTAACCAAAGTATAAACCATAGAGGTCAACTGTTGATCTCTGTCAAAAGGCAGCAAAATAGAATTCAGAGCCTTGAGCTAAAATATTAATCTTTCCCTTTTTGGTTTCCTAGAACCTCCTAAATCTGTGTAATAACTTAAAATAATAAGAACTTTTTAAATCAACACCACAACATTTTAGCAAGCTAAGAGATTTTTTTCTAACTGCCTAAAATATTAAATGAAGAAAACTTCATGGAGATATGTGACTTCCACATCTGAAGGCTTGTTAAATCAAAAAAGAAGCAACACTTGTGTGCATTCACATTGCATCAATAAATGTACAACAAAATAAAAGAGAACAAAGCTCATTACAAAACATGCAGATGCCATTCTAAATGCTTTGAACAATACTATGATTCCTGGACTTTTTGCAGCTTGAAGAAAACTGGTTATCTACTGTATAATAACAAATGCTGAAATGACATATTCATTTCTGTACACTTCATCATGATAAAACATTCAGAACACAGACTTACAGCTAAGGAAAACCAAATCCTCTCAGTGGAGAGAAGATGTGGCCTTTTAAACTACAATTAGTATTATCTTTAAGAGCCAAACAACATTACAAATTATCTACCTTTGATATATGATCCATCTTGTATTTTAAAGAACTATTTGTTATTTACTGAATTTGGTCTGCTGATGAAAAATATAATTATGCCAAGAAGTTGCATAATTAGCTACAACTATCTGTTCTTGTAATGTTCTCTACAATGGCAAAACATATATTAGTGGAAAAAATAAATTAACTATAAAGTGCTCAATTGACAAAACTGGCAATAAAAATTAGAACCATTCTACACTTCTCAAAGCTGGATGGCCTGCTTTTTTTGTATGGGTGAGAGAGTTGTGACAACTGCCTAGTGCTAAAGTAATGTAAATAAATAGAAAAGACCACACTGGGTAAGTTAAAATAGATCCTAAAAAAATCATATTGGATATGCTCTCTGGATCACTGAATGATAGTGCTCTGCCTGCATCAGCAGAGAGTACCAGTTGCAAGAAATGGTATAGACAATTACAGAAAAAAAGTGCTTAGAAAGACATTCTCTTTGTATCATATTTAATTAGTCATTGGTTTATGCCCTGAGGTATAAAGGCTTGAATTCCAATTATTTTATCCTTCTTAATATTCACGGTTGTCATTATTCTCTGTCTTCATATCAAAGGGAATCTTTCTGGTATTTTACCGAGTTAATATGCATCTTCAGCCATCTGCCTTGTGTTGACTATTAACTTCTGATAATGAGTGCCATTGCTGAATTATGCACTTGGAAAAAAGCACTTTCATTTATTGCTCTTAGAAATGGCTGTAGTTCAAATGAATATCCCCTTTTCTTAAATTAAGAAATTACATAGGCAAAACCAACCTTACTTTTCTACCTTTATGAAGTTCCTTCTAATTATTTTGCAGCCATGTCTGAATGCAGTAGATTTTAACTTTTCCAACAGATAGTCAGTTTCACTATTTGTGTCTTACTTTTTTCATGTCTGCCACATTTTTCCTGAAATCCTAGCCTTGGAAGTGAATTTTTTACAAGTGGATATTCTCTGATTTATTCTGTGGTACTATAAAATTTTAAAGATTGGATGTCCTCCCATCTTTGTGTTTCCCAACTTTTTGTCTTTATCACTGGTAGGGGCTGATGAATCCTAGTCTGAAAGAGCCAAGGCTGCTGCACCTCTGTTCCCTCAGATCCAGCCAGGAGTGATTCTGAGCATGTTTTCCCAATGACTGACATGCAGGCACATGTAGTACACCTACACATGTGCAGTTCACTGGCCACACAGAGAGAAAAAACTAAGCAATCACACAAGCATTCAACAACACTAAAAGCCTCATCCTGTTTCCCTCTCTGGCTAATTAGAATAAAGGTTTATTAGCAGGAAATATAAGCATTTGTATATGTATATATATATATGTACAATGTGTATGTACAACATGCCCAATGATTACTTTGTCGGTGTTTCCCTGGATCCTTGCTCTTCTCAATTGTCTCGCACTCAGATGCAAATGCTCATGTACAAATGAGTCCCAGAAGATTCCCCAAGTCCCAGTGCCTCAGCAGTTTTCCTGAGCAAACCCTGGTGTTGGTAGTGCTGAACTCCTGCTGTCTCCCTGTGAGTGACACACCTGCCCTCCTGGCTCCTGGGTCACCTCTCTGTGCTCTGGCTGTTCGCAAGTGGTCACACTGTGATGCACACACCGTGATGTCTCCAGCTGCTGGCACCCCAAACACACAGGCCTGTGATGGGTGGTTTCACTCCAGCCCTGGCACTCAGACACAAACAAGCACCAGCAGAAAGAGCCCCTCCACTCAGGACAGCACTTAGAAAGGAAGTTTAATGAAAAGACACATCAGACTACTGATATAGTGCAGGGGGTGCTGATAAGGGCCAGCCTGTGTTAACCCTTTATCTTCCTGTATTCCTGTGCTTGTTCATACCAAAACCAGCTAGATACCTCTCTTTCTCCACCATTGGTTCATCCCTGAAACATCCCACAATAAGTCCTTTACAATCTCAAAATGCTTTTCCCTGCCATCCCATACGGCATGAAGGCACTTTTCCCTGGCTCATGGGGCCCTGATGGCTCTGATGGCTCATGGAAAATGGATTTGTAGATGGTGCAGTGTGGAGAGCTTTGTTCAGACAAGGCTTATAGAAAAAGGCCATGATCATATACAGCTGATTAAGAAGTAAAAGGCAGCTGTAAGCAGCAAGTTCTCAGGCTTTTTCCTTAAAAACAATAAACACTGTGTCCTTGGCTAAGTAATGAGAAAAACATGGTGGAAAACATGGAGTCCTTGAGGGTGCTCAATAACAAGTCAACAGCAGGATGAGGAAAACAAGTATTAGCCTCAACAAGAAACCACAGGTATTAACAACAAAGGAGGGGTTGGCATGTAATCTGTAACCAATGATGAGCTCAGGTTTTGCAATGTGTATGAGCTTAGTTAACACTACTATAAATGTGTGTAAGCTGGATCAATAAATCGGAGATCGATGCTCATCAATCGGATGTGTGCTCGTCTCCCTTCACTTTCATCAGTGCAGGGTGTTTGGGCTCCCCCACCCTTCCCTTTGAATGTAGAGAGATGAGACTTAACTTGCATAACCAACTAAGCACTACTTCACATGGAGCTCTGCTATCATGGAGCTGTCAGAAATGACACTGAAGTGTTTTTCTTAAGTTCTTTCCATTATTTACAACATGTCAGTAAGCATAAATAAACTAATTAAATTCTGAAAATCTGCCAGTCAGAAATGGAGTTACTAATACATATAGACAGATTTAGACACAGATTCAAAACTGCTCTAATAATCAAGACATCTGATAAGCCATCTACCGGATAAATTTGTTTCTGTGGTGTATATTTTAGCTCAGTTTAATTTTTATTAATGTGCATTAGACATCTATGTTTTAGTTCTGCTGCAACACCTAGACATTCTATCTCCAGATATTTAAAAAGATATGATTTCAGGAGACCTCCTCTAAACAAACAGAGCAACAAGGTAACAGTACCAAACAAGTTTCCCACATTTTATTTTGCATTAATATGATAGCAATTGCCTTATATAATTTTATATTTCTTTCAGGTAAATTTTATGTTTGTCATTTAATATTTTTTCTTGGTTTAAAAAGTATTATGAACATGTATAGCAGTAATTAGCCTTATTTCGCAAGACTTCAGTGGTCCAGATTAGCTTCTTTAACTGGCAATCACTATGCCCTTTGGTAATAAAAATTATGTTGGGAAATTTGGAACATCTGTAAGTACGTGAAAATGAATGAAAACAGGAAAGGAATTTGTATAAAAAAATCCCTTGTTTATATCCTAAGCATACACTGAAGGACAGAGGCTTGTTGCACTTAATCTACTGTAGGTATCAGATGTCCCACAGAGTAGCCTAGCTTATTTGGGGTTGATGGTTAGTGCTGTCAGAACTGGCTATTTTATAAAATGATGGGATTGTCAGAGTCTAAACTTAATTTTGTATGGTCTTGGAACAGACTGGCTGTAAGATTGTGAAAAGAAATAGAAAGCCCTATTCACAGGCTGTGAAAGTTTCATTTCTTTTGTGAAATTAGAGATTATTTTCTAGGAAAAAAGAAAAGTCAGTGTTGGCCTGGAAAGTGGCTTTTTCTACAGCATTTCTTTGAAGTACTTCCTATAAGGTCAAAATTATTAGCCTGAGAGGATTCCACTTACAGATGCAGTTAATGGCTAAAAAAATTGGGTTACCACTATGCAATATTATCTTTTAAAACAATTTTTCCACTCTAAAGGCTTGCTCTTACAATAGAGCACGGTGTCCATAGAAGGCATTTCTTATTTCTATTTATTTATTTGTAGTGAACAGTTAGCTCTTTTCTTGACACATATCATAAAACTTTAGTGTCAACAATCTTTGTATTGGTCATTCTTTATAGACCATAGGACATTCCTCTGGAACACTTCAGTAGAAGTGTTTCTTTAGTAGAAATTTTCAGTTAGCGGCATAAGGAAGAGTTTTCTGGATGGACAACAATAGATTGTCCAATTTGCACTTTTAAATGTATTTTTTGAAAATGCTCTCCCCCTAGAATTTATTTATTGTTATTACAGAGATCTAGTACTTTCTTGATTTCAGAACACAGGCATTTAACAATGTATTTATCAAGAGAAACTGTCACATGTTCTCCTAAATCTCCTCCCTATTCCATGATAAATTTATTCCCCTTAAAAAATTGATAGTCTTGTATGGATCAAAATGAAGCAAAAATATGACTTTTGTCTTGTTCTCTTGTCTGCCATGATTTTTAAACAGGTGGCATTTTGCCTTTGTCATCACTTGCTACAAAATGTACCTCAAAATGATTGTTCAACAGATGGTTTCATTGAAGTATGTGACTTACTTTTCTAGTCACTGGTACATAAGTTGTAATGGAAGAAGGGTTCTATGCAAGAGTTTAAAATTCCTCAGACTGAAACCTTCAAAGGTCATCTACATATGAAAAATGACTGAAACCAATAATGTGAACAAATTGATTAGCATGTTCAGTGATGGGTTTTTGGATCTATATGTTAATTTTCTTTGCCAAACATATTCTAAAAAGTAATATAGCAAAACAGACAACATGCTAGAACATCCCAGATGATCCTTAGACTTCCTAACATTATCTGTTGTGCTGTTAAAAGAGGTTTGTTTGCTCAGGCTTAGAAGATATTATTTGTACAGTTACTGACAAAGCAAATAAGCTGGAAGAGATACACTGTCTGAAGAGTACTGGAGTGTGCATCTCATCTTTTTATTCTTTGAAACAGTTGTACATACCAAGTGTGCTTATTTCCTGTGATCTGATTTTTCAGATCATATTTATTCATTGGGAAAGATGAAAGAAATGAAATATAAACTAGAAAGATATGCTAACCAATTAATGGGGATAATAAAGATGATGATGAGAAAAAACAAAGATATTTCTATGATGTTACACTTTTACATTAGTCTAAGTTATTTTTTAATGAGATCAGTGTCTTTAGAACTGAATTCCATGCAAGTGTTCAGTTGCTCTCACTGGGAGAAGAGTGAGCCCTGAGATGCTCCTTTGTGGTAAGGAGATAGTGATATTTTTATAATTTCATTTGGAATTGGGCAGAGTGTAAGGAACAAAGAGAAAAGTCTTTTATAATATAAAACACAGTGACAAGTTGAGGTGTTTTCAGCAGTTCAATAAGAAACATCTTAAAATGGCATGAAGAGTCTGAGGTCTGCTTATGTTTCTGTCAGGAACAGCTTTGTGTACCTATTTGGAAAGGGTAAGACAGTTGTTTAGTAGGAATCTTACAGGAACAAGCAGAAGTAGGGTGTCAGAAGAACTAAAGCTTGGTCTGAGAGTGATGTCACAAGCAGGAGAGTAAAACAGCCTAAGAAAGAGAAAAGAAAGAGAAAAGAGGGTATAGCTATTAAGGGTTGAATGAGTATTAACTGCAAGGGAAGCAAATGAAAAGACAGTAGAAAAAAACCAAAAGCATGATGGAATGGAATAAAAAAATGTAATAAAAATGCAGAAGCAGAGTTGTACTGAAGTATATGACATATGGGCATCCTGAGATATTTCAGAGGAGCATAGCTTAAGGATGCATTCTGCTTTGTGTCAGACTGTGCTGCATAACGGGGTTAGGGAACACCTTAGGGACAGTGCAGCAGCTTCTCTTCTGCCTCACCTGCCAGGCCATGACTGACATATGGAGTCCAGAGCAGGGAGGCAGCTGCAGCCCTCCCACGTGTGTGTGAGACAGGAGTGCCATGACAGAAAAATGTGAACATGGATTAATGGGTGAATTTAATGCTCTGGACCTGGGTATGAGTGAATTATTTAATTGCCACATACCTATCTCATAAAAGAAATTGTGCAGGATGTTAAAGGTACTCATATATAGAATTTAAGATAGCTGTCCAGTATGACATCTTAAATGGCAATATATCAGATCCTTTCATAAGTCAGAGTAGCAGACAGTGTCTCCACTGCTTGACTTCTGGCACTGAACCTGATGGAAAAGGCTGTGGTTGTTCCATTGCTGTGTTCTCCAGATGGGTGGCTAAAGCTGGACTGCCTTTTGGAACACAATGGTGCCAGGAGCTCTTGGGAGGATGCTAGTTGACACAAGTGATTTGGAGGCTGTGCTAATGTTTAGGATAATTGTAGGCCTGTGCCTATGCTCTGGAACTGTTGTGTTTACTTGGGAAGGTCTCTGATCCCAAGTTCATTCCAAGTTAGGGCACGGACATTGCATCATGGTGCTACCACAAATCAGGCTCAGAAGCCTGACTAGCAATTCTGGCAGCAATATTAATGTGCTGCTTGTGATTTTTATATCTTTCTTTTCAAGTACACTTGACTTTATTTCACCCTGAATTGTAACTGCAAGGATTTTCAGGGAAGATAGACATTGTCAGGGAAGAAAATGATGTTGAGCCTCAAGGGAGCACAATGAAACAGACACAGTGTGGGAAGGATCTGACCAGACTAGAGGGAGCAGTCAGTCCAAGAGAAAGTGCTCTGAGAGCCCAGGCTGTCACTTTATAAATACCTCAGAGAAACCAAACCAATGCTTCATCTTTTAGCAGTTTTGCTCTGACAACTATTTTCTTGGGCTCAGGAAGGCTGGTGCCACAGGAAATCCCCAGCACCAAACTAAATCTGCTCCTACTTTGCAGGTGAAAACATGAAAAACACCGAGCACATTGAAATATAAATGCTTTTTTTACGAGGTGTTGTTAGTTCTTTAAAAGCTGGGAATTTTACCCAGCAGCAGGTGTTGAGGCATCTGAGAACACATTTGCCCCTATGGTTTGTGCCCCAGAGCCAGGTGAGCACAGTTGGTGAAGAGGGGAGAGGCTCCAGGTGCTGTTTGGCCCAGTGAAAACATTCCCAGGGGCACTTTTTTCTTTATGCAAATATTGCTAGAGTTTCAACTTCTTTAACCAAAAGCAAACAATAAAGTGAAGGGAGACCTTCATGGAAGTGTAACCTGCACATGTACATATAATCACTTCTGGTGCCTGAAAGCTGAAAAGGCTTCTAGAATCTGTGATACTTTTATCACAATTCCAAAAATGTGACTTTTTAGTGTTTCTCTATTTAGTTAATGTGGTTATTTTCTCTTTCTTACTGAATAAATGTAAGAAGTGATCCTTGGATTTAACATTAATAACTTGGCTACTCATAATTAAACTGTTTTCTGTCACCCTCCATAAGGAAAGCATGTAAATTTACACAGGGAGTGGGGATGTGCTGGTTGTGTTGAAACATTTACCATTTATTTTACTATTGTCTTTTTTTTTTTTTGTGAGTTTACTTCTATATTGACTATATGAGAAATGTTCTTTAGGAATGATACTATAATAACATTTTTCTAGATCTTTTTTTAAACTTTCTTTTCTTGATTTTGTTCCCTTAATCAGGTTTAATAAGCCTGAACTATTTAACTACTGTGTCTAGTGAGTCTGTGATGTCTCTGAAGCTGAAACACAATGCATCAGAATACGCTTGTGAAATGATTGTCAGTTTCTAATTCTTCCTCATGTCTGCTGGCCTCTGTAGTTAGAGGACTCTAGACTTAACCACTGTTTTAAATTAAAATATTAGTAACTGTAATAACAAAATTATATTTTGTTAAGCAATAACATTCATTTACATAGGTATTAATTGCTTTATTTTTTCATCTTTCCCTCTTTTGTTGAGATGGCTTTTTCAGTGGTATGAATGATGCACTATAAATTTTCTAAGCTTCAAACAGACTTTCAAAAAAGAATTTAAATAGAAGTAAATCAGGAACCTCAGTCATTCACCAGGCAGCATTTTTCTTTGAGACTTGGAGAAGAAATACCAACATTTTGCTTAACTCTCTCCTGTAGTTGCACTGTTTTTAGACTACCTGTAAAACAAAGGATTTAATTCCTTGTAGGAGAGGATGCTTAAGGAAAAATAACTGGAAAAGAACAAAAAAGGGCATCCTGCCCCAGCATCCAGATCATTAATGAAGGCATTAAACTGGACCGGGCCATGTATTGACCCAAAGTTATAGGGGGATACAATACAGGAAAATAAAGGTGGTATAGAAAGCAGTCTTACCCCTTAAGGAGTTGCAGCTGAGCCAATTATTGGAGATTGGGAACAGGCCTGAGTTTAACAGGCCACAGCTGTAGCCAATGAGAAGAGTGTTATAAAAGAGTGGGTTGGGTTGGTGAGGGGAACTGGAGTCAGCTGGCTGCTGTGAGGATGAGGATGTGCTTGGAGGAGCTGCCTATGAGAACCATTGAAGTGGTATGAAACTCTAGCAATATGGAACCTTTGCCATATAATGATAATAGAACTCTTGAAATATAATAACACAAAGTATATTGATAGTTATGGCCTCCAACTAGATTTTGTGCTGCTTATCACCCCACTCTGGGGCTGGTGGTGTGATCTGTGGCCCATTCAGACAATTTTCAAACCACCTTGCTGTCTGCTCATTCAGCCCATTCTTCATCAGCTTCTCTATGAGGCTCTTATGGGACACTGTCAAAGGCCCCAGTGAAGACAAGGCAGACAATTACCATTGCTCTCTTCTCATCTTCTGAGCCAATCCTTTTGTCACAGATGTTTATCAGTGCTGGAAAGCATTACTCCCCATTGGTGAATCCATGCTAACTACTGCTAATGATTTTTTCTTCCTTCATGTACCTGAAATGTTAATTTCTGTTCCTCCCCACCAATTCTCTCTCAGCATATATAAAGAGCTCCTCTCACTGGCTTGTTCTCAGTGAGATGACACAGGCTGCCGATCGCCCTCCTGGCCTCTCCAGCTGCCCAAACCAGCCCTGTTCCCTGGCTGGGGACAGAAGAGCAGACATGGCTGGTGAGGCTCCTGCCCTGATGGATCCCCTGTCTGTGCAGCTGCCCTCCCCAGGGAGCTGCTGACCCTTGCTGAGCCAGGACACAGCTCTGCTTGGTGATTCTACAAGGATTTCTGGAAGGGATTTTGCTGCTATGGCTTTAGGCAAAAACTTTATTACTAGTTTTTGTTTTCACTGAGTTTGTTTTTCAAACTCTTGCTTAGCCTTCATAGTACTACTTTTTACATCTACACTGTCAAAATTTATCAGGCTTTTCATTTGCTTTATCTCCGTACAACATTTTAAAGAATACTTTCTGGTTTCTAGTACTGTATTTTGCTTTGCTGAATAGCCATCCTGGCTTTATATTTTCCCTTTCCAAATCTTTTTTAGCAGATGATATGCACTGTTTCTGTATTTGCTGTATGGTATCCTTCAGAAATTTTCATGCTGCTGGGAAGGTTTATGTATCTTACTTATGTCTTCTGTTTGCAGACAAGGCTTTCTCTGTGCTCTGAAGTTAGGCACAATGGTAGTACATTGTTTGGTCTTTGTTGGTCTTATTGAGATGTTGAAACTACATATAAATTCATATCAGGTTTGGAGAATGGTACTGCTTTAAGCTTTGCGCTGCAAAACTTTCACTACGTTTTGCACATAATTCACTGACAAGATTATTGAATATTTCAGTTGTTTTTTGCCATTCTTTGAGGAAATATCACATTAGTTTGAATCCCCTTGGGTAGAAAAGGAGCTGAATTTAACAACTCCAGAGTATGGATGAATTTTCTAACAATCAAGCTGTTGTATAAAGATGTGTAACAATTCCCTCTCTATAAAATGAATGATCTTTATTGCATTCTTTAAAAAAAAAAAAGTGGCCATTTTTTTCCAGGATAGGATTGAGGATGGAGTGTACCTGGTAAAAAGATATTTTTGTGGAGCCCTGACCCAATATCTCAAGTGTGAAAGGTGACACTTTTTCCTATGCACTTGTGTGTTCATTCTTTCCTCTCAGCTTGCTCTAAATGGCTTTGTGCTTGTTGCAGTAGCCAGTAGCTACCTCAAATAGCCATTCCCACCCCTCTCAGGACACAGAACATGGATTTTAGGATGGACATTAAACTATGGGTTCTGGATTAATTGATGAAACACAGACACCTAAAAATGAGGCATTTTCCCCCACCAATTTTAAAGGTTAAGTGTTAGACTGTTTAGTTTTAAACTCCACTTTAGCCAAGAAGTAATTGAAGGATATTGTTATCCCCAGGCAAACATTACTCAACTCCATTAAGAATATTTTTAACAAGTTTTCACACTAAGATGTTTTAATTTGTGTAATGTGACTTCTATAGCATTTGAATCAGAATGACAACAGTAAGTATTGTTTACCTTCCTCAATGTTGTGATATACTTGGTATTGCTAATGGCAACAGTTAAATAAAAAATGGGTTTCTAAGATCGCTGAAATTCATACTAGGCCATATTTACTGGCTGTCATCTCCTGTCAAAGGTTCAGTCACAATGTTTCAGGGAAATCTAGATCATCAGCAACACAAGGAAGGCTTAGGCTGGACATTAGGAAATATTTCTTTACTGAGAGGATGATAAAGCACTGGAACAGGTTTCCTAGACAGGTGGTTGATCCTCTAAGCTTGTCATTGTTCAGGAGTCATTTGGACAATGCTCTTAATATGCTTTAAATTTTCAGCCCTAGCAGTGGGACTTGGATGATCATTGTAGGCCATTTTAAAGTGAAATATTCCATTCTATTCTGTTCTACTCTATTCTAGTCTAAAAACCTAAAAGCAACAAGTCTCTTCTTCCTACACACTGTTCCCAACTGTGAAATACAGAACTAAAATATGAAGGAAGTTCCTGATGTTAAAGAATCTGACAGAAAGAGGATGTGATTTAAAAGCTTCTGAAATATGCTGTCATTATAGGTCCCTGAATTTATTTACTGTCGTTTACTGTACACCAAATTTTGGATAAGGCTATTACTGAGGATAGAATCTCCAATAAAGGTTTAATGGGTTTTGGATTTTAGGAAGTGCAGCAAAGTAATATCTTCTTACTCTCATATTGTGTTTTTCTTCAGTGGCTTATTTCAGTCTAACCAACAATATAAAAATTCACACATCCCAATATATTTGTGCCTTTGTTTATTGATATCTTCCTCTTTTCCAGTCCTCTTGTTTTTATATTTTCATCTCTGCAAAAGTTTTTTTGGAAACAGTTATTGGATACAGTGCTCTGAACTGTGAAATAAAATTTCATCTTCATTTGGTTTATGCTGCAGTATTTGTTTACTTTGAGTTCAAGAGCCCTTTTTGCAATATTCTAAAATCTATAAATGCAATGTTTCATTTAATTCAAAACATATTAATGTCTTTTGTTTCAAAGATCAGTACAAAAATTTTTAATTAACAGAATATATTTCTTTGCAACTGAAGTAATCCACACTCTGTCTAAATAACATCTCCACTATTAAATAATGCACTCTCAAATACTTTCCAAAGAGTGAAGGATAGGCTCCCCTGCTCTCTTTATTTTTAATAATATGAAGTATTCTCAACCTGTAAATAAGTAGTGCTTGAAATGGAAAGAAAGAGAACAGAACATTTACAAAATATTATTCCTTTAGGAACAGTGAAAATGAAATGCAGAGAATTTGAAGGAGCTGCTCCAAATCCAGCATCACAATTATGGCTGGAAAGCACAGTGCTCTGCCTCCTCAGTCTGCAGTACACCACCTCCTCCTGACAGGAGAGGTAAATCTTGGCTCTTGCCTTCTGCTTGTGAAGCACTTCATAAGACATCAGAACCCTCTGAAATGACTACCCGGGGAAGAAGTTTCTCCGCTAATAATTTCAGTTTCGTTTCAGCAAGGCTAGCTGTGAATAAGGTCAGTCATAGAGTCATAGAATTGTAGAATGTTCTGGGTTGGAAGGGACCTTAAAGATTACCTATTTCCAACCTCCATATCCGTATTTGTGTTAAGGATATCTCCCCATCCAGCTGTCCAGCAGATGGACTCTGGCAGTGCCACCCACCTGCCCTCCCTCTGCAGCTCAGCCCCACGCCCCCATGGTCACACCAGCTCGGCCCAAACCCTGGTTCCTGTAGGACGGTCTGCAGTGCCCAGATCCTCAAATAATTTATCGTGGAGCAATAACAAAATCACAGCTTGAGCTGGGTCCAAGGAGGGACTCCCGAACAAAGGAAAGGCTGGGCTTTTATACCCTGGCAGTCTAAGATGTGAAGGTCTGGAGTGCTCAGCTCCTGACACATCTCTGTGTCCCCTGGCTGGGCCGGAGCTCTGCGCCTGGGCCCTTGGCCATGCTCAGGACCGCTCACCGCTCCTGCCTTGGGCTCCCCCACCACAGCTCAACCTTTAAATCCCTCTGTCTTTGGTCTCTTAGTATTACACTACCCAAAAGCATATTCCTTTTCAGTAGCTGTCTTTTACACTACTGAGCTGTTTTAATCCTTGTCCTAACCCTCATCCTAACCTGCTGTTGAAGTCCATTCCCCTTGCAGGAGGGAGAAGTGCTTTCAGTGAGATTCTCAACACAGCACATGGTCTCCTGTGCAGAGGGGTCTGGGAGATCTGGGACCCCACATCAACAACCCAATTAGCAGAGCTGCTCCACTGGGGCTATAGCATTTCTAATGGATTCAATGACCTTTATGCTATTAGTTTATTAATAACAAGAAAATCCTGCTTTCTGACCTCTCAAATGAACTGTCCTTCTGGTAGCTTGTCATTGCTACTTAAAAATGCAGTCTTCTTTCAATGGACACAATTGCTTGATAGCACGTACATAGAGTCCTTTGTCAAGAAGTGAACAATGACTATAATATTTCAAAATTGTTTCTCTGTTCAAAAGCAATGGGTAAGAAGGGAAGAAAATGGAAGAGAGGTTTCCCATCAGCTGGCCCATAGCTAGAGTTTACCTGTGCAGGCGAAAGAGATGTCTCTGAGTGCCTCTATTTATAGTCTTCTTTTGAATCCACTAAAGGACAGCCATACTGCATACAGGAAAAAATCAAAATAAAAAATACAGAAATAATTGTAGTATAGACTGGGCACACTTTTAAATATCAGTTCAAAAATGCAAAGTATTCTGGCCCAGTAATGTTCACCTTATGATTAAGTAAAAGTGGTACAAATGTAAAAAATTGAAAGTAAAGAATTTGCATGTTTTCCAGTCCAGTGTCCCAAATATAACTGTATTACCAGTCTGGCATTCCCTTCGCTGTAACCATGTAAGGGTGTTACCAAATTTTGTGACTGGTGTGTAATAAGAATATGCATTCTTTCTAAGCACAGATTAAAATTTAGCTGGAAAATAGCTAGAATTTAATAATCCAGTGATGGAAATCTTGCACAGCACAGGCAGGAAAAGTGACTGAAAAAGAAGAGAGGATATTTTGCCTGCAGAAAGGAATGACATGAGTAGCTGAGCTTCTACCATCAAGACAGCGCTGAGCACAGTGAAAAGATATAAGAAAGGTATAATCAGAGGAAAGAACTATAATTTTCCAGAACAAGATGAGGATATTGAGACAGGACTATTTAACAAGACAAAGGAGCACTCCATCTCAGTGCCTCAGTACACGTTCATGCACAGATATTATCTCCTTGGGCTCCTCCTGCCAGATTGCTCCTGATGGGTGGGGAAGAGAAGGAGGCATCCTGTGACAGAGCAAACTTCAGCCCCCCTGCCACCACATTGCAGCTTTGGGCAATGCCCACACCCTTTGCTTGTCTCCTCACCCATTCCCACAGCCCCTTCTCTCAGAAGCAGAAAGATTCTCCCAAGAAGTTAGCACAAAGTCTCATTTTCCCTTTTTTTTGGGCAGATCAACTAATTCTTGCCTATGCTGCTAAGCTATACCCACCCCTGACAAACTCCTGGCCTTGGAAATGCTGTGCCTGATCCATCTTCCTACTGGCTACCTACTTACTGTCTCTTTCCCTCTGGCATCTTCCATGCTGCCTGTAAAGATAGACTCCTCTCACTTACTGCAGGGTGAAAATATGTGGGGATGGTGATTTTAAGGAAGTCAGTGTGATTATGTAGAAGTGTCTTATAGATTCTCCTTCAGAGCCATCTTAGAGTACCACTAAATTTAGTAGGTCTCATCCTGTGATAAGATGGTGTGTCAGGTTGGTTCTGATGCTTTTCTCTTAACAGGATGAACTTGGGGTTTGTCTTGTGGTTTTAGTAGACAGTAAAGGAGTAGAAATGCATTCACAACGACAGATCTTTTAGGATAGGCTGGAGCACAACCTGAAGAAAATTTCCAACACTGACCCTGACTACCAGGACAGTGATAGCATTACAAGGGAGTTAATGTTTGTGGACAATATTACCAAATCAGAGCTCTTTGCCATTATAGAGTGTCTCCTAATGTAAATAAGGAGCTGTTGATAATAGCTAGCTACTACTATGCTATTGCAAAAGCTGGGTTAAAGATGAAAATGTGCAACAACAGATGTGTTCTGGGAATGATTTTAGAGGGGAAAAAATCATTAATTTGCAATACTCAGTTTATTTTCAGCTACGAAATTGCAGTAAATTTTCAGACAGCAAGTTACTTATAGAACTCTGAAAATGCACATTGGAAAAAGATTATATATAGAGTGGTCCTGTACAAGATTTTTTTGGCTGTGAAAGGGTAGAAGTGCAGACTGGAGGGGGTAGAAGCTTGAAAAAAGTCAGTCAAATCACAAATGAGATTCCCCAGTAATTTCTCATTCTACAAACATACATTTCTCATCCTACTTAAAAAGTAGATCATACCTGTGACTGTAAGTTAATGTTTTCTGGTTTACTGTTTGAGTAAAGAAAAAATACCAAAGTGGTTTGGGGTATGACTCTTGGAATTAAATGAATTTTGAATTATCTTCCCTGTTTGTCAGTCTCTATCCAATGATTTCCACGTTCTAATTGTGAGCTCTGTTTTTTGACAATTTTACATCTTTCTTCTCTCAATGCTTTGTTACTGCCATTCCTTTTATATCTGAGTTGGAAGGATTGTTATATAAGATTCCAGTTTCTAAAGCTCTTTATGTGTCATCACAGCTAGTACTTCTGTTTTTTTTTTCTCATGATTGACAGAAAGAAAAAAGATTCTTGATTAACTGTATTCCAATTCCTTATGAACATTTTTTTTTGCTTTTCTCCCCGTAGTAGCACCAAAATATTTTTCTGTCAAATTACATGCCAAAGAATATCTAATTAAGTCTAGATGCTAGAGATAAAATTCAGCACTAATGTGACTGCAAATGCTGTCATTTTTCACTCCTTACTGTGGTATAAGGATTAGATTGTTCCCTATAAATGTAGCTAAATCTCAAAAGATCTGTTGGAGCAACTTGGCTAGAGACAATCCATTCCAGTATTTATTTAATGTTCACTGTGCTAAAGTGAGTTTTACAAACACAATCTTCAGAAGGCCCAGATGAGTCAGACTGGTAAAAGGTGTATGGAATTGATCTGTCATAAAAATGAAACATCCAGTAGTGTGTGCACAGTGCACTGCAAATAGCTGGCTCCCAAAAAAACCCCTTTAAGTCTTCAGTTCACAGACTGTTCTTTATGCACCCATTCCTGTCTTTTCATAGCTCACTACTTTTCCTTATTATGTCAATGACAGTGATTGAAATGGGAAAGCAGAACGATAAGTGCAATGTGGAAAGCTTGAGTGATAATAATTTTGAAGAGAAACAGTATCAATATGCTGGATTCTGCCATATCTTCTCATAGAGAATTAAAAAGTGTCCTAATGTTTTTAAGATGAGAGGCAGAGACTAGTTTCTGATAGACCCAGCTCTCTGCTCTTTGCTGTCTCTTCATTCCCCCGAATACCAGAATCATTCCACCACTGCTCCACCTTGCCCTTACCCACCAGTTACCTGCAATATCCTTGAACCATTAGATGTGCCACTAAACCACATTTTCTTTCACTGAAATTGTCTGCTGAATCTAACCCATGCCCATCTTAAGTCTGGAGACTTTCATCTGCATACCCAGCATTGAAAGATGCTTTATTCCTTCTGTGAAACCTTTCCTGCTGCACTACAGTCCTTCTGTGACCTGCCTGTGTCAGCCAGCCATCTATCTGGCTTTCCTAGAGGAGGCTGAAAATCTCTTTTTTCCCCTCAGGTTATACTCTCTGCTTAACTCATTGTCACTCTATTTATTGCAAGGTCAGAAATAGCAGAAACAACCTGGAAAAGACTGCAACTTGCAGGGAACTCAATATTCAGCTTCTCTGGGATTAATGGAGTTCCATGGAAAACATCTCCCTGTGACAGTCTACACATCTGGGAAAAATGCATGGAAGCAGTGAAATATTCAGAGATTTGTCTGGTACAATCACACCAAATCCATTGCTGACCCTTCAGGTTATTGTCCATCAGTCACATTGCCTTGTGTTTGCAGTGCATCTGCCATGGCAGGGTTTCAATGGTGCTGAACCTCCCTTGCTCCTTGCACTGGGCTCAGTCCTTACATTTAATTGCTGGGGAACATATCAAATTATCTAAGTTTTCCATCTGCTGAACTAAATAGGTTCAGCTTGTGGCAAAGACTGCATTTATTTTTATGCATTTTCTTGCCTTTTCTTCTCCCCACAATGTCCTTGAGGGGTATGCAAATGCAAAGTCTGGTTGCAAAACAAATATTCTATCATTGCATTAACAAAATATAGATGAGCATTTAAAATATAAGCAAATGTAATTCAAACTAAAGTGTAGCCTTTAGATTTCTTCTCTTTTCTTATCAAGGAAGTAAAATAATTAATTTTATTCTGCAAGGTAGCTATTTTAAAAAAATTGGCCCAAATTAATTTTTTCATATAATATGAATTCTACTGAATTTAATCCTATACGCTTTCCCATTTGGTTAGAAGGACAAAGTCTCACGGTCAGAATTATTTTAGGATAGCTGTTCTTACATAACTGCATGTTTGATGTCTTTCATGGTAAAAGACTACTTTTTTTTTATTTTTTGGTAATCACATTTTCATAGCTCATACTCTGTTGCACAATATATATTCCAGTGTTAGCTTAATGTATTTACCATAATTTCTTGTCTTGACTTCAAATCTTGTTTCCAAATACAATGTTTGCCTATCTCATTGCTAGTTCTTGTTGACTGTGAACCTTGATTCCTCATTCCCCTGATGAACATTATTCATGTGAGCAGCTTCACTGGAACCAGTGTAAGGGCACACAAATTGCAAAATATCGAATGTTTTCAGGGAATCATATTCTAAAAAGAAAAGGAAAATTTCTTTCTCTTCCAAACATGATTCCACATGGAATATAATTGAGAGGAAAATGCTGAAGATAGGTGAAGTGAATAGCATTCTTCACTCATTGCACCCACATCTGTTGGGCTGTCTCATCATTAAGTTTAAGCTTTTGCATTAGATTGTGGCCCAAGGGCATTACTGAAATCACATTGCCACAGGAAGACAACTTTTTTTAAGCATCTCTGAGATGTGTGAGATACTTTGAATTTGGTTTGCAATTAAATCAAAACCTATTACTAGTAAATATTATTATTACCTATTTTATTCCACTGTAAGAATTCCACACGGAAGGTTGCAGATAGGAATCAATTCAGAGAGGTTATTCTGATTTAGTTTCACTTGAATTGATTCATCAATTTAAGTTCACATGTTTTCTCATTAATAGAGAGTCTGCTGTGCTAGTTCTGGTTTTACTTTCCATTCAAATGTATCTTGTTATCTAGCATAAATTTTAAGTTTGACTTTGAGATTAGTCCAGGTGGGGTATTCATTGAACACATTTAATCTTCTAAATTATCTGATACTGATCTGCAGAAGGAGAAGCTAATGTCTTTTGATGGAAATTTATTTATTTCAATTAAATCGATTATGACCCTCATCCTATCATACTGTTGATCAATTTTTCCCCTACTTTAAGGGACAGTATATTATCTTGATAAATTTTGCATTATTAAGTTTCAAAATAAACTTTGTCATTGCTAAGCACTGCTTCTTGCTAGTATAAAAATATTTATATAAAACATCACCTAGAATAACTGCTTTTGTTCACAGACCAAGATTTAGCACTGTTTTCAAAAGATGCTAACATATTTTTTAAAAAATAATTATCCTTCATGAACCCTTTCACTTTGCTCACAGGAACAATGTGTTTGCTTCAAGGTAAAAAACACAAGGGGGCAGTTTAGTATAACAAACCAACATTAGCATAGTAACAGATGCCAAAAAGTTCCATGTTAGAAAAGTAGCCTTTGTGAATCTTCAAATTAGGGTTGCATAGATGCAGAGATTACCATTAGCACTCAGAGACTTCTGGTCCAGACTTAAAGACAAGAACTCTAATAACACAGAATGTGTTTTAATATAGAACAGGCCTTTAGTCAGAGAAGGCAAAAGAGGAAAGAAAGAGTTCATGCCAGCTGAACTTGTTGGAAGGAATTATCTCAAACCTATTTTACCTTAATTCAAGAATTTACATACATCATTTTCCAGAATGGGTTAGGCTATCTTTCAGTTAACAGTTTTAATGTGATAAGGATTAGCACAGCCAGCTGCAGCATAGCACTGGGATAGAGTTAAACTGGGTTTGTTTATAATTTACTGTGTTTCTTGCAGAAAGTCTAAACCAAGCTTTTACAGCAGATTAAACTGATATACTGAAGACTGAGCATTATGAATAAGGGCTTTGCAAAAAATGACTAATGTGCCAGTTGAAACTTCTTGCTATGAATACAAAGAAAAAAAAATCTTTTTTTCTATGGAAACCTCTATGTTCTTTTTGTTGCAAGTTCTAACTACTTAGCCAGGAGCAGTCCAGAGTGATTCACAATTCAGCAAAAGCTTGCAGATAGCTTGCAGTGCGCCCTTGCTTTGAGATAATTTCAAGTGTACAGGAAAGGTAAAACCTACAGGAAGGATGACTCTTGGTAAATTGAGATAGGAATTTTAACATAGTAAAGTATGTGCCAGGCTTGCCTTAGTCCAAATCACCCTCCAGTGTGTTGGAAGAATTAAAGGAAGCAAGAATCCCCATGAGGAGTTTGAACTGACCTGATCAATAGCCATAGTCACATCTCCTGTTGCAGCACTCTAGGACCAGGGGGCTGTAGCACCAGAGGAGGTACTACACAACTTTTGTGCCCCCAGGCCAGGCTGGCTTCGGCTCTGTGTTCTTTTTGTGAATTCCTCCACTGAACCAATCTGTACTGCCAGCCACAGCTTAGCAACTGTGGTATAGGCACAGCTGGAAACTGAATTCTTCCTCTGCTTAACGAGTGGTTCTTGCATGGTGGGAGGAGAAATCCTGAACTAACTTCAGGCACAACTCTGCACAATCAGGTTAGAAGATTGGCTGAAGGTGAAAAATTAACTATTATGTTATTTTCTATGATCTGAGAGATGGTTGCTGTGGCTGGATTCCACTTCTGTAGCAGGAAGCTTCTCCCCCTTTCTGAGGAGAGTGGCTTAAAGGCATTGGGTTCTGTGTGAGGCAGTGGAGCTGGTGGCACACAAAGATAGCTCTCTGTTTGAGCCCATCACAGTGTCACTGCAATGTTTGCACCATTTTCTGCTGTTCCCTGTAATCTTTCAAAATTACTTAGAAAACACTTTTATAACCTCACCATGGGAATTTTATCAACTAGATTTTTTTCTCTTGCTGATTATAGACTGCACAGAGCACTGTACACATAAGCACAGTGGACCTCTCCCATTCTTAAATATTTATTATATCAGGTGAGACACTAGATTGAATATCAAACCATGATTCTTTTTTTCTCAGATTTGCAATCTAGGTTGCTGCCGGATGATTTTGTCAGGGATTCATTTAGTAGCAATCTGTGCTGTAGTGTCACTACTGTGCAGTAAAATCTTTTAAAATAAACATTTAGATTAGCATTATATTTAGATAGGATTAGAATATTCATCAGTAATATAAAAGCATATGACTACTATGCACTGTGAACTTCTGTCAAATTTAGGAGTCTCAGTCTCATATATTCATTTCCTGATTAGTCTAATCAGATTTTCCAGTTGGAAAGTTGAACTGTCTCTGTATGGTATCTTGCAAAACAGGTGAAGTATCTGTCAAATAAATTAATAAAACAAAACTAAAATGAATTTGATAGCCAGGAACAACAGGGAATTTTTGTCAGTTACAGGGTACTTTCACTGCACTTGGATAATTTTATTTTATACCTAAGAATGGGAGGAATATTAAAAATGTTCAGTGTGGCAGTTTTTGTATTTCTTTCAAAGCATAAAGTTCTCTTCACATTTGCTACCGCCTACTCGTGGCTTATTCTCTATCTGACACTTGAGCAATTTTTATAAACCATTTCCATCTGTGATTTACTTTGTGTTTTCTATTGCAGGTGACAGTTAATGTATCTTGTCTGCTGCTATGAAATTTAAAAAAAATGGTCTGAAAATTATAAGAATAAACACTTGCAAAAACAGGGATAGAAAAAAAAATGTTTTTATGTTTTCAGAATTCATGTGCTTTGGAAACCTCTCAAACCACAATGCAATCATTGTTAGGATACTTAAAGTATCTTCATTTAAACAAAGAAGGAAGTGAGGATAGGCTAACACTACTTGAGAATTTCTATGGTAAATTCCTGCAGCTACAAAAGTGATGCAGTATAGACATGAAAGAAAGATTTGATGTTACTGATTTCCACAGACTTTTAAAGTTTACTCTCTGTTTCCCTCCAGACCTCTTCCAGCTGAAATCTACTGACATCAGAAGAGTTATATCATAAGAAAGCTGTTTCACCTGAGGTGAGCAGCAGAACCTTAAACTAATAAAACTTGATCACCACTAGAAGGACAAAGATATAGCAAGCAAGGCTAGGGTAGGTAGTGCTAATTCAGAAGACTTCTATAGAACTTTGCATTTGAAAGTGGTATGGATCAGGAGGTCATACACCCAGCTCAAAGAGAGGGGAAAGTAAGGAACAACCATACTGTGTTTGGGAAAATCACATGTGTTTTCTAAATTTAATGCCTACCAGAAAACATGCAAGTGTTATGTTCATTTCTGAATGTACTGTCTTTGAAAGAGGATGAAATATCTAAGCAACTGTTTCACTTTCCAAATGTAAACAGTTTGCTAATGTTAAGAATTATTTTTACCTGTCCCTCAGCTAGCTAATTAGATGCATTTTCTAATGTAAAAGGAATTTTTTGACTTCACTATGACAACTTCAAATGTTCATGAAGGTATAGGTTGTTCATAGCCAGGTGTGTCAATAATCACTGTAGTTTAAATCAGTGACTGCTGAATAATAGGTACAATAGAAAAAACACACTGCCTGTTATTTGGACAGATAATGTCTGGTGAGAAAACAGTTTCAGGTGGTGATGACATAGGAGTTGTCTGCTCTACATGCAGATGCTGTGAGTGTACATAGGAATTGTTAGTCTGTACTGGTCCATGATATTTACTGGAGTTAGGTATTTCCATGCTTAAGCACCTAGCTTAACCGAAATCTTACAAAAAATATTTTTTAGTGAAAATTCCTTAGCTCTGTACACCTTGAAATGGCTAATGTAGTTGAACATTCTGTAGCTTGCAATGAATTATCACTTAGGAACAAATATATCATTTGCAGCCTTGCAAAACTCACACTGTCCTTAAGCTGCTTTTTTCCTCTTTCTTCCTTTACCTGTTCATATATATTAGAGGTGATTTTAGATAATTGTGTAAATTATTCCAGAAAACTTTAACAAATGGGAAATTGTGGTTTAGTTGTGTTTTTCTGAGGGAGACTGATTAAGAATTTTGTCAAGACATGTTGAAGCAAAGTCTATAGAAAAGGCTACTGTAGAATTAAAGGGACTATTCACAATATTTTCTAGATATAAAGGGTCTTTTTGCCCTAGAACATAATCTAAGTCCTAGATTACTAGATAATTCTGGGCAGTTCCCACAGACATTGACAAGAATTTTGGGTGTTCAGCATGTCACAGTAGGTCCACAACATATGTTTAGATTCTGCCCTAATCTTCAGTTTTTGGTCACATGCTTAGTCTTAATATTTGCTCATCATTTCATCCCTTCCATCTCAGATTTTCAGATTCTTCTAACTAAAGCCTCAGTCATTGTGATAGTCCCTCAGTTTGATGAATAACTCAATTTCTCTCATTACTGAACATAGAGTAATAAATAAAACTGCCCAAATAGCAGTTCATTTCTGGAATGCAGAATGTTCTCCTGGTATTATCCAAATGTTCTCCAAACAAGATAAATTTGCTGTGCAACCTTCCATGTCTTGTATATACCATTATGTCTTCACAGAGGGTTGTGTTCTCAATGTTTCTCTTTAACATGTTTTGTCAACTTTCATATATGAGAAGAGGGGAAATGAGAAACTCTTTCCAATAAGACTGAAAACTGCTACCCTATTTCTTATTTTATGATTTGGCAGGTAAAAATAATTTTGCAAGGAAGGCATTCAAGAGTGGTGTTTATCCCAGTTTCTGTTCCATTTCATAACCATGTCAGAAAGAGACAAATATGTATTCTGTACATATAAATCTTTGTCTCTTCCCCCACCTTTATTCAATGCATTTGTACTATTTATTTTGTAAGTGGCTTTAAAGAAGTGAGTTACTTTCTTTGGAGCTTTGGCCTCTTAAACCATGACAATATTTCTTTAATTTTGGAAGTGTTTATGTATGAGGTGGAGTAAGACTGATTTCCTGAGCATATTTCCATCATTATTTAAAAATTATAGTAGGGAGTATCACACCTTTGAGATATCCGAAACAAGTAGCTACTCAGACATTGGAATGACAAAGGGATGGTGCTCTGGCTGAGATGCTCTCCAGCCTGCAACTAAAGAGCCATAAAACACTGCTGAAAAGAGCTGGTTTACAAAGCACATTTATACAGAGTTCTAGCAGAATGAAGAGAGCTTACAGGACTTGTTTAAGAACAGAAGTAAAATTTGGCTACAGCATCAGTTATTTGCAACTTGCCATTAACAAAGCTCCCCAATTTATTCAGTGTTATGGAAATCAAAGCATACACTGCACTTTTATTAACTTTTGTCTCATGTAAGACAAAACATGAGGCTGCTGTGCTGCAGCCACATCTATTTGCAATACACCGTAAGAAAATGGCTGTAAAGAGGTAACTTCCAGATAAGTAGCAACAAATGGATGAGATTCCTTAGTCACAGCTAGACTGGCATGTCTGTCTACATTGTACTCTGTCATTATTTGCATTTTGCAGATACATAATGTAAGTTTGAAGATTCAGTGTTTACACAGACAGTCCTCTTGTGAAGGAGACATAATTTATGCAAATCACTAGAAAATTATGTCCTGTCTTTATTAGTGACTTAAAGCTACAACACTGCAGATTAGCCACATATCTCTTCCATTGTTAATTCATGGACATAATGAAGTATATTTGAAACAGATATATAAACTATAAAAACCTCCATGCTTTAACAGGCCATAATTTATGTCCTGTTTCCAGCAACTCTCTGTGTGTAATCAGCTTCATATGTTGATTACTCTGAAGTAACATGCTGTAGGATTTTTTCATTAAGTACATTAAGCCAAGACTGGCTGAAGCACTGGACTCAAGATTTATATTTTTCAGGCCTATGGAGTTCAGCTGAAAGGGTGGCCTTAGTGAATTCGGGAAGACCTTTTAAATCTCTTTCCACTAGTATCTGTTTGCAGCAAGAAAGCTGCAATTCTTCAAAGCTACTTAGTTCAGTAGCTCTTACTGGTGTGAGCTGGGAATTTAAAAACCCTGAGAGCAGGAGAATTTATCTTCTAAACAACATTGCCTCCTGCCTCCCTAGCAGACCATTAACCACAGAAACCTGGACACAATTTTCTAAGTTCAGGCAAAGAAAAATTCAGCTGTGATGTGGAGCAGGATGGTGTCTTCAAGCCATAAGGACACCACTGTGTTGTGTCTGGGGAAATGCAACTCTGCCAATATCGTGCTTAGGGAAGATTGCCTGTACCTTAAGTAATGCTGGCAGAAATCCATTTCAGGTACAAATTTCCAGTTTGGAAGGTCCTGTTTGAGTTTTGTGAGCTATTCAAAATGCCTGCAAACTATTCATCTTACAGGAAAATTCTTCAGGAATCTACAGCTGTAATAATTAGATGATATTCAGCGTAGTGCTTAGTAATGCTTGATAATGCTTGATTGAATGCATTTTTCTGAATTTCCCAGTTGTGAGAGATTAATTGTTCTCTAGGTTCTTATCGCATTAATTTAGTTGGGCCTTTTGAAGTCACAAGGAAGAAGGTATAAGAAAAGATCAAAAGACCTCTGAAAGCATCAATTAATGTGTTTAGCACGTCAAATTATGGTGCACAGGTTTGTTAGTCTCTACTTAGTTTTAGAAATGCATCTGAAATGAGTAGGAGTTTTCAGAGTTAGGAATTTAATTTGAAATTTGAAACTAGAAGTCTTTCCCCACAGCTGAGAGAGAGAAGGAAAAGAGAACATGTGAATCAATCTCCCTGTGCTCTGTATGTCTTGTAAATGTGAATCTCTTTCCACTGACCCAATGACACTTCAGTGTAAGACCCCTAAATCAAGCACCTTTCCTTTCATTTGGAGGTCATAGCTGAAAGAGAAAGGGGAAGAAGAGAAAGGAAGAGTGAAACTCAGGTCCTTGGAAAGAACTAAGAGTCCTTGTAGTGTAACAAAGGCTAAGCTTACTTTCTCTATGTATTATTTACAGGACAATTTGTCCAGTTCTGGTAGGAGCAGTTTTTCCCAGAGACAATCCTACGTAGTGGCTGTGGAAAAATACATTTTGCCTCTGAAACAGTCATGTATTGCATTACAATGCACTCTTCCAGAGAACCTCTGTGATAATTTAATTTTTACATGTCTGCAGTCAAGTGGTTCATGTCCTTAGTTCTGTTGGTCAAGGAGGATTGTTCTTTTCAGTAAACATTTAATAATGGCTGTTACTACTCTGAGGCATTTTTTTCACTACTGTTCTGTGGATATTCTCAGTTCAGTCAAAGGAAGAACAGAGATAATTACTCCCAGGCTGAGACTGGGAATCTTAGACAAAAGAATTAAAACAATTATTATCTATCTTTCTGTAACTATTGTTTATAGTTATGGTTCTCCACAGCATGCTATTCATAGTCACCAATAATGTGAGATGTTTCTACATTGAGACCACTCAGGTCCCAGCTTAGCGAGTGAGACGTTCAAGTTCTTAGAGAAGAAGTTCACAATTTCTTGCTAATAAAAGAATTGCTCTTTTGCCTCTGATCCACCAGAAGACTGGAGTCTTTCCATCTCTGACTCAGCAACGTCACTGTTCAGCGACCAAAGGAAGAAGTTCTTCCCCACAGGTCATGAGAGGGGACAGTGTCCAATCTTGGCTTCCCTTAATATGCCAGTTTATAAACTGTGGTAGTTCAGCAGGTGTTTGGTGGGTCAAACTTGCATCAAGGTGCTCCTAACAGCAGAAACATGATACCTACTCAGGTTTGGCTAAGTCCAGTCAGCAGTCTTGTGTAATAAGGCCTTTGGGTTTATTTTTGAACATTCACCTCTAAAATTAGTGTGAAACCCTTCCCCCCTCCCCTTATTTTCAGTTCAAATTTAATTTAATTTCACATCACTCTGTGTCAGCAAATGGCCTGGGTGGGCACCATCAGTTGCTGTGACTCAGTTTCTGTGCACAGCTGTGTCAGGTGGATCTCTGTAGCGCCTGGCAAATGGCTCTGGGACCTTGCAGAGTGTGCCCTATGGCCACAGGCTTCTTGGCTGTGGATTGCCTCTCTGCCCTGCTCCCTGCTTTTCCTAGAAGCCTGGGGACAATTACAGAGGAAGAAACAGTTTTTGACACTGAAAAAAAAATAAGCACAATGAATTTATTCTTTTCATAGTCATGAGCACTTTTTGATCCTTAGGGGATGTAAATGAAGTGTTTCTATCAGTACATGTACAGGTGAGAATATGCTGAATAAAAATTTGTATATTGTATTGCAAACACAAAGGCTAAAATTTGGTACTAGTTTCCTTTAAGTAAAATTCCTGTAAGTATTGATTTGTTCCACATAAATTTCCCAAGTTTAATTTTATATTTATAATTCAGAATAAAACCAGTGGCATAAACCTTAGATAAACCATAATTTAAAGAAATACTTCTTTAGTGTGCCTTAATAGTGTGGTATCAAAAATAATATCTTATGGACAGTGTTATGACTATCATGCAATGGTTTTATTCATTAAGTTTTGCCATGAAACATAAACTGTAAATCTCATCCTATGTACAAGCTCAGTTTGGGATTTTCAGAGGTAAGGAGGTGGAAAAATATGCAGACATGATATCAGATAAATAACATTTTAAATTAGGGAGGAGTCAGCAACACCAGATAAGAGACTACTTCCATGGAAAAGATTTAAGTTCCACTTATGCCAAGTCTCAGCAGGAGAGCTTAGCAGGAAGAGCAGAGTCAAATTGCTTCACCTTGCAGATTCCAACGTCTCTAACTCACTCTTTAATACCTGATTCTTTCAGTAGTGTTTCTTAGTTTTCCAGTTTATAAATTTGGTAGTAAACAAGTCTCAACCTATACACATGCAATGGAAACAGAATTTTAGTGCAACGAAGCTGAAAAAGTGTAGATGTCTGGCCTTCAAATTATACATTATTTTAACACATAGTTTCTTTTCAAATTTCTAACACTTTTAAATATTAAAAGAACTGTAAAAACTTGTTACTTTTTGATAAAAAAAGATTAACTAAATAGCATTTTTTTTCCTTTTAAGTCACAAAAAATTTAAGAAGTTAAAAATGAAGACTTCAAAATAAAGAGTCATTGTGTTTATAATAGATGTTCTCAGGAATGTTCTTATGTCCCCTAGAGAGAGCAATAATCAGTTTTAAAAACAGTAGGTCCAGTGAGCCTGCACTTATGTGTATTAATGTAATTCATACCCAAGAGAGTAAGGAATTGCAAATCAAAGGATTTTTTTCCAATAGACTTTCTGACATTCTGAGTTCCTCACTTGGAACCTTTG
Organism: Melozone crissalis; assembly: GCF_028551555.1. Lineage (NCBI taxonomy): Eukaryota > Metazoa > Chordata > Aves > Passeriformes > Passerellidae > Melozone > Melozone crissalis. The sequence continues at coordinate 10,419,477 of NW_026535782.1, read as the reverse complement.
AGGAGAAACCTGGAATGAAACTCAATTTAAAATACAATTTTAAATAATGTATTATTAAGCTAAACTGACAATTTTGGCCCAAATTGGGGTCTGGAAAAAAGGTCACCTCTCACTGTGACGTTTTTGCATGAGGATTTCAATTATAGCTATGTATTTTGAAGGCTGTTGAATCTAACTGGAAAAATTCTCTTGAAAAGACTCAAAAGTACTTTTCTGGGTGTAAGTAGAGAACTGAAAACTTAACAATATATACAATTGTGATTTTTATCAGTCTCAGTACTTTGATTTCCGAAAAGTCACAGCTTTTAGTTTACTTCATGACTGAAGCATCTAACAGAATGCCAGACAGATGATAGTTTTATGTCTCAGCAGTGGTGAAAGCAGTTAGTTATGGTTCTGTGTGATGTTTCTTAGATGGATTGCAGGATCATGAAACATAACTTTCATGGCTAATAAGGACTTGCAGCTCTGCTATCAGGATGGCTCACACATTATTATCTCTCATGGTTGTGTGGTGTCAACATTTCATGTCCAGGATTACTTAATTAATAAGTTATTTATAATATGTGTTTTGGGAGTGTTGTCTTGTCCCACAGAGCAGGATAGTGCACTAACAAATTCCTACACATCACAACAGTCATATCTGAAACCAAAAGCTTTTCTGTCCCTGGGCCCTTGAACTCACAAGTATGATAATGTCCTTGTCCCACCTCCTCATGACCTACACCTAAATCACTGTGTCTTACTGCATTGTTATTGAACATCACTGGCATGGCTAATTTAAAAGCCACAAACTTATCATTGGTTTCCCTATATCCTTTTGTTAGAGACTATTCATGAATGACTTTTCTGCTTTTTCAGGTCATAGTTTATTTATGAGAACAATTGATTTAGCAATACATAGAAGCATCAAACTTTAAATAGATTACACAGTTCATGCTTCATAAATCATTGGTCACGCATTCTTAACTTTCACAGAAAGCTCAACTTTGTATTTTCCTCTCACAAGAGAGGATGACCCTTTCATAATTACACTAAAACTCAATTAGTTTTTGCAGATTAACTATAGACAGATTTTAAATGTGAAGTTGTATTTACAAAGTATTTTCCTAAACATTCTTGAAATGAAGCGTATCAGCAGCATTTTGCACTAAGAAACACTACTATTTTTACAGCAGTATTGCTTTCATAACAGTACTGTGTATTCTGCAAAGTGTTTGTATACTTCACATTTTATCTGTTGTGGATGATGTAGTGAAAGTGATATGTTATATATTTATTCACACTTCATTTTGGAGCTGACAATTGTAGCATATACTTCCCTTCTCGTACTTTACCAATTACCTTAACCCTGACCTGCATGAATGTAATTTTCTGCATTAATGAGAAGTAGCTGTCTCTGGGAAGAGCCTGAGCTGAGTAAACACTGTCAGCTGTGTCAAATGGTGGTGATAAACAGATTTCACTCTTTATTTATGGCTGCCAGTGCTGATGGAGGAATTCAAACTTATTCAAATGTCAGTTTATTTGTAAGCCAAGGACTACTGTGAAGTCCTGAAGACTAAGGAAGCGTGTGTCCTAAAAATATTTTGGGGTTATATTGTTACACAGTTGCACGAATTTTGTTTTCTGGGAAGTCTATAGCTCTTATACTGCCATTTCTGGTTTGAATGGGAAACAACACATTTAGAAGTACACATTTGAGCTTAACAAGCATCTGAAGCTATACTTCATTCAGAAATTAAAATTAATCATTTAGTCAACATTCAAAACATCTGCACCAATTTTTATTCCCAAAATTATAATTGAAAACTTAAAGTGTTTATAATTCCTGACAGAACAGAAATTCTGATACTTTTCCCATTTATAGGCATTTAAATGTTGAGAAGAAGAGCCTGTGAAAGAAAAGGAGACATTGCCAATGGTGATCCCCAAGGAGTTCTCCATTCTTCTTTAGGCTTTCAAGAACCTATGAACTCCAGTGGTAGCAAGTTACAACCAAACATACATATAACCTATGTGAGAACCAGAGAGATCAGTTTAAAATAGAAAGAAGAAGGTACTTTACAGAATGGCTAGTGAATTTATGGAATGTGGTGTGAAGGCAGATGACAGTACATGCTTTAAAAATTGACAAATTCACAATATTGCTCAATGCATAGCGTGAAGAATCTAACACCAGGGATGTAATATCTAACATCCCTTTTGTTCAGCTTGGTGGTGTTTGCACCCAACACTACTTGTAGAAAAATAACTGAGAACTAAGATACTGTTTTCTGACATGGGTGCAGAAAAGTTTTTTTATGTAATACTTATTTATTCATATGACTTCATGCTGGGCAATGTTCAAATGCTCAGCTCCAGAAGTCTATGTGAAAATTTCCTTGCGATCCTTTGATATTAAAGTTGCTAGCCAGCGTAGGATTTGTCTTAAGTTTGCTCAGGTACTTTTAAATTCTCCTATTGATCAGGAATTATACAGAAAGGTTAAATTTCTAATGAGAAAAACTGGCTATGTTAAATTTGGGGCAGCATGTGAAGTATTGGAACAGCACTTTCATGCATGTTCCTATGCAAAGTTTCCAGGAAAACATTGACTAAAAAGAAGGTACTCTGGGAAATCAGCAAAAAATTGTTGGATAATTTGGCTCAAATCTGGCTGTATCTAGCCTGACTAAAAATCTTGAATATTTCTGTCCATTCTTTTCAAAATACCTGGAGAAAATATTTAAAGGTAACAGCAATTTCAGATTATAAACGGAGTGTTTTTCCCTTTGGTTTCCTAGTCCCCCTACTTCATTAAACTTCAGCTTTAGAACTGCACTATTGCTCTTTAATTAGGATGGAGATACACAGCTTCAGTGGAAAAGTTGGAAGTTTCTCCCAGACTGGCTGCTTTAGTGATTGTATCACCTCTGCTTGAAAAGTGGGAGCTGTGACTTTGAACTCCTGTAGTCCACAGTGGGTATAGACCCATTTTTGATTTCTTTAATATTCTGTGGTGGGTCATAGAAAGATGATCAACAGCTCCATATCAACATCTATTGACACTGGCATTATCTTAAAAAGTACCTAAAATATGAAATGTTGAGATTTCTGAAGATGGCAGAAATACTTATGCACACAGAAAAAGATCAGATTTGTTTTGGTGCTGAGTGTTTTCACTGGCAATCTCTTTGTGTTCTTACCTGTGTGATGGGAACCCTGAACCACCTCTAGGAATCCTTCCACTTCCTGCTGTCTGCATGTATTAAGAGGCTTGTGCAGCCTCTCTGGGGTTGTATTAATGCTGGAAGATGAATGATGCTTGAAAAGAGGATTAGCTTTAAAAATCAGATTTTAAACCAATTTTTTTCTGATATACTCATTATTTAGTTAATATTTAGGGTATCTGCCTTTAGACATAAAGCTCTCACTGTAGTCAGTGGTGATAATGTAGCTGAAATTCTTATGACTCACAATGACTGAAACTCTTGGAGGTTGTCTCTTTAGCTTGTATGTGTAAAGAAGGTATACTAACATTCAAAGCTCTTGAGAATATTTTAAACAACTGTATAATTATTGTTAGCTTTGGCTCTAATTATTTTCCTCTGTTAAGCTTCTGAAATATCTTGACTTGGTTACTTAAGAAATCTAAAGCAGCAGGCAGATGGCTTTTCATCTATTGTTAAATTTCAGGGGTTTACTCGTGCTAATTATTTTGAAATGGATTCCTAGGATATTATGCATTAGTTCAATGAATAATGCAAGACTGGCAATTTATTGGCAGAACATTCACAAGAGTGCCATAAATCTAGAAATAACATAAAAGCAGAGTGGATACATATTTTAAAAGCACAGCTTGGGGAATCACATTTGGGCAATGCTACAAACCTTCTCATGAGGGTGCATATTTTTAAATATAATCAAATCAAGAGATTGTCAGTGAGAGACTGAAGCTTATTCTACATATTATTATGACAGCTAAGAGACAGTTATTGAAATTGAATACTATACACTAGATCCTGTGCAAACTCCTGAGGTAGAAAGGGAGAATCTGTACTGTCAAGAACTTGCAACCCAAATATAATCCCGTGTGCATCACCTGTATACAGTCACACACAGGTGAGAAGTAGCAAGAATAAGTACAAGAAGTAACCTCATTCACAGCTGAGGTCATAGCCTGTATTTTCCAGGCAGCAGCAGCCCATGTTTTTTGTAAGCATGTCTTCAAAGGAAGGAGTGAGAAAAATGGTAACAGCTAATGAGATAGCTCTGTAGCTGTTCAAAGTGAGCCCTTTCCAAGCCTGAAGAGCAGTTACAAAACTGAACAGAAAGATCCCCTACTAAATACAAATAGAAGGAGTAAAAATAGAAAAATATTTTTATTATTTTGTTTAGAATTATGTATAATTTTATAAAAGACATTTTAATCTAGGAATGCTGACAGTCATGAAAATACAGCTGGATATGTTTTGGGATTTAAAGCAGCATCAGCTCTACCTCATAGGAGATATGAGAGGCTGCTCATCCCTCCATTTGGTTGCACTGTAGGGCACAGGGATTTGAACAGTTATTTTTACTCTTGCAATAGTACTTAAAGACATTTAAATTATCTAATAGCTACTATTGGAGACAGGTGGTACTAACTATTGGTACTAATCTGGGTAAACCTTTACTATGCTGCACTATGAGCACTTTTATGTTCCTTCCATTAGATTTGCCTGCAGTATGGATATAAACCTTTAGGACTGATTCATAACAAGCCTTAGTGTAAGACAAATGCAATAATACAAATAGATGAAATAGATATAAAGGGATGTACTTTTTAAAAAGATGATGATATACATCTAAATAAAAATGGCAAGATAAAAAAGAAATCCTAGATTTGTACGACAAAACAAAGGAATCATGTTAGCTTTAGTTGTAGAAATATAATGACAAGTTTGGGCAATAAATTAAATATTTTAAGGAAGATAGCCACTACATTCTTTCAAGCTAATTGATTACTATTTTTATGATTAAGGAATTAAATTTAAGTTTCCCAGTACTTCTGAGTACTTGAATTTACCATACATGTGTAGAAACCATACCACTGCAATGGATTATAGCAGCAACAGCACAAGGCCTATGGCCTTTCCAAGGAATAAAACAGTTAGTGAGGCAGAATATCATCAAGGTGAGGTAGCAGCAGTGAATATTTATGAAATGAAAAAGTTTATTTTAATTTTTATTAAATATTACAGTATTCATGCATGTTTGATGCTTATTTACAGTGTGCAGATACTTTAAGGTTTAGTACAAGTGATTTTAATTTGCTAACTATACACATGCATACCAGTAAATGGAAAATTATTAGAAAAATATTTTTTAGAAATTTCTGTTTGTATTTTTATAATTTTCTGTAGATTTTGCTCTTCTGTAAATAACTTCATTCAAGATGCACTGTACTTAAGAATGGACAGGCAATAATGGATGCTTATATTCAGAATTTTACTTTGTCCTGATATACTCAGATTTTATGTAGAGATGCATAGGCAAAATCACAATTAGGAAAAGCTAGCATGACCCTTTGCCCTAGTGTCTAGCCAGTCTGAGTTTTTTCTGGGGTAATTTTTCTAAATTTTTCAAAAGAAATTTTGAGATTGATAGGGATGTCTTTGTCAGTTATTAGATTTCAGCAATGCCTTTCAGCAGCTAAAGAAAAGATTTTTGCAGGGCTGCTTGCATTTGTCTCCAGAAGAAAGATGAGAAAGAATTTTCAGTAAGTATTCTTCCAACCTTAAGATGTCTTAAAGGTTAGACTGTCTGATGATGACTCAGTCACACACTTAGAGCTAACAGTTTAATCCTAGTGCTACTTGTACTTCCAAATCAAACCTATGTTATCTTCACTTTCAAATTAATGCCATCCACTCTAAATGAATTACACCATGAAACAAGTTTTGAACTCTCTTAATCAATATATACTAATTTTTGTTTTTGCTCTCCTGAATATATGTGTAGACAAGACTTTGGCATTTGTGTTTCCATAACTTTCCCTGAAATTCACTTTTAGTCTAGTGTTCTTTCTTGGTCTTATGTTTTCTTTCCTGTTGAGTTTCTTTCTAAGCCTGAGAGCATAAAGCCTCTCGGAAGGCTTGCTGTGCATCTCCTCATTCAGCACACAGGACAGTGCTTGCCACAATCATCATTCTAAGATGGCCATAAGTACTCCTCAAAACATTCTGCACCACCCTTTTAGGAGGTGCCACCTGTTATAGGCATGTGAGTGTACAAAATTAAAACAGAAAATACTTGTCAGGTTAGATTTATATGAGTAATCAAGATGAAGTACAGATCTGGAAGTACAATTTTTCAACTTGACCTGAAAAACCAAATTTGGTAGCTGGCAACTACAGCACATCCTCATCCCCAGCAGGTTGAGCCCTTTTTCCCAGCAGCTCTGGGAAATGGAGAACCATTGGAGCCAAAGCTGTTGGGAGTTTTAGTGAAATTCCAGCAGGCAAGAAAGGTTTAGGTGGAGCCCCAGCATGGCAATCTGCATCAAGTCTGACAAAGACCCTGGGACTTGAGGGAGCAGGACAGGCTGGCACACAGATTCTTGGTTTCTCAGCACCCTAGGTTTACACAGACAGAGCACCCCAACATTTCAGAGAGCACACATTGTCTTTCCAGCTCCTCAGGTCCCCAAACACCTCCAGACAGGCTGCCAAGACACCACTGCTCTATTCTCACAAGCTCACAATTTGATGAGACTAAAGAAAATAGACTTTCTGTTTCTTTGGAAGCCAACTTGACAAGTTCTTGTGGCTTGTACTTTCATTGCCAGCTCAGACATAATTGTCACTTTTTTTATTTAATGAATTCTTCTCTGAGACCTTTCATTGCCAAAAATCTGGTTTTAGCCCAGAGGTTTCTTTCCTGTGGAATATTATGAACAGGGAGATAGAGTAGAAACAGTCCCATAAACTCCTGAACTGCCAAGTTTGTTTCCTTGATAAAAGTTAAGAATTGAGATTTTGCTTCTAATCAAAAATAATAAAAATATCAAGCATCTAAAATTCCCCAGATAGTTCAAGGCAGTTCTAGTAGAAGATAGATGATGTGAATCACCAAAAATGTAACATAGTAAATTACACACTGCTAATCACAAAAATATGAGAACTACAGCACTTCACACCCCATAAGTTCTTATATTTGTATAAAATCCATGACAGTTCTATGGCCCAAAAAATATAGAGGCAAAAATGAACTACTCTCCTGAGCTGGCATCTGAATGGACGTTGTTCTAGTAGTAGCAAAGAAAAATAAATTATCAGTAACCACAGATATGAACATTTTACAGTCTGGAAGGTTAGCAATTCAAAGGGGAATAGGGTGAAAATGAGTTAGGAAAAAATTGGTTTACTTAAAATGTTGCTACAGTTGTACAATATTTCATATAGCTTTAAATGACATTGAAAAAGCATATATATCTGCCAGCAGACGGGGAAATGTATGCTAAAAACTGTCTAGTTCTCTGAGATACTGTAAAGGACTCCAATTTGCACAGGACAAATGCTGAGTATTTGAAATTCCATGAGGCACCATTCAATGGGAATTACTTCTATTTTCTCCTAAAGTCTCCTAGTCACTACTTGACTTGTGGGTATGTCAAAATCAGTAAAAAGAATTCCACTTTAAGATGACAAATAATTTAATGACCTATTTATATGCCTTCTATTAGCATTCTACAAAGTGATTTTTTTTAATAGGCATTCACTCTTAGGACCAAGTCTCCTCTGAACTTCATCTAACAATTGAATTGTTCTGTATGAAACTAGTGTAAATTTTGGCTGAAGCCGAAGACAATTTGTAACCATATCTGGAAGAGCCTTATTAATGCCGTTTTTCTTCTGCTAGTTCTTGGAATATATTTTTCCTTTAATTTCTGGAACATATCTGTATAAATAAATTTTTTTCTTCCATTTAAATTGAAACAAAATTGTTAGTTCATAGACCCAATGAAAAACAGTTCAGAGAAAATTAGGTTTTCATAAATTACTGCAGCTTACACCTCTTTCCCAAGTTTTTCTTCAATAAAAAAAACAAGTGTTGCTATGGAAATATCCTGAGAGGCATTTGTTACTATTTTCCTTCTAATAAATGAATTAGTTTGGTGTATTTCTTTGTTTTTAAATTTCTATTTCTGCTAATTCTGAGAAACTGCAGCCAGAAGTGATGTCCCTCTAAATTTGCCTTAATTTTGCAAAGACACAAACATAAATATATAAATTCAGATACAAAAAGGATAAAATCTATCTTTCTAAGGCAAGTAATTTTTCCCTCCCAGGTGCCAGAGAAATTGCTACTTGAATGCAAGTATTTGCAGAAATGAGTTGATAATGCAGAGTTGATAATTTGGGCAGGACTGATACATGAGACTTGTTTCAATGTATGACAAGAAATATGTCACTGTCATTAACTAATTTTTGTTAACAAACACCGCATGGTAGTTTGTAATAACATGGCATTAGGAAATGCTTATATTTTTGTCATTTAGTTCTATAATGAGTCATACTCAGTGGAATGGCATAATTGTCCTGATTATAGAGTTATTGAAAAAAATGTATGTCTGTTTTTGTTGCTGGGATAAAGACACTGATGTTGCATTCATTGAAACTGATGTCAAAACTCCTAGTGATTCAGAGATGGAAGGATAGGCCCTCAGTGGAGTTGTCTAAGTAGCTTATGGAAGCAGATGATTCTGTATTTAGATGTTCTTTATGTATTCTTTCTTTCATTATTCTTTGTACTCCTCTGAGTCTTTTATTTGATAATTTCAAACAGAAAGAGGGGGAAAAATGCCACAAATCACATCTGATTTCTCTTCAACATCAGCCTTGCCACTTTTTACTGCAAATCCGAAACACTTTTTTTAAGTTCACGCAAAAAACCCCAACTCCCCTTCCCAGCTAAGAGAGGAGAGAAAATAACCTGGAAAACAGCTCACAGATTGAGATATGGCAGTTTACTAAAGCAAAGTGAAATTCTGTGCATACATAAGCAAAGAGAAAAAAAAGGGTTATTCTCTACTTCTCATCAGTGAGTGGCGTCCATCCACTTCCCAGCAGCAGGATTTCAGCACATGGAGCAGTCACTCCAGAAAGCAAACACTGCAGATAACAAACACCCCCTCCATTCCTCCTCTCTCAGCTGCTGTAGCTGAGCTGTCCCAGGTGTGGAATGGCCCTTTGGTGGGTTTGGCCCAGCTGCCCTGGCCGTGCCCCCTGCCAGGACCTTTCCCAGCCAGCCCTGGGTGGGGCCGGGATGTTGGGAGCCAGCCTGGGGCTGTGCCAGCCCTGCCCAGCAGCAGCCACAGCCCTGCAGGGGTATCAGAGGGGCATCAGCTCCTCTGCAGCTGCCAGGGAAAGCACAGCACTGCCAGGGCTGCTGGGGAAATGAACTCCAGCTCAGACACAATACAGGTGTCAGCTCATGTTCGTGTTAAGAAAAGCTGCAAACTTACTGTCTCTGTAGGAATAAACCCTTGAGTCCTTTCAAATGAATGTGTACAAGCTGACCTTTTTAATCTTTTACTATGGGATGTACAATGTACTTAGGTAATAAAAATTCCTAAAAATCTCTAAGAAGCGCAGAAAAGAATGAATATCTTTTGAAGATTAAATTAACAATACAGGGCAAAAATAATGGAGTTGTTCCTCTGGTGCAAACAAGAACATCCCTCTGAATGTAACCAGACTATTTCCATGAAATATTACAACTTTTTCCCAACAGGAAGCTTGAATACATGTACAAACATATATGCAATGCATGTGCTCAGATTCACTCCAGCTCTCATATACAATACCTAACATAATGCAGGCAGCAATTTTATTTGGTCCCAAATTTCTTCGCGTGTTTACTTCACATCAAAAGGCTCAGTGCTGTGGTTCTATGTGAAGCAAGTGGGTTTGACTCATGCCTTGTTTTTTATCTATTTCACATAATTCAGGCTTCTCTGTCTTATCTGCTCAACAACGTAGAAAAAAGCACCAATCTTTATGTATGCGTGCTCAAGCGAATAAAATTTCAGGACCATGATACATTTTTATTTTATTTTAATTTTTAATATTAAGAAAAGTGATTTTCATTCATTTAATGAAAAGTATTTCCATAATAAACACATGAAATAACTGTGCTCATATAGACTTTAAATAAAACTCCTGTGTTCTGCTCAGATACTAGTAATTCTGTCAGATCTCCACAAGTTCCAAATTGTAGATGTGGACTAAGTTCTTTTGAAATATTTATCATCATGAAAGAGAATTTTAAAGAAAATGTTAGAGGAAGATGTGTTTGGAAACTGGAATATCAAAGATGAAAGTTCTTATTCTTCCTTGGTCAGAAATAGGCAGTATTTTCTTGCTTTGTTGGACTTATATTTGTAATAGAAAGAATAGAAGTGGGGAATTCTACTTATCTACAAAGCAATTTGGCTTAAAGTGCCTCTGGGTCAATATATGAATCTCATTACTTTGACAGGAGAGAGTGATTTCTCTGCTCTTCAGTCAAGTTGCAGTAACTTGGTTTTCTCAAGGTAGTGAGTAAATATGTAGATTGTTATCGTGGCTCTGCTGATTGCTGACTTGTTTAATGGAAGTAACTTGATTGAAAAGAGAAGCTGTGTGCAGTTCATTGCTTTCTCCCTTTCTTTTTCCCCTCCTACTTTTTAATTTCATGTTTCTTTCTTGTTTCTATGTAGTCTTTTGATTAAATCTTTTTGATGAATATTCAAAGACATAATTTGTAAAGTGGATTTATTTTCTGCTGCTGGTGAGCTTTCATGAAACAACTCCATTAGTTCTTTGTGATTCTTTTGCATTCATAAGACTAAAATCAGACTACTATCAAATTTTCAGGAAATAATTGATATCTATGTCAATATTTCAACATATACATGTATATGATTCTATTTTTCAATTTTAAATTTTTGTTTTTCCTAAGACTAAAAAAGAAAGGATTTTACCACTGCAATTTCTAAACTGCAAAATTCTAGTTTAGAATTTTGCCTTTGAACAATGTATAAAATGTAAAAAAAACCACCAAACAAATTGCTAGTAAATATTTTAATAGTGTTGTGATCATTGGAAAGGCTACTTATTGACACTCATGGCTTACAGCCACTTTTGAAGGCTTAGTATGTACTCAGGAGAGCAGTGGAAATGTAGTTCAAAATATCCACTGCACATCTGGTAAGCATTTTTTCCACTGTCTATAAATTATATGTGAATTTAAATATGATAAATGGTTTCCTTCTCTTTATACTTAAACTTGTAAAAAATTATGAAGAATTATGACTAGATATTTATATTTTCTGTTAAGATGCTGAACAGCTTAAGGAAGACTATTGCCTTCCATGGGTAGTTACAGGACAAGTAAGCTTGAAGTGGTCAAATATCTCTCTCCAACAGAGACCCCTCACCAAATCATAAGATTTTCTTCTGATGGGCTCTAATTTTTCCCTCTTTTGCTCAAGTACTTTTCTGCTTTCAGTAGTACCTTCGCAGTCCTGGAAAGATGAGTTAGCTCAGAGGCCCCTGCTGTAACTACTGCCACCAGCAGCCAACACAGAAATTTCAGTGGCAGGAAGCTGTGGTTTTGGGTCCTGTGCAAGGCTGAAAGCCCTACCAAATTGTGCCTCATAGCTTAAGCTTTTTGACAGAGTGCAATGTTCCATCTCCAAATTATATTCTCATGTGTTAAAAATCCTCAGTGATTCCTCATTTATGGAACACTTGTGCCTGTCTTTGTACTGAGACAGTGGCAAGAACAGGTAGGAATAGGTGTTTCAAGTTTTTTTTTGTAAAGATGGGAATGAAAGATTTGCTTACAATTGTATAAAGACTTTAACTGTTTTACAATTGATTAACAGGGGCGGTGCTTTTGAATAAAAGCTAAAATATTATGAAAGTCAAGGTTGAGCCAGTGAGCTGTAAAGGAGGAAAAACTGACAACATAGATGCAGTTTTGTGAATAGATTTCAAATGGGAGAAAGGTGAAGGTTGACATATAGATTAAAATGCATATCTTATCAAAGAAGCAGGATGATAATCGTGGCCAGAGTAACCGTTAGCAGAAGGAAAGATTCATTTATTTGTCCAACATGGTAAAATGCAGTCTAAAAAAAAAATATCATAAGCCTGCATGGGTAGAAGTCATTTTACATAGCTGGGTTCCTTTAGTAATCACCAGAACAAGAACACCCCTTATAAAAGAAATTAATGCTGCATATCTCAGGCACCTATTTTATGATGGTCTGAACAATGCTGTGGAGGTATTCCTCTCTCTGTCTGCTGAAGACAGAAGTATCCTCTGTGACTGGATCACAAAATACAAAAGGATTAGGTGTGAAAATAAAGTAAAATTGTAATCACTAAAGTGCTTGCCTCCCTTTAAAAATTATTCACTTTTCAGGAAGTTCTAGTGCTCTGGTTCCCTGCTGAAGCACAATAAGGAAAAACAGCTTTTCTGCACATTCATAAATTAAGGAGTTCAGGTACTAAATATGGAATCTGAGACCTGAAGGATCCTTAGAGTTATTTGTGGTAAAAGAGAAAGACTGGCTTCCTACTTATAATTATGGACAGGGTAATAAATTTCAAATATCTATCCAAAGAAGATTATGCAGTTGTTGCTGCTGCAGCTGTAGAGGTACTTAACAGCTGATCTTTTGTGGTATCTCTAAGCAAGAGAAAATTTATCAGGAAAAAAATCATTCAAGTGAGACACTGAGATATGAAATGATGATTTAGAAATTAGTTATCAGTTCAAGAAACAACACAGGTTTCAGTTAGTTATAAATTCTAATTCCAGTCCATCAATCTGTTTGCCTTGGAGTTCAATACACAAGGTACTGTGCTCTAAATGGGCTACAGTTTCTGTCAAAACAGAGATTGTCCTCTATATCCATATGCACAATTTAAAAAGGATTTTCTTGGATAGGTTTGTTTTGATGACGGAAGTTTAGGAAGTACTATGGGTAGGCAGTTGAAAATCATCTTAAAGTAAAATAAAATCATTTCTCAAACATCAAATTCTCTCTTAAAGCAGGAATATCTTCTGCTCTGCATGGTGCAGTTTGATCAAAAAAGGAGAAAGTAATAATATTCCAAAGAACTGAAAACCATCAGAGAAATGTGAACAGAGTCAGTAGTGTCATCCCAACTATTCAGTTCATTCAAATACATTTTTTTAGTCCATTTTATAGAGGTTATTGCTATGCTGGTGAAAGGATAGATGTCTTTGAAGGAAGAGCAGTGCTTAAAAATAGCATTTAGAATGGTGTTCTTTTGCCAGTCACTATATACAGCTAAAAACATTTTCTGTCTATAATGAATTCTGGTAAAAACTCTTTCAGTCAGCAGGTTGCCCACTGGCCCCTTCTAGTAGGTAACCAGATGTTGTTCTGCAGTCACCAAAAAATATTCCTTCTCTTCTTTGAAACAGTTTCCACAGACACTTTGCAGAAGCACAATCCTTCTCCTAATGGCCACATCTGTTTATCAGCAAAGGGACTTTCTGAAATGACATTTTGTCTAGTTGCTACATATGCTTTCTGTCTGATCTTAAAAATCCTGGTTGTGCTCTTGGTGCTCTGGTTTTGTCAAGTCTCAACTCTGGACTGCAGCTGTGTGTAAATGACAGGCTGTCACTGCAAGGTTGGTGTTTCATTGTCTGACATTCTTTCCTACCAGTCAGTATAAACAGAAGTCCCTGACTGGAGACAGATGTTAGTTGGTACTGGAGCTTGTACTTTCCTCCAGATAAGAAATATTATAGACAGAGAGCAGTGTGTTGACCAGAGACCTGTGGAGATGTGGGCTGTGCTCCTGCAATGGCTGCATGACTTCAGGCTGGACATAATACTTCCATTGGGTTTCTGTAACATAGATGTATTTAGATATTATCCATAGATTGGATATCTTTGAAGGGAAAGTCCTACATAGAATAAATCTACTGCTGTCAAAAATTAAAATTCTGAAATCTGGCCATGAACATTTTCATGACATTTTTTAAAGAAATGCTGAACATCCTAGCAAATTTTCTAGTCTTCTGATTACTTTCTGCCTTTCAGAATTTTCCCTTCAGTTTAATTTAAGTCTTTTCATATTTCAACATGCTGTTCAGAATTGTACTGTTCAGCACTCCAGGCAACTGCTGTTTTCATCCCTAAAGGTGGCATTATTTCAGTGGCCTGACCTAATTCACACATGAGCTGTAACACTTAAGAGTACCTTAATGCCCTTCTCAAGAATGAAAGACAATGCAAGGGATCTGTCCAGGGTGTTATCATGGGTAGGTTCCCTCCTTTTTTCACCTATACTAAATACAAGTCCTCTAAATTAATTTTTTTTCTCTACAAAGTATTTTAACTGATATTTAACAAATTCAACCCAAATAATAATAAAACCCTCTCCCCTCTCCACTGAAAACTAGCCTTATTACACAGATATTAAGTAGATGTCATGTTTCGACATAATTTATTTACAGATCTTTCCTCTGTTGTATGTACATATTTAATCTCATTTGCCACGAGTGTATCCATTAATCTTATTTTACAGTTGCAATTACAAAGCTTCCTTACGTGTTTCTTGTGAGAGAATGTTAGGTCCTCTGCAAAGCAGGCATTCAGCTCTGCTTTTCATCTCTCAGGAGCAGTTTTCTGTGTGCAGTGTGAATCAGTGTTCCATCATTCATACTGTGACAACCACGTTTACTGTACTCCGACAGTGATGGCTGTCCTCAAATATGAATTTAAAATTTCAGTAACACAGTCACATAAAAGCAATGATACTCTAATATCAAGGCTCCTGTTCAGCAAAGTTCTGCTGAAGGACAAGCCTGTGCATAAGATTCTGGCTAAGGTACCTGTGCTGATAGCTAAGGTCATTAGCTAATGTCCTTTCTGTATTATATATGCACTGTCATTACTGTATAGATTGCAATAAAACACCGAATGGCTCGACACATTCCAAATGAGGTAGAGGACAGCATCTTGGTCCCAGAGAAATTAATCACAGAATTTCTAGGGAGTTTCACCGCAGAATCAAAAACACAAGAGTGTTTCTATACAGGTGTTGCAGCTGTGAGCAGCCTCCATCATTTGGTTACCTACAGCCTGCTGTCCATTTTCCTCTCTATGTTTTCACATGAATGCTTCCTTATACAATGATCGGCTATGTGAAGAAAGAATTACAATTATTTCTAAAATGTATTGCAGTGCAATACATGACTGATGCTGTGCAAACAGCAAACTTGATGCTTGGTGCTGTACAAACACAGAATGGGATCCATTATAACCATTTTTTAGAGTTGACATGGCCAAGTTCATTTTGTATAGGAGACTCCATTCTGCAGCTCACAGTCTCTCAGGCACTGTTCAATTAATCAGTAAGATTATATCTCTGCTTTATTATCAATGAGAGAATGGTTTGAATTTTATTTTTCTTCTTCTAAAAAAGAGAAAGAAATCACTAGGATTTTCCCCGCGGTAATATTACATGCAACTAAATGCTGTATTTTACCCAAGTAGACAAAATCTGTTAGCCTAAAAGCCTGGGGGCGCAAGTAAAGGATCCTGATTATTATCTCTGAAGAAGAGGAAAGTTTCTCAGTTTTGAAAAACTGAAGTTTTGTTGACTGTTGATTAACTCACAGAGTGAGAATTCTTCAAATTACTTTCTGTGGGAACAAGAGAACACAACAATGATTTTCTTACTCCCTTCCCCAGGCCACAAAACACATATTTTTCTTCCTGCCTCAAATGCATAGATTGTGCAGTTACACCATGTCTACAGTCTTATTCAAAATAAATATTTATGATTATTTTTCAGGCAAATTCAAACCCCTATATGCCTTCTGTACTAAGCAATTGAGAACAAAATGTCATCTGTTTAGTTTAGAGTTGTAATTCTCTTATGGGTTATTTGTACCCATGCAACCAAATTGTTAAGTTTTGTTCTGGAAAATGAACTAAACTGATCTAGAACTCTTTATTTAAATTGGATGATCTAAGTCACTCATAGTCCTAGGAGAAATTTGGATAATATATATGCTGAAGATTCAGAAAAATCAGCAATATTACCTCAATGAAAACATGTAAACTGTTGGGTTATTAGGTTTTAATTACATTCTGAATTTTAAATATAAGTTAAAATGTTAACCAAAAATTTGAAAGGAAGGGTTGAAAACACAGGAAAGAAACTTCTCAAATGGCTTCTCCCAGGGTATTTGAATAAAATATTCAAGTTCTACTTATTAGACTTTGGTATACTGTTTTGTTATTAAAATTTTAAGAAGTCAGAATATAAATTTACTGACTATGTAGAAACTCAGCTTTTGATCCTAGCTTTGTGGTATGCATCAATTTTGTACTGTAAAATGCACAACCAGTAAAAAGCAAAACTGAAAATAAAAATAATATTCTGCTTTTGCATATTAAAGACAGGATAAAAGGTGCATAAATGGAGATGGTCAAAATTATAATAAATTAATAAACTTATTTTTCAAAATGATATGTATTTTCTATTATTTCTAAGCTCTGATTTGGGTAAATACATAAGATAAGTGGAGAAAACTTCATTTTTTTATAACCAAGAAGAGGAAGTGGGTACAACCTTTCATATTAATATCTCCACAAATACAAATAGTGAATTCATTGAAGGCACAAAATGTGTTTCATAAAAAAGGAATGGAGATGAATCACCTTGATATAGAGTATTGTTTTCTGATAATGCAAATTCTAGGAATCTACCACTCTTGGAGAGCCCAAATGAGGGACTTGGATTTCGTAAAAGTTATTTACTTCACCAATTATCCACTTTTATCATAAGATAAGAAACTCAGTCTTTTCCTTGCTGCATGGGTCGAAATCAAGAAAATGGTTAGATGTATTTTGTGAAGGTCAGGGTAATCCACAGGTACTCTATTCTATCTTCACTAAGATTAATAAGATTATCTGTAATAAACTAAGCTTAATATCAGCAGAGACACCCATATGTAATAAATATAGGGTAATTGATTCAAGCAAAGCAAATAATATCTATCAAAAGAACAATTTCAAAGAAGTATTAAAGGTTGCTCCAACAGCTGAAAACTATGGGAAAAATTATTTTCTTTTCTTTTCTTTTCTTTTCTTTTCTTTTCTCTTTTCTTTTCTTCTCATAGAGAAATTAAAGAAAACACAAGTTTCAATGCACTATATTTTAGGGTCTCAGCAAATTTATTTGGACCTAGTTTTGGATGACAGTTCAAACTCTTAAAAATGTAACAATTTTTTATGCAGAAGCAAATGATAAACTGAGACAAACAATCAAACAGTTTCCCATTAGCTCTGCTATTTCTACTTTTCCTAAAGCTATATAACCAGACAGAAGTTCTTATTGTCTACATCTTTATCGCATTCAATATCTGCCAGAAAATAAAAATCATGGGTTTTGGTTTGTTGTTTTCTTTCCTTCTCTGCAGTTATGGAACATTTTGCATTAGAGATTTTGAGGGAAAAAAAAGATTAAAAAGATTAAAATTGGTGAAATAGCTCTCTAAATATTCTGTACCTTTCTCTTCTTTTGAGTCTTTCAACATTTAGTATTCTTTCTTACCATGTCCATCATAGAAGTTGGGTGGGGGGGATTTTTTTGTTTCTTTGGTTGGGTTTTTTAGGGTTTTGTTTGTTTGGTTTTTTATATTTTAAAACAATAGTTACTAAAAGGGAGAAATTATTTGGAAAAGGAGAATATGTTGCTTTAGGACAGAAGCAGTCAAGTACTTTGTGGGATTTTTGTCCATTGTCCATTTCCCCATTTTCTTCCTCAAGCTTTTTACTGTAGAAGTCAATAGATAAAATTGCACATTGCTATATCCCTATTATCAGAATATTATAACTATTAATTATCAGAATGTGCCCCATGGAAAAATACAACTTACACAGGAAACTTCCTTTAAATAGAAAGTTCTGATCTTTATGTTTTTCAGATGGGTAAAATTTAATTTGAAGTAGTATCAGGTTCCAAATTTAAATCAATCATCTAGGCTGTCTCTAAACGTGTTATTGGGAAAGGAATACATAATGAAGCATTACATCTTGTTTCTCCATCTTAAAAACACAGAAATCTCTACAACTAATTTCTGCTTTCCTCAGATCTTCCAGACTTTCAGACAGATTTGGAGGTGCAATCAATCTAATCTTTCATGCAAAACCCTTCTACACTCTCAAATTAACCTGTAGGTTTTTATCCCACCTTTTCTTTTTTTTTTAAGTTTGCAACTTTGTACAGTCTTTTCTCTGTGAACTCTTGCCATGTTTCAGCATTGGAGACACCCATTAAAATGCAGAGAATAATTTCAGGGCATTTTCACCATTGTCAGGAGACAGCACTCACAGACCCCCAGACTCAAAGAACCACTGGGTGGCTGAGGCTGGCAGGGAGCTCTGCAGTCAAAATGTTTTTTAATATGCTTTATCTATGGCATTTCTAGGGAGCTTATCTCCTTTCAAATGCTAAAGATATAAAGGTACTAGAAAAAATTTACTATAATTTATATTTCCAAAACTACAGTATTATATTCTTATGTTTTGTTATGAAAAAGGTGTAAATATGCAAGAATTCTGCTCTGATTCATGTATGGCTTCAGAGCAGTGTAATCTCAACTATTGTTATAAAATCCATTTTCCAAATACCATAAGGATTTTGCATATGCAAGAATTAGCACTCACTTTTTTTTCAAATTAGCAGTAACTTTCTAGTAAATAATTATTCCCTGATAGCTATTGAAAATTATCTAACCTCAAAATAATAGTAATTTTATAGTTTTAATTTCTTCTCTCCCCTCTGGATGAAATTCTGAACCTAGTTGCATTAAAAGAGCTTTGAAGCCATCCGTGAATATTTACAGCTGTACAAATGTACAAGAACAATTCAGACATTAAATTTTTCCTCTATTTTTATAGCTATTAGTACAATATTTGTATTTTCTCATATTGTTATTCTGGCACTGGTTGAAATAAAGAGAAATTAGAATAAACAATGTATTAGATGCCTACTGCCACAGAAAACACCTTATGAGAACTTTCAGCAGTGGGTTGTATTTTTTTGTGGTTTGAAACCATTAATTAAAATGCAGATAGCTAAATGTAAAGCATTTTTTGAAATAAAAATTGCTGTTCCATTTATGTAGAGCAAATTTCTGAAAGACTGTAAACTGAAAGTTTTTCTGGCAGAAAATGTAGATAAGTTATGTACGTATGTTAATTGCTCTTTTTTCCCTGAAATTAAAATAGTCCCAAAAATAACAAAATTACATTTTTCTAATACACAAAATTTAATATTTGAAATAAACCTATGCTAACACTGTCAATGACTGTGATCTCCATAACAATTTCTCGGTATGATTCCTTGAGTGTATCAAGATGAAAATTGAACAGATCCTTCCCTCCCATTAGTCTGCAGTTCCTATCCAGTGTCCCCCATTAAATTCTACCTATTGATGTTTGCAGTGGAAGGTTTCTGTGCCTGTAGGTGGTCAATGTAATTTTAGTGAAAGTTCAAGGAACTCTTTGTGCTTACTTTCTCTTATATTCTTCTAATCTTGAACTAAAGGTGAAAGAAATTACCAAAATGTATTATTTAAACATAGGGACTAGAGTTTTATATTGCTACAATCTGCGGTAATTTCTAAATTATTTCCACAATTGTTTCCACTTAAATGTTGGTGTTAAGTTCTGCTTTCAGAGGTATGAATGCACCTTCTATTGGAATTAATATCTGCAGTGGCAAAATTGTTCACAGTGGTGAAACCATTACTTGGGTTGTGCAAAGAGAAGGAAATTAGCCATTAGATTAAATCCTGGTAGGTTTTACCCTGACATACACCTTTCAGGATACTCTTTATATAGATGCAATAGTTTCTAAACTGCTGTTTTGTTATTCTTCTTCAACACGAGGTTTACACTAGCACTGACTTTATATGCACAGCCAAAAGCAAGGGATGTAAGCAAAGCAAATCAGAATCTGAAAACAGTGCATTCCACTGAGGACTTCACAATAAGTCACCTTTCCAAAAAAAAGACTATTTTACAGTGTGAGAAAGCTATTTAGCTAAAGTAGTTGTTTGTGCAGCCTTGCCTACCCTTTCCTACTTATAAATCATGTTTTACTAAAGCAATTATATTAGTCTTATTTTAAATTTCTTGTTTAATGATTAGTCATTAAATATAAAGAATATCATTAATACATAAATTTCAGGGCATTATTGACTTTTATACCATTACAATTGCCTATCCTTTTATGCAATAACAAATTTCTTTTAATTTGTTCTCAGCAGATGCTTCAATTTAATGATGTAAGAACTAAATCTCTTCTGCATGTAAGAAATTAATCTTAGTCTATATAATTTTCAACCTTTCTTTGTGTTTTGAAATAGCATGAGAAATTATTGAAACCAATTTTTCCTACCTTCTCACTTCCCAGAAAAATAATCTTCTAACTTGTTGCCCAAAACCTCTTAATTTATATGCCAGGTTTAGGCAATTAATACTAAATTTGCCTCACCCTTCCTGCCTGCCCCCCCTACCACCCCCTTTGAAATGAAAAAATCAACCCTAAAATTATTGTTCATTTCACCTCTCCAAAACCTCTCTGCAAAGTGACAAGTGCAGTGGAGAAAAGCATTTGCACCATTAAGTCCAGAGTCTGATCTTAACAATCTTTCCATGAGTATCTCTTCTAAGTTCACATAAGAACACACTTAACTGTAGGCTCCATTTTGATGCTCAGCAAGTGAATTTAGGTGAATCTTCTGAGGACTAATTAAAATAATGATTATTGGTTAAATTGACTATTTTCATAGCATTTCTATAAATACTACAGCTTGTTTTGTATAAGAAACAAAATTCATTAGACAGATGAAAGAACTACTATTTATATAGATTAGGCTGAGGACTACAGAAGTAAATAAATAAGACAAAAAATGCCAATAACTTGTGCTATAAATGATCAAAAGCAAAGCACTAGGAAATAGAAAGGCTTTATCTAAACTATCATATTTCTGACCTGATTTTACAGCATATCTGCAACTGAGCCAAAATCATGTGTATTACCTCTACTATCTTGTGTAATTACCTGATATTAAGCAGGTAAAATTTAGTCCTTCATTTACATTAGCAAGTTAAGTTTCTTCTTTTGGGAGGGATAGGAACCTCTAAGAGATTTCTTATCTTAAAACATGTGTCTAGCCCAGGTGGGAAGGCACATTTCTCTTTCTCTGGATTGTGCATGACCAGTTTACCCCACCTGACAAATTTTAGTCACGAGTAGTTAGGTGAGATGAATTCCACTGAGAGATCACTGTTAAGGGGTACACAGCTAAAGAGTTGGAATACAGCAGTTATAGAGTGGGGGACAGCAGTATTTTGATTTGTGTTTCCTTGATTCCTTTTTTCTTGTTTTCACATATAAACTAATTTTATTATTACTTTTACTAAGTACATTTTAATTATATATCTCGTTATTTAAACCAAGATATATAGTCTTATCCAACAACATCTAATTTAATGAGAATCTTCCTACCAACCATTGAGAATTTAATGAAAAGCAGCTTCTGACATTCTTATATTGAAAACTGACACAAGATGACAAAATGACAGACTATTTCTTCTCTTGCAGCCCTCAAGTTAAATGATAATAAAGTTATCCTCTTTGTGTTAGAATCTTTGGATTACTTTTGACAAAATATAAAGTGGTTTTGTTCATAGAAACCTTTTAATTAATATTCAATGGGACAATTAAAACTAACATCTTATAAAAAAATTAATCAGTCAACAAAAATAAATTTTAGTGTTTCTAGAGCCACACCTGGAATCACCAACAAGTACATGCTTGGTACATACATCATAAATGTCCTTAAAGAGTAATGACTGTGCATTAATCCAATCCATAATTTGAAGTTACTAAAAAGTTAATATGGAAAAACCCTCCAATAGAGGATATTTAGAGAAAAACGGCAGAAGATCGAAAAAAATCTAAATGTTAAGTGTAATATTATGCTGGGAAAATTTTATAAAAGGAACAAATAGGGCTAGACACTGCAAGCATGCCTATGAACACTCATGTAAATAATCTGGGTTTTTTATCACAATATCATAACCAGAGCAAGAACAAGTAATTCTGGACTAGATATGTTGTGTTAAATCAATAATAAAATAAAAAAATATTTGAACTTGATTTTGAAATCAAATTTTCACTGCAGCAGTGTGCACAGCTACATGCAAATAGTGGCAGGTTACCTTAAGTTTTTGGGGCAGCCTTCCACTTCATTTTGCCATAAAACCCCTCAAATTCAGCATCTGTCTACATATACAATGCATTGGCATAGAAAGTAAATATGCAAGAGTTAAATAACTCCCATTTTGAACAGAGGGGTTTTTTTGTGCAGTACTGAGAATGGCATGGGTAAAAAATTAATTCTGTTTTGCACCACTATACTCATGAGACACTTGAGGAGGGCTAGTTATCTTGGCCAGTCTGTTTTCAGTTCAGCAATAAAGTGTTCCCAAATTTAATTCTGTGGGATGTGGAATTTCTGTCAAGGATTTATGTTAAAGAGAGCAAGTTAAATGAAATAAAAACAAGCATGTAATTCCTCCAAAAGAGAAGGGCACCACAAAAACATATGTAGTACAAGACAGTGATTGTGGGGAGGCAGCTGAGGGTTTAACCAATTTTGTTATCCCTGAAATGAATAATACATCAGAGCCTTTCATCCCTAAGGTAGTCATTGTGTCAAGATGGGATATAATACTTAGCAATATAGATGATTGATTTTCTCTGAAACACAGGCTGATATTTTCAAGGTCAGAAATAAGGATCTTCCAAAACAAAAAATTCTGACACAGGAATACTTTAAAAAAAAAAATTTATGTAGGATATATGGTTATATAATGCTGTAACCAAAAAACAATCCATCCCTCTGTTATTACTGTGTTCCTGAATAATATTCTAGTCATAAACAAACATGAGAAATACTCAAGGAATACATAAGAGAGGACATAATGCATCATGTCTAGTTCCTCTACTCGTGGGTAGTTTATACACTTAAATGGGATATTTTGTCAGAGATTGTATATAACTAAATGTTTTACATTTAAAACATCTTTGAGCCATTTTGTGCAGGATCTCTGTTATGGAGGAAGTATGATGGGAAACATTACTCTCAGCACCTGTGAAAATCTGTACAGATCTGAACATTCACTGTTCCCGTTGAAGTCAGTGGGAATATGACTGTAGCACAAAATATGGACTTGTAAATGCAGCAAAACTCAAAAAATAATTGGAGAGACTCGTGCCCAGTATGCTGATCTTCAGAATCTGCACACAATGGTGTGTATAGCTGAGCTGAGATGGGACAACTCCTTGTCATTGTTTATTTGATAGTTTATAGCATCCCACACTGAGTAAGAAAAGAAGAAACTGTTCACTTTCTAGAGCGCTAAAGACAGTTGGCAGGTGCCAGGTGACAAAGCATGGCTGAGGACTATGGATAGGATGAGGGTGGCTCCTCATCCTACATCCAGGAGATGATGAAGATTTAAAACACAATTTATTTAATATGCCCTGTAAAATCTTTCAGGTCCTACTCAATATATTCATTGATATAAACCCATTTTTCAGGTGCCTGTGTTTTCACATACTTCCTATGGAAAGCTAGATGTCTAAGTCAGGTCTGCTGGGTTCAGTAGGCAAAGAGGCGCCTGGATCTTAGACCTGAACTGTGCTTTAGGGCTCACGAGTGCTCTCCCTTCTGAACAGGGCCACTGTGCAGGGACAGAATACTCTGTGCGCGAGGGCGTACGCGGCCCTAGGTCCGGCTAGCTGAAGGGGTGAAGCGGCCGACGCCCCTGCGCATCTGAGGCCAGCCCCCCTTGGCGTCCTGGCCTCGGGCTGGGCTGGATTGCGGACTTGGGTTCACGCTGGATGAGACGAGAGAGGAGGCGACCACTTGCTGGGGGTAAAACGTTGGTTTATTGAAGAGCCCACATGCAGCAAAGGGCAAAACAACAGGTGGAAAAACCCACAGCAAATGGCCCCGAACACGGGGGGAGACAGAGTTTTACTGGGAAGGGGTGGAGAAGGGAGGGAAGCCCAGCTAACCAATAGGGGAACATATTGGGAGGTACATAACACAACTGACAGATGAACATATCCAATAATTACAAAGTAAAGGAGGGGCCCTGGGACGCCAGCCAACCACAACCCCCAGAGAGAAGAATGTTCTCGAAAGCAGGGAGGAGTGGGGGGTGATTGACTGGGCCCAGGGAGGAGGAAAACTTTACTTATATGGTGGGATAAGGGAGGAGCAGTTATGTAACTTGGGAGATTGACAACTAACGGGGGCAGGGGTAACCATAGTAACTCAACTGTCAGGGCAATAGTGGCGGGAAAACTGGGAAGAGAGGAGCCATTTATGGAGAACAAAGGGGGAACATACATAAAATGGGGGAGCAAACTGAGAAACTTAAAAACACACTACAACAACTCTGGTTCCAGTTTATACTTTATTTGACAATATGCTCTGGTGGTTAGTTTGGTGCTGACACGTGCACCATTCCTATTCATACTTATTGACAAGAAAATAACCTGGAAAAACCTTCATGTGGCCCTTGGAAAACCTTGATGATAAAATATACCATTAATGCTCATGAAAATCATTCCTGGCCACGAGAGTGTTGTGCATCATAGGGATTCCCAAAGCTCTGGGTCCTGGAATTGTGCCAATTTGGAAAACCCTCAGTGACAATCATGTCAAATCAGGTGAGTATTGTACTAGTAAGTTGCAATCTCTGTCTTCTGGTAGCTGAAATTTTGTCTTGCAGCAGTACATTTCCTTTTACATGAGGATGAAGAATTAATTTCCAGTCTTCTTTACTGCAATGCTATTTTGTTATTTAATGCAACAGTATGTGAAAGGTCAAAAGATTTTTGGTTTTTGCCCTGTAATTGTAATCCATACCTGAATTACAATGTGTGTACTTTAACAAATCAATATAGTTGTAATACTGGCTTTTTTACTCCACTTTTCTTTACTCCTTTTTCTTTGTCAGAGAAAATAAATTACAATTCTACCTGGAAATGCATAGCAAAATACACTTAACTGCTATATCAAGTTCTGAAAGTAAGGCATGTGATTTCAGACACCTTTAATAGGTACTTCATTTGGAGGGTTTCAATTGTTTAGTGGAAATTATTTTGCTTTTACTCACATAGAGATATGATCACATCTAGAATGTGGTCAGAAAAAAAGATAATTCCATTTCAAATAGGCATCATTATTCAGCCAAGGGTTTAGCTTCATATCCAGTTGGTGTAAAAGTAGGTTTTGCGCTGGGATTTAGAAGAAATTAAATATTAGTTACAACTTTATCATATTTGCAAGATTCTTTAAGTTTGGAAATAGTGTTTTCCACTGGTTGAACAAGTTTCTATGTTCTGAAAGTTCTTGTGTTCAGGATAAATCTTAAAAAACAAATCTGTGGAAAAGATCAGTAGAGATCCTTTAGGGAAAGGCAAGACTTCATCAGCCACAGACTCACAGAGAACATACTCAGAAGAATGAAGCTATGGTGTGAAAGACGTGGAATAAAGAGAATGAATTTTTATACACATGGTATGATGACAAAAATCCCAAATTCACTTTTAATATAAACCAATATGTATCCCCTAGCTCACCTATGACAGACATTTATTGTCTCCTACTTGATTAGCATCAGAGACTCTGCAAATAAGCAGTCTTCAAGTTTTGTAAGCTGAGGTGAAATGAAGATGTTCAGACAAGGAACAGGTTACTTTTTTTAAGAAGAGCTATCACATAAAGCTAGATTTATGACTGCTTCACTTACTTGAAGTTGGGTGATCACAGCAAAAAGACAGAGGAATTTGATTTTTTTCTTCATCCTTGTTATATCATCTGTAAAACAAATTCCAACTGGCTTTCCTGATGGAATAACTTGTTTGTTATCTTTAGAAACACTGCATTCTTCAGTCCATACTTGGATTATTTTGGTCTAAAAACATATTGTGGCTTCCAAACTCCCTGAAAAGTGCTTTATGGTTGAAAATATATCTGTTGTGTTGAGACGTTTCAGAATGCATTTGTGCAATCTCAGATAAATTTGTTTGATTACTCACCATTTTCAAATCAGTTTTAGATAGCCAGAAAAACTGTTATTTCACGTAATATCAATAAGAGAAGAAATAGTTCCCAAGTGGATGATACAATTTAATGACTTGAAATGTTCATTTTTTGTTTGTAGTGTGTGTGACAGTGTCAGATCCCGAGTAATGGCAATGAACAACAGTTGAGCTTAGGACTGCCTATGAGCAGGATCAGTTGAAAAATGTGTTCTCTTCTGTCTGAGTATAGCACTACTTTGCATGAAGTTTTATGTAGAAAGCATTTTTATGAGAGATGAAAGAGCACTGAGAAGATGGGAGAAAAAAAAATCAATGTCTTCTATGGTATTTCTTCATTCAATGCATGACAAATAAGATGTAGAGAGAGAAATAACAAAATTAACTGTATCAAATTTAAAATCATGGACCACACATACCAGTTTTGTTAAATGTTTATAAATTCATGATCATAATGACTTGCACTAGTATCATGGCAATTTAGGAGGCTGCTGAAGCATGGTCTGGGCAGCCATAATAGTAACTCCTGTGTAACAAATTTTCTGGGCCAGCATTTGATAGATAATCATAGCTGGTGGCCACAACTGCCCTCTGAAGTGACCAGGCCTCAGGAAGGTGAGAAACACCTGTCCCTGGCAAAGGTAATCTTTTGATATACCTCAATAAATATTTTCTTAAGGGCCTCTGAGGCTCATTCTGCAGCACAGCTGGGTACTTAGGGCATTGCAGCCTCTAGCTGCTCATTCTGCCCCTTGCTGAAGGTTACAGCCATCATTGAAAAAGCTGACAGGGGTGAATCTACACTCATATTTCAGCAGTTCTGTTCACAGGCTGGCTGATGAGGGCTAACTTTACAGCTCAGGTATGGACTGACAACTTGAGGGGCTGAGGTATTGACAACTGGGACAAGCAATACCTTAAACCATTACAGCGAAAACTAGAAGTGACTTGACTTCATAAAGTTTAGAGCTATTTTGAAATTCATTGTACACTGTGCCCCTGAAATTTTCTTACAAAACTAGAATGATGTGAAACTAGGCATTCACACAATGTCAGGTTTCCAAATTGAAAGAATTTCACCTTTTTAAATTTATCATCTTAACAGTGTATTACTATAAAATGGTGCTTATAAGAGAAATTGCAGAAAAGAACAAGAAGAATGAGCAGTGTTCTTGAAAACACGACCTCTGAACAAAAGATGGGATTTGAAGAAAAAAAATGACTGGAAGGGATATAAAATAGCACACTTTGATATGCAGAACGTGGTAACAAAGAGGAAAGGAATAATCTGTTCTCTGTGTCAACCTTGGATAGAACAAGAAGTAATGGTCTTAAATTAGAGCAAAGGAAATTTAGATTATGTATTAGGAAAAGATTTCCAACCATAAATCACAGAAAAGGACCATCTAGAGAGACTGTGGAATTATCATTACTGGAAGTTTTTTGAGAACAGACTGGGCAGACAATTTTCAAGGCTGACTAAAGTGTAGGGAATCCTGTTCTGGGAACAAATTATAAACTCTTAAAGTTCTTCTTTAGATTTTTTTTTAATGCCTGAATATCAAATCCATTGCATTAAATTAAGCACAAATTAGCTAAAATTTAAGCACAAGTTAGCTGAAAAAAAGGTAAAACCACTAGCCAAATAATGTGAAGAATGAAGGACATGCTGACTAACTGTTTGCTGACTAACAGATTATACTGGGACTGACTTTTTGCTGCTATTCCATGAAATGGATGACGTACTAATAGCTGTACCTTATCCATGTGGGGAACAAGTTGAATCATGCAAAAATTAGCAAAGTGCCTTCCCTTCTTCTCTTCTTTTACCTTTAAAGTTATTTTATACCATTTTCTGCATTCATTGTATTGTGATGGTTAACAGAAGGAAATGTCATCTCCAGCCCCCTTTGGGGTCAGGCCTTAAGTGTTCAAGGGATTTTTAAATTATATGCAAATAATAGCTGAACTACCCAGCATGTTTCCTTATGTGGATGAGCAGCCTAGCATCTAGCACCTGGGATCTGATCTTTCAGTGCTGATGCTACTTAGATGAAATGACATTGGAAATTTCAGTTTTCAGTCAGCAAGCAAATGAAAGAATGTTAAATAAATTCTATTTTGCATTTTTCAGATACAGGTAGTTGTTGCAGAGAGGTAAAACCTTACAAAAGAGGGGCCTTGTTACCCTTGTTAAATCAAGCCCATTACTTAGGCTGAGCAGAAAAGGACTATGGAAAAGTGACTCAGCTGAATTACAGGTAGAAAAACAAGTTACATAACCATTACACATCCACATTGTGGTTTATGGGGATTGGTTGAACTACATTTGTTGTGCTTAAATGGAATGTAACTGATAATGGCCTAATTGCATAAAAAGGCCTGGTTTTTGCAATAAAGGAGCTCTCTTTTCCCCTGCCTGGGGAATCTGCATCACTCTGCTTTGTAACAGGTAGTCATTAGCCTTGTGAAAATTTACTCTAAAAGAGCTTTTTCTTTGTGAGACTTTGTCAGTTAATAACAATATTTTATTGCACATTGTATCTGCTAGGTGCAGTGAAGTCTAAGGCATGCCTGTGATCATCAATAAAAGCTGCCCTTTGCAAGGTATTCCAAGGCTGTCACTGTGGCAACATTTAATACTGCACATTTCACTATGAGGTTATAACTGAAATACCTTTACTGTAATTTAGCTCCAGTATTGTAAAATGCTAATGATTTATTAGAATAACGAACTTGACAAAAGGTCATACCAGGTAAACTCATAAAAGCAAACATATTGAAATAGAATTATTGAGTCATAGAAGCACTGAGGTTAGTCCAGCCCCCTTGGTCAAGACAGCCAGCTAGACCACGTAGTTCGGTAGCACGTAGTGCCCATTTGGGTGTTGAATATCACTCAGAATTAAAGTTGTGCAACCACACTGAGCAACTATTCCCATATTGTGTGCTCAGATACACCATAAAGAAGTTTTCTCTTATGATGTCTAAGTGAAATTTTCTGTATTTCAGTTTGTGCCTGTTGCCCCTTTTCCTTTCACAGATTGATACTGATAAGAGTTTGGATTTGTCTTCATTTCCCCCACCAGGAACTCATTGATAAGATTCCCCCTGTCCTTTCCTTTTTCAGGCCAAACAGTCCCAGCTCTATCAATCTTCCCTCACATGCCAGATCCTCCAATCCTTTCACAGTTTTCATTGCTCTTTGCTGAAGCAGTGTATCAATACTGCTCTTGTTCCATGGGAAGCCCAGGACTAGGAGTGTGTCTCTCCAGTGCTGGGCAAGGAACGATCACATCCTTTGATGTGCCAGCAATGCTCGGTAAAACATCAACCAGGAATTGATCCAGGGATGGATCCCTGCTAATTCCCCTTGAACCTGTTCTTTACCAGGACTGCCAGGCTCCTTTCTCCAAAAAAGCTTATGGTCAGCCCCTAGCATGCCCTAGTGCATGGGTTTACCGTTCATCAAGTGAATTCCCTGTTTCTTTGTAGGTCTTCATGAAGTTCTGGTGAGATCTCCCTAAACGGCAGTGCATCAGTTTGTGGACAGGACTGGACAAACCTTGGTAGCCCCTCCACGAAGTCCCAGATTGGGTCCGTGGCAATCAGGAAACCTCCCTGTGCAGCAGATTGGACTGGCAGCTGGAAGCCTTGGCACCTGGCAGCAGGGAGTCTCCCTCTGCTGTCACTCATTGCTTCCTTGAGATGCTGCTGCAGGGCTCAAGCTCAGTCAGGCTGGTTGCTCCAACAAAAGGGAAAGCTATCAATTCTCAAGCACTAGGAATTAATATTTCACATAGAGTAACCCTTGCTGTATTATGTCTTTGCAGTATATTTTCAGCATATTTTCAGTTACAATAGGATTTTTTTTTCACCTTGCTATTTAAACTGAGTACAGTTTAAAAGATAGCACTGGAAAAAGACATAGTTGACTAACACAATTGCACACCATTTTGTATTTTTACAAAAGGAAGAGAAAATTTTTTAATGGTTTGAGACACTTTTGTACTAACAGGAAGATAGCATTTTGAATAAGATAAATTTATGTTCCTTCTTATTTCACTATTATGATGATATTCTGGGAGCACTGCAGGGTTCTGCTTTGCAAAAAAAAGTGATAAGGAGTATATGAGGGCCAAGAAAGGGAAAAGATTATCCAGCCATGTCAAAGATATGGATAGTCTGCCAATTTGGAAGAATAACAAAGCTCAAGCATCACTAAATATTAAATAGAGGGAAATGAAACTAAAAATAGATTGTCAAACACTCAAATAAATAAAACAAAAATAATCCAGTGTTGTCTCATTGAAGTTCTCTGTGAGTCTAATTCCAGCTCTGTTAAAAGGCCAATAGGATTTGTATGTCTTCAAAACACTTCCTTGGCTTGTCAGAGCTAAGCCACACAGAGTTTCCTAGTGTCACTATGATATACAAAATCACCATGCAGATGCCACAGATCTACCAAAGAGGTCTACCAAAAATACGTCTATACTGGGTGGGTGTGTCCTCTAGTTCTGCCTAAAATGAGTCACAGCTCTTTTGTCCCATGCTGTGTTCTCAAAGGATACTCCTTCTGTAACAGTAATCTGAAAATTGCCTGGAAAGCAGGCAATAAAAGTTAAAGTCTCCTTAAGTACACAGTGTTGATTTTGGATTTTTGTTTGTTTGTATGTTTTGGTGTTGTTGTTTTTTTTAAAATTTTAACTTGTTTGTTTAAAAGGAGCCAAAAGAGTGGCTTGTATTTTTTGTTATCGCAGTCCAGATATCTCATTAGAGAGGTTTGTTTCAGAGATGAGCTGAAAACGCATGTAACAGCAATTGCAGACCCTGCAGCAGCAGTAGGGCTGCTGCCAGCAGCAGGAATTGCTGCAGACTCTGATTCTGGTAACAAAGCCAAACAGGAGAGGAGCTTGGGAATTCAGATGACTGATATGGCTGGCTGCCTCTGCCTAAGGACATAGTGCCAGAGGAATTTTTAGCTGATGATTTTGAACTGGAAGACAAGTCTCCCCAATCAAAGTTGTCCCTTTCCTCTCGCAGTCCAATTTCTGGATAATTTAAGCAACTTCCCACTCAGATCCTCTGTAAGCTAACGAAAAGTTTTCCCTTTGCCATCTGCATAGAGGAAGATGGAAAGATGATGGAAAATCGCCCTGACTGTCAAGTTGTGTACAGAGTCTGCATTGCAATGCTTGTCTGAGTGATGTACAGACATTTCTGGCCTTCAGGGCTGTTGTATTTGCCATCTTTTGTATCCTTTTCACTTGCATTCTTAAATACTTCCCATGTAAAGATTTGTCTCTTGCCTTCCTCTCCCTTCATCTCCACTATGCATTTCAATGTCATTATTAGATGCACATGCAGGCACCATAATTTTTGGTTTTCAATTAGTGGCAGTGAAAGTGCAAATGGTTACCAGTACACCTGCCCACAGCTGCTTATCCTGGAAACATCTGTGGGCAGGTAAGGACGAGTGTAAAGCTACCCAATATAAAATACAGTGAAGAGTCTGTACAACTAATTGAACTACTATGACATTTTCTCATTGTTCCTAATAGTATCTTAGCATTATCTTTATATTTTAAGATGCCTGTAACTCAGACCCAGTAATGTTCTCTAAACATAAGAAAAAATATTGTATGAATTATTTTTTGTCTGAAAAGCAACTATTATACATAAGCAATCACCTAAAAAAGATCACAAGGAATGTAGAGAATGGATTTAGTGTGTCTATATGGCAGCACAATGACATGATGGACTGTAATGGTTCTGTGGTAAATAATACAGATTAAAATTGGATTTTAAAAACAACACGTCTCTCTCAGTTCACTAAGTATTTAAAATTATCTCATCTCTCATTTAGTTTCCTCAACAGTATTTTTCTTCTTTTGAACTCAGCACTAAAAGGCAAGGGAATCCAGAATTATTTCACACACAGTAAAATAACATTAGAAGCTTTCATTAAAATTACATCAATCTATTTATACTACTCTCATGTAATGTATACTGTTCTAATGTAATGTAATTTTAATTACAAAAATTCACTAAGAAGTCTAGCCTAATATTTGCTTTTATATTTTTCTTTCTAATAGATAGCAGTCTTAAAGCACTAGGTGTTGCATTTCATTCACAAGAATGAAGCTATTCACACTGCTTTTGCAGCTGAGACCAGTGGTAAAGAAGGATGATTGACTGTGTCTAAATTTTGGGGTGCTCTACCTTTGTATGACCAAACATCTGCTTTATTATTGACTTTGCTTCTCAAATACTATTTAAAAATGTTTTCCTTGCCAATAAGAAAAATTATTATTTCAAGAAACAGGCTTGTTTATCTCTGTTTAGCACCATACTGTGATTCCAATGAGACCAGGTCTATCTGTTGGATTGACTTTAGCTACTTATGGATACCAAGATGGAAAAAAAATGGAAGCCACAGTAGACATGGAAAATTTTGAAAATGTTTTATAAATAATTGTGGCCATTGTCCCACTTCACTCTCAGATGTGAGAGGCTATTTCTACATGTACGTATTTACAGCTGCTGGGGCTTGTCCTGCCTATGTTTCTGCCCAGCTGCACGTGCTGGTATGTCCCATAACGCTGCAATGTGACATCTCAGGAAAGAGGGGCTTTATTCTGTCAGGTCTCCTTTCCAAATGAAGGATAATGTTCATGTGTCAGGCAGAATAAGTGGAATAAGCCTGACTGAAGTGTAAATGCAGCTGCACTTGAAGAGATGTGGCCTGGCCATCCCAAAACTCCCAGAAGGGAGAGAGCGCCACTCAAGCTACTGAAGCACTAAGGGCAGGAGGGACTGGGGCGTTGCCTGGTTGCTTGGGCTAATTCAAGGATGCCAAGCACTGCCAGCTTCAGGAGCCCCAGCCCCTGAGGATGCTTTCCAGTGGGCAGCCAGGTAACCCCAGGTCTGGCATAAAGCAGAACACTGTAAATGGCAGATGTCTGGCAGGGATAGACATGAAGAGCTTTGGCACAGGAATGGCTTCATTCTTCCAACACACAATGATTTCTAGCATGCAGTATGGTGCCATGTATATATATGTGTGTGTGTGTGCACATAGGCATGCATTTTTATTTATCTACACAAATACAAATAATATATGAACATGAAGGCATGCTCATGCATCTGAGCTCTATGAATGCACAGAGCAAGCCAGGCATTGAACATTTTGAAAGAGGCTCCCTGTGGAAGAGATCAGGACAAATTTTTGTCTGCTAAAATGTAACGTGTATGCTGCCCTCTGTTTTATATTTTATTTTCCTTTTTTTAAAGCTTTTACCATTTTATGATTTTTCTGTTTCTTCTGAGTTTGAAAAAAGAAAATCCACAACAAAATAATTCTATTTCCTGATTATGCAATGATTATTTTTTCTCTTATACTCTTTAAATCCATTTAATTTGAAAAAAAATAATTCCCAGTTTTCCCTTCCCTTCCCTTCCCTTCCCTTCCCTTCCCTTCCCTTCCCTTCCCTTCCCTTCCCTTCCCTTCCCTTTATAAAATGAACCATCATAACATGCATATGAAAAGCATCTTTATAATTTTTTATTATCATGGAACTGCATGGAAAAATACATTAGATACTACAGGTAACAGAGATTGATCTTGAATTTGAAAATTTATGAAGAAAACTGAATCAGAGAAATGTAAATGGAAGAGAAGATATTAATCAACATGCAAAAGTCAGGCAACATTTTTTCCTGAGAACGCTCATCAAAGTTTAAAAGCATATACATATGTACAGAAAAAGAACCACTGATAAAAAATGTTTTTTCTTATTTTCTCTCACTTTGCCAAGACAATTGCAGTGATAATTTAGTGAGACACAATAAGACTGTTATTAGATTAGAAAATGATCAAAATAGAATTATGAAAGTATATCTATTAGAGAATTAGTTGGCATCCACTTCACCATGGTTAGCTCCATCTGTAATGATTCATGCTGGGGGTTTTTGCTCCTTGCTCTGGGGACCAGTCACTGACCAAAGGCAAGATCCTGGATGCCCTACTATCTGACTGACATGCACCAAAATTACAATTTACTGGCTCTGAGCATCAATGAAAAGGAAAGATCATGATTGTGATGGGTAGAAAAAAGTATGGCTAGACTCTAGGAATTTAAAATACAAGCTAGTGTGCAGAAATGATAAGCACAGTTAGGTAGAGCATTCCAATTTGATCCTGCTACCAGCTAAAGGCAATGGCTCATTCAAGTGCACCTGAGAAATACATTTAGAAAAAATTGAGGGCAGAGGAATACATGAAGTTGGTTACACACTGAACAGGTGTAGAAGGTTCCTATAAAATATTAACTCCTGCAGCCAACAGTTCAGCCTCACATGACATGTAATCAGCACACTGTTCTCTCTTGCAGAAATTAATCTACTCACCTTTCTGGATCATGCTTGACAACACATCTTCTTCTGTAGCCTGCTGTTCTGCTCTTTTCTCACTGCAGCTTTTCACACTTTGGCAAAACTGACCTGCTAAAATTGCTTTTTCCAGCAGGAAAAATCTTCTTTTGGTTCCTACTGTCAAATATTTAATCAAATAATTTTTACTCCATTTTTCTCTTGGCCAAATATGTTACTGATCTTAGAAGATTTCACCTTCTGAATCAAACTTGAAAAAATACTTAGCATATACTTATGTGCTAAAATGAGTCCACTTTCTGCATAAGGGGAGGGGAGTGTCCACATTGACAAAGAGATTTGAACTGCATGCTCTTTTGAGTACTGTCGTATAGGAGTGTCATTGCATTAATTAGTTCACAAATTTTAGTTAAAGGCTTGCAGACCCAATTAAAAATAGATAAATAAAAACTTCTGGACAGATTTTTCAACAATAGCTTTTTAGTCAGAGAATGGCAATTCCCAATGGGTGACCTTAATCACCTGACAGTGATGTACTGTATCATGTTTAGTTGTTTACTTATCTATTTCTGAAACTGATGGATCAGATACATGAGCTTGTTTATCACATTCCACTCCTTGTCTATTTGATTCAGTAAAAGTTTTATCAGATTTAACATGCTATGTATTTATCAGGTGATATGTGCACTTAATGTGCAATGCAGTAGATAACGATAGTGCTGTAAGGGCAGGAAATCTGTCAGTGTTTCCATTATAAACCCCATTTCCCAGGGTTTATCACTGAGCCACAGCTCACTGTCAGCTTAGATGCACTTTTTAAAATAAAATCATGTTTATATTGATACAACTATCTTGTAATGCGAAGTCTGAGGTATGCCTATTGTTTTAAAGGCTTTGCACTTAAAACAGAAAAAATTACTTCCAAAGGTGAGCAGAAGTGTTTTGTTCTGCGCTTTTACGACAGAACTCATGTTATTATTAATGGAAGTAATGTCTATTTCTCATTTGATAGATCTCAATTTCTTTGCTAATAGGCAAGAGACCTCTCTTAGCTTAAACATAAATTACCAAAATGCTTTTGAGATAATTCATGCTTCTAGAATAAGCTGAGGCTTATGCATGATTCCTCCCTTGAGTGGGGTCATCCCTCCTGGTAACTCCTTTTACACCTGGAAGCTGAGAGAAAAATTAGCATTGTCATGGGTGAGTGGCATCAATCTCTAGTTACGAATTGTTTTGCTAGCTTAATACAATTGCTTTAATATAATTGCTTTGATATTGCTTCAAAATAATGCACTATATTATAACAGTTGTTATAGCTCCTATATTGTGTAGTAAATACTTCTGATTAAAATCTTTTTGTCTAATCAATATCATAATAAATCACACATATTTATATAAATATATCTGGTTTGCCATTCATAATTCTGTGGGACAAAGTTGTGTAAACGTTCAATTACACCTGTATAATCCTTTAGATATAAACAGTTGACAAAGTCTCTGGGAAGGAGTTTAGAAAGCAAGTGGGTCCTTTCCATATCTTGTGACTTAATGGGAAGGTTGGAAATTATATAACTTTCCTAACTAATTTTTAATTAGTTGCTTTAATTAAATGCAAGCAGCACTCACTTTTAGCCAGGCCTTTATTAAGTTTCTTCATGGACTTATTTTGTTACTTTGACCATTAAATGATAAAAGCCTTAAGTTTGTTAAAACTAACCCTGACAAGCTTCAATAAAAAAAAGCCAAAGGCATTAGAAGATTGTAAATCTGGGATCCTAAATTTATGATTGTTCAAGGCTGTTGGAGTAACCAGAAGATACTGAGGAGATTAAGGCGTGGAAAGCTGGAGACTCTTCTCTGAGAAAAAGATAACAGAAGGACTAAAGAATGTGGATCAAATTAGCATCAAGAGTGAGAGATCAATAACCAATAGAGAATAGAATACTAGCTAATGAAGAGGATTATGTAATTTAGGATTATGTAACTTGAATATTAATTTCTTTGTTTGCTGAAAATTTATAAATAAGTGGAAAAGTTCTGTATCAGGGTTTGTGTGGTGGCTGGAACCTTTTCAGCCTCACACACACCTCTTGGCCAAGAATACAGTAATGCCTTACTCGCTAACATTAGAAAGGCTGTGTTAGGGAGTCTTGTTTACCCTGACAATTTAGGTTTTTGGTAACAGGATAAAGTTTGTGCGAAGCTCCCATTCTGCCTGCAGTGCTGCTGAGCTCTGTATGCTGCCATAGGGTCTTGGATCATTTGGGGTCAGGCATCCTGGCTGTGTTCCCTCCCACTCCTTGCGCAGCCCCAGCCTTCTCCCTGGTGGGGTGTGGAGCAGTAAATGCTTGATTCTGTGTAAACATTGCTCAGCAATAGCAGAAACATCTCTGTGTTATCAACACTGTTTCCAGCACAAATCTAAAACATAACTCCATACTAACAATTGTGAAGAAAATGATCTCTACTGCAGTCAAAACCAGCACATTTGCAAGGCAATAGCATTCACAGAATGGAAAGAAGAGTAGGCTGGCAACTTAACTTTTACTTCTGAACTTCAGAGTGGATTTTTTTTTAAAATAAATTTATTAATTGATAAACACCTTAGTTCAGGGACTGAGTTTAAGCTTATAAAAGATAGCTGTCGTAGCAGACCAGGCATTTCCATAATTCAGGAATGTGTTTATGTTCTGGACTCGTTGCATCAGCCATACCTTTTGTATTTTACTTTATCTCAGTTTTCCATAAGTAAAAGTCAAGTTGGTCAACTTTCCAGCTATGATAGGCATCAATGAGGTTTTGAAGCATGGCTGAGGTAACCTTTGCAGCTCAGGCTTAATCACCATACTTACAAATCTGTGGACGTCTATGTTGTAAAGAGTCAACTGTCATAGGTACAGCTGGGGTCTCTACCACATGGATAGTGCCCCAGTGCCATGATAACCTTGAATTTTATGCTTACAAGAGTATTGTAAGGAAGATAATATTCGGGTGTTTGTTTGATTTTTCTCATTGTGAAAAGAGATCTGTAAATTAAAAGAGGTGACAACAACACTGAAGCAAGAATAAATCCTCATCACACTGGCTCTCTTAAAGATTAAGTTAAAAAATGTGCATCTTTTAACCTTCTTATTGATCCATATAGTGTCAACATTTGTAAAATGGGTTGTACTTTAAAGACTTTTTTCTCCATCAGATATAAAAGGATGTTTTCCTTTAAACTTCTGTGAGACCAGGATTTAAGCTCGAGACTTGTCCATGTTCAGAAAAAAAGTGGCATTTAGTGCAAGTGTTTTTCTAACACCTTTATCACAAAACCAACCTTGCAAAGACTTTCTGTTTGGTTCTCCTTCACGCTGTGTCCTGTGACAGTTAATGTCTTTGAGAATCTTCTTATTGTAATATGCCAGCCTTACTGGCAAGGTATGAATTACTAGACAAAGTTCACTGCAGTGAAAAATCAGGCCACTTAAGTGAAAACTACTACTGCCTTTTAATCTGTTTTCTCTGAGAGGTGGGCTTTACCACAACTTCAGTGGTCTGTTAAAAACTCTTTTTTGCAGTTAATGTTCATGACATTTCATATAGTGTTCCAAATATTTATTGTGAGCAAAATGTCTCTTCAGCATTCTCAGCAAGTATTCACAACCAGGATCCATATAGTATTTTTAATATTTTAGGTTAATATTTGAGTTAGTATTATAATGTCAGCAGGAGCTCTGAGGCTGGTATGATGGAAATCAAAAACTGCTATGGACACTGCATTCCTGCTCTCTCTTCAGTAGTTCATGACAAATGTAAATGTTAATCTCACTCTACTGATATTAAAAATGCACCCAAAACAAGCTGTAATACTAAAGTCATTTGGAAAAAAAAAAGTTCAGAGTCTTGAGTATTTAAATTAGAAACACAATTGCATACTTATGAATAATGCCATTTCAAAAGAAGTCTTATGTCTGCACAGTCATTAGATGTCAGGAAAGAAATTAATAAACAAAAAATTACATTTCTGATGCTAGCTTAATCAGTTATTACTTAGAACATTGTGAAAATATTTTTCATTAAATGGAAAATGTGATTGGAATGGATATCAGAGTCCTTGCTCTGGGAAAAAAGAAAATAAAAGGGAATGCTAAATCAGTGCAAAAACTTTGCTTCTTTATGATGGGAAATGCATTCTTTAAAAGAGGTATACAATGGGGATGCTTTTTGCTATCTCCACAAGAATCCAGTTAGCAGATGGGAAGCAGAGTACTTTGGTGGATTCAAATCATCCTTGCTGAAAATTTTAAACTTATATTTTTCTAAAGCTACCTGCTTTAGAAAGGTATAAATAAACCAGACTAGATTCAATGTGCCATCATTGTGCTTGACTCTGAGAGCAAGTAGAGTAGAGCAAAACCAAACAGAATGCAAAGATCACAGAATAGCTTATTATTATTATTATTATTATTATTATTATTATTATTATTATTATTATCACAGACTGGAGAATTTCTTATATATGAACCTTTTCCCTTCAATTTACCCACTTACCAGTTTAGCTGAGACAGCATATTGATATCAACCTTGTATAGGATAAAGAGGAGAGCAAGAAACCAGCTGCTCTTTTACAACTTCTTTCCAGGGTTAAGCTAACATTAAATTATTCCTTTTTGGTATGAACACATAATGCAATGTTGAACCTTATAATCAGAATTCTGTGAAAAGGAGATACTAGACATTTTATCTATACATTTCAGAGATACCACTTTCCAATGATAATGGTAATTATGCAGTTCCTAGTGTAAGGCCACAAATTTTTCATTTGACTTTGTATCTACCAGATGTTCCTTTTATACTCATAACAAGAATTTGAGTATGGTAGATTTTAGGAAAAAAAAGAAAAAAACTAAGGGATTCTGACAGACTTTTTTCTTCTCTAAGATACACATCCTTCATAGTGGGCAGATTAGTCTCAGTGAATCGTGTACAAAAAAAAAAAAGAAAATTAAATTCACTAAAGCTGTCTTACAAGTAGGCCTTGATTTAGGAGTTAGAGTCAACTTGCATTATTCTTTAGCAATTACTCCTTGCTACTGCCCTGTTTACAAGAGGTCACGATGATCCAAACGCACCTGACAGGTCCAGGACTGATTAGAGACCAGATGGTGTTTCAGTCAGCTGGAAACCACAGTCCCATTAACCCTTGCCACCCAGACCACAGTGTTGTCCCAGACTGAATTACTCACATGTATCTAGTCCTGCCACGATTTCTGGTAGCAGATCAAGAAGAGGAAGACAGATATATTCTCTTACAATGAAGGAAGGAAAAGCATAAAAGAGTAGAGTTTGTTCAGTTTAAAAAACCTGAGGACTTTAAACAAGAATGAACTGAACAGTACATATTAAGTATGTAATTATACTCCAGTGAAACAACCCCTCTAGCAGAGGCCACATGCAGAGTATGTCTAGATCCTGCTGATTTTCTAGCTCCATCATTCTCTTGTTGGATATTTGGAGGAAATTTGTGTGAGTGTGTCTGTCATTTAACTGATACAGTGGGCACAGGGATACTAATGTGTTCTGGCCATAGCTCAGCACATTCTTGTAGGCTCAAAAAGTAGAAAAGTATTTGGAGTGCTCTTGTGAAAAGCCTGGGCCCACTCTCAATAAATATCTGTAATTTTAAATAGACATTTAGAGGCCTTTGCTGTGTGACTGATGATGTTTGGACAGGGCTGTTTGAGTGCTCATAGTTGTTGCATTTTTCAGTAAATGCACATTTTTTAGTAATGCCTATTTTGAAGTGCCCCAAAAATGTCTTTAAAATACATTTGCTTCCTTTCTCTCATGATCTGGGCATGAAGTTATTCAGTAGGTTAAGATTTATCTGCAGTGAATTCTTATATCAACAAAAAATATTCACTTTATCTCTTGGCTCCATAGCTATCTTCTTTGCAAAAGGAGGAGAGGACTTCTGCCTAAAGCAAATAGTTAAATATTCATATTTAAATTCTGAGATAGATATTTCCGCTTGCAATATTTGTTGGAACTCACTGTCAGCCACTGTGCCCTCTGAGGATCTGCAAGCACAGCCTAGAAAGACAACTCTCAAACTACTGTATCCACTTATAGCAACATGGAAACTTATGTCTTATTGTCTGTTTCTCAGGCAAGAAGATTTTATCCATACTGACAGAGGTTATTGGATCACAGATCCTACAACATTTTGAGCTTAGCAAAGACCAGAAGGTTTGCTCCTCAAAGAAGAAAGATTAATCATACTGATCTTGCAGCTTTGCTGACCTGTGGCTGATCCCAGAGCCTCCCTGGAGCTGCTGAGGTGCCCTGGTGCTGAAGGACACATTCCCTGGGAGCCATGCTAGCGAACACAGACCAGGTGTCCACAAGTTTCTGAGTTGGGTAGATCTCAGCATCCTCTGTTAAATTCTCAGGTTCCTATGATTACTGGCTCCTTGCCAAGTATTCCTCTCAAAGGCTTGAATCCCCTTGAATTCATTCTGTAGAGCATGATTTCTCTCCTTTAAAAGAAATCTGACACTTGTGCTGGCTTCAAAGTCCATTACTATGCTCTTTCCTGCTGTGCTTGAAACAACCCACACACATTTCCTTTTTGAGTCCTGCACATGTGGGTAGGTCACATCTCTTGAGT
Organism: Melozone crissalis; assembly: GCF_028551555.1. Taxonomy (NCBI): domain Eukaryota; kingdom Metazoa; phylum Chordata; class Aves; order Passeriformes; family Passerellidae; genus Melozone; species Melozone crissalis. The sequence goes on along the minus strand of NW_026535782.1, from coordinate 10,378,221 downwards.
TCTTTAGGGGAGGTTGAGTCCCTCTCCTTCATTTTGGAGTCATATCACATGGCAACTAGGAATTAATTGATGTAGGGCATTGTCTCTAAGAATTGCTAAGCACTGGCATTGTGTGCTTTGGGGAAAGAGAAGATTAATTTGTGTGCTACAGTTTCATCTCAATAAATTCTTTTTGTACCATTATCTCTTTTTATCAAGATGCTGGCCTGTGTTGTAGACACAACAATATAGATTTCATGTACTCTGTTTGACATGGTTCATAGTATGAATAATGCTAAACTTCCTAAAAGTGAAGATGTAAGAGCTATTTGTTTGTAAGGATCAGCATGTAGAAAAAAAATAATGAATTATTTGTTAGGAACAACATTTTCTTGAGACATATCCATTCCAAGTTCATAATTTTTTTTTGCCGGCGAAAAATTAAAAGGAAAGCCTTAGCTGATATCTTGCAGTTAAGAGTCACAGTTGTTCAGCTCCAGTTAAATGAGAATGTCATAAAGAACTTGAACTCATATAGTGTCTCAAATGGGATCTAATCCATTAGTGATAATGGAGAGTATATCTGGGAAACTAGATGTTTATCAGCTCTTTTATAAACAGTAAGGAATTAAGCCTAAAACCACCTCTGAGGTAGATAAGTATTAACAGCCCCTCTTTCTGGGTGGAAATTGAAAGGCTTGGAGAGGTGAAATGATTTGCCTGAGGCCACACTTGAAACAGCAGTAGAATCCAGCCTTATTAAGTCAAAGAGCCTTTTAAATGTTACTTATTGCAAAAGCAGTATAAGTGAATGACTTCAGTTCTTGCACTTATGAAAAAGTAGCTAAATTTTATTTTTACCATGTAACTAACACAGAAAGATAGGTTACCTGTTCTTTTATTAAAATGTAATAATAGAAACAGTAATACTATTAATAATAATAGAAAAGTAGTGGCTGTATACAGTTATAATGAAAATTTTAGATAAAATCTATCCCATTTGACTCAGAATTCACATAAAATTTCCACCAGAAATGACTCTACAGTCAAGTACAGAGATTAACATTAATCTGACTTGATCTGGCATAAGGTAGTTTGACGATTTTTTTAAGCAGCACAAATAATGTAATATTTTAGTATAGGAGTGTAGCTGTAGTTTAATGGGAAATGTTGAAGAGTTCTGATTATTTAATTTTTGGGATGGTGTAAAGGAACACAGAAATCACCAGAATGCCCTGGTCATTGTTGTTTTTTTCCTACTGGGTAAGTGATAATTGCTCTGAGGAGCCATGAACTATAGAAGCCCCTTTCCCTCTCCCACTTGACAGCTGTGTCCACTGAGCTGCAATTTGCATTAACTCTGGAAGCATACTCCAATGCTGTTGTCTGGTATTTATTGCCAATGTAAATACATTCTAGGGAACAGTCTTGGCATTTTTGCCCAGTCTCCCTCTTGGGTACTGGGGATGTTTTTTGTAATAAAATCTAAGGATTTTAAACATTCTTTGTTTCTGGCTAAACTTCTGCTACAATTTTGTGGTATATAATATGATGTTCAAGCTCAGGTTTGTCACAGTCACAAACAAATATGACCATGCAGCTAGATTTCTCAGCTTCTATCTTTTTTTTCTTCTTCTTTTTTTTAATTTTAATTAGCTTATGCAGGTAATTCGGAGTACACCTTTTTATTTATCTATATCTCAGGGCATCACAGACAGTTTAGGAGGAGCTTCTGGGAGTCACTGGATGACTTTCCTTTGTCTGTGTGAGCTCCCAGTAATGTCAGTTTTACTGTTCACACATTGCAGAGTTAGTTCACACACACACTAAATGCTACACAGGCCAAAGGCCCTGGATCTCTTATGCATACAATGCAGGTACAGGTGTATTTCTCCAAGGGATTCTGGATGGATATAAGGTAGTGTACAGCTACTGCTCCGTATCTGTAATTTGCAGCTGGCATTTCATTATTTAGTGTATAATTCAAGGCTTTGAATTTCCTCTGGTTGTCACCTTGTAAGTGATTGTTCTTCTATGACAGTTGTCATAGAATAGTTTGTAAGACTCATCTGGCTGGGGAACAATAACTTTTCTGTTGCTGTAGGCTCCCTTTGTAATCAGTCAGGGGAGATGGGACAGTTAATCAGATAGGAAACTGAATTAATCAACTTTGGATTTTGCAGACTTGCTTTTCAGGTGGCTCATTATCATAAGAAGACTTGGAATAATTCTTTGTAGGGCAGATTGGCTGAACAGCGTTGGCATAAAGTTGGAAAAAAAATGGGGTCCACAGAGAAGAATTGAGTTGGAATCTATGTCTTAATTGTTAACAGATTAATTAACTTTGCAGGGGACCCTCCTTTTAGGGTGTTAAGTTTGCAAAACTTAAAATTTGAACTAGTAAAAAGGCTCAAAAGTGATGATTTTGTTTCCTGTACGTTACCATATTTCTCAAAAAAGGTAAAAAGCAACTTTTCTTCTTTTACCACCTATACATATTTTTAGTCTAATTACTAAGTGCATCCTCTGCAGCAATAATTATCTTGATGAATGTACAGCTCATTTCTGTGGAAGAACTTGAAGGTGCAAATTAAAAATAAGATTATCTCTCCTTATTGTATGGTGTAGAAAATACCTTCCACTGATGTTTTGTCTCACACATAATCATGAGCTAAATAAGTTTAAATAAAACTTCAGATTTTGACTGAACCAGTGTCAAAGTCAGTTGAAATGTGAAACCAGAAAAGATGGTCATTTACTGCTACCTGTCTGGCAAGATAAATGATGCTCCTAGGGCATGCCAAATTTTTAAGGCATATAAGCAATTTTCAAGTAATACAAAAGCACAAAAAGTCTTCCAAGATAATGTTTTATTACTTGTATTGGGTATGTGTGAACAATTTCTAAATAAAACATAAAAGCAAACCTCCTAAGCATGGCAGACTTAATTGGTTTTTTTAAGTCAAATCTGCAAAGTCATACATTTATATGGCTTTAGGAGGTCTTTAAAACCTGTGAGTTCTCTTATGTACCATATTTTAGAATTTTAGAGGTATCATGCTAAAAAAATACTTCCTAAACTTTTTTAAAGCCAAGAAATGCTAAAAAGGGATGCCAGAAAGAGCTATACAAACACTGACACTGGCTTTGTATGTCTGAGTTAGTATGTGGTGGTCTGCTGGTTGTAATTTATTAGGGACCCAAATAGACTCTATAACATTTGGCCTGTGTTGCAAATATAATTCTCCCAGGTGTCATCAGAGCTGACACTTCTGACAGTGGGAAAATTGTTTTTTCTTCAAAAGCTTCACCACAGGGTATTCAGTTTCGTTAGATTTCTTTTATTAAATATAAGGAAATTCTGAATGTTCGGGAAATATTGAGTTGTATAGGTGATTAAATATTGAACATTTTACTGTGAGTCATTATGCTTAGATATTCTTAAAGGCACATTGCTTAAATGAACATCCCCTTACTAACTGTATAACCAGCAGAAAATTATTCTGTGAGACAAAAGCTCCCAGACTAATTTTTATTTTGATAGTCAGTCATAGGTAAACTCTCTAAGCCATTCTACATGAAGATCAATAAAATCACATCACAATTTCATCGAGCCTGTGTCAATTACGGAGAAAATAATTTACAAGTTGATTATGATGATTACATTTTGAAATGGTGAAGTCCTGCAAAAAATTTTTCTCACTATTACCCAACTAAACTAAATTCAAGTCTTATCAGTTGTGTGTATGTGTCAATAATGACCCAAAGGTTTTGTAACTCAACATCTTTCATATCACACTGAAAACCAGGACATTTTGATGTCCTAAAATTATGATTCATAATTTACAATATAAAGTACTGTGATGTAAAGGGATGTAGATGACTACCTTCACTGCTGATACCTTCTGTTTCAAACTAGTGAAAGTTTGACCAAAAATGGTATAACATGCAAAAAAACATTCATGTTGCATTTGCATATTTTTAAAATTTTCCTACTAAAATCCACAACATATTAACGTAGCACCCTTTGCCTCATAGCCTGAATATTCTGAAGACTGTTCTATAGGACCTCTTCAAAAGTTTATGGCTCAACTAATTGTTAGAGAAGAATCATCTGTCACAGAATTTTCAGAGTAACTTCTTGTGTTCTGTGAGTTTCCACCTCCTGCAGATTTTTGAATACTGTATAATGTGTCCAATGGTCATAGAAAGAAAGAGGGAGAGAAAGAAGGAAAGAAAGAAAAAAAGAAAAAGAAAGTTTCACCTTAGCTCTTTTCTCAAAAATGCTTATTATACATGCATATTTGTGGCTGCATGGACACAAACGTTGAGTCCTTCTCCCATGGTCAGTAGTTATGTGCTTGTGCCTAGAGCATGATGGTGGACCCTAAATTTTTGTACGAAGATGATGATATCCTGCTTTATGCAGACATTTAAGTGTGATCATAAATCTTTGGGGAAAATGGGGGAAAAATTCCACCCTCCCCCTTGCTCAGTGCTCCAGCCCAAGATCTTCCACTTTTCTTACTGATCTCTTTCATTTGGCAGGCCTGGTGGAGGAGAATGTAGGTGTGCTCTACCTCAATCCACAGAAAATTTGAAATTGCTTTATGTCTTTCACAATGCCATGTTTCCATTCTCATGCTGGATGGAAAATTTAGACAAACTCTTTAAACAGGGATCCTCTGTCTAACATCTGTGAAATTCACACATTCACTCATTCACACATTTGCTCTAGAGCAGTGGTGACCCTCATCTCTTCAAACAGATTCTGTCTGGACTTCCCTGTATGACTCTGAGGAAGCCTTGGTAACTTTCCCTTGTGTTCTGGCTCCGGAGTTCCTTATGTCTCTGCGAGCAAACTCATCTGAAACTTCTTTTACAGATTTGGCAATGAAAGGTGATATTTGCAGCTCAGTAAGCAAATGTCTTTTTGGTTTGTGTCTTTTCTGCTGTCATTTTTCACTGCTAGCTGGGATCTTGATGACAGTCTGGGTATCTCTCCCTCCAGCTGCAGCCATTCTGTTGGTGCCCCCATTTGAATGAATCTCAAGAATATTGTGCCTGAGTGATACAGATAACTGTCCTTAGGCCATGTTGCTGCCTTTGGAAGCACTGCCAGCTTATGCAGATACAGCTCCCTGAACCTTAGTTTCTCATTCTTGTTTCTGCTTTTCCATGTCATGTTACAACTTTCTGTGTGGTGGTGGGGTGGATAAGACTGTGTGCTGAACCAGAGTTAATTATACAAAAATTAATTTTTATTATTTTTGCAATCAGTTGTGTCGTGTTTTTGAAGAATTGCAAAGAAAGAAACAAACAGAGAATTGTGGGACTAGGCTGTTTATGAAGGATCTACCACAGATATTTATGTAAATAAATATCAATAATGGTCACTAGCTTCTTAAGTATCACTGAATATAAAAAGAATACATTTTCCAATGTAACTGCTGCAGAAAGCCAAACAAATCACATAACTTTAATTTTAAAAAGTATCTGTCTCACTATAGACTCTTTATGTTGGACTGTAAGGATCCTGAGAAGGAAATGGATAAGAATGATACCAGCGTGAAGAACTGGCATTAGAAGGCCTTATTTATTAGTAGGTTCTTGCAAGACCAGAAGAATTTCTGAAGAATCTTACTGCTGCTCATTCCCCTGAACCTCTACATTTCAGTGGCCCAAGGACTAAACAACCAAAGGGAAAGGATTATCCTTTCTCTGTGTGCTTCATATAATGTAGGTTAGGATTTGATGCAGTTGAACAGCAACATGAAAAACATCTGATAACTGCAGCAGCAAAAGTATTTATAATACCAGGGTTATCCATATTCATGAGCTTTTTTTAAAATTTTCACCCAATTACAAGGTGGAAAAAAACCCCAAAGTTGTTCCAATCCCTGTTTTTTCTCCTTGAATTACTTACTAAGCTTTTATAATCATTTATGAAATAATTTCTACTTTGCTTATAGGTCTTCAAGTACAGGTGTATCAGTCTCTGTCAAAATATCCAGTTCTAATTTATTAAACTTTACCCTTTGCCTTCAACACAAATAAATATAATGGGGCAACATACAACTTCCTCCCTTATGTAGCCTATGTAACCATCATTTTCTTGCCATTAGGCCAGAAATGTCATATCAAGACAGGCTAAAAAATCACTAATTTGGGAAATACAAGAAAGCCAACTATCACCCTGAACAGGCAACACAGAATACATATTTGGTATGTCAACAGTGTAACAATCTTCTGAACTAGTAGTCTTATTCTTAGGACTGAAGCCTAGGTCTAGGAAAGGTCTAATTGGTGTTCATGTCGACTATTATTACTCTGATAAAAGATTAGGAGGAATCTTTAGTTATTTCACTTTAGTCATATCATGAAGGGATATATGCTAGCAAATCTGCTAGCAATTTCTAAAGCCTTAAAAACATCCCCAGAAAAATGAGATGCTTCAGTCTTAGTAGAAGTCTTATGAACACATGTCACAGTCCAGAATGAATTTAAAATGTTCCTAAGAAGGAGAATATTTGGGTTTGGATTTGTACCTCATAATTCAGACACATTTCTTACTTTATGATGTATTCAAATCACACAATACATGCTTGGGTTTTGCAACCCTATTGTCTCAGTTTACTTAATTTATCATCTTCTTGATACAATGACAATAGAGAAGGTATTAATGATTTTAAATAATATTAATATGGTATTACAGGTTTTACTAAAAATCTATTGCATGAATGATTGAAGCAGAAAGCCAGTAGTACCAAATAGTGATTAACAGAATAAGTAGCTGTTAGCTAAAGTTGCATACATAGTATGTTTATTTGCATATGAAAAAAAAAAGAAACAACATCTTATTAATAGTATGAACTCCCGACAAGTGGACAGAAAAATTCTGCATGTGATTTCAGCTCTGCATAATTCTACAACAGCAGAGGATCAGTAGTCAGTCAGTGTGTGCTTTGTGAGTATCCCCTCTCTAACAGCAGGAATTGCTCCCATTTATCTGAGAGGAGTATGCTTCTTTATCTTTTTAGTTCACAATAGCAAGCAAGAGGACCAATAACCTGTTAGGTCTAGCTATTAAACATGAAGGGAGAGGAAACCTCTCTTATGCCTCAACCAGTTCAATTCATTTGTTCCACTCTCCAGTTTCTGTCTCCTTAACACGAGTCTTTTACAGAAATAATACTGAAGGATGAACAAGAGTACAACTAGAGAGTTGAATGTTTTCACATAAAAGGTGTCTACAATTTCACAAAAAAGCAATATGGAGACAAAATGAAAAAATTAAATTGCAGTGCTGAAGTCATGTGGCACTTCAGTTTTCTATGTTTCCCATAACTGATGCTTTCAAGTTTAATGAATGAAAAAGTAGAAAGTTTTTGTCATTTGCTGAGGTTGTATGGAATTTCAAAACTGAAGGTGCTGTCCTTTCTTTTGGGTGTTTCCTTTCCAGGACAGAACAGATGTCTATATTTGCAAGCAGTGCTGTACAACACCAGCAGATCCACAGAGCAAACTGGTCAGTACTAAGAAACTGATAAACACATTATACTTATATGTGTGTGTTTGCCTCTGATCTCACTTCAGGCCAATGGCCTTAACTCCTATTAGTGTTCTAGGTGCGCTGCTGAAGTTCTTCACACTGTAAGGCTGTCCACAAAACAAATCAAAATGTGCTAAGTCGGCTAAAGGGGAGATTTGCTGGAAAAACATACTCCAAACAGAACAGTAATTTTTAAAAGTAGTCCAGTAAAGTGCCAAAGCCATCCCTACGGCCAAACATCCCAATAGCTACTTCTACTAATAACTCATTTTACTAGAACCTTGTAAAATGTAGAGCTTGCAAATCCCTTCCCACAACACTGCAGTCACAATCAGTTGTGATATTACTTAACAGAAAAGAATATATTGGCACCAGAGGTCTCATAGCTCTCTACTTTAGCTCTACATGTCAGGACAGTCAACCACTGAAAATAATTTTTATTAGTACCAGGTTATGAGAATCAGGTTGCAGGATTCAGAGTTCTATGCTCAGTTTGTGGCAGGAATTTACCAGGTATGCTTTTCACACTCACATTTCTTAGGATCACTTGCTTGCCCTTGAACTATTGTTTCTGGAGCTCATAAATGACTGGGCCTTGGCATCTAGCTCGCCATTGTGCACTAAATATCTGCTTTATCTGGATCTATTTGTCTGTCCTGTGGGTTCTTCACCCTTCTCTAAGGGTGTAGGAAACACAAGGGTGTAGGAAAACACAACAACAAACTTCTGAAATAAAAAGTGTTTTCTAGTTCATGTCTTCGAGCATGGCTTCGAGCCAGGGTGCCTGTAGTATATCAACATCAACCAAGTATCTACACTTCCAGTACTCTGAAAACAGAGCATTAGTGGAGTCAGACGCAGGATGGTTTGACACAATCTTTAGTCTTGCCAAAAATGTGCTTTAGGAGGAACCTCTGGTACTGGACACAATCCTACTCTCAGTAAATTTAGCATTATTTTTCACATCTACCTGGTTTCAAAGAGAAAAGTAATATCTTATGTGTAGTAGCACTTTGTTCACTAAACTATATTTAGCAAGAACAAGGTCTGGTTTTGCAGCTGGGCCTTTACCTAACTGGATTTTTAGGTGCTAAATAGCTGCATCTCCTCTGCTCTATAATTTCTTTGCCAACCAGGCCAGGTGTCTGAAATACTAGTCTGAGGATGTGTCTTTAACCAAAACGTCACCTTACAAAAAAAAACCAAAACCAAAAATAACCATTCTCATTATCTGCAACCAACACATTTTCCAAGCTGTTAATCTTACACAAAAGGATTAAATGTTTTATTGAATTCTTAGTGGTTAGCCTAGTATTATTACTACAGAAAAATCAATCTTCCCTGTAAATGAAAGGTGTGGGAGGAGAAAGACTGCACACTATGTTTGTAAGAGTGAAATCTAAGGAGTGAACACAATTACCTAATAAAGTTTTAAAACTTTTTTTCCACTTTCCGTTAGCCACCCCTGATGGTTATTTCAGTCTATATCAGAACTGTAGTGCGGCCAAGAGGAATAAAAGGGAAAAGAAAAAAAATATTTTCTTTTGAACAGTACTTTCCATGAGCAATAATATCAGTGCCTGCGGTTTTTTCCAGTAATTGTCCTTCTTGTTTCCTTGTGTCTGGAACAACAATTTCAGCTTGAAATTTTAAAGTGATTTGACAGAGACACACAAAGCCTTTTTTTCCCTCCAATCATTACTTAGACACAGGTACGATTGGTACATTTACTGCTTGTACTTCTTGCCGTTTTTCTTAGATAAGGAGGATGGACTATTTGTAGTTTAATAACTTGAAAGCCTGAAAATGAATACCTGAACATATCATATCATTGTTCTCACAACAACACTGAAAAGGACCTTTTAGGACAAAAAAATCAATTGAAAGTGCATAATCCAGAATGTTAATGGCTCCATTTGATATCAGTTGAAAGCACTTCAGTGGATTTCTCCTAATAGTGCTATTTCAGTTGTCTTGCTTTTCCATCTCAGCTTAGCACAGCTCAAGACTTTGCTTAGACACAGCCCTGCTCAATGTAGTGATCAGTGCCCACAAGGGAGTGTGGCTGCCAAACATGTTGAGACTTTCTACATCAAAAAACATCAGAAACGTATATAATTATGAAACATTTAGATTTTTCTAAATTATGAATTTATGAAAGTTAGATTTCTAGGTTTGTATACATGGAGTTGTGGTCATGAGTGTCCATCAGTGGATTTTGCAGCTGGATGCATGGCACTTCTGAAAAGCAGATCACTGATCAGCAGCAAAAGCAGCCCAGAAGGTGTAGGATTTAAACATCTCTATTTGGATAGCTTATTCAAATTCAAAAATCCCACTAATAGCTGACAGGTAAGTTAATAGGTGCAAATTATATTATTATTTGGACTTTTTTACTAGAAGATTTTGTACTATATTTTTCTCCACCAATATAAGCAAAGCTCATAACTTCTGACAAAGGGAACTTGAAAGTTAGTTTGCTTTACAGGATTTTAAACTTGTACCTCATTATCAGGAAATAATAGCCCCTTACAGTCACAAACATAAGGATCATAGCATACAGTCAAATACAAATAAAAGCCAATATGTTGTCTTCAGCTAAGTAGTTATTAATGACTGCAAAACTTATTTGAGCATGGAGATGGTTTTGGTATAACCCAAATTAGATTGTGATTGCTTCTATTTCATTTCACTCTAATTTTGTCAAAATGTTTGAAACCCCCTCTCTTAATTATTTAGTGCTACCTTTGTTCCCTGTTTCTGTTTTATTTTAAGAAGATTAATTCTAAAAAGTAAAGCCCAAATGAAGTCTGCCTTCATGTTCTACCATAGTGAAAATTATAAAATGTTAGTTCCCTCCCACATAACTGTCTTATGCTTTTAGTTGACAATGACAAGAACAAAAGATTCTGGTATGACACATTCTTAGTTCTGAACCCTCAATTTCTATTTAAAAAAGTCAATAGGAACAGATAGAACTTGGATTCTGGGTTGTCTGCAAGCTTTCTAATTAGTTCCAGGATTAATTTAAGATGCCAGCGATAAATGGTAAAGCCTTGCATAGCTTTCTTACTAGAATCTGGCATGACATTTCAAGTTCACTGAGTCATTCTGTGAATTTAAACCTAGCCTGGAAAGGCAGGCACAATGGGTTTTGGTTCTGTGGCCATATGTCCTTGAGTGACTCTGTATGTCACCCGTAACTTGAAGTTAAAAAGTCTTGTAAAATGATAACTTTATTTTCAGAGCATATTCATTATGATCCATTTAGTTAGGGATATTAATTTAATTATCTTACAATGTTTCTTATGGGGAAGCACTTGCATACATACACACATATGTTTGTTTTTATACATATTTCAATATCCATCTACTGTATTGCAGAGAAAAACAACAGCTTTGTTTTTCTTCACAATGAATAAGTTTTCTCCCTTGAAATAAAAGTTATTTCCTGTGCCAGTAAACAATCTCTATAAAAATGCATGATATTTATTTCAGCAAATAGAATAACACAAAAGGAGTCAGGTGGGCTGAGGCAGATAAAACCAAAATAAAAAGTAAATTGCTGGAAAAGACTGAAAAGGACCATCACATTTGCAATTTCTTAGGTAGTTCTCTAGCTGCAGTATTAGGAAGGTTGTGTCAACATTCACAGTACAGATTTTTGCTTGTGTTGGACTACTAATTTAGAATATATTGCTCATAGTTGTGAAGTTTTGGTTGTCATAGTTTTCTGTGCTATACATCAAAGTAAAGATAAAATGTAAAAAAAAGATGGGGTATATGATGATGCATTCTTAAAACTTCACGCCAGTAGAAATATAAATATTTTTCTATTCTCATAAAATATTACAAAATAAATTAGGAAATAATTTGTTCTTTCTTATACTTTGCATGATTTTGACTTTCCTAGGCTTTCCACATCAACAGCATGAGTGACATTTTCTTCCCAAAGCCACCTCACTATCAAAGGGCAGTTTGACAGGAAAGTAATTGCTGAATTATTCCAGTTTTGCCCTTTACGAAAAGAGCTATGTAGTGGAACGAACCTTGTTATAGAAGTAGTACCAGGAATACACTATCAAATCCTTCACTTGGTAATTTGATTTGTGATAACCAGCATGGGAGAGAGAATTTCCATACTTCTTTTCATTCTTTCATCCACACGAAAAAAAAAAAAAATTCCTATTTTTGTTAAGTTTATCCAAGTTTTTATATTTACATTTACTTTCCATCAAATTTTGACAGTTTCCAGCTTACCAAAGTATTTGCTTCAGCTTGACAAAAAATGTTATTTCCCAAAACTTCTAAAATCAATGCTTAAATTAATTTAAAAATGGCTTTTTTATTGTGAAATTCTCTTTATCCCTCCCCCTTCATTAAAATAATTGGTACGAGGTTCTAGAAAGTGAAGAAAACGTTTCTGATGGCTGACTTACAAACCATATTTTCTGTTTGAGTGTGTGTGATAAGTGCAGAGGACCAATTCTTTAAAGGAATTTACATTGCTTATGTGCTGAAATATGTTGCAATGATCTAGTCTTGATAATTTTTTCAACTGTAAATAACATAAGTAGGTATTATATCTGAAAGTTCTTTTTGTTCCTGTTCTGAAAATATGCACTATCAATCTTGAAATATCTGAACTTAACTTTTTAATAAGAATGTATACAGGGAAGTTCTTAGTCATCCATGCCCCTTATTCTAGGTTGTAATTTTCTATGCAAACATGTTATTCTAAAAATGTTATGAGCCACTGGGTTCCCTTAAAGAATTGTTAAAGATCAGTAAGGCTCCTGTGGAGCATATATTTTATTACTCTTGAAGACAATTTATTTTGGTATAGTAGTGTTTTGCTTTCAGTACGTGCATACATGAAGTATATAAAAGTTGAAACCAGCCATTTTTTCTACTGCCATTTCCTCCCTTTTATAGGAAACAACATAAAATGAAATTAAACGTATCATTAAGCAATAACATTAAAACACCATCTACCACTAGGAGCATATGGATCGTAACTTGTTTCATCATAACCTTCTGCACTTAAACTTTGTCACTGGCTTCGTAACTTTGAGAGTTTTGTTTAAGCTTTATCATTGCTAATCTACCATAAATTTAAAATGTCCAGTCTAGAATTTCTAATCAACCTCAACTGCCCTTATCAGCCTGATTTTCTGAAGCTTCTTATCCATCTAATGGAGCTTTAATTTTTGTCTTTTTTTTTTAAATTGAGTTTATTCATCAAGACCCATCCTTCCTTTTACAAAACTTTTCTAATTTTGTGAGAGCTTTGCTGGAAAAATTTACAGAAGCCTAATTATGAAGGAACAAGATAGCAGTTTCAGCTGACTGCATCCCATCCCTATGACTGAGAGCTCCTGCAAATTGTTTCTGTGTTTTTAAGAGATTGAAAGAGAACAAAAAACTCAGTTCTTGAACAAAATAAGATATGTCACAACCACAATTTGTCTTTCCTAAGACTCCATTTAAATATAAGCTTCAAGATCAAACTGGAGAGTCCTGTAGAGAAGTAATCACCTACTGAGGGTGAATTATCATTTTCTAAAATAGGGAAAAGATGAAATCAGGTGAAAAATATATGAAGATTCTTTTCTCTGTTGAGAAAGGAAAATTCTTATTAACATGGCAGACTTTGGATGACCTCCTTTAGGTCTTAATACTATGTAACCAATATTTTAATCAACCTTAAGCTTAGGTGGTCAACAAGGAAACTCAAATACTTTTGAGGAACTGATGAAGACGTGGAGTTTTTTAGAAGCAGGTAAAAAAATATGAATTTTCTTCCTCAGAAAAATTGTTACAAAAATTATTTTATTAAAAAGACAGAATATAGGATAATTGATAAATCAAGTGTTTAATTGTAAAATAAATCTGAACTTTGTAGCAGGTTACTGAAGTTGCACAATATTTTATAATCAAACTATCAAAACTACCACTATTTTTATGCATTCATAGAAGTTCCCCAAACACATTTGCTTTTGCATGAAATAAATTTCTGCAAACATTTTTCTGCATATTAAACATATAAAATAGAAAGCAACGTTTATACAGAAAACCAAAAAACTACAGACAGCATGAAGTCCATATTCTAACTTTTTACATATAATTTTCTTTTCTTGTTTCTTCCTATCTTAAATGACTTCTGCTGGTAAGATCCAAATGTCAGCGAAATTCTGCATCAGTACCCACTTTATTTTCTGAACAGCTACCTCATGTCTTGTTTTAGTTTTTGACTTTCATTTTAATTAATTAAACATGAATTCCTGTTTCATACACCTGGCGTAGAACACTTACAAATTCTTCTACTTGTTGATACATAATGGATGGCTGCCATTTGATGCATATATTGAGATAATATGTTAAAAACACTTGTAAACTCCTCTGGAGTTCATGGTTATGTGAGTCATAAAAATCATATATTCATATCCTTCCAGTCCTTGTGTGATTCAAATAGATTTATTTATGTGTTCAAGGACAGTATATTGGCAGTCCATTATAGACTCTTTGTTGAACTTGAGGAGACCAAAAGACTAAGAAATCAATAAAGACTGATTAAGAGGAGTGACAGCAATCTAGGCAAAGATAATCCTCTAAAATCCTTTTAGGCTTTTGAGATATATGGAACCAGCCCTGCAAGCAAAATTGTGATCTTCACCATTTTGTTCTCTCCCCTTTTGTAGAGTGGCACTGCATTTGTTCATCATTTGGGACTTTTAGGAATTTTTCAAATCCCTGGACTGAGTTTTGAATTTATCAATAATAATGACAGGTCTAAGAATTTTTAGGTACTATATATTATATATACACACATATATTTCTGCTAAGCTATGTCATTAAACTGAGCAATTTTTTTAACTTCTATTTTAAAAATGAATGGGAGTGTGTTTCTGAGAACAATGAAGGAGGGCAGGGGAATCCAAAACTGAAAATAATTTTTGGAATTTATAATGAATGTCAGCTGTAATTTTGTTAGATTTAGTTTTACCTCTTTAAGTTTTTTTAAACCCCTGTTTTATGTTTTAAAATAAGAAAAGGAGGTGAGAACATCTCATTTTTCATCAGAAGTCTTGAAATCAAAAGAATTAATTACAAAATATTGAATATTATGTTCTTCCATTCAGCTTTCTATCTTGGTGGCAGTGCCTACTCTCAGCTGCTCAAGACAGAGCTAATACTTTTTTCTTTCCAGACATACATGTTTTTACAGTCACAGCAAGGAAGACAAAAGACACAAACAATTTATTTTGCATGGCTCCATGCTATCGTCATGCAACTTAACTGAAGCTACATATGTAAAATCTAAAGTCTGCTTTTCCTGCAGCTTAAAAATGGCTTTTTGAACAATTCACAGCATGTTTCTTAATTATGCTCCCAGGGAGTGAAAAAATTCAAAAGAGGACTGAAGTTTTGAAGAAGGAATATTTTTATTTCTGACCTCTATCATGAAAAGAAACATTTTTTAAAAAGAAAAAAAAAATACATTATTTACCAGAGCTGCAGGGCATCAGTAACTTTTACACTGATAGATTATTCAACATTTGATCATCTATTTCTTTTTCTTTGGCAGAACTTTTCATCTGCCTATGCTGCAATAATGGCAGTGAGTTTGAAATTGTGTATTGATAATGGCTGTTGGAGCAAAGGGAAATCTCCTTGTTTTGTCTTTCTTGTCTTTAGGTGTACTTTCAGTATTTTTGATGTAAAGCAAGGCATTTTATTTGGGTAAATGTATCCCGCTATAAATATGTACACTTTTTTTCTTCCTGGGAGAAGGAAATACTTTTGACTGTAAGCATTTACTATCAGTAGTGCAAACAAGGTAGCTAGTGTGCTACAGTGAGAGCTACTTTGCCTCTTCTGTTATTATTATTTAATATTTCAATTTAGTAATACAATAAAAGTGGCTTTTTCCTGCTTGAGGAGAGGATCATTTAGCTGGGACTCCTTAAAGGTATACATTAAGGACAGCCAAATATTCTGCTCCTGGGTCTTGGACATGAACTTCTGCAGTGTGTTGTAGGAAAAGGCTGTTGTGTGCTGTCTTGTTTTTGGAGCTGCGGTGGACAAAGCTCGTGGTGAAGCAGTTTGGCATTTCCTAGGAGGCTCCCAAAGTGAGCAAACAGTGAGTCAGCCTCAGCAAGGATGTATTCAATGGGTGCCCCCTTTAAACAGTCAGGGAAGTTTAAACTGTTTGGAAAACAAGCATATATGAAGCTATTCAAACTTCTGATATATATTTTTACTGTGGTATGTGTTCATTCAATATTCAGATATTATTGTCTTTGAGGAACTCGGGAAACTTTAAAGACTTGTCATCCATAATTTGGTTTTCTGGGTACTCCCAGGAAAAATGTGGGTGATTCTACTGAATGGCACATTTGAGCTCTCCCTCAGAGACAGACATTAAAATATATTATATGGCCAAGTATTTTTTCTTTCAATTGCAGATGCATGTCTAGAGATAGTCAGCTACTATATTATCAGTTGATATTTTATCTACTTAAAAAATATTGTCAAAAAAAGATACTTTTGTTTTGCATTCCAAATGGGAATTATCTTTTCAGAATGATGCTTTCATAGAATGGTTGAGGCTGGAATGGATGTCTGGAGGTCATCTGGTCCAACTTCCCCGCTCAAGCAGGATCATTTAGAGGAGGTTGACCAAGGCAATGTCCAGACATTTTCTTTTTGAATATTTGGTATGCAAGAGAAGGAAATTACCTGAATCTCTGCTGCTATATTTTTAAAATTTATTATAATGCTATTACTATGATGTTATTATAACAATATTATTATTATAATAATATCTTTCGTCATTATTATAATATCTTTTTCTCGACAAGGAATTTATTTGCATAAAGAGATTTCACCTCTGAAAGATCAAATATCTCACCACAATTGAATTTGTACTCTGAGCTCATGATTATCAAATAAAACAAAGAACTGAAAATTATAGATTCTCTGCATAGAAAGCAAAGACCTAATTATACATAAGCCATTAATATTAGGGACAAAGCTGCTGCATTTCATGTCTCTGGAACACATTTACTCTTTCTTGGATTTATAATATTCTCTCCATAAATAAGGCCTTTCTTTTTTGATGAAGCTAGCTTTGCTTTATAAAATATCTGTGTGTGAGGACTGGAGTTGAACTGGAGCTGTACAGTGGTATTTGTGCTTTCATTGAACAGCAAATTAACCAGTATTGCACATGTATCAGTTTAGTAGTCTCAGGAATAGTTTCATGGTGATAGTTTCATGAGGTTCCTATCTAATATAAGTAAATATTGCTTGACCTTTCATACTAATGATGCAGGAATATACAATGGACAGCACTATAAAACAGCCAGCATTTTAAAACCACACAGGGAACACTGTTCATGTTTAAAATGATGAGTAATGGGCTTTTCACCTCTTCCTCTAAGGATCATAAATTGGGAGTGGCTTAGAATAAGTCATTCAAACTTCATTAACATAAAATTAATAGAAATCAATGACCTTAATGGAAAATTTTACAAATAACTGAGTCTTTGTAGTTCATTGTGAGCATCAAAAAATTATATCAGCTAAAATTCGTGTTTGTCTGGGGGAAGAAGATGCCTCTCCAAACCAAAATTCTGGAGTTAATGTTTGACTGAAAATGTTCCTTTTGACTTGGAAGGAAAACAGTGCTGCTGGATCTTTGAAAAGGAAAGGAAATTAAATGTAGTTTCACCAATTTGTTAATGAATGGGAAAGTCACAAGTGCTTTTGCATATCTCAGGAATTATCAGTCTTATTGGAAATCTTGTTGCATTTATTTTTATGTATTAAGATTTTCATGATCATTGGCTCAATCTTAAACAATGTGAAATGGCTCTAATAGGACCGAAAAAGCATTAAACAAGGGGACAGAAGGTCATTGCTACACTTTCAGTTATTAGTTTATTTCTGATACCCAGCAGACTAACAGATTACAACAAAGGATATAAACCCTTGCATGGCCTGCTGATATAATTTCAATTTTCCTGGATGTTTTGCTTGGACCTCTTAGTCTTTATGCCTCCAGAGGTCATAATACTTGAAGGGATAAATGAAAACTCTATGCAAAGAAAGGAACTGAAATAAGTTACCCTCTATTCTTAGTGGATAACCATAATGCTGTGGACAAAATTTTAATATTACCTCCTTCACAGGAATAATTCTTACAATATTGACATTAAACTATTTAACTAGATTATTTAAAAAATGAATCTTTAAAAAAATATATTTAGAACAAGACAAATGTTACTTTATCTAGATGCATTATTTCCCAAATAAATTTATTTGGCTTAAGTTTATTCTATTTCAAATGAGATTAAAATCAGGACCTATGACACAAAATTTTACCATTTTTAGCATAAATTTAATTAATATTATTTTTTATAAGCCCAGTCAATAAGTTTTCAATATTCTCTTCTGGACTTCTTGTTAGATACAAAATTGTTAAAGGTTTGTGTTTGTTGGTTGTGTTTTATTAAAACAGGTTATATGCTGGATCAATGTTTTAAGTTCTCTTCCTTTACTTACTCCATTTACATAGTTTAGATAGACTTCCTTTCTTTTTGTATTTCTCATACTTAATGAGACTAAGTAAATTACTTGGTAACCTTTACTTCCTTTTTCCTGTCATAGGAATATGATACATGAATACAGGAGTATTTCCCTTCTGCATCTTTTACTCTTTCTGTTTCTGGGAGTTTGACATTTTTTAATCATCGTATTCTGTAACCCAGTTGTCTCTCAGCTGTGATCAGTATTTATGATTTTACTTTGTGATTCCTGTAACACAGATGTTGTCATTAGTACAACCTTGGAAATGTCATAATAGCTTTTGAAAACAACCTTCGTAATATTTGTGCTGGGTTTTTTTTGAACAATTTTGAATTTAATTTTAGAAGTTACACTGTCAAGGTAATTCTGAAACATCACACAAAATTATAGAAATAAAGTAAATAAAATAAAAGTTTCTTTGTGATAACTCTGGCAATACAGGCTTTTTCTAAGACATTACATTGTTGGAATATAAATATACAGGCAAAACACTAGTCACAGAAATTCCTTCATATTTTTTCCACATAATCTTTCACATACTTAAGTGCATATCACAGCACTGTTTTTACCCTATTTACAGAAGGCAACCACATAAAAATGAGGAGACTTTCTAGGTATTTAATGTCAGACTTTAAATTCTTCTTTGCCAGAGTATTTGACCTAATAAGGAGATAATAATAGCTGTGCCTTTACCTTCATATAATGAGTGTATCTACTGGAAGCAAATGACTTCTAAATTGACATTGTGTGCAAATGCCTTCTAAATTGACATTGTGTGCACAGTTCAGCTTTCTGTGGTTAATGACTTCTACAAGAACAAGACTGATATGTTTAACCCTTAGGTATTCCATGGAAACCACATCAGAGTGCTGTAACAGAAGTGCTTTGGCACAAAGTCTTGAGTCTGATTCAGATTTTTAGAACATCCTATAGACCCCAGTATCCTGGGTTAATAATAACTTCAGCAAATTATGGGATATTCCAATTATATTGTGGTACAATTTTGATGTATGTAATAATTTTTATTCTGATATTTATTGATCAGCATGGATATCAGTAGTATCTAAAATAAATAAATGGTTTTTTAGAAAAAAAGAAGGAAACTGCCTCACCAAAAAGCAGTTCTGAGCTTTTCAACATTATCCTTTTTATCTATTTTATCTATTTTAATTCTATCTATTTGGAATATCCATTTTAGGACTGTATGTGCTTGCTGAACATATCCATACAACACATACACATCTATCAAAGTCAGAGCATGAACACTGAAACAAGGATGGACAGAGTAAATTTCTGAGAGCTTTTTGACCAGCTGGAGTCCTACTAATATTGAAGTACTCTGTGTCTCTCAAATCCACTTTAATTCCCTCACTGTTTTAGGGAGAAAGGTATTACTGTCATTATGTTTATTTATCCAGATAAAACTTTCTCCTCACTATCACTTTCATTCCAACATATCATACAAATTGTGAACTTAAAATGCGTTAACATGTTAACTTCTTCACCATTAAAACTGGTAATAAAAATTTCTCATTATTCAAATTACACTGCAGCTGGTAGGGTACTGGAAAGTGTCAAAGAAGGAAAGAAGTTTAATCAAAAAGAAACCAATTTTTTTTTTTTACTCTTCAGCTGATATTAAAATTTTGGTGACTTCTAATAGAATAGAGGCAAAAATCTAATCTAGTTTTTATCTACACTGTGGTACTTAGCCAGTAACAAAAAATATGAAAATGTTTGTGTGTTTGTTTCTGTGAAATGTAGTATCGATTTAATAATTAAAAGTTATGCTAATACTTCACTGTTTCTTTGACCTTCCCAAAAGAAAGGATTCTCTGTACGTGCCAAAAGAGATTCATCATTTCTTTTTTTAATCAAAGCAAAAATAGACTTGAAAAGAGATCAGTTCAGAAATATGTTTTCTTACCATTAAATAAAGGAATGCTTTTGTGGAAAAGTGTGTTTGGCTGAAGAAAACTTTGTGGCTATCACTGTTTCTGTATTGCTCTGGACTCCCAAATAGTTGTGTTTCAACGGAAGAGCCTTCTTAGCCAGTGTGAATTTCCTTCTGGAGAGATCACTCTCACACACTGTCTACAGAGGGAGTTCAGGGAAATTAAAGTCTCCAAGATAAGTAAACCATTCTGAATATTCCCTGAGGCACTCTTGAAAATGTTATCTCATGACTTCAATGCAATTTCTCTATTCTTCTCATAGACACCATAGTAATCTTTTGAAATTGTGCTGTGATATGTAATCCTTTAGTGAGGAATTTTTTTTGGTTTATCTGGCCAGAGCAGCTTTTACACCTAAATTTATTTACTACTTCTTTGGCCTCTTTTACTCTTTTTCTTTATTCCAGAGAAATAATTAAAAAATCTGGAAACCTCTAATACACTGAATATTATTTTAACCATATTCTTTTTTTCTGTCTCATAATTAATCTGTGGGTTTTTTGAAAAGGTTATTTAAGTTGAGGCTGTTTCATATATTCCTGTCAATTTGGCATTAGATGACTAGTCCTATCAAAATTTGTGCTGTATTTAAAGCCAGTTGTCTGCATGTACTGGATAAACACACTAGCATTTATATATCTCATGATATATGGTGATATATAAATGTTTGGTATCCAAATGAAAAGTTAGAAATATTCATCTACATACAGTTATGTATGTGTAACTATACATGTAAATTTAGAGAACAATTTTTTTCTTGGGTAATTTGGGTTTGCAAACAGCATGAAGATGCTGCTTGCACTAAAGGTCACATATGGCACATGCATAGTACAGAAAATGCAGTAAAACTGCAAAATATTTAGACTGCTAGAAAAAGGCAAATGATAGTGTGGGCCTAAGAATTAATTTCCACTTTTCCTAATGACATAGACTATTTTTCAAAGCTATAAACAGTTCTTGAAAGCCAAAATTACACTCATGTTTAAATTCCTAATATGGCTGAATTTACATAAAAGATAAATAGCTGACATTTATTGAAAATATCTTCTCGGGCATCTCAAAACGGTTCTCATGCCAAACAATTACTTGTACTAATAAGAAAGAACCCTGTTCATAATATTTTGATTTCAGATGGAACTCCTGGTTTTCAAATAGCTTGTTTTCAATAGAACCAACTAAATAATCTATAATAAAGACATCACAAAGCACAAATCTTCAAAAAAAAGTTCATAATAATTTCATATTATAGAACAAAGAGAATCTAGAAATGCATGAAACTTACCAGTATTAATTACACTAGTACACAAAGGGAACACATCTCCTTTTTCAATCTTTTAGCCTTTTTACAATACAAGAGCTATAATGAAATTAAATCTAGACTGTAGATAAAGAATAGCTTCATATGTGGTAGATCAGATCATTAGCTGGAGAAAATGTTAATCTTTTAATTGCTTTCTGTGGTTATGTATCTGACCCAAGCTGACGCACTTGTAGCAGATCCAAATGTTTCCTCCTAATAACAATATCCCAATATCATTAATTTTAAGTAGCTTTATCTCTTGTGATAAATTATTTCAAAACTATTAAATGGGAGAAGCATTTCCAGAGATCCAAGGGATCAGTCTGTCTCATCAGAAGGCCCAGGGCTGAATGAGTAGCCCTGATCTCCTTCAGTGATGGATCTGACAGAAACACAAATGTAGGTGATCAGCTGGCATCTTCTGGGTGTGAGATGAGACAAGACACAACTGTGATCTTGTCTTTGGGGTGGTTGGTGTTGGTTTTGGTTTTGGTTTGGTTTGTTTTTGTTTTGGTTTTTGTTTGTGCTGCTTTGTTTTGTTTGTTTTCCAGACTATGAGGTTAAACTCTGGTTGAAAATTTGCATTCTTTTAGGGCAAGGTGGCTTCAGTGTTCTTCAAGAATGTTAGCAGTTTCTGCTAGTCTCAGAAAGGTATTCCTGCATTTGCTGAGAGAACAGCCAACAAAGTGAATAGAATGGTCCTAAGGACTGATTCATATGTTGCTTACTGCTCAGTGTAATTAATATAATAACTGTATTTGTACAATTGCATTACATTTTCAAAAACTACCTTTTCTTGTGTTTCCATTTTTATAAATTCCTGAAGCAAAGAAAAACTAGAAACAGAGCCAGTTACCTGAGCATCTTTTTCTCTTCTTTTAAGACCAGAGGAAAATTTTGCCAGGTTAAATATGATGAACTAAACTCTATTAAACTGTGAATAAGATGAGCACCATCCTGCATTTCCCAGCAGTGTAAGTGACCAAAGGTTGCACTTAACAAAAGAATGTGATTAATTTTTATTCAGATGCTTCATTAACAGTAGCAGTGTGTTGCACATATTGAAAAGGCAATTTTCTTCCAACAGGTTTATTTATAGTGAATAATATATTTTTAGTACATAAGCAGGTAGTACAAACAAGTTGTTTGTACATTATAGTATACTATGGGTATTTTATAAATGTCAAAAGATATTGCTTTTTTAAAGCATATGATATGTTAAATTACTTTGAAATATGAGCTATTTTTTAGTTGTTTAAAATTTGGATATAGTGTTTCCATCATGTGCCATGCATAAGTGGTGAACTCTAACCTTATTTAGGAAAATTATTACTCTTTTTAGTCATAATTAAGTAGTGATTGATGAAAAAATATTTAAATTTACATTTGTTTTGTGTGTCAAGGTTGTGGTATGAGGGAGTTACAAGGGTGGCTTCTCTGAGATGCTGCCAGAAGCTTCCCTTTGTCCAATGCCACCTGGCTCCAAGAGGGACTTGGTGCTGTCAGGTGCAGCCCATCAGGGATGGTGGTAGTACCTCTGGGCCAACTTATTTAAGAAGGAAAGAGAAAATTATTATGTAGAAGTAATTGCAGCCAGACAAGATAGTGAGAATATGAGAGAGCCAGCCCTTCAGACACCCAGGTCAGTGAAGAATGCCAGGGAGGAGGTGGCCCAGGGTCTGGAGCAGAGTTTCGCCTGCAGCCCATGGTGAAGACCATGATGAGTCAGGCTGTGCCCCTTTATCCCATGAATATCCACAGTGGAGCAGTGCCTTGGTTTAGGAATGGCATTCCCAATTCAGTGTTCTAGCTAAAACCTCAGACCGCAATGCAGTTTTCATCATAAGGACTGTCGAGTTTGGAATCACACCCTTAGTAATCAAGTCTTTTTCATCAAATGATTATGCAACTTCTAAGCCAAAAAAGCCACTTTCATGTTCCTGTCAGCTCCAAGTTTTGTGCATGAAAATCCATTAGCAGTGGATATGGTGGCTCCCCTGACAAGGGAAAACCACTGGAGCCTGTCTGGGGTAGACTCCAATAGGATTTTCTTCTCTTAAAATCAGTTGACAGGAATAATTTAAAACTACCCCCTTCCCAGGCTTACTTGCAATCTCTTTCCCAATATGATGACAGCATGATTTTGACAGCCTTTAGGCATTACAGTGCTTGGAAACTAACAGTGTTGAACAACTGACATTGGCTTATTGTGAGATGGAAACAGAGCAGAAGTCAATGAAGATTATACAGTTTGATTGTTTGGTAAATGAAGATCCATGAGAACTGAAAATCATATAATCTTTATTGGCAGGTTAGTGTTACTTAAAAATGTGACATGAATAGTGTAAAAAAACATGGAAAAATATCTGTGTTATCAAGAACAAAACCAGAGCATAAATAATTCCACTGATTTAATTAGTAGCCTTGTAAAATATAGATGGCTAATATTCTCCTGCACTTTAGGTTTCACTTCCTTTTTTTGCATCATTTGAGAGCTGACAGGTCAGTTTTAGACACAAGTTGTTCTTGAAGATTTAATAAATGCTGTCACAGTTGATTTTACGCATATTCAAAAGTACCTACCATTGCAATATACTAAAGGAAAAATCACATTAAAAGAAAAAATGTAATGGTTGTTTTTGCAACCTGAGAATTTCCTGGGAGAGTAAAGAAGCTAAAGGGGAGACACTAACTGCTTATTGTTTTGGGAAATTATGGGAAAATTTTATGTCGTGTTTTATATTAACTTACTATGTTTCATTAGGAAAATGAAAGTAATAAAGGAATATTTAATGGGGTATGATACAGAAATGCTCTCAAGTCACTCTTCTAACAGCACCATGAGCAAACACTAGAAAAATTAATGTTTTCTTCTAAGTTCTCCCCTTCAAACTATATACATTTAGCCTCAGAAGAGATAAACTGGCATTCTCATACAGAGTGATGCTCAGCAGAATTTCTTTGTATTAACAAAGTTGATGATGTTAATGTAGTTAGAAGAAGGAAGCTTACTTGGTCACACTGCTCAAGAGACAAAGTGCCTGCATGTGCATGTCAATGTGTGACAGACATCTCTAAAAGTCTCTTTTGTAGGCATAATTTAGTGTTTTGTCTTTGCTCCTATCCAGTTTTCCTCTGAAAGCAAATTTCAGTTTTACCACTTAAAGTTAATTGATTTGCTTTTATGAGTTAATGGTGTCTGAGTTTTTAAAGTTGAATTAATAACATTTATTAAGTACTCATAAAATTCAAAAATTGAATAATATCATTGTTCACTTCAAGGAGGGAGGTATTTTTTTAAAAACCAAACCCAACCTGAAAATATCTGCTTTTTGAGGACATAAATGACTATATATATAGTAGCTGTTATTATTGGTAGTCATATATGCAGCAATGGATGCATCTTAAGGTATACCTTTATAATTGCTGAATGCTTTCAAGCATACTGAAGCTAGTACAAATTCTATTATTAGAGACCTCAGAAGGTACTATCTTTCTAGCTTTTTTTGGTCTCATGCTGTGCTTCTACTGTATTTTACATACCACATAGACTAAACATGACATTAGTTGAAATTCAACTCTCATAGCCCAGTTTATTTAAACTCATAGGTAAGGAAATGTTTATTTTTTATCAGAGATAGTCCTCCTGAGATTGTGCATGTCTGGATTCAATATTTATGTATTTACCTACCTGAAGTATGTTTAAGACTTTATTTGCTTAACTAAAACTATTTGTATTTTTTTGATAAAAAAAAAAACCCCAGCCAAACAAAAAAGCAGCCAGAAAATTTTTAATAGGTAATAGATATGGAATTTTTTATCCTTAGGTCATTTGTTCAGAGAGATTTTGGCTGATAATGACTGAATGTTGTTACAGTGTCAGGGTAAAGTGAATCTGTGTCATTGTAGCTGTCAAGGATATGTTAATGTTCCAAAAATTCTTGACCATGACCATATAAAAAGAATGTTTGTGTAGCTGAACACCTTGTTAGCTTATTAAACACATAAACTCACTTTTATGTGTCCTTAGCCTTTCAGGATGTTTTTTTACTTTGTGAGAATATGAGATGCAGCTTTAAAGGAGGTCAACCATTAAGTTTTGCTTATCAAAACCATTAATTTTTACTGTTGTCACTGTTTGCCTCTGCATCTGTAGGAGCACAAGCAGTGCAAAGGTGCTGCTGGATGTCTCTCTCTGAAGGGCATTGATGAGTCCTAGTAGAGCAACTTGTTCAGTACCACCCAGTTTCCATATTTGCCTGTTATATGTGATTATATGAATAAAAAGTGTTTTGGCTCCTGAACTCCTGGTGTGATTTTGGAAAAGAATAGCAAGTGTGATAGAAAGAAAAATTTAATGTTCGGAGGGCTGTATCTTAGGAAAACCGCAGAGATTGTCCTACAGAAATACAGACTGGCCAAGAGAAATTACGTATAAATATACTTGTTGTTAGGTCTGACTATACCCTGTGAGTGTCTGGAAGGATCATATGTAGTCCACATTGATTATTCTAGAGTAGACATCAGCAGCAGTGTTTTGTGATATGTCTGTGCAAAAAATGAAATTACTGCTTTGTGCAATGATGCAACATGTTAAAACTTGGTCTCATTCTACATCCTCCTTTTTCTTCCCAAATCTCAAACTCCACTAGAAGAGGTAAGCTCGAGTGACTTACATGGTAGAATTGTTATAAAGACTTTAAATTGCAATCCCAGAAAAATTTATGGTTCAAAACTGATTGAAAGCCACCACTGTCAAAATAGGTCTGACTGGAAGCATCCAATAAGAATTCTTCCTCCAACTTTCTAGGTGTACTGCTGGATATTGAATTTTCTTTGTGATAAATTTTGGTTATAAAGAATCAACCTTCTTCAACGTAAAAAAGACATGTAAAGAAATTCTATAAATAAATTTCTAAAAAATGTGGGGTACGCTCATCCTGCTTTTCACTGTAATGTCACTGCTGAGAAATGAGGTTTGATTAACAAATGAATGTTTATTTAGAACTTAAATGGGTACTTCTGTACATGCCATCAGAGGGGGTACCTTTCATAGTTCTTAAATCTTTATTAACAACAAACAGAGGTATCCATGGGATCATAGTAGGCAGAGGTGTGGTTTGCCACATGGCTTGAGATGAGTTCCAAAAATGCTGATTCAGATATTTATCCTTTGAGTATTTTTTTCTAAAACATAATATAATGTAGAGTTTTAAATGGAAATTTCAAATAATCAGTTTTATCAGGCAGTAAATTGGCAACTGGTACAAAGAAGAGAGGTCAGATACACTGTGTGTGTTTTGCTGTGAAATCTATATGCCTTTCAAAGATAATATTACACACAAACCAGTGTTATAATCTAGCAAAAAATATAGCAAAGACACTTGGGAGGAAAGGGTGTGATTTCTTTGCCAGTAGTAAAGAAAGGAGGGAAGTTTTAAGAAGACAGCATTGGTGTGAGTCTCATAAGACCTTGGTGTTTCACATCAAGTCCACAATGACCAGACATATAGAGACAGCTGAAAACTGCTCTGGACCCTGTCAGATCTTTCAAAATCATCTTCATAATTTTGATTTGTAAGCCAAATTTTATTATTTCTCTTTTTCTCTACTCCTTGAAAAAATTAGAGAATGAGAAACAGTGGTGATGTTAATTTAAAACCCCCAAAATTTTAAAAAGTAATATCCAGCTTTCTTGTTATGACATGGGGTGAGTTTATAACCTTGTGACTATGGTGAAAATTATAGAATAGAATATAGCAAGACATGGAACTGATCACTACATTCAGAAGACTGGAAGTTTGAGACATTCTTCAGAAAAGCCAACTTCAGTTTCTCTCTGTGAGTGCTACCTGCTTAGGCAGCCATGGAATGGCGTGCCATAGGATAGGAGAGTTTCTGCTCTTCAGGAATACCTTCCAGAACAAGTAGTCTCCCGTTGCTCCCAGAAACCACATCCTCAGGACACTGACGCCCCTTACCTGGGCACTTGTGTCATTAATTCAAACTGTTACTTTGGAGGTGGTCTAACAGGTAATATTTGTCCTTGCAGGTTTAACAGCTGAGTAAAGAATGACATATATATGGGCTAATGATGTGTTGAGACTGCTGCTCACTGACAGCACACATTATGTCCTTCGGTAAGGTGCAGTTCACAGGTCTTTGCATCTATAGCCACATCTCAATTATCAGCGATCTGTAATCTGATCAATGGCCTGTTACCCCCATATTTTAGCAATCAACACTGTGATTTTTAATTAAAGTTAGCCATTTGTGTGAAATGATTACTCTGTTCATTATCTTGACAATTTCATTACCGTATCAGGTAAAATGAAGCATTTATAGCAAGAGGAAAATATATGAGCTCCCGTAAGGTTCAAGGAGGTTCATCGCTGCAGTTGGCTGTGGCTGTTATCATTAACATCAATGGAACAGGTCACAGTTCCTGGTATGCCACATGCCAGTTGTCTCCTTTTAAATGAATTATACATGCATTCATTAAAATTCCCTAAGTACTATGGGAACATGAACATTACAAGCATTTGTAGCCTGCTTGCACTTTCACTTATCGTGATATGCATGCGCAATGGAGTTTAGAAGGATTTGACTATGAAAGGCTTTGCATGCATGATAATGCATCTAGTTGCTCTGTTGAGTGTTTCACATTCCATATGCAAAAGTTGTTTGTGTGACTTTGACTTCATGCCAGCTGAGAATTCAAAAATTCAACTTTGCTCTTTATTATTTCAAAGTGTACTTCTATGTATTTCTTATAAATCCTGAGGGGTAAATAAGTGCATGCCCTGAGGAGCAGCCAAAACTTTTGCTCCTGTTTTGATTTGGGAGCTGGTGGGAAGACAAACAAGAGGGGAGTGCAGCAGAGGAGCATGAGACACATCAAGATGACCATCTCAATGAAAAGTTATCTATATATAATTGCATCTAACCCACCAAATGAAATTATCATCAGGATCCTTTGGACAGGAAAGATTATTATTGCTCTGATGCTGAAAGATCAACAACAGCTGAGCTTTTAAAGATGGTTACAGAGACGTTGAACAGAAGGGAACATTGGCACATGGCCTCTCTGTCACCTTTGAATGCTTCGAGGCTGTTTCTGTTATGTACAGTTATGTCTGATGTCCAACTTTTACACATTTAAACTGTTGACACAGGCTGTGTTTTGTAGTTCAGCCGTCATTCTTAAGGGTGAAAGGGAAGAAAAAGGGCTGGAACTGGGGAGAGAAGGGAAGCATAGAGACAGAGTGGACTAGTGTGGGATCTCAGCCTCTCAGAACTGGGATGCAGGGTGAACGAGACCACCCCTGGGGGGCTCGGGAGTCCTGGAATGTTGCCAGAAATGTCTGGTGGCTGGACTTTGATCCCACATGGGAGATGACATCAGTATGAGGACGGGAGGATTTCACTGGGGTGAATGGTGAAGGGATAAGTTAATTGGAGTGTGAGATACAGAGTTTAAGATTTCTGTACAGGGGGGTCTAGAGAAGTAAGATGGAGGAATTGGGGCGTGCCCTTCTCCTTCTTCTTCTTCCTCTAGGCCTCCATCTTCTGTGGTGATGTTGGCACTCCGGGATTGGACCTTACTAGGGGAACACTGGTTAATAAGGGTAGAGGGTATTGGAGAAAAATGATAAATATTGTATACGTAACTCCGGGTATAAAGATAGGTGGCCGCCCCAGGGGCTCTCAGTGTGTGCCCATGGCTGACTGCTGAGCAGAACTCTGTCAGGCCAAGAGAAAATCTTTTAGATAAGCAACTAATAAACACCGAGACTGAGAACAAAATCTGAAGTTTCCTCTCGTCCTTTCGAACCCGGGGGCCCAAGGCCATCTTGGGCTTTTCCCAGACCATCTAAACAGCCCCAAAATCCGACAGACTAGGTTTACCACCATTAGGAAAATTCTACTCTTTCCACTGAAGATTCACCTTTAATTTACAGAGGACATACTAATAATTTCCTTAGCATTTGATGTTGCTTTTCTTTGTGATTATAATAAGACAGCAAAGCACATATTTATTTTTTTCTGCTACTAGAAGTAGCTTCAAAATGATTCAGTGAGCAAATTTCTTGGGAATGGTGCTTAGTGCTTTTAGGGCATTAGGAAGAGGAACACCTGTATTCCAGCACACATTTTCCAGCTAATTTACATTTCAAAGAGGTCCATCATCTCTACACTGAGTTAATTTCATCTCCAACTGTTGTGTTACCAGGATTGCTTATAACGTTATTTTGGGAGTGCAAGCACCTCAACATTCTGACTTTCTGGATAAGTGTTCTTGTTACTTGCTGGTTGCACAGGAGGTAGAGCAATTTATTATGTAATAAAATGTGGTACTATGAGTGCTAATTAGACATGATCCGACCGAAGGTATCAATTCTGAGCTTGTTCCAGCTCTTTGTTTCTGTATCCAGACTGTGAATCAAAATATGGAATACTGGTATCTGCATGTTCACATGGAGTTATTTGTCTGCAAAAAAAATTAGCTCTAGAGTATTCTTCTGAGCGCATACAGAGTTCTCCCCACTCCTCACACATGGTGTTGATATTCCAATAGACATCCTGAATTATGGGATTCTAGTATTTTTCTAACGAAAGTGACAAATTCCACATAAAGCAAAAATTTGGATGTGTGAGATGTAGCCTATTCCAAGAAACCATATACTTTAACAACTCTTCTGTGCAGTTTTGGCAAAAAAGTTACAAAGTGAAAGTGGCAACTGCATGAACTACAGTACACGTAATTATTTCTGCCACTTTCCATTTTTGTAGCAGTGACACCAGGAATGCCCATTCTGGTGAAGGAAATCTTCTAAATTATTAATAACTCCATGGATAGGTTTCTACAAAGGGCACATGTCACCAAGATTGTCAGGAAGAAAATAAACAATTCATGAGGGGGATTTTCTTTTTTTGCCTGTGGGAAATTAGATTGTGAAACTCTTCTCTTTCTGTGTAATAGGGCCTTATAATTTGTAATGATCAGAGGGAAAATATAATATGCTTTACAACATTAGACAAATTTAAATGATAAAGAAACCGACAAAACACTCAATCCTCCCCAAAAAAGGGATAAAAAAATGAACTGAAAACAGATGTGAACTTACTATTAGAAACTTCTAAATATAATCTACATTTTAGGAGCAGAACAAGCAAACAAATATCATAAAGCTGGTTAGGAGGACACTACACACAGCTTATTTAGCATTCTTATTTTCCTATAACTAAACCCCTGGGAGCACAGTAAATGCACAAACATATATTGAAACCAAATAAATCCTCCCTTTTCCTTCTTGAGTGCTAAGTAGTTTTCAGAGAAAAAAACCTGTAATGATAAATAATACTACCTTTGTGGGGGAAGAGGTGATGGAAAGAAAAAAATTGCAACAAAAAGAAGAAAGCAAATTCATTGAGCTTAAACCTTGCAGTCCTTTTGTCATTACTTGATTGTCCTTACCTTCTAAGGACATGCACCAGGTACTGGAAAAAGCTGCTATCAATCAATTGCAGCTGTAGGAAGAAGAAATACATAAATTTCTCAAGCCTTTCTGAGCACTGAAATATTCTTCCCAAAAGAAATTGTTGAAGAGGCAAATACAGATGGGTAAAATCAGCACCAGAATTTACCCAATCACAATGCAGCTCAGGACTTTAATGGAGTTCCATTCATGGTTGTGCTTTGTGGCTGTATTTTTGCACCTTTACATAGAAATTGGCTAAGGTGAGCTGTTCTTTCCCTCATGATGGTCCCACTGCATAGCCAGAGGCTGGAAGTAGTCAGTTCCTTTTTGGGATTGTGGATTATAGCCTTAATTCTTCCAACAAGACAGCAGCCAACAGGTTTTGCATTTGTTAATGAGGCAGATAGTATGAGGTTTACAGAGTACTTACTCAAGACCTTAATCTTTGTAAATCTTTTGTCATTAAAAAGAAAACACTGTGCTTCTGTACAATTATGCTGCATTTTTGAGAACATTTAACTTTTTTAGGGTAAAATAGGCAATTAATCTATTTTTGATGTCTTAGTGTGGTAAGACATTAATAAAAAAAGATCATCAGGATTTACCTTGATGTGTTAAGGGGCTTGAAAAGGTTTTATGTAGTTAAAGGGAGGAAAAATTAAAATCTACTTTTTGTAACAATTTCTGAATAATCTTATTAATTATTACATTATCTTACCTTTATCTTAGGATTTATGTATAGAAGAAAAAGAAAGCAAGATAAATAATGTCTGAAATGTAAATATTTCTTGATGGAAAAATAGTGTGGATTAAATTTTCTTGAAGGTGAAAACATGGCTGAAGATTCATTTTGATGGCAATTTTCTGTATCCACAATAGTTCAGAACTATTTTTCAAGGCATATATGTTATTTTTCTACATGAATACAATTTTTTTAAATTCAGATCTCAAT
The DNA here is from genome assembly GCF_028551555.1 of Melozone crissalis. Classification (NCBI taxonomy): domain Eukaryota; kingdom Metazoa; phylum Chordata; class Aves; order Passeriformes; family Passerellidae; genus Melozone; species Melozone crissalis. The sequence goes on along the minus strand of NW_026535782.1, from coordinate 10,346,408 downwards.
ACAAGGTAGTGGAACTGTAGAAAATTATTTTAAAGGATTCATGTAATTTTCTGTCTTTAGAATGAAACAATGGTTGTTTTAATACCTTGTAATTGCAGAATTTAAGTAATATATCATCCACTCTCTGTTGGACTGTATTTTTTCCATTACTTAATATTTAGGATTTTCTTGTTTGTCGACTGTGGTCAGTAATAGGTGTGATAGAGGTGCTAAACATTTTTTATGACTGAATTTTCTAAAACATTCTTCTGTAAGGGGATATTAGGGAAACATGCTCTTTACTTTAGCAGTTTTGGAGACATTAATTTATAAAAGATTGTAAAAGAGAAAAAAGTTGGGTTTTTAATTCTTTTTTTCCCAAGCAATTTAACCAGACATATACAGCACCATTATTTTTCAAGGATTTCTTTGAATTAAACAACTCTTAAGTTATATCTTAATGTTTGCTGTAATCTCCTTGAACATGTAAGCACATAATCATTGTCTGTATTCAAAAGTCATAACTAATTCCAGTAATAATGATTGTCATTTGCCTTCTTCATGTTTATCTTTTAAATATTGGTGACAGAAACTGAAAATAATACTTTTTTTTTTTTTTTACATACATAACAGTGATCTGCTTATTAGTGTGAAAATTGGCTTGTTTCTATTGCTAATCATAATTTTGTCTTCTGATTCAGGCTATGTCATCCCTAAACACTTCAGTCATCCTTCAGGCATAGGAGATAAGATAACAGCAGAGCAAAGCTTGAGAAAGTATGAATGATCAATGTATTTGTTAAGACTATTAATGAAATTACACTACTTTCACTACCCAGCAGATGAAACCAGTCTGCATGAAGAAAGAAGGAATCACAAATGGAAAGTTAGATGCATTTTTTGCAAGCTGCTAGGTAACAGCTTAAATACACCTGGAAATGCCAAGACCTTCCTCTCATGAAGGCCCAGTTTTCTAATTATCTTTGACAAGCAGAATTACTGCAAAAGGTTTTATAATTCTTGAAATCTATGTATGTGGTTTATTGTGTCTTTGTAGACACAATGAAACCAAACCTGTTTGCCAGGATGCCCACACTGATGGTTTGTCCACTAACAGCCCACCCGCAAGTGAGGTCCATGTAGGTGTGGCAGCCAAGGCAAACCATGGCTTAAAGTGAAACAGCTCCAAACTGTGGGAGACCAAGTGGTTTAGTGAAATATTTCTTTAGAAATAAGAGAGTCTTTCTTTTTTATCATTAAATATGCCATCAATCTTTCATCCAAGAAGAAATTGATGTGTTAATAACACTATTCTCTTAAATATTTGAGCATGGCTTAAGATATTAATGCTATACTGGTACTGTCCATTTATTACTAAAGAGACAGAAAGATGGCTAATGACCAGAAAGACAAAACACTATTGTGTGGAGAAAGAGTTGCTTAAAGGTAAAACTGTAGTGAACTGAGATTGAAGAGGTAAGAGAAGGAGAAGAACATGCCCTAGGGGAAAGGAAGAAAGTAGAGCAAAGACCTGATGTAAATCTGAAACAGTAAAAGCGAAAGTGGCAATCATTTTAAAACAATGAAGTAAAACATTGTTTTAGAAAATTCTACTGTGCAATTATCTCTTAACATTTACAATGCTCAGTTTATTTCAAACATCCCAGATGGTGCAGCAGTATTCTGTAAAAAAACTATCTGATGGGATGGGCAGTGTGTGTGTATGTGTGGTGTTCAATATCAATAAAGCCCCTTTGCCTCCTAGACAGTGAAGAATCACTGTGCTCATTGGGACTCTGGAAACATACCTAGAGTCAGCAAATTCCTATTCAGGTCAAAATTAAGTAGAATTCTGTTAAAATTATGTCACATTTTAAATGCCTACTTGGTAAAATCTTATTTAGGATGTGATAAATTAACCTCTTTCTTGATTTATTTTATAACATTTTACCTAAATCATGTTTAGCGCACAAATGAGAGAGATTGTATTAAAAGAGTTTGGTAAGCAGTGCCCTCCTTGCCAAGGGGACATATGCCATAATGTCTAGTAAGTGATCTTTTTCCAGAGCACATATGTTGGGTACATATGGATACCAGAAACCAGCAAGATGCCATTAGAAATACTTTTGAGGATTTTATCCTAAATATTCATGAATATTGATAACTTTGAATCTAAACCTAGCTGCAGCATTTACTAATCATCACCATCACCATCATCATTTTAATGCTAATACTAATACTAATAACAACAGCAGTATCAACAACTAATAGTAATAGTAATACTCCCTTTTAAGTTTCCAAACCCCAGTTTAATTTTTTCATCTTAATATTGTATGGCATTATGAAATGGCACTTTTCCATCATGTTTACTCCTGCCATCCCTAATGCATTACCAGGTGTGAGATTAATGAGTGGAGCACATGAGACCTGCCACAGTTAATCACGTTTGTAACCTTTCACATACACAGCAGAATATTTCTTGCTGTGAAACATCCTTTACCTTTTAATCTCTGCTGAGCATAGTGCTAACTCAACCACTGTAAGTTTTTTTTAGGTATTTCAAGTTAAGTCATCAAATTATTATTCCTCTTTCACATTTTTTCTATCAAAGAACTGGTGGTATTTCAAGGAAATATTGAAGTAGTCAGAGAGTGATAAGCATAATTGCAAACTTTTCTGGAATTAATGAAACATGTAAATAGATGTGAAAGAGGTGGTACTTTTGCAATCATACCTCAAAATATTCACAGATAAAGTATACAACTTTTAGAATAAGTTTTAGTTCAGAAGTTTACATTTGATTTTCAACTTTGTATGAAGTGTCAAAAGATCTGTACATACAAGAGGCTGTTCATGTGTTCATTTATGTCACTGAATATAGGCAGAAATATGTAAGGCTTGAAAATTCTAAATTAATATCTTTTTTACTTCTAGAGCCATGTGAAAGGTCTCCGTGTAAATAGATGTATCTATTTGCTCTTATGTATTTTTAATTTCAAATGTAGGAATGTTGGTCTAAATGTTATTAATAATTCTTAGGGGAATTTAGCATATATAGGTTTAAACAATACTCAGAATCATAAAATCACAGAATGATATGGGTTAGAAGGGATTTTAAAAGTAATTTAGTTCCAGTTACCTGGCAATGGGTAGAGACACCTTCTGCTACACCAGGTTGCTCAAGACCATTCAGCTTGGCCTTGAACACTTCTAAGGAGAATCCGCAACTTTGGGCAATCTCTTGCAGTGCCTCAGCATCCTTACAGTAAAGAGCTTCTTTTTTTTTGATCTAAATCTACTCTCTTTCAGTTAAAAGCCATTTCCTCCTGTCCTAATACTACATGCCTTCCCAAAATGTCCCTCTCCAGCCTTGTAGCTCTCCTGTAGGTGCCAGAAGGCTGATATATTCTCCCTAGAGCATTCTCTTTTCCAGGAAAACAGTCCTAACTCTCTTAGTCCACCTTCCTAGGAGGGGTACTCTATTCCTCTGATCATCTTTACAAGCCTTCTCTGGACGTTTTTCAGCAGGTCTATGTTCTTTTTATGTTGAGGGCTGAAAAAGTGGACGAATCACTCCAGGAGGGATCTCATGAGAGCAGAGCAGAGGAGGCAGAATCACCTCCCTTGACCTGCTGGTTACGCTTCTTTTGACACAGCTCAGGGTGCATTTGGCTTTCTGGCCTGCAAGTGCACATCGTTGGGTCCTGGCAAGCTTCTGGCAAACCAGCATCCCCAAGCCCTTTTCCTCAGGGCTGCTCTCACTCCATTCTCTGCAACATGCACTTGCAGCCCAGGACAAGTGCAGGTGCCCTGGGTCAGGGTAATTGTAAGCACAAATACAATCCTTGTCACATTTCATAAAGTTCACATAGGCCTACCTCTCAAGCCTGTCAAGGCCTCTGTGGATGGCATCACTTCTACCCAGCATGTCATCTGCGCCACACAGCTTGGTGTTTGCAAACTCGCAGAAGGTGCACTCAATCCTGGCATGAATCTCATCAGGTGCCATGGACTTGTGTACCTCCAGGTTCTTCAGATGTTCTTGAACCTGATCTTTTCCTCCAGTGGGTGGTAGGTAAGCAAGCAGTAATAAGCGAGTTTCTTCTTCCTTATTTGATGTTACAGGAAGAATTGACTTAAAGAATGCAAATCAAGCTATTATTTATTTAGCCCACTTTGTCTGGCCCTGATGTTACCAAGAAAAGGCCTTTTCCTTGATCTTCAATGCAAGATCCAACACTTTGCCTTGTCTTGTTTTGGTTGAATCTGATTTTGCAGTGATTTGGCTATGCTAACTATTGTCTAGAAGTCATGTCACTGACATCTAAACTATTTTTTGCTCTTGTTTATCTTTGTACAGTTGTGTAGTGCAATGTCTCATGCTGGTTAATAGATGATCATTCTAAGGAGAATGAAAATGTGGAGTAGAAGCAGGGAGGCCTTGGTACTACAGGCAGCAGCCCTAGGTAGTGAGCATTAACCTTGGTATTGAACTGATATAACTGATGAGTTACAACAACAGAGGCTGTGAAAGGCTGGGGAGGGTTCTGCCTGCACTATGACCTGCTTAGAAGGACGAACACTGCCTGGAACTAGGAGCTTTTGCCTCAGGGGCAACACGACATGAAGACCCAAACTAAACAGGCTCCCACAGGGTGAGAAGGCCCATAACAAAAATTAAACAAGAGGATAGGAGATTTTCCCTAATAAATCAGGCATGCAACTGTGACCAGAATGGCAACTGCCTAGAATCTAGTATAAACCCTCTCATTATGCACAGGAGATGTGCTTACAATAGCAAAAACATTTTTGGCTCTCAAAATTAATTCCATGTGATAAATATGTATTTTTTATATACATAATGATTAAAAAAATATATATAAAATAGGGAAATCAATTTAAAAATCACAAAAAGTAGTCTAACTATAATGGCAAATACTGTGTATCATCAGCTACAGATACATTTTAATATTTAAAACTTTTGTTTTGGAAATCTCGGTTTTGACATGAACTGTCTAGAATCTTTCAGGCAGCACTAATGCTGCAGTACTCTGTACACTCTTAATGCTAAACCTATAATTTTATTCAGACTAGTAAATCTAATTTCACAGAAATTTCCTGTGTACAAAGACAACAAGGAAAGAAAACCCCAAACCTAATTAAAGATAGTGCTCATTTTTGCAAAATACATGAAATATTTAAGAACAGAATAACAATATTTAAAAAAAAATCTATTACCTGTATTTTGTTTTCATTCAAATCAAATAAATTACTTTCCAAAAAGGTGAATAATAAGAAAAAGTGGCTTTAATTAAATGAATTGCACAAGCTACATGACCTTAATTCTATCATAAATGAACTGCAATAGAATTTAAAATCACCTTTGTTCCTTTGAATGCTACCACGAACATAATTACCTTAAAAAGCATACATACTTATCTTTATAGATGTATGTTTTTAACATTTGTTTCATACTATTGATCCGATGATAAAACCATAAAGAAATTTACATTAATCTTATTCAAACCTCTATCTCATCTTGAAATTTTTTTACTGTTGTATTCTTGTTTAGTTTACTATTCCCAGACCTTTGATGAGTTAATATCTGGTTTCTCTGTTCTTATCTATTACATTTTATAAAAACCCCACAGACTGAACATTCCACAATATCTAAAGCCATTAGGTACTCAACGAATTTTTCATTATTACTATTCCCTATTTGCTTCAATTTTGAAGTCTGAGTAGGACCTGAAACTTGTCTCATCTCATCAAAGCTGAGAGGCTTCAGAGCTGTATTATATATAAGTCCTATCAAGATTCACAAACTATCCATTCCTTCATCTGCTTCCCCTGAGGGACCCCATGCATCTGATCATACCTACCAGATGGCTTGGTCTTTATAAAACAAAGCAAACACAACTGCTTTCAGTGAAAACACAGGAAAAAAACGAGTGCTGCATTCTTCCCTTGGCTTAGTAGCCCATAGGTCAGAATTCTTACACAGTATGGAAAAACTGAATTCAGCGCCTTTCATAGCCACTCTTCTATCTTCTCTGTCTTAACATCAAGATATAGACTAATCTCCAATGTCAGAAGGGATTTATATACTGCTGTCAAGAAAAGAGGCAAAATGGAAATAGCTTTTAAGTTACTGTAAAGCTCTCACCTGGAATACAGGGGAATTAATTCTTTTCTTGCTTGAAGAATTATCAATATTAAGCCCTCTGGATCATATATTAAGTCTGTGGAGCATATCCCTCACTAGAAGTCATGCTTCATCGTAGTGACTCCAGGATTTCCATGAGAGAGTTGCTTACTGATTTTTTCTTGTTTATTTCATGTGGTTTGATTCTTTTGATTTGTTTCGATTGCGTCAGGTGACTAATGGTGTGACTTGTTAATGGTATTACCTCCTTCTGAAACAGCCTAGAAGGACCTGCCTTGTCACATAAATGTCCTAAGGATCTTTATGTTATTAATTTATTATTGACATATATAGGAATTTAGGAGTTGAAATACAATTGAGAATCTAAATGCACTTGAATTTGAAACATCCACAAATATATATACTGAAATATGTAGTCTGCACCTATAAATTTGCAAGAGAGGTCACCCTGTTTAGACCACCATTCAACACTTTGTGCTGGTTTTGGCTGGGGTAGAGTTAATTTTCTTTGCTGTCACTAGTGACTAGTGACTGTATTTTAGATTTAAGCTGAAAATGGTGTTGATAACATGGAGTATTGCTGAGCAGAACTCAGATAGAACCAAGGCCTTTTCTGCTTTTCACATTCCCACACTGGTGAGGAGCCTGGAGGCGCAAGGAAAGCTGGTAGGACACAGCTGAGACAGCTGATCCAAACTGACCAAATGGATATTCCAGACATATTCCATCAACCTCATTTAATAAAGTGGCAGGAAGGAGGACAAAGAGGGAAACAGTGAGATGGTGTGATGCTGCTGGTGTTCCTCAGTAACAGTGATGGGGCCCTGCTTTTCTGGTGATGGCTGAACACCTATCTGGTGAATGATCTTTGTTTTCCTTTGTGTGGTTTTTGCTTGGCCTAAGAGCCTCTCTATCCCAACACACAAATTTTCTAGCTTTCAAGCTTCCAATTTTCTCCCTGATTCAACTGGTAGGAGAGTGAATGTTTGCATGGTACTTGGTTGCTAGCTGGGATTAAACCACAATCAACTTTGAGGAGTGATATTTATAGATCTTAGAATGATTTAGTGTGGATTATCCTGGTGACTAGTAAAAGTCTGCTTATTTGCTATGAACTAAATAGAGTCGAGTTTAGATAACAATGCCTACTACATTTTCTGAATGTATTTTCTTCCTTCAGCAGCTAGAAATAAAGGGACACTAGCACCAGTCTCAAAAAGGTTTCTCTGTGATTGTCTAATACACAGCATTTGATTTGGTAGTGTTTCATTTAGTAGTATAAGCATGGTCTCAGATCACTTACAGACCTGAATATTTTTTGCAAAGAATACATCCCCTGAAAGCCTTGCTGGGAGATCAGTAGGTGTAAATTGGCACTTCCTATTTCTTGGTAGCCTTTGCAGCTCTTCACACGTCAGCTGGTGGAAATGTAGACTCCTGTGGAGTTAATAGGCAGCTCAGCAGGGTTTTGGAGAAGCTAGGGTGCCATGTTGGAGTATAGATTTATTAACAGGATAAGATGTATTTATGTTAAGTCAGATGATGCATGGAAGTATGAGTTGAGTCTGAGATACTTGGGGAGAGAAGATTCTGCACTTTACTACGGGATAATAGCGGGCATATGGGCAATTACTGCAAGCCCCAAGGTCACACAGAAAATCCTTAGCAAAGATTGTAAATCCAGTTTGAAATCCTAATGCATACCATCACCTCCCTTTGCTTCTTTTTTCTTTTTATTTAAATGTGAATATTTCAGAAAAGTTATGCAGTTCTGCATTAGTCAAGCAGCATGTTTCAGCAAGAAGGATTTACGAAGGGTGAGGTTTCAGAGATTATCAGTATTTCCCACATCTTATCTGCAAAGCAAGTCTTAATAGTAGGAAAACACAGCTTGAAGCCAGCTACAGTTGATTTCAGTGGGAATTGCTTGCCCCCTGCTTCTCCATTTCAATGGGAGACAGCATGGGCTAACTGCACAAGATATGAATGCTCTGCCAGCTTCTAAATGGGTGACTTGTAAGAATGAAGTCAAAGCATTTCTTTGAACTTCTGCAAGCATGTATTTCTCTTTCTTTTCCCCCCTTTCTTTTAATTTGCCAATATTTTCCCCTTATTTTTTTTCTAATTAAATTGGCTGCAGTTCAAGAGAAAAACATCCCAGTCCATATGTCACTGGGTTCGTCGCAGGCGAGTGTGGTAAAAATACAGCAACCTCTTCTATGCTTCTTCAGTAGACTGTAATAAAATTGTGTTTATTAGTTATATGGTTAAACCAAAATACCAGTTTCATTTTATTTTAAGGAAAGCTAAAACCTAGTGTCTTGAATACACAATTTGCCTTCTTAAACAAGTAAAATAATTTTTAAAATAAAATTTTCAAGGTTTTTTCCTCTGTCTCACAAATGAGGCAACAGGCCTGAATTTCAGCGAGTCAATGAACTGTGAGTAGATTAATCTCTGGTTCATTTTCATTCCCCACTGCATAGCTGATTAGATATATGTTACTTTTCCATTAGATACAAATTATCTGGGAGGAAATGTATCACCAACATTATTATGTTTTCACCATGACTGGGAGGATTGTGTGACATCTTATAACTGGAGAGAAGAGTGCTTTACATTTCCACAGCCTGAGTTCTGTGAGGTAGATCCCAGCAGTGAGCCAGGAGTGCTTCTTTATTGCACCCTCACTCCAAGGTAGTAGCAAATTCCCATGGATTTGTGGGAAGCAAAACATGACAAATTCATATCTCTTCTACCAGTATCAGTTTAATGCTGGATTTTAAATGCATTCACATTAAAAGATTATTTGTGCAGTTATTTCTCCTCATGGAGGCATTACCTCCTATAATCCTAGCACTTTATTGTTTCACACAAGTTGTCTTCCCAGAACATATCTTCACATTTTTACAATCTGACTTTGCCTCTTATTTTTCATATCCTTACCTTAGTGACTTTTTTATATTGTGATCCCTGTTGCTAAACCCCAGGCAAATATGGCAGCATATATTTCTGCATATGAATGTACAAAGGACTACATCCCAGACCTACTTTGATTTATTCACTATTCTCATTACTTTAGAGCACGGGAAAGCCCATACACACCTAAACTTACTGTCCTGGTCTGTAGCCTGTCTCTGATAATGGCCAAGATTTGGGGAAATAGGGATATTTACAGTGTTACTTCCCCAGACATACCCTCAAAATGCTTCCAGTTTGAATCAGGGATTTTTTTTAAAGTATTTTTTTTTCCTCGTGCAAAGCAGCTCTGTAGAGAGGGACTTGGTGGACAACAAGCTGTCCATGAGCCAGCAGTGAAGCAAAGAAAGCCAGTGATATTCTGGGCTGTATTAGAAAGCCCATTGCCAGCAGGTCGAAGAAAGTGATCCTGCCCCTCTCCCCTGTCCTGGAGAGGCACATCTGGAGTTCTGTGTCCAGTTCTGGGCTCCTCAGGACAACAGAGATATGGAGCTCCTGGAACAGGTTGATGACTAAAGGGCTGGAGCATCTCTCTTATGAAGAAAGGCTGAATCATGTGGGCCTGTTCTGCCTTGAGAAGGGAAGACAGAGGAGGGGACCTCGTCAATGTATACAAATATCTGTGTGGGATTTCTGGGCTGTTCAGATGGTCTGGGGAAAAGCCCAAAGATGGCCTTGGGCCCCCGGGTTCGAAAGGACGAGAGGAAGCTTCGGATTTGTTCTCGGTCTCGGTGTTTATTAATTGCTTATCTAAAAGATTTTCTCTTGGCCTGACAGAGTTCTGCTCAGCAGTCAGCCATGGGCACACACACTGAGAGCCCCTGGGGCGGTCGTCTATCTTTATACCCGGAGTTACGTATACAATATTTATCATTTTTCTCCAATACCCTCTACCCTTATTAACCAGTGTTCCCCTAGTAAGGTCCAATCCTGGAGTGCCAACATCACCACAGAAGATGGAGGCCCAGAGGAAGAAGAAGAAGGAGAAGGGCACGCCCCAATCCCTCCATCTTGCCTCTCTAGACCCCCCTGTACAGAAATCTTAAACCCTGTATCTCACACTCCAATTAACTTGTCCCTTCACCATTCACCCCAGTGAAATCCTCCCGTCCTCATACTGATGTCATCTCCCATGTGGGATCAAAGTCCAGCCACCAGACATTTCTGGCAGCATTCCAGGACTCCCGAGCCCCCCAGGGGGGGTCTAGTTCACCCTGCGCCCCAGTTCTGAGAGACTGAGATCCCACATATCTGAAGGGAGGATATCAGGAGGACAGATCCAGGCTCTGCTCGGTGCTGCCAGACAATAGGACAAGAGGCAACAGGCAGAAACTGATGCACAGGAAGCTCCACCTGAACAGGAGGAAGAATTTACATTGTGGGTGACTGTGCACTGGAACAGGCTGCCCAGACAGGGCATGGAGTGTCCCTCACTGGAGATATTCACGAAATGTCTGAACACAATCCTATGCTATGTGCTTCAGGGGATCCTGAGTGAACAATGAAGTTGACCAGATGAGTCACTGTAGTCTCTGTCTATTCTATGATTCTCTCATTAGGACATTTTCACCTTTAATAATCCTTGATGAACATGTTTTTCATGTTTTCTATTCATTTATTAGCTTTATTTTTAGAATTCATAAACACTTGGATTATATATTATCTCATGGTAATATTTTTAAAGGTTTAATTTTGAAAAGCTACTTCTCTTTGATGCCTATTTATTGAGAAGATAAAAAAAAAAGGAAATCTGAGTTTCACATAGTAGTCAAGATGTTAATTCACCATGCATTTAAGCAGGATTATATTGACATGTTGCATTTTGCTTTCTACTTCCTTTTTTAATGGTTCTTATGATCTTGTTTACCTTTTTTTCACACCCATTTAAACCATTCCGATGTTCCATAGTGCCGTCGAAAGAGTCTCAAGTAATTTCTTCTTGAATGATAGCAGCTGATTTAGAGATTTAAAAATTATAGATGCAACTTATAGTTAATGAAAATGTAAATGTATTGTCTTCTGGCCACAAGTAAAGGTATTGCTAGTATTCTGGTTGCAGATGAATTCATTTTAGTTTGCTAATTTTATAATATTAATTAAGTTGGAACAGATATTCAACTAATATCATATTTTTATATAATCTTGCCCAAAATCTTTGTTACTCACTTTTTCCAGGGAATCTTGAATGTAAATCTCTCCCTAAGAAATCTGTGATTTACATTTTGCTTCAAAAGCTATAAATAGCTTATTACATTTCCAGATTAAATTGTCATTTGTTGCCAAAATGGAAGCACAAGGTATAAATCAACAAACAATTGCTGTGTAGAACTTCTGATGTACTTCAAATGGTAGCTGTTCATATGTTTTACTCTTTTATACGTATTCTCAACCTGCAAATATTTGTCTCTGTCCTTATGTCTTGGAATTGAACCTGTTTTGGAAATCACACGTTTCATTATGTATTTAACAACTCCCTATATTAACATTGTCAGTATTTTAACCTACTTCACATAGGTGAATTTCACATTCTCGACTTGTTTTAATACTCAGTGTAGAGATATATTAATATTTGTAGAAGAAACATCTGAATGAGGGAATGGGTCTCTATATAACAACTGTACTCTCTTTGAAATAGAGAAAAGAAACCAAACTGGAAATACATTATTTTTCTATGTCTTCTTTTGCTAACTACTTAGCCTAGATTATGTGGTAAGGTTTAGTTCATGTACCTCTTTTTATGACTCTAATTCTTCTTTGAAAAGTTAGAATTTTGCCTATGGAAACTGCCAGAAGTGACTATCAGGAACAGGGATATGTCTAAATGACATGATTGTGTAGCAGCCCAGATATTTTACTTTGATTAAGTATCACACTGCCTATAAAATGCAATTGTTGTCCTGTTGAAATTAATGATTTTCTCATTAACCTCTTATTATGCAGGCTATTTTACATCTTGTTTTCACATGGTCTCCATACAGATGAATGGTTCCTTATAAACTCTGCTTCAGATGAAATAAACAACAGTGAATTTCAGCAACCTCAGATTCTCATAGAAATTTTCATCAGGTTTAACTGTGCTGGTTTCAAGATCCTTAATCCCAAATTGAAAATTTTTTTTGACATAACTGTTATGAGGATCTGAAATTTATAGTAAATATAAACAAAAGCCTAAAGACTCATTCTCTCATTAGCTCCCCTAAGGGTTACTTGTGATTAAAGATCTTGATTTTTTTTCCTGTATCATTAATGCTTGTGTGTGCGTGTGTCTGTGCATGTTAGAATCTCAATAATTTTTAGTTGCAATACAACAAAGACTCTTGGCAACAGTTAACAGAGCACAAACAGCAAGATTAATAGATCTAGACTCACACAAGAAATTCAATTCCTGAAAACCACAGCCTTGTAGTGTAAGACAATTTAAAATACAAATGAATAGGCAGTATTTGGAAAGAAATCTGCAAATAGGATGGTGAAGGCCATGTGATTGTCCTGAAGAGCAACAGTGTGCAGCTTCACAACTTTTCTATTTTACCACCTTCAATCACTTCCAAGGGACTACTTTCTGCATTCAGTTGCTCCTGAACTCTGTGGGGTAACAATATGATTTCCTTCATCATGTCCCTATTGTTTTGAGATCGGGTGCTCTGAAGGGAAGGCACACATCAGGCTCTGAGCAGAACCCAGCAAGGAGAGTGGCTGATATATCAGCAAGAGGCCTGTTATATCCTGACTGACCTTCAAGCAGAAATCTATTCCAGTATTGTATATTTGTTTAACCTTCACAAACATTCAAAAGAGCATTCATTTTTATCTGATCAGAAACACAAGATATTTCATTTCAAAGGGATGCTACCTCCTTTACCTGAAATACATCTTTCCGTTCTTGAATGTAGAAGTCAAGGAAACACAAAATATCAAGGACAAAGGATACAAATCAGAACAGTTTCAGATAAGAGGTAAGCTGTTACAAAGATGGATGTAAAATAATTTCTATATTTAGGGGAATATGTAAACAAAAGAGTTGATCTTTGAAGGTTTAACAGCATAGAGATGCTAAATTTTAGGCCTGGCTAGAGCGTTCTCTACTAAACTTGAAGGTAAGACCTTAAGAAATCAATCGTATACATATGCATACACGTGCAGAGGCACACACAGATATGCCTTTTTTGCTTTAGTATGTATGCTTTGTGTCAAGAAAGTAAAACAAAAAAGGGTGTTTTCAGGACTGAGTTAGTCATGGTCTTGATGAAGCTCAAAGTCAGAGGAATTCTTCTGTTTTTGACTAAGTATTACCTTTATGAATTATATTTTTAGCGCTGTGTGAACAAAAAGTTTTTCAGTTAGTGCTCCCTTTTTGGCAAGTCATGCCCAGTCACAAAGACATGCCATGTTAGATAATGAAATATGCGCAATTTACATTCTGTAATGCCAATGCAACTTTGCATTGTTCACCATGCCAGGGAAAAGAAAAAGTAAGGCCGATAAAATCCACAAGACATCTACTCTGGGCTGTGTGAGGAACTTGACACTTAACAGGAAAAGGATTAGAGATTAGTGTTTGTTAAGTAATTCTTCTTTAGTACTGTAGGTATGAATGATACCCAGTTCCCAGCATACTCCTTGGGCACATGATGAAAATAGTATGGATAGGCTACCACAAAATAGAATATTTCCAAAAGTTACTGTTCCTAAAGTCATGTTGTATATAATCAAGCCAGTAGAATTCCTATATTCCTAACCTGTCTCTGGTGAAAATAAACATCAACAGCTTGTTTTTAATTACCCATATTACTATACTGTTTTTAAGATCTGCTCATATCTATAGATATGGTCCAGTAAAAAGACCTAACCTGTCTCAAAAAGTCCTGGGATAATGTGCAGTGCATCCCTTTCAACTCAGCATATTCCATGATTCTATGCTTCTATATTAGCTGGGCAGCAATGTTCGGATCAAAGCTATGAGTTTATTCTCCTCAGTGGTAAATATTGACATTAACATTGTTTAATATTTTCTTCTGTGCTCTGGACCTTGGGAAAGAATCCACCCTTACCAAATCTGTGGATGACACCAAATTGTTGCCTTATAGAGGGAAGTTAACATGAAGGAGGAATTTTCCCATTAGGAATTGCTTAGTGATTTCCAAAAAGTCCTGCACTTGGAGGAGAACGGCCCCATGAAATTGTCCAGGCAGAGCAACAACTCTGCAGAGACAGAACCTGGGTGTTGTGTGAGCTACAAATTGAACATGGATCAACAGTGTGTTTCTTTGTGAATTCTAACCAGCTACGGCATCAAAAGTATTGCTGGCACATTGAGGGAAACTATTAGTCCCCTGAATGACTCTGCATCAATAATGGTTCACTCTTGAAACAGGAATATCAGCAAATAGAGATGACTGTCAAAGTGCCACCAAGATGTCTGGGAAATGGAACAGAAGGCATACAAGGAATATGGTTTGTTCAGCTCAAGAGGAAGCGTATCAGAGAGTCTAATAATCTATTGGTGGGAGGTTAAAAATTGGATGTTGGCAGGCTATTCTTGAAAGTACACAGCAACAAGCTGAGTGGTGCAGTTGACACATCCTAAAGGATGGGATGCTGTCTAGAGGGAATGAGACAAACTAAAGTGGATACACAGGAATCTCATATGGTTTAACAAGACCAAGTAGAAAGTCCTGCACCTGGGTTGGGCAATCCCCCATACCAATACAGGCTGGAGGATGAACAGATTTGAAGTCCAAGGAGAACTTGGGGTGCTGATGGATGAGAGACTGGACATGACCAGCAATGTGCACTTGCTGCCCAGAAGGCCAGACATGTCCTGGGCTGCATCCAAAGCCCCGTGGGCAGCAGGGTGAAGGAGGGGATTCCACCCTCTGCTTCACTCTGGTGACACCCCACCTGCAGGGCTGCATCGAGATCTGGGGTCCCAACATGGGAAGGACATGGAGCTGTTGGAGCCAGTCCAGAGGAGGCCACCAAGCTGATCAAAGGGATAGAGCACCTCTGCTACAAGGAAAGGCTGAGAGAATTGGGTTTGTTCAGTCTGGAAAACAGAAGCCTTCAAAATGGCCTAATTGCAGCCTTCTGGTACTGGAAGGGAACTTGCAGGAAAGATGAGGCAACACCATTTACAAGAGCAAGGAAAAAGGGGAATGAGCTCAAACTGAAAGAGTAGGTTTGGATAAGATATTAGGGAAAATTCTTTACTGTGAGAGTGGTGGAGCACTGGAGCAGGTTGTTCAGTGTAGTTGGGCATGCGCCATCCCTAGAGATGTTCAAAGTCATGTTAGATGTGCCTCAGAACAACCCAGTCTAGTTGAAGGTGTCCCTTCAGGGATAATCCCCCTGAAGGGGGATGGAACTAGATGATCTTCAAATCAAACCATTCTATGATTCAGAAAAAAGACAATGGTCAAAACCTGTAACAGAAATTCTAACAGTCTGGAAGAAAAAATATTTTCATGAGACTGTTTCAACAGAAGAACAGGGACACTGTGAAATCTTAAGAGAGATTTTCCTAATTTGTCTGAATTTTTGAAACCAGTTCTCCATTGAGCTGGTTGTGGTACTTATGACCCCAGAAGTTCTTCCAACCAATTTTTTTGATAATGCTGTGATTTCCTCGCTAGATCTGAGATACATTTTGTTCTAAAATCTGATTTTTTTTTTCTGTTCAACAGAAGTCACCAGGTTTGCTAGAAGATTCCTGAATAATTTTTCATGGCTGGTGATACATAGCAGATCATCCTTTAAGTCATTTTCTGCTCTGGCTTAACTTTTAAAACAGTGTCAAGGGTAGTGAATGTATGAAGTCTACCAGTGTTCATCCATATGGTGTGGAAAAAAAAAGGTGTAGAAATAATCAGTTGATTGCTCATTTTCTTACAATGGAAATTAAAAACTAAAAGCCAGGAGAAGACATTACTCTGATTCCATACACTATATAAAAAATTATGAGAAAAAGGTATGTGAGTTAAAGCACTAGAGGAACCATATACCCAAACAGCATACCTAAAATTAGATCAAATTATTCCAAATCTTCATTTCCAGGTGGAAGATCATATGAAAAGACAGTCATGAATGAAATAAAATAATTATTTGCATGTAAGCTGGGCATTCTCTTCAAAGCAACAGTTGCCAGTTAATTACAGGTTGTGAACTCTTTTTATACATCATGGAATGATTCATGAGGGCATTAAAGGAAGATTTCATAGTTAGGGGCAGACACTGAGATTCTCAGATGATGCAAATCAGTTCTTTTCTTTTTGCTTCTTTAAAGAGACACCTCTGTATTCCATCAGAAAATCTAGTAAACAAATACCAAATACACAGCTTCACAGTTAGAATGTCATGTATCTGTATTTAACTTTTGAATGTTATAGTAAATTGAATTTAATTCTGCCATTGAAACCAGCTCTGCAGGTCTGCATCATTAAGTAGAGGAACTGGATTTTGTTTCCTCTTGCTTTTATACCATTCTCCAAGTCTTTGCACATACAGCAACAACAAAAAATAGTAGCCTGAAGCCATTCCACAGCAAACTGTGATCTTGTCAGATCTTATCAGCTCAGACAAGTTGGTCCTGGTCTGTAGCTGGGGCGACTGCAGCAGGGAAAAAATGGACTTAAGGAATGCTCCTATCTTTGGAGTTTCAGCTTGGTGCAGCTACAGCAAATGGTTTCAATCTTTACTGCATGTTTTCCAGCTGATTTTTTCCTGATTTAAGTTGTGCGTTCCTTTCCTGAGTTTGAGAACACTGACTTCCACCTTTCTCTGTGGGTGAGAAGGCAGAAAGATGGAATTCAAACTCTGCTTTTCTGATACATCCAGGCAATACACTACTTTTGTATGGTTTTATGGCTACATATTATTCCCACAGAAATAATTGAGCAAAATGCCTTTTCCCCATTTTTGGAAAAAACTTTTGGGTGACAATGATGGACATGAAAACAAAAAGAAGACTAGATGACAGAAAATTCTATGTAGAGAAGAAGGATGAACAGAGTATAAAAGCAAAATATATGAACAAATATATAAATATCCTGTTAATATGAATCCTTGCTTAAAATTCCTGAAAAGGGGAATTCACTCTTCTTTGTGTATTCCTGTCTTCGTTACACACATGGTTTGATGTGTGATGAAGGACCTACTATAACAGGGTATGCTGGGATTTGAAATGGAAAAAATGCCACCTGGTTGATAATGTAGAAGGGAAGAAAAGAAAAAAACACTCACAAATCATAGAAAGAAAAATAAGAATATAAAATGAAAAAAAGAAGAAAAATAAATATGAAATAAAAGAAAGAAGAAAATATTTGAAAAAGAAGGAAACAAGGCAAACCAGTCCTGTATTAGATGTAACCACAATGTTAAGTCATATAGCCCACATGTAACCACCTACAAACTAATATCTAACCTCAAATACCTTAACCTCAAAGCAAATCCCAGCTGAAGTGTTGAAAAGCATCAATAATATGCCATGTTTTCTTTAGCTCGTGTCTTTAAAGTTTATCTGTTTCCAAAGATTTCCCTTCTTTTGGTATTCCTCGTGACTCCATAAAATCAAAGAAGCCACCTAATAATTAGACCAAAGGTACATGTAGCACACCTCTTTTTGGTAACACCCAGAAGCTGATAATTCAACACCAGCATAAAAACTCTTGATTTGGAAGCGTTTATTGACATCCAAAATAATATTTCACCATTGTACAGAAGAGAGGACTACTTGAATTTTGTTTCTGTTCTCATTCTCTCTTGAGGAGAGCTGGGGCACTTTATTTTCTGGAGCATCTTAACTCTTCAGTGTGTAGCTCAGAAAGAAAAGGTCTGTTTCCTCAGCATATCACTTTAATAATTTCCATCATTCTGAAGCAATGTGCTTCCTGTGAAAAGGTGTGGAGGCAGAAGCAACTTTTGTTATAGGACTAGTTCCTTTCAATACTAAAGTCTGCTATTGTTTTTGGCCTTTACTGAATGGAAGATGTTCAGAATTCATCTGTGTGAGGATGAAACATAATACACTACTTTCAGAACACATATAAGTCAAAAGAACATGCTCAGTTTATGTTTCATTTACTAACTGAGCCCTGAATAAAATTCTTATTCAGATTCATTATAACAAAGAATAAAAGTAAAGGAGAAGAGAGAGAGAGAAAGAACGAGAGAACTGCAGAATCATAGATTATGATTCTGAGTTGGAAGGAACCCACCTGGATCATCAAGCTGAGCTCCTGGCCCTGCACAGCACCATCCCCAAGTCACACCATGTGCCCGAGAGCATTGCCCAAACCCTTGGGCTCTGTCAGGCTGGTGCTGTGGCCACTGCCCTGGGGAGCCTGTCCAGTGCCCAAACACCCTCTGAGGGAAGAACATTCTCCTCATATCCAACTTTAACCCCTCTGACACAACCTCAAACCATTCCCTTGGGTTCTATCACTGGTGACAGAGCAGAGATCAATGCCTGCCCCTCCTCTTTCCCTCATGAGGAAGATGTAACAGCAGTGAGGTTTCCCCTCAGACTCCTGTGCTCCAGGATGAACAGACCAAATGCCCTCAGGTTCCCCTCAAGGCCTTTCTCCATTTTCATGGCCCTCCTCTGGGCACTCTGTAATAGCTTAATGTCTTTTTTTTATATTACAGTGCCCAAAACTGCCCACAGCACTCGAGGTGAGGGTGCCCCAGTACAGAGCAGAGTGGGACAATCCCCTTCCTTGCCCGGCTGCTGATGCTGTGCCTGATGTCCCCCAACACAGCTGATGCTCCTGGCTGCCAGGGCACTGCTGGCTCATGTGCAACTTGCATCGACCAGGACCCCCAGGTGCTATTCTGCAGCACTGCTCTACATCCTCTCCTTCCCCAGTCTGTCCATACATCCAGGGTTTCTCCATCCCAGGTGCAGATTCCATCACTTTCCCTTGTTGAAGGTGATTGCCCAGTCCTCTAATTTCTCAAGGTCTCTCTGCAGGGTCTCCCTGTCTTTGATGGAGTCAACAGCTCCTCCCAGTTTTGTATCAGCTGTGAACTTGCTTAACATCCCTTCCAGTCCTGCATCCAAGTAATTTTTGTAGATGTTGAAGAGCACAGGGGCAAGGATGGAGCTCTGCGGAACCCCACTAATGACAGGTCACTGTCAAATGTTACCCCATTCACTCTAATCCTTTGTGCCCCACCCGTGAACCAGTTGCTCACCCATCCCATGATGTGTTTATTCAGCTATGGCTGGACATTTTGTCCAGAAGGATCCTATGAGAGACAGTATTGAAAGCTTTACTGAAATCCAAAATGATTACATCAAAGACCACTTTGTATAAACTTCTTCAGAATATGGGGGAATCAATACGTTACAAAAAATACATCACTTAGAAAAATAGCATGTGCTTTCTGTAAGATAATTTTGGTAAAAACAAATAAATTTTCAGAGAAATCTAAGGTATTCATAGGAGTCTAAAAATCCTGAAAAAATAAATATGATGTATTAAAAAAATCAAGATCCTTTGCCCAGAAGGTTCAAGAAGAATACTGCAAGGTCCCATCCAGTCCCACTATGTTATAATCCAGAAACCACAGTAATGTTTGAGAGTGGTTCCCCAGAGAAAAGAGAGCCACAGTCTGCTCTTTCTGAGGCACCATACTTTCTTTTTTTGATACAGTACTAATCCTTTTTAGTTATATTTGTTGATAGAGCTCATTGATTTCTCCTGAGATTTCTATCAAGCAGTGCCTTGGTAAGTTTATAAGGTGAAGCATGGGAGATACTGCTGTTATTGTTTCATGACCTGGAAGACCTTTGCCAGGTTTAGAAAGTAATCCTAAACCATCTCAGTCTGCATTGTAATGCATAAAAGCCTTTAGAAATGTTGAAGGAGTATCCTTGCAATTCATGTAAGTGTCAGTCATTAATGACAGCATATCTAATTAAAGGGTGCTGCTCAATTCTTTGAGACTTTTTTATTGCTTTAAATATGTAGCACACATATATCAAATCTTAATATATATCAAATCATAATGCCTGCCAAGAAGTACTTTGCTTTGTGAAAGAAAAACATCTTTATTCCTTTAAGAGTTTTTGTCTGTGATTGTCTTTAGTACAGCCATCATGAGGAATGAGAAAAAGGAATATCTCTTTTATTGTATGAAAATTTAAGTTCCTTTGGTTTACTGCAACCATCTCCAAGTGTTACAGTATTGATTATTTAAATATCTGTTGCTGCTCTGAGTATTTTCCTGCTGACTGGCAGATTCCATTGCTTTATCTGCTGCGGAATTCGGATTCGTTAAAGTTATGAGAAAACAGCACTGTGTACGAATCATCAATCTCTCTCCATTGTTAGCACCGAGATGTTATGGGGACAGCTGGCATTTCCTTGACACATGCTACGATGTCCCCAAAAATCTCTCATCTTTCCAGACTTGACAGAAAGAAAATTAATCGCGCAGACAGCGATTTATCATTCTGAGGATTATCCAGGCAGCCCAGTAACACTGAAAGAGCTAAATGCGCTGCTCGCCACCGCAGTGTGGGCACGGATTGGGCAGTGGCATGAGCACCGAGGAGGTTTTTGGTGTCTCACAGGGGAGGATGCTCGGGCTCCGGAGGAACCGGGGCTCGGAGCGGCCGGCGCTGCCTCCAGGGGGCAGCAGCGCTCCGCGGCTGGGCTCGGATCCGAGCGTGCGGAGAGAGCTTGGGCATCGCTTCTGAGACGCGGCGGGAAACCGAACATAGGCGAGAACTTTTAAATCGTGATTTTGTGTTTAATCTAAGGGTATCATCGTATTTTTTTTTAAGCAGGGAATGGCTGCTGTTAAGGTATGACAACCTGTTTAAAAGCTGAAATATCTGGAGAGGTAGAAAGGATGATACTGCAGAAATGAATTGTAAATCACGTCTTCAAAAGAGTCCTTGCATTTCCTCTCTGGAATGCTGTATTCATTTGCTGTTTCTTTTTTAACCCAAGGCTTAATATTAGCCTTAAGACACTGAACACTTGATTTTAATTGTGGAATTAAAGTCAAATTAATGTAAGAAAATATCTGTTCACAGACATTCATTAAAGAAAATCAGCTCTTCAATTTGGAAAAAAAAATAGTTATTAGAACCAGAGTGAGACAACCAACTTCATTCTGCACATTTCACTCAAAAGATAGTGATGTGTTTGTCAGGTGTACAGACAGAGCCTGGATGCCTATCCAGTAGTAAATATAAAATGTGTGTGAGTCTCTTGCACTGAGGAAAATTTTAAATTTTATGAAGCTTTTCCTAGTGCCTGCTGTTTTCTGTGTTACATTCTTTAGGGAAGCAAGTTTATGGTCCCAGTTCCTATTGCTCTAAAAGTCCCAATGGGTTGTGGCACATAAGTGCTGTATGGCTGTATTTATGTTTATTTCATTAAGCCCTCTGTGAACAAACACAAATCTGACAGTAGGTCCCAAAGGAATGGAGAATTATTTCCTTCTTTAAGTTGTTTGGGAAGGCACAGTAAGTCCCAGTATATAATTCTAAGACAGGGACTGCAGCTGTAATTTACCTCTGTAAAACTGGAAGCTTGATGGGTGTCAATCTGCCCCCTACCATTAAAAAACAGTCTCATATGTTAGTTTCTTCAGATCGGACTATCTAAGAAAAGGGAGAAAACCAGATGTAAATCCTGGTGCTTGATTTAATCTCAAGTGCTTTGGGGGTGATGGAAGCACCTATTATCCCTTTTAAGTTATTCACTTGTTAATTTAATCCATGACATTGATCTCATTTGTGTCAAGTCTGCATAATGAAATCAGACTATTAGTTTAATTTTTCAATCAGTAATTTGCATACTAGAGATTCATTCTGCCTTTCTTACATAGTGAAACCAGGAGAGGCCTGAGCCACTCAGCAGCGATGTAGAGCACTATATAGATCAAAAACACCCCACATTTAAATGGAAAAAATATGAACCAGAACATATTTATGTGTGTGTCACTCAGCTGACATAGGCAAAATAAAGCATTAGCTGCTTAAACTGTAAATTAGAGCTCTGATTTTCTATAGAACTGTGCACAGCCTGTGTCCTATAATCTGTGAATTTCTCATTGTTGTCCTCTCTTCCGTCATCCTAGCAGTGCAGTCTTTGAAAGAATGCTATAGAAAACAGCGTGCTGCTCATTTCTTCCTTTGTATTCATCTCAAATGAATATCTGTTTGTGCAGCCAGTATGTGCACATTTTCCTGCAAATATAATGTGATTTTGATTTGAGCAAACAGCTGTCTCAGTCCCTCTTTTGACATTGAGTGCTAAACACTCACATTTCATCCTGCTTAGAAATTATGAAGATAGGGATATAGAGAAAAGGCAACAGCTAACATGGCTTATGCAAAATCTATAGTTGCATTGGCAGAATTGCTGTCCAGAATGGGATGGTGACACAAAGGATCACTACTCTGTTCTTATGTTTGTCATCCATTGTGACTCAAACCAAAATACAGGGATGCTCAAAATCTCTTCTGGAGATGTTTCATGTTATGTAAGTTAATAAGAAGACTACTAAACATTAGTGAAACTACAAGCTACTGTTAATATTCAGGCTCTCAGCTGAGAGATATCTTAGTTAGAAGCCGAATCCTGGGTGCAGCTCATTTTTAGGCATCTATTCAAAGTTAATTATCAGAATTTTTAGAAGGATTTGGAGAAAACAGAATTACAAATCTCAAGGTAGATGGCAAATGATTCTGAGGATTTACGTATTTCTTTTCTTGCAAAAATTCCCAAATAAAACATATTGTGTCCAAAAAAGGGAAATTAAGCTAGTGAAGGGGCTGGAGCACAAGTCTGATGAGGAGCAGCTGAAGGAGCTGGGGCTGTTCAGTCTGGAGAAAAGGAGGTTCAGGAGAGACTTTATCACATTTTTCAACTTCCTGAAAGAAGGTTGTAGCCAGGTGGGTGTTGTTCTCTTCTCCCAGGTTTCATTTTCTTTCACTTTCATGGTATGATTTTATATCTTTATCTACTTGTTTGTATTTTATTTTTGATTAAGCCATATGAGACTACCCTCATCAGTTATTTTTACAGCTATTTGACTGCTCTTCCTGAACCCAAAATGTGCCCTTTACTTTTGGAACAGGAGATAGTCATTGATATCATATACATAAATATGTAGGGTGATTTGGGAATGCAAAAATAATATTATAAATATCTAAAACTTCTATTTTTGGCCAAATTTTACAGTTTTTAAAATTTTACTATCAAAATAGTGTATTAGGTGTTTTGTGATGAGTGATTTTTAAATAGAATCTTTACTTCTCCCTATAAATGTTTAATAGCCTTAAATGAGTCTGGTCATCTCCTGAGCTAGTCCCTGACTGAGTTTCTGAAATTCATAAGGCTAAAATACATACTGTAAAACCAATGCTTTGTTTGTATGGATGAAATGATCACAAACCACAGCTAAGCTTCCCAACCTGACAGCATATATGTCAGGTTGTTAAAAATGTCTGCATGATAATGTGAACCAAAGAATGCCACATGAAGCTTTTAAAAAAGCCTTCAATATTGGGAAATAATATGTGGTAGGCATGGAAATTACATTTGTAGTTAATGAGACTACTACAGAATAATTCAGTTTGGGAATCGAAAATTATTTTTCAAGGATAGATTTAAATGAGTTAAAGCAAGAATACTCAGAATAAATGCTAAAATGTGAATAAAATTGTGTATACTTTCAGACGTTCTGCTATTTTGGCATTACAGTGCTGCATCTAAATTACAAATGAGCTCAAGGGCAGGGTACAAGAGCGAAGACTGCATGTAATTTATGTGGGTTAAGGAATACACCTTATATACAGAACTAAGGATATATTGTTAGATTAATTAAAGCGAAGGAGATATTATTAACTCAGTCACAATTAATTACTAAAACAGCTTATAATGACAGAATTGAAATTGATAAAGACAAACACTTTAGTATCAACTCTCTTCCCTGCTGTTAGGCTCACCCCTGAAGCCTGCCCAGCATGCTAAGCTCAAAGGCATCAGTCTTCCCCAGGAAGAAGATATGCAAGTACAGCGAGTTGTCAACATCTTGGCTCATTTGGCAATGAACACTGATGGAGGATTTCTTCGTTCTTGCGCTTCAGTGGACTTAAAACTCTGTTTATATGTTTGCTGACCATCTACTTACTTCATCTTTACTTGCAGATCCCCATTTTCATGTACTGTTGAGTTTTATTATATATGCGATGTTTTGCCTATTCTGCTTATTCATTCTTTGCTTCTGTGTTTTCCTCAAAACCATTTTGTCATTCCCAGTCAATAAAGCTTCATACTTTCAATGAATAGCAACTGAATATTTGTGGCACATTTTTGTGGTCCTGGGCTGACCAGTTTCATATTTACAAGGGCTAAATCACGATCTTTGCTCACACTGTCAGCATCTCAAGCTCTCAGTTTTTTCAGTAGCCTTCAAGCTGTGGTTTCCTGATAACGACTAATATTTTATTACCACAAACTAATCTGAGAAACATCCTTTCTGGAGTGACACTGAATAGGTCAGTCTGCAAAACAACAATCTACTGATCCATTTCAGATATATATCTATCCATAGATATTACAGGTACAGAAATGATAATGTAGTTACTGCGTGTTGTTAATATCTAATTGCTACATTGACATCTCTGATATCAAATTTCTTTGCTCCAAAATGGTGCTTACATGCTAACTGAAACTGCTATTCTGAAATCTATTATACTATTCTAATATCTGCTGCTCAGTTGTGATTTAATGTCAGCAGTTCCAAGTGTATCCTCAGGTACATCACCGTTGTCCTTCCAGTTACCCATACATTCACCCATAAATTCTTTTATAAGCAATTAATCTTCATATATGCATGTGTGTTAGTGTGTCCTTTCAAAGAACTTGCACTTGAAATATGGATGAAAAATTAAAATGAATAATTTTTGTGAAGAGTTCCCAAAACTCTACTGGCTTTCCAGATTTGTCGAGTTAAGTCATAGCCAGTGAATCAGGAGGCATGGATAGATGTGTCACTAGACTTTTCCAGAGGCCCCTCCATTAGATCCTGGCAGGCAGCATGTTGTGTTGTCTGTTGCCACTTCCCTGCCTTTGTCAAGTGTCATGTGCTGTTGAAAATAAAAATCACTGCCACACACACAGAGTGAGAAACACATCCTCTCTCGAATGAAGTTCAGTATTAGTGAAATGATTGTTTTCATTCTGTTTAACTCTGCTGCGCAATAGGCTTTCACACTTTCAGCAAGCTTATGCAAACAGGTTGAATTAGCAGTTGCTGATGAAATTTTCAGCTTTTCATGTATTTTGTGAAATCAAATCTATTCTGTCTCTGTGCTTTAGGGAGCATTAAATGTGTGTCATGTAATCACAGATGAGCTGCCACTAAACCATTAGGGGAAACTGCATCTCCTGGCCTAGAAACTCCAGGCTACAAACAGACAAATATCTAACACAAAGCGCCACATTGAGAATTGCTCTCACAGGAGAAGGCATTTTATTTACAAAATCCTAATATCTCCATGAGAAAAAGAAGTGATGAAATTATGAAATGATCACAACGAAAAGAAATAATATCTGCGGCTTGTGGAGTGAACAAGATTTACCAACAATCTTGTATCTTTCTCATTTCAGCTTTGAAGAAGATACCAGTTGGTGGAAGGTTTCGAAATGGAAGTTCTATATTTGTAGTTCCAAATTCCTCAGAATTTTTTTATTTCTTTTAAGAATTCTCTATTAAATTTTGTTGGTTTATTTTTCTTTAAAGCAAATGTGCTGCCCTTTATGCCCTCCATGGGAGCTTGACACAATAAGAAGGACTGTAGGATGAAATATTTCAATAGCACAAAAAAAGGGCAGAGTTAAAAATGAAACAATCTGCTGTTAGCAACAGAAAATTAGAAATCTGAAAAATTCACAGACAGATTCTAGTCCTGGTGCTATGGTACCTGTTGTCTAGCTTTGATCAAAAAATTTCCATTTTTTGCCATTTTACCCATCTAGGTTAGAAAAAATGTCCCCAGTTTTCTCTGATAAAAGGATAATGCATGACTGGTTTGATACTCAAATAATACTATTGTTTAGTATGTGTTATAAAAGTTTTCAATCACATGCATATGTTCAAACATCATAGTATGTTGCATACTCTATTTCAAAAAGGTTAGTTTTTGATACCTATAACTTTTTAAAATGTCAAATAACCACCCTGAAGACTTTTTTTTGGTGACAGTTGTAGCAAGAATGAAATGTTCTGCACAATCTGTTCTCTATTTGAAAGTATAAGTGTTGGAAAACAATTATCTGAAGATGGTAATTTTTTTTCAAGAATCAGTATGAAAAAGGAAACTCTAGAAACAGTTCTGTGGAATCTTGGAAGGAGGGATTTGAACAAAGTAAAATAGTTTTTACAGTTGAAATTAAGTACGCCAAGTGTTTTATATAATAATATTTTATAATTGATTTATGATTACTGAAAAAAGGAGCTTATGAAGACATCTTATAAGGACCTTTTAATCCAGTTGTTCTAATAGAATCTGATAAAACAATTAATAATGCATATAGTACTTTCCTATGTTGTCATTTTTCTTTCCCAGTTAATGGATACTGCTTTCAATTTTGTGTTCAATTACTGTGATTAATCAAGCTTTTTTGTCCCTTATTTCTATTATCAGATTAAATGTTATAGGTGTTTCACTTTGGGGTAATTAAGCATCCTTTTAATAAGGAAAACTAATTTTTGTTTGCTTGTTTATCTTCATAAATATCCTTCTTATCCTGTTTCTTTTCTCATGGAGAAAGCCAAGAGGGAGATATGGGAATGTAAATGCTTCAGAATTTACCTTCTCATTTTTTTTTCCTCTGCATATGAATCAGAAAAGAAAGGAATCAGAGGATGATATCTTTCTTTTCTGCTATCCTATGTCTAACCATGCTTCACAAAGAAGGAAACATTATTTCCTAACAAACAAGTTTCTGTAACATTTTTTGTCATTAACTCATTCTGTATTTTTCAATCAAAAATACAGGAGTACTTACAGGTCTTGTCTTCTCCATCCATGCTTTGCACTGGAATTGAGACTCCTCCATACAGTTTCACTGAAATTGGCTGAGAGAGGTGCAGACCTGTTTTTCATGAGAAGCCAAGGTGCAAATGTTTTGCATGTTGCACTTTCAGAACACATAGTGCACTAGGAATAGTTTTAGAATTTCCTTGTAGGCAATGTTTGAAAAAGGCATTATTTCTGGATCTTTCTGTGGTTCCTAATGCTGTCTCTGTCAGCAGCAACCATCTGCTTCACAGCCATGGTACTATCGTCTCTTCCTAGGGAGGTGAAAATGCAACGCTTTAATATACACTATTCATGGCCACCTCTTGACTACACTGTAAATTACTTTCATGGGGTAAGACTGTACCCTGAACACGCTTATGGCGGCATCAAAGTTTCTGCTTTAAGTTGCTTATAATAATCTTCCATGAAGTTACAGAAACATATGCACGTATACGAAGATTCATTTTAAATCTTAATACTTCCATTTATAAATAAATCCAAATAACATTACATTTATCTTCTTTATAGCAGATACCGTCACAATGGAAATGGTTATTTACTCAAAAATGGACCCTGCAGGAAGTGAAAAAAAATTGAGTCAGACTCTAAAAATGTGCAAATCAATTCAAAATCCTTAAGTAAATCTTCACATGGCTTATATTAGAAGATTTTACATATGCTATGACAACATACAATGCTTCAGGAATATATTAGTTGGACATAGTTTCTCTTCATATATAATCATCTGTAGTATTAATGGCTGAACACATTTATGCATAAAACATCATGATTTATGCATATAACATTCATATTATTTAAGCATATAAAAAGATAACCAACATCATAGTTACACTGAGAATAACCAATATTAAACTTCTACAAATTATTTAAATATAAAATTGAGAAGTGGAACTGAATCTCACAACCATGATTCCATTGGAGTTTACATTTTGATGCAAAGTTGCTTTTTCCCTCTGGGGTGGGTAGACCCCAGCCCACTTGCTCACTCACTTCCCTAGAGGGCTGACAGAGAGAATCAGAAAATAAAGGAGAAAGACTCATCGATCAAGAAAATGACAGCTTAATACTTCGGGAAAAAAATCTTAAAACCACTCACCACTCCCACAGGCAGACCTGTGCCCGATCTCTGAGCAATGCCTACATTGGAACATCCCTCCCTTTCTAACCAACCATGGCTATTATGGCACAGAAATGTTTCATGTTAGTCGCCCTGCCTGTGTCCCTGTCCGAACTTTTACCCTCCCCTAAACCCACCACTCCAAGGAATGGAGTCAGCTGGTGGAATTTCCCTAAAATTTTGCTACTTGAAACATCACTTAAGACAGAGTCTGGAGTTTCAGTTGGGGGTTAATTTTGAATAGTCTGCTAGAATACATTGATTGTTGAAGGTATCTCAGTGATTAATTTTTTCAATGCTAAAATTAAAGGTGGGAATTAATTTCATCCTGACAACTATTTTGCATTAGTTTCTCCATACCACAAAAATACTCACAATAAGATCTTCCACAATAACTTCTGGATTGCAGTCAGTGATTCTATTACAGTAATTTTCAATTACCGAATATGAGCGACAACACAGATGCAAAGCCATGCACTGTATTTCAGAATTTGACTGGACAGATTAATTAATTCAAGTTCTATTAATCTGGTGTTTTTAAAAAATTAAATATTTTCAGACTTAAAATTATAGAAATCACTACAGGTGAACTAAAATTGTGGGATTCAAAATTGTGGTATTATACAGGCACGTAAGAAGTCAGACAGAATTGTGAATCATACTTTAGAAATGCCTTTTTTTCTGGTGCTGAAATCTTGTATTTAAAATTAACAATCCCTTGAAAGCTGACAGCTGCATCAGTGGGTACTTTGAAACAGATGTGAATTGTTATAAAGGTCTAAGAATCCTTTATTTTTCTTTTTCTTTTTTTGTGTTCTGATAAATTAATAAATTAATCAGAACATATAAATTAAGGAACAAATAAGGCACTCTTTCTAATGCTATAAACAGACTGTGACCTAAAACATTTGTTCAGCGCTCTATTTTGTTAACAACATCAGATTCAGATCACTGGTTCATATTACCTGGAGACAGAAAGAAAATTGGTTGAACTAATTAGGAAATTTGCAAGACAGGTAATTCATGTTTAAGACTCCAGGAAACATACACCATGTTTCATAATAAGAGCTGAATTGCTTAGCTGGTATACAGATAATGTGCAAATATAACTTTTATTTTTACAATAGAGGTGCAAAACAAATTCAGATGGAAATAAGGAATCTCATGTATCAAATCAGAGACTATTCACAGAAAAAATTCATTTCTCAGGGTTTAATATATATGCAATTTACATAACTCTGGTTTTGCATAAAACCAAGAAAGCTTATAGGAAATATTATTTATGCACACAAGGAATCAAGTAGATGTAAATTTTTTCTATATTGACTAAATTTTCCTTTAGATCTAGTTTATTATAGTGTAATTATGGTAGGGAAGGACTTGAAGATTCTGATGATGGTGGGCATTTTTGGTCACTATCTCAAACAAAACCCTTTCAATTTGAAGGGAACTTGAAATGTCTTTCATATGATTCCAGTGTAATATGAGATGCGACATCTAACAGTTTTATCACTTCTTAAAAATTATGAAAGTCAATCATAAATCTAACCAACCTTTAGGAAAGATATTTAGTAAAGATATCTTCACTCATACCAAAGACAGTTTTTTCACTGACATAAGCAAAATTTAGACAAAACTCCAGCAGGCAGTTGTGCTAATCTGAATTCCAGAGTACACTGTGGAGCACATAATCTTTAAAATATGGTAAAATATCAAGAACATTTGTGTATTCAATAAAAAACCCCACATCACTAAATAAATACATATTTAGTTCCACTATGGAAATAGTTTCATGTAGGTATAGAAAAATCATTGCTTTCACTTATTCATCTCCTATGCCTCTGAATTATTTTCCTATTACCTGTTGCCTTTCACTTCTGAGGCAGTTTTTATCTACTTTTCTAAATTTCACAAATGTGGAATGTGGACATATTTGGTTATAGAAGAAGAAAGAAGAAGAAGTAATTTGGTAATAGAAGAAGAAAAAACAAGTAGCGATGGATCATTCATAGGTATTTAATGATAATACTTCTTTCTGTAGCCTTAAATTTCTGGACATATTATTAATTTATTATTGCACTAGAATAAAATGCCCAGATTTGCAGAAGGCTTAGAGAATAACTTATTATTGATTTGAGGTTTGACTGATGAATTGCTGAAGAATCCCTTTATGCCACCACTGAAATTATTGTTTGTTACCTTTTCACTTTGAAAAATGTGTATGCTAGTTCTGCTAATACCTCCCGTAGAAGGGTAGTTTGTAAGCTTTCTGTCCTTAAAAATTCTGCAGAGTATTTCCATCATTTTAATTTTCCTTTACATGATTTATGAATTCATTTTTAATGGCATTAAATGGATGGACAGACATTCCTGACACAGTTAATAAAGGCACATGTGTAACAATCTTTTTATCTCTTATTATCACAAGGCAATAAAATCCTACACAATAGATTTGTTCATACAGATAAATAAAATTGGGATGTTCTGTTTGTAACCCACAGAAAAGTGCAGCTCATAAGACCATAATTTTGTGATCTTACCCATCTCTGGCCTTGTTTTGTTTATTTCCTTCCTAACAAAAATGCTAAAAACAGGCAGTAGATGTTCTGCAGCTGCTGCAAACCTATTTCAATGTTCAACTCCTTTTGCCATCAGACTTCCCTTAGTATCTGTTCCATCACCCCCGCTTCATTCTAAGATTAGTGGTTGGGCATGAAGAATGCAGTAATTCTGTCTTTCGGCCACAGGATGTATTTGAAGATATTTGTTTACAAATATTGAAGATATCCATGTTTACATTCTGGGAATATAATGAAAAATTCATCACCAGAGCAAAAGAATTCTTCCTAGGTGAAGTTACATGTATGATTTCTTCATTATTCTTCCTCACTGTTGTTTACCTTGAAGACAAATTAAATTGTTATGACAAATATTCAAAGAAAATTGATGCTGACTGTTATTTTCTACCTCTTTTCTTAACATTCTAACCTTAGAATTAGTTTTTTTACCGTAACAAATTGAAATAGAAGTGAAAGGACAATAATTTTCCATTTATTCATTTACCTCAGAAATAGGCATTTTTCCTTTACCCAGTGTTTTGAAATTTTGTAAGTCCTCCATGGAAGCACTTGGGAAGTTCTTTGTGTATACAAGTACTAATTTATTTATACCATCTCAAAAGCTTGCTGTATCCTTTTAAACATCCTTTCCTAATTTTCTTCTGCTTGCTAAATCCTATTTCTTTTACCCATTAGTTTCTAATCACTGCAAAATCACATGCAGCAAAATCAATTTACCAATGTAAAATTTACACCATTACAGAAGTCACACTTGATTTTGGTGTGCTGACAAAACTCTGTCTCATCAGTGAAAGAAAGAGTAAGCTTTCCTGGTGAGTTCAGGGAGATTGAGGCTTGGAATTCTCTCCTCACCCTTAATTTTTTAGGATGAAAATTTTTCTTTATGTTCTCTACTAACTAGTTGGGACACTCATTCATTTTGACTGAATTTCCAACACCCTTTTGCTCCATCTTGAGTTGTTAATCTGTATAGTTTAATCTCTTTCTGCCCAATCCACTAAACTTTTTTTGCACTGGGTATTTCCCTTTGCAGTGTATGCCGCAGTACAATCTTAAGTAGTGTGAGATATTGTGTGTGAAAGAATAAGCATAACACAGAAAAATTACACAAGAATTGCACATATCCATTCTTGGTTGGGTGTTTTTTGGTTATTTTTTTTTAGAACTTCTTACGCGTTCAGTCTTATGAAGCCATGTGAATATATTTGTATGATGTCAGAAAACCTTGGTGAACCCCTGGTGAAAGAACTGTCTATTAACCAAGGAAACAGACAAAAATGGCTTTAACCTGAATCCTTGGAAATATTGAGGTACTTTTCTGACTTCACTGGTATTAAGATAACTGGGGTCTAAATCTTTTGAAGGAACTGAGCCTTAGTACACATTCGCTCTTGGGTTCATGTCCTCTAGGTTACATGTTACAAGCATATTCCAATTTAGGTCTCAATTACATTCTCTCCATGATCAATGAAAAGAGACACCTTCAAAGTACATTTCTTTCTGCCTATGTGTTATGTACCTATTTAATGAGAGGATAAATCAGTTTTTCGAAGTGCTTGTCTCTCTTGACCACAAAGAATCACCCATGTGAGTAGGTTAAAAGAGATGTAAAATCTTCACATTACGAAAACTTTCCAAGCCCAGTCTCAGCCTGTAGCCTAAATCACTAGCCTACAGAACCAAAATAGTTAAGGCAGAAAGGTGCTGGAGAAAAATGGCCAGTAGCTAAGACCTACAAGGCTACAAGGCATTCATTCCCCTGCCAGTAAGACCAGGGAGGGCAAAAGTGAGAAAAAAATCAGGGATCACGATAAAGGCAATGTAACAAGTGGAAGAAAGCCCTGTGTGCAAGCAAAGAAGAATAAGTAAGGAAATTATGTGTAATGGTTACTTGGGAAGACAAACTCCAAAACCAAAAATTACATATGCCTCCTTTGCCCTCTTTTCCCTGAGGTTTTACTGTTGAGCACATCATCATAGGAACCAGCATGTCCCTTTATTCATCTGGGATCAGCTGTCCCAGCTAAATCCTCTCCCAGCCTGTTGCCCCTCTCCCAGCTGAAGGCATCTGGTGAGAAACAGGTATCACACCAAGCGCACTGGTGTATTAGCAACTCTATTTAATCACAAGTAATAAACACAGTACCATACAGGCGATTATGAAGAAAATTATCTTCCAGCCAGCTCCTGTAGTTTCCATCACTTATGCCATATAATTTTCATCGTGCACAGGCTTTCACCATCCATTATATCCTTGTTAAGTAGCAAGCAGCTCCCTGTCCTTTCATAAATACACAGGGAATCACATCAGCCACATCTACCAGGCTGTAACTGGGGCTATCCAGGCTGGAAAATCCTGCCTGGATCCAGAAGTCCACTGGTTTATAACACATAGGAATAGAAATTGAAGAAAAAGAAAAGCCAGTTTTCCACTTCCACTGTTTCTAAATGAATTTTTTTTCCACAAGAAATTGAAAATTCAGTGAATGGAGATTTTAAAACTAAGAAACCATTTTCTGTTTTTCTCTTTAAACATAAAAAATATTGATGCATTTGTGCAGCAAACTATATTCAGTGCATCAAATGGAAAAATGCTCAGTGAACAGAATTAATAGATTATTCATTTATCTCAAATTATGAGGTACTGAAGTTATTTCAGATTAAAGTCATAAATCTCAAATAAGTTCTGTGAAACTTAGTTTTTAAAATCTTTTTTGTAGCAATACATAGAACATTAATTTGGACTTTGAATCATCTTTTCTAAATTTCAGCAACTGGCTTAGGTATCTAAGGTCTTAATTCCACTATGGAGATGTCCTTTTCTCTGCTTGAACTCTGCGCTAGCCAGATGAACCTGAGTCAAAGTGGCTGATAAACTACCCCAGTTGAAACAATGAAAGCTCATTCTCAGGATTCTAAGTTATTCAAAAAGTGAGATTTTTTACTTTCGTTTAAATTATTTCCATTCTTTTTCACTCAAGAGAGTGCAAAAGGACGGGTTCTTTATTTTATTTTTCTCCTTAGCCATTGGCTTGCTGGTTTCAGTCCATCTCAAGGTCACAGTATAGGTTGCCATTATTTGACAGTGAATTATCCTAAATGAAATCATTGGTGACCTCAATATAACCCCTGCTGTGTATGTCCTCATCACAATTCAGCAGAGTGAAGAGACACTAAATGGACCCAGAATATGAACTCAAGAGATGTTTCCTCCAAGCCTCAGTTAAGACATAGTGCACAGTAACACAAATAAGTTTATGACTATTTTATTGCTATTATTTTCCCATTATCAACATGAAAAATTATTTCTCTCATTTAATAGAAAAATAAATTTTTAGAATAATATCTCTTCAGGAGTTTACCTATTTAGTTTTCAATTAATCATATTCTTCTTTAAAGCCTTCAGGTGAAATAATAAATGTAGTGAATATATAACTTTCTGAGGCATAATAGGTTATTGTCCTTATTCAGATGGCATTATTTAAAATCAAGATTTTTAAATATTTATGTGCTGTGTTTGATCTGGTGAAGTTCATTTCTTTGCTGTGGTTAATAACTGCTACTACAATAAAAAAGGTGAAGTAATTTCAGCAACATCAGTTCATAAGAATTTTTGTCCTTGCTTTGTTTGCCAATTCAAACCTTATGTCCAAAAAAATCAATCTCAGATAACAAGTTCTGCAGAGATTTAAAAATAATTGGGAATATTTACCAGTTTATACCAATACATATAAAGCACAGTGATCAACCTTGGGATTCATTTATTACTCTGTGCTAGCCAATACTGTGTTGTCCTTGTTCATCTGGGATACAGTTAATTTTACTCCCAGTAGCAGGTACAGTGCTGTATTTTGGATTTAGCATGAGAATAGTGTTGATAACACTTTGATGGTTTAGCTGTTAGTAAGTAGTGCTGACCATCAGTCAGTGGTCAGCTGCACAAGAAGCTGGGAGGCAGCAGGGCCAGGACAGCTGATTCAAAATGTCCAGAGGAATATTCCACCACGCCACAGAACACCATGCCCAGTATCTTTACGTGTCTCGGGGGGAGTCAATCATGGCTGGGGTATGGACTGGCCATTGTCATTGGGTGGTGAACAATTGTATTGTGCAAAATTTGATTCTCTTGGATGTTATTTCTCATTCTCTTTTTATTATCTCCCTTATTACTCCTCCTCCTCCTCCTTCTCCTCCTCCTCCTCCTCCTCCTCCTCCTTCTCCTTCTCTTCCTCCTCCCTTCCTCTTCTTCTTCTTCTTCTTCTTCTTTTTCTTCTTCTTCTTCTTCTTCTTCCTCTTCCTCTTCCTCTTCCTCTTCCTCTTCTTCTTCTTCTTCTTCTTCTTCTTCTTCTTCTTCTTCTTCTTCTTCTTCTTTTATTTTATTTCAATTATTAAACTGTTCTATCTCAACATATAGGTTTTACCTTTCTCATTCTCCTTGCCATCTCACCACGGAGGGAGTGGTGGTGAGCAAGCAGCTGTGTTGTACTTAGTTGCCAGCTGCAGTTAAACCGCAGCATGTATATATGTCTAAATTCAAAAAGTTAATCACCAGACTAATTTAACGTTAGGAAATGTAATTGATGACACTACTCTGTGAAAATATATAATTTATGTGTCTGAACATGTTCTAAAAGTATAGCCTACAATTTCTGAGTAAAGACCAATGATATCACACTGAAACAACTTCCTCCAGGGCTGGCAAAGAAAACTGTTATACTCCACTCTTTCCTTGATTATAAGTTGCTGGCAATGACTTTTCCCCCTCATTCTTACATAGTAATTTGACAAACAGTCATACACACACACTACATATAAATATCTGAATGTGTATGAATACACATAGATCCCTGTACATTTCATATACATAATAGCTAAGCTGAGCAACTAGAAAAATTTTAAGCATTATGTCAACATTTTTGATATATTGAAAAAAGTGGAAGTTCTTTTGTTAATTTCATTGCTTATTTTATTTTCAACATCTTTTCTTCAGATTTATCCCTTATCCTTTTTCCCATTTTCTAGAACATAAAAATGTATATTAGTCATTCTTAAATATATGTTAATGAATTTTATAGGCATGCTGGATGGAACTTGTAAAAACAGGCCAGGAAATCTGAAGCTAGAGCCAAGGCAAACTCATGCCAAAACATTAGTTGATCCATTGGAACTGATTATACACATACAAAAGGGAGAATGCGTGAAGTGATATATAAGGTCACTGTGACAGCCAGAAGGTAATGCCAAAATATTCCTACTAGCTTGGCTCATTCACATGTATGGGCACAGAGCTGATTCAGAGCCAAACACTCTGCATGAGCCAAACTTAACTTCCTTGGCTTGCCCACCTTCAAAGCACAGCTGTCGTGGCAAAAACAACCCATCAGACACGAATTCATTTTGCTACTTTTCATCTGCCATGACTTTGTAGGATGCAGCCACCAAGGGCAGAGTGCTTTGCTGCTGCTGCTGCTGCTGCTGTTCTGAGAGTAGTCTGCACTACTGAAAAAACCTGTTGGACTCACATTACCTATTGCAATGAGGTGTCTGCTTCTGAATAATAAACACAATCTTAATGAGGTCTAAGCACCTCTGACCATGATTTTGAGAATGTGAGTAGTGATTTTGATTGTGCAACATGCTGGGGCCCATCTGGAAGCACCTGAGTGGTCTGATTTGAAAAAAACCACAGTCGTCTTGGTGAAGGATCAATTAAATCCAGTCTTGAATGGGACCTTCCAAAGCCAGGGTTGTCAAAATCATTAGTAGATTTTTAACTATCTTAGTCTAATTAGTTTGAGTAAGGGAGAGTGGAAACACATTGACAAAAAGTATTCCAAAGTCAAAATAGTGATTTTCTATTTAACTATGGTGGAAACTATAATGTTTGCCTTTGCTTGACATCCATAAACTGCTCCCTCCCAATTCCACCCTCACATCCCAGCCAGCCACAAAATATTGTCTTAAGCTTCTTCTCATCTCTGATGTGATCCCAAATTACATAAGTTCAACTGAGATGAGTTCACACATGTGAATTAGATGGTGTAAAACACAGAAAATTCAATTATATGCCTTGGAGTTTTGTTCTTTGCATGAATTTTGTGTTTGTATTGTTAATATAGAAATTAAGTTAAAAGCACAGAGTTTAGCATAAGCTTACTGTTAAAAGTAGATATAGACATCTCCCTCAATTATCACTTACACCCCCTACATCAAATATTAATAATTTTATGAAAATTTATATTATGACTCTATTAAGAGAGCAGACATTGACTGTATTTTCAATTTTTAAGCCAGATAAAGTACAAAAAGCTGATGGCCAAGCAACATGTTTCTAAATTGGTCTGGGTTTTCTCATCTTTGTCCTCTTACACTAATTTCATGGAGGTCTTTGTAGGACTTCTGAGAAAATTTTCTGGATGGGAACAAAGGTACAAAACTTCTCTTAATATATACCATGTAGTTTTCTCTCAAGTGCATTTTTTTCCTTCTCTTCAAGGAAAAAATGAAAGATTAATTTATTATACAATGTGGTTTGATTTTACTGCCTTTAATTAATCCTTAGGTTATGATTAATTGATTAATAAATTTCTTATTTATGCAAGACTCCTGAAATATTAACACATACTCTAAAAACAATCCATTTTCAGATTCCTGAAGTAAAATCTTCAATAGTGATTAAAGTTAACACTTGACTGCCTCAGGATTTTTTTGTTGAGACCAAAACATAAACTCTGGTACATGAAAACTATCACAGAAGACTATGTGAAAAAAATTTTTGTTAGATTTAATGATATTTAGATATTTTATCATCAATTTTTGGGACACATGTCCCATCTACCTTCACCTCAAATACTTTCTGGGATGGAGTATTCACAGGGCAACCAGTTTGAGTGTCTCACCACCTCACAGTGAAGTAATTCA
This sequence comes from Melozone crissalis, assembly GCF_028551555.1. Lineage (NCBI taxonomy): Eukaryota > Metazoa > Chordata > Aves > Passeriformes > Passerellidae > Melozone > Melozone crissalis. Next base: position 10,308,597 of record NW_026535782.1, on the reverse strand, counting down.
CTGGGGTTTAACTGTGTATGAAACTATGACTTTTGTCATTGTTCCAAGGCAGTTAGTCCCTGATAGAGGGAAATGGTGTTGTCATAGTACCTGAAAATTCATAAAAGAGACCATTCACTGAACTTGCAATAGAACACATTCTCATGCTGATGTGTAGTGAACCTTTACTGTTCATGTTACTAATGGACTTTTCCAAAAATTTTCCACCTTGAAATTTTCCTACTTCAGACATAAGTGGAAAAATAAAGATTCAACATTAGATAAAGTTTTAATAAGGAAAACATACAATCATCTGAAGCCACACCCATATTTTTCCAAAAAGAACAAAAGAACTCAGAAGGGTTTTTAAAGCTTTTGTTTTAGAAAAAAACTTAATTTCTTCAAAGTGATTCATAAACTGAAAATACATCTTAGTAAAAAGTTACTGTCACCGTAGAGGAGCTTGGCCAATGAACTCCACCATTTGCTTAAAGCGAAACAATGGGATGAAACAGGATGATGCTTAGACAGAGCACGTGTGGTTATTAAGGCCACATAAAAGAAGAGAAAGAGGAGTTTTCAACGTGATTGTATCCAGGATTAGACATTTTGGTCACTGGGTTTTCTAAACTAGAACACACTCCTTTAACACGTTTCCTTCTTTCCTCCACTTGGAGGCAATGCTGTCCCTGTTGTCCCAGGATTCATACTGTGACAGATCCATCACTTTGACATACTGTATACTAGAAAAGGGAGGCAGTCAGACTTCAAGTACGAATCTTTCACTATAGATAATTATGAAGAAATTTGCTTCAGAAACTAATTTAGTTTCTTAAATAGGAACTGTACTTCTTTGTCAGTTTAGCTCCAGACAAAAATCCCGAACAATTCCAAAGCTCTTTCCCAGTAAGTGAAAGGTTGAAAAAGGTTTTTATGTGAAATATTTTAATCATCAGTGATCAGCATTAGCCCCATAGCAATTAGTGTTTAAATTAGCAGAGAAGTAATTTGAAGATACTGAGGATGGCTGACTATGCTTTTGAATTTTCTCCTTTAAACATTTTTTCTGGAATATGAGTATATTCTGAAACTTGGCTAAAAAAACCCTGAATATCTGTTGTACTGTATATATTGAATAAATGCATCTTTTATAAGGTGAAATTTTATCCCTTGGCTTGATATCAAATGCTGTTTTCTGCTCTCAATAACAAGTGAAGACAGAAATACACACGAGCAAATTCAAGTCTGGTGGGATTTTAGTATGTGACTAAAGATCTGGCATTGTATTTTACTTTCTACTGTGACTGCACAGCCTCTATGAATGTTTTCACTAGGCTTTCATGAAGGGTAGAAATGGAACTTTTAGCACTGGATTATTGTTAATACTATTATTGTTTTTATAGCCATCTGCTGTAATCACTAAGAAAAAGTCAAAACTGCAGTTCCAGCTAATATCATTGTACTATTCAACTAGTCCAATGAAATAAAAAATGAATCTTCATCAAAAGGATCAGCACTTTACATGAAAAAATTTAATCCTGGTGTATTCAAAATTCTGGGAAAATGGGTTTACTTTTGGGTGTACCAAGAAAGTCAGAAGATCAAACTCTTAGGCAGTTTATAACTCCCTCACATTAGCAATGAGTGCAAATTTCTCTCTGAAAAATAACTTTTCTAGCTAATTATTTAAAGTTATCAATTGAAGTAAGAGGGATTTTTTGCAAAGAATTAATCACTTAAAAATCACAATAAACTACTCCCATGGCATGGATCGTGAGCTAAGCTTAAGAAAAATGGAGAAAATACTGACAATTTGTCATGAGAAAAAAGGCTAAGTTATGTACAAGCTCTTGAAGTGACAAAGGTACACTCAGTAAGTGTTTGAAACAATTATGTTCAGGTAATTAAGACTGAAGAAGAGTCTGAAGAAGAGTACAGGAATTACTGATCAACAAGGATGTTCTTGGTCCTGATCTAAGACTGATATGTATATGATTGGGGCAATCCCACTTGAGCCCTGCCTTGTTAATTTTTAGAATTTTTCTGTTCACATAGCCCCTGTTCCCTCCTTTCTTACTTCAGAATTCTCTGAATTCTCTTTGCTAAGTTGGAGCCCTCCCTAGATGACAGGTCAGGAAAACAGACAGGGACCTTCATCCTCTGCAGCAAGAAGGCTCCCACTGCCATGACTGCTTTTTATTCACTTTTGAGTTTCAGACTCAATCAGCACAGCTCAGCTGCATCATTTGACAGCATTCACTCACAACTTCAGTCTTGTTGCAGAGCTGCTCCCTCTTCCTGAACCACCCCTGGGTCAAGGGCATCAAAACTGCAGGGACAATTCTATCAGCTACCAAAGGCAGGGATGTGGTACATCACTGCCATTCATGAGTGGATGCAAAAGCCAGTCTGAGCAGACTTGCTAATCCCTCACATTTTTAATTTTCTTCTTTTCCCAAATTGAAGCACAAACGGATCATGACCTGTTAGCTATGCTAAAGGTGCCCGATTTTCCCTGATCAATGGTTTGAAGAAACAAAAGCTTCAAGTGCTTTGTAATCAAGGACAGCTGGGATCTTAAATACCTCTAGAGGCTGCTACAAAGGTTGACAGATGCAAAGGCAGCTGTGGCTATCCTTATCTGGGAGCAGTGGTACCTTCAGATTCCTCAGAGGATTTCTGGGAACCTCTCAAGAATCTTCAATAAAATCAGGAGGGTAAAGAAAATCTCAAATCAGAGCCCAGAAAATCCTCAAACAGTTGTATCTCTTTTGTGGTATAAACCTTAACTCTCTTCTATGAAATAAATATAAAATGCAAGATAACGTAGATTACACTGAAAAGAAATCAAGAGAAGCTGATTTACCTTCTCAGTTCTGCTTTCTCTTCTCAGAGAAATGTTGCAATTCTAGGCAGATTTACAATAGAATTGGATTTCTAATTAATATATTATTCTGTCTATGTTTTGTTTTTAACATATAGTCAAAATACTGGCTTTATATGAAATTAGGAGTTTGGCTTTTTTTTTAGTGGTATGAAAAAGGAAGTTTGGAAATATTTTTTGTGATGTGACTGTATATAAGCATTTATATAGGCAAGCAGTCTTACTGTTTTCTTCTTTTTCAATTTTTGATCAGAATGAAACATTCTAATGTATTTGCTGGAAACCAGATATTTTGCTTTACTGAAAATGAGTTAATCTGTATCTTCCATTTGTACATTGGGGTATTTTACTTGGATTCATTGTTTTCATAGCATGAAAGCAACAAAAGACAAAGAGAATAGTCTGAGAAGATGGGGGAGTGGTTGTAGTGTTCATTATTTTGAGTGAATGCATCTGATGGTTGTCCTAGTGGAATGAAAAAATAGTATTCTGCCAAAAAATTCTCTAGCAGGTTTCCAGCAGTGAGTTTGGAGTTCAGAAAGACCCCCTTTGCTACATACAGAATTCTTCTCCTTGGGCAGAGAATGAGAGTATGGATAATATATGACAGGTACACAGATGCATTGCTTCATCTTCTTGAGGGGGCTCAGGTACAGCAATGAGAAAAATGAACACAGGATCTTGCATAGCATAGCTTTTCCTCACAAGCTGATATCAGAATAGCTCATGACTACCAGAGAAAGGAGGGAAGTCTATATGCTAGGAATTTAGTTTCCAAGAAGATAAATGAAACTGTGATGAAGAAAAATTGGAAAGCAGAATGATTTGTAATTTATTATGTACCTACCAAAAATGAAGCTACAGAAAATGAAAGTAGACACATTAGAAATTTAAAATAGAATTTCTATAGAATTTATGGTAGTGCAAACAAACAGAGATAGGCATGACCGTTCTTTATCATTCTTTATCTTCCAATATATTTTCCATGTAATCAAAACACAGTGCGTGATTAAAAGCAAGTTTGCACTTATTTTTTATTTATTGTAGATGTAGTCCCACAATGAATATATATGACTCACAACAAATATACATGTATAAAATATTAATATAGAGAGAAAGTTAAAGTCTTTTAACAATCCTCCATAATGTATATAATATGACAGCAAAATAATTTCATTCACATTGAACATATTAGAAGTCCTGAATGAAAAAAGAAATCTATAGTGTTTTCTGACAGAAAAGAGTAGAGCACTGTCTTTAATTTACATTAAAAAGTGCACAAACTTTGTTAACAGTAAAAGATGTTTTTTTAATTGTGACATCAAGTGTTATTGAGACCTTAAAGGTCACCTGTTGACAATGTTAGCATATTTCAACAATAATTTTTGTAAAATTGAATTATTTACCTAATGAATTAAAACTACAAGTGGCTCAGGGCTGAGCCTAAAGGGCAATGTAGAGACAACATGAAAAAAACCCCAAAACCAAAAATAAACAGTGTGAGGAAAAGGTATAAAAAGATATTCAGTTTCCCATATATGTGTATTTATATTGGATGTAAGGGGAAGATATACAAACTCAGTTCACAGCATCCTGAATCCTGCAGATAGAAATGCCTAAAATCATCCTGGTACAAGTATACAATTATGGCTAAAATCTCATTTCCCTGTGTTTGGATTCACACTTTGCTTCAAAGAGCAAAGCTTTTTCTAGCATCTACAAACCTAAGCTACCCTTTAAAAAAAGGTTCATGCTTTAGTTCAGAAAGTTTGTGGGAAAAGAAAATGTAAGCTTTCATATAAAACTTCGTGGCTACAGAGGGAAACCTCTATTTGCTTCTTTCATGGTCCAAAAGATGACCACCTCTCCTGCAGAATCTCAGACAATATCTGGAAATACTGCAGTCAGGGTTTGTGCAATTTGTGCATCCTTCCCGAAAAAAGAAGTTACTCTACAAACAATTAATGAGAAGAACTTGTGATAATATAATGTAGAACTTGTGATTTATACTTTATAGCCTAATAGCCAAGATGCATTACTAAAGAAAGAGAGAGATTATGGTTATGGACAACATCTCTGTAGAATGCATCTGATTTTATTTTGCAGCCTTAAAAATAATAGAAGCAAAGACCAGGCAACATTCTGATCATCAGGCATCGGATCCCATGTTTTCTTTCGCTCTATAACAGCTGGCATTCTGTTTTACTATATATAAATTTGAATGAGATTTATAATCCACCATCATTACTTTGACATATTCTATTATCTGTTGCTTCATAACCAGGTTCTTCAGTGAATTGATGCCTATTATTTTAAATCCATGCTACTGTTCTCCTCTTCACTTGAGATTTTCCTTCCAAATCCATTCTTGAGCATGAGCTCATTTTCTCTATCAATAATTAAATCAATTTTTTATTCACACAATTTCTTTCACAGTTCATCAGTTTTTCATTTTCCCTTTATACTTGAAGTCCAGCCATGGTGTGTTTATCTTAGGGCTATAGATGCAGAGGTCTATCATTCTCTCCTTACAGTGTCCTTTTATGTCCACCAAGACATCAGTAATTTGTCTATCCAGGAAATATTTCTAAAATTTAACATCTATTAAGTCTCAGAAAAAAACCCCCCTGAAACAGTTTAATAATTTTGGCTTGCTGTGAAGAAAATTAATTCAGTAACAAACAGGAACAAGGATAGAAATCCAAGGTGGTCCAATTGCAGCATATCAATACATTTCCACAAGTGATAGTTTTTAGCTTTCCACCCCTTTTTCCTAATGATGAAGCAAATATAAATAAGCATAATATAAATAACCCCAAATCACAGAATTGTTAGGATTGGAAAGGCCTTCTGCAGATCATCCAGTCCAAGCCCCTGCCAGGGGGCTGGAGCAGGTTACACGGGAACACATCCAGGTGGGTTTGGAATGTGTCCAGAGAGGGAGACTTCATGACATCCTTGGTCAGCCTTTTCCAGTGCTCTGCCACCCTCATTGCAAAAAGTTCTTCCTTGTGTTGAGGAAAATCTTATTTTGTTTCAGTTTATGGACTTGTTACTCACCCTGTGACTGGATAGCATCAAAGAGAGTCTGGCACCATCCTCTTGGCACCTGCCTTTGTGAGATTTACGTGCATTAATATCCCCTCTCAGTCTTCTCTAGACTAAATCCTTGTTGTCAAACAAGCTAAATGTAAGCATGGCTTAAAATCACCAATGTTTTAAATCACCATGTTTTAATTTACTATGGGGAGAGAACCAAGAGTTTGCACTCAGTCAGCTTATGGTTCGATGAGAGAGTGATTTCATTATCCATAGCAACTCAAAGTTTTTCTGGTTTGTGATACTCTGCCTACTGCTCAAAATACATTGGCTTCAAAAAGAACATACTTTAACATTAGCTCTACAAAAACTAGCCTTCAAATATTTAAGGCATTTTATTAGAACCAGGTCTTCTATCTTTCTTTGGAATTTATGGATGGTCAGAGCTCAGGTTTCTGAGGAAAGATGAGGTATGATTACACCACTGTTTGGCTTTCAGGAAAATAGTATCAGACATCATGAGAGTTACCAAAGAATCATTACACCTGAGAGCAAATATATGAACATTAGATTTAATAATCAGCTCAGGGCATAATGTTTTCAGTCCTAGTTGCTTTGAAAGCCGTTCTTGATGAAACCTGACTCACAAGATGTGCTCTGTCTTATGGTGTATTTCCATGACAATATATGAAGAAATCACAACCAATTTTTCCCTGAGGCTTTGTGATCTGAAAGGCTAAGTGGCAATGCCTTTGGTCTGCAAATCACTACCTAGTTACAGGACTTCAAGGTCATGGATATTATCCTGCTTTAAAAAGACATATACATGAAAAAGTTTTTTCAAAAGCTGCTGTGTAGACTAATACTGTTCCAACACTAAAGAAACATCAAAGCACAAAGTGGGTCTGGGAGGTTATTCTATGTTCAGATTAATATTGCGCACATCAGAGATTTTGAATGAGAATCTGCAGTTTTCCTGTTGCACTGACATTAACAAAATTGCACAGCTTTCAGGTGGTAAATATTAAGTGATGACATCTTTAAGACATCAAAGCAATGTATGGAAAAATGAGAAGTTTGCAGGAAGAGGATAACAATGAACGTTTACTTTGCAATTATATTCTAACCTTTATTGCTTCAAAAAGTATAATAACTATAGAAATAGTAAGGGAATACATTTTTTGTGTTTGCTATTAATATGCTCTTCAGAATTATATTAAATTTTAATAATTTTAAAAATAAAGTTATGCTGGAATTGAAATACTTTTCAATTATCATGTGGTGAAAAGTAAAAAAAAAATCTAATACTGCAACAAATGGACAAAAAGAAAAAGGCATCTAAAGTTTTATTCTTGAAAATAAGTTACAAAATTGTGAGACTTTTAACAAGGAAAAAAAAAATCTCAATTCAAATATGTTCAATAGTGTTCCTTTTTATTTCTCAAATTCTATATGCAAATTTATTCCTTCAGCAATTAACCTTGAGTATAAACTGATTGTTTTCTAAATCACATAGTTTTGATATATACTCTTGATTTTAATGTTATATAGTGAAGATGAACCTTGTAAGCTAATTGTCTAGAAGTTTTCATAGTATCCTTTTAAACATTTGAAAGTCTCCGTAAAAATCCCAGTTAAAATTTCTTTAAGAGAAACTGTTAATTCCTATATCCCCCCACTGAAAAACCTGATTTACAGGTCACTAGCATTGGTCAGAGTGCAGTGCCTGGTCCTGAGGCTGCCGGGTCAGTCACAAGTGCTGAACGTGCCTGCTCTGCGAGAGTGCAGCCATTTCTGAGCTGCCCATGGGGTTTGCCTTCTGGCTTAGAAATGAACATTTTACAAGGCTCTAAGAAGCAAATTCATTCTGTCCTGGATCCTTGAGTCTTAACTCATCTTTTAAAACCAAGCTTCACACAATTGTTTGCCATCCTGTGAGTTCATATAAAGTAATTATGATTATATACAGTGTCATATGAGTATAAGAATATTTATCCACTGAAAGGATTTATGATTGATATTATATTATTTGTAAGGTATAAATTTTAATAAGACTTTAATAATTTTTGGACTATGATCCTGAAAAACACAAATACTACTACTACTACTACCAGTATTACTAGCTTAAAATACCCTAAAAAATTTCTTCATAATGACTTGAAAAAGACTATAAAATTTTGTTCAGATAGGCTGAAATTAGAAATTATACATTTAATAGGTATTTACTGTTATTTTATTATATTTATTTTAGCAGTGTATCAGAGTATATGAAGCTTTTTGAAAGTAATTTTTTTGCCTTTTCTCCAAAATAATCAGGCCCAGCATGCAAATAATGAATCATATCCTAATGAAAAATAAAATTCTTATTGCCATTTCAAAAACATATTGAAAGCTCCTGATGTTTCACTTTGTTACATTTAAATCAGAAATTTTTACCTTATGGCAGCCAAAAAAAAATTTCTTCATAGTCACTGCAACCAAAGCACTTAAAACATGACCAGATTACATGTTTTGCAATACAAGTTTCATTGCAATGCTGTGTATTGTCATACTATGGCCTTTAAGATACCAGGAATGTAATTGATCAGACAGCACAGTCTTACCACAATATCTTTTTATTTTTAGTTCATTTTGTAAACTCACACCTTGAGAATTCTGAAACTGGAAAACTCAAAACGAAAGATGGCAAAACAAAAAGCATGTTCAATTCATCTATAACTTACTTAACTATTCATCTCCATTGTAGAACTTTCATCATGGTTAATTATTTTGAACGTTGTCCAAAACCCACTAGAAGAAGTGAGAAGAATCACCAGTCTTTAGAATGCCATCTTACATAATATACTGGATTTTGATTTAAAAAAAATACACTTTAGGTGCTGATATACTTTAGTTTAATGGCCCTTAAATTTCAGATGAAAGTGAAGATATTTTACTACTTAGATTATTGTATTTATTTTATTGTGGTATGTTCTTGAACCGCTAAATGGTTACACTTCACATTTATTTACAGAAATATAAGGGAATATACTGGCTTCAAGACAGTGGAGAATAATAAATCTTCATAGTGAACATTCCAAGAATAAAGACTTAGTTCATATTTTAGGAGTATGGCTAGAGTGCCAGATGTGGAGAGAATGAGAGGGGCTAGGTACTTATGTTCAGCATTTTGTACTCACTAGAATTCACAAAGTGAAACTGAAGTTAATAAAGCTCTGTTTCCATAACTATGAACACAACTAATTGCCTAAATCCACACATTTCACAACAATATAAAAATGGACAATCAAAACAAAACACATTTACTGCTGAAGAGACAGAAGAGAAAACCTTATCCCACAAAAGAGGATGTGCTATTCCTTCTCTCATTCATTGAAATGCTGTTTTGGCAGTAGGAAGCAGATCACAGTACAGGAGCCTCTCTGCTTGCAGAACCATGATGCAAGTACAAACTAGAATGTGTGTATTAGCATATTTTTGACACCTCAGGGGCTCTACAATTTTTTATGATTGAATAGATATTAAATAGAGTTTTCTGCTCAGTTTGAAAAGCAGCATCCCACACCTCTGGTTATCAATTATCTCATGCTTCTCATGCATCCATCACTTCAGGAGCTCAGTACCAGTCAGAGCAAACTTCTTTCTGACATAATGATCATGGTTGTTTTATTGAATTCTATTGTACTCTCTAGTTTTCTTAGCCATCAACATAGAAAAATAACGTTGTTTGATGGTTTCACGGACACATTTACAATCATTTTTCATTGGCCTGACAGTGTTTGAGTAAGGAAATACCCAGAATTTGAAGCATGCTGGCAATGGCATCTATACAAACATTGAAAGGAAAATGCTCTTGACATTTTAAAGACATCTAGACTCTCGTATTTTGTTTTCCTGAAAGCTAAATCAGTTATCCTGAGGAAAAATATATGCAGTTGGTATTTATATTTTGTCTCTTAAAGATATCTGTTCCTGAAATAAGGTGGGGGCTGTGGGTGAGGGGTGGGAGGGAGGTGGAGAACAATATCATGCTAATGTTATATTGAAACATTAGCATTGTTTGAATAAATTCTACTAATATGCAGAATCTTGCCTCTGAATTATAAAGTGGATTTTGTCTCCTACAAGTAAGGAAAACAGCAAAATCTTCCAGATTACTCACATAATGAGCAGTCCCTTCATAAGAGTACATTAGAACAAATTCTATCTGTCTGCCACAGTTCATATCTCCAGAGCAACCTAATGTACCAATCACTACAATATTCTGTACAATTCCTGCAGGTTCATTTTACAGATATTCAATGAGAATAGCTAAAGGCATGAAAAATATAATGTGTAATCCAGAGACAACTGAGTGATGATGATCAGAGTGGTATGCTTCGTTACAAAGGGCCATACCTGATGACAACTAAATGCACTGGACTGTAACTTCAGTTTGTAATCCTTTCTTACAGTCTTTTGACAGCCTCAACTATAAGCTGCACAGTTTTTATTGTGTTTTTTTCTTGCAGGAGTTTTTTAGCTGGCATTACTCTTCTCATTACCAAAATCCTAGAAAGACTATTTTCAATCCCTTGTTCTTAATCTTTGTTTGATTTCCACAAACAAATACATTTAAACAGGATTGTTTATAAACATACTGTAAAGATTTTATTCATGTCACCTTTACAAAGTGATAGCAGCTGCTCTGTGGTGCAGAGAATACATCAGATTATCAAATGATGAAACTTCCCCAACTACTGCTGATATCAATATTGTATCTATTCCCTGATTTATATTACTGATCAAATAATCTTTCAGTGACATTAGATTTTCTTGTCCTGAGAAATACACATAAAATGGATTTTACTTCATCAGAGAAATATGATTTCAGCTGTTTCCCCGTCTCCTTCTGCTGTTGTAGATTTTATACTGGTTCTCCCCAACACAAATAGGAAATGTGGTAGGCAGAATCAAAGCTAGTATATGTCATGTTCTTTTTACTAAGGGAAAGTTTAACACGGTTGGAACTTTTGAGAATGTCTCAATTATACAGAAGCTGTAATATTTAAAAGAATTTTGAAGACAGTTAAATACAATTTACATGTGTAGAATTGAAAAAACTGAGTAATAAAAAAGAGGTCTCAGAAAAAGTATGGAGACATGGAGTCTGGGTAAAAAATCAGTGTTGCATATGCATGGTCTACAAGATGTGGGAATTTCAGACTATTTACAGGATAAGCCAGTGGAGGTCACTAAAATCTGTTTTCCTCTGAATTCAAAGAATCTGGGAACAACCACCCATGGCTCTGTCAGAGTGAAGGGTGTGCTTGATGGGGAGGGGCAATTGCAGCAATTTTTAACCAGCTAGAACAGCTGGTAGGCTGTGTCTGGGATTTGGCTACATAAGCAGCAATTCCATGCCCAAGGGTCTCTTGGTGGCCACTAACAAGTTTTTTTGTTAGGATAACTAGAAGACTGGCATGTGGGCTAAGACTCTTCTTGCACATGTCTTTCTTTACTTTCCACCTTCATGTGTAGCATGTGCTTCTCTTCAAGAGCTTTTAGCTGTGCTAAGACAGAAAATAATGGTCTGGGGATGCTTGAGGTCACCAGGAAGCAGACCAAAAGGACAGCTCTGGGATTTTTTTATTCCTCTTGACACAAGTTATGTTTTTTCATCTGATTATTCATTCTTCTGGGAGACACATTCCAGCTCCATAGGTGAGGTACATGAAAAATGCTACTGGCTCAGAAGTTTTTTGTCACACTTTGTCAATTTAGCCACAACTTGTGTCAATTTAGTGTGTAGGTAAATGACTGACACAGAGAAATCAAAGATCTTGCAACCTTACATTATTGGGGAAATTTGAATTATGAGAATTTTGAATCAAATCAATGCCTCTATCTCCCAGTGGGCTGTCCCTGGGCTTCCCTTCAATAATTTATTAGTTCCAGAGTTTTTGGCCAAAGAACCACTTCTTTGTCCTATGTGTTTGACTGTACTGAATAAATTACTGCTGCCACAGCATCTGGGACTTGGCAAAAACTGTCAGGTATACAGTAAAGATACAACTTTGTTCTGGATAACTCATTAGAGCTGTCCTGCCCCTCCCTGAATGCATAGATTTAGCAAGATTAAAAAAAAGAAACAATTTGGTCTACAGGGTTAGAGTTGCACCAATTCGCACATGATATCAAAGCTTGTCTGTAAAAAGAAAGAAGCAAGAGAAAAAAATTTTAAATGGTGTTTATTTAATAATTCATACATTTCAGTATGGAAATTTCAAAATTTGTTTCTTCCTTTTAATTTAAAAAAATAAACTCTCTTGGTATATGTTTTAATGTCTCTGGTGTTAGGCTACTTTGTGAATTTGTTCTCCCTCACTTCAATCTGTTCATAATCAAGACTTATTTCTGTCAATAAGTGGGTTTTTACCTGAGACAAAAAGCTGTATTTTAGTTTGATAACCTAGTGTTTTCTCTTTCCATGGTTAAGGTAATATCTTAAATTGCCTAAGAAGAGGTCAGGAGAATTCTGGCTCCATCCATCTATATTTTTATCCCAACAGATCACAAGGACTAGAGCTCTGTCTGCAAACGACTTTTTTATGATATTACTCCACAGTTTTGGAAAGCTGCATGCCAAAGTCTACTGGATTAAACTGTTTATTAAAATCCTCTTATTTTCCCCATATTAGCTGCATTGCAAAATTTTTTGAAATTTTGCTGAACTTCATTCAACACAAATGATGATGATTCAATTGCAAACATATGTATTAGTGTGCTCAGCTTCAGTCATATCCTTTGAGCATCATAGTGATGAATTTTTTCTTGTATGAATTGTTCACAGGAATGGATGATATCAGAGAAGTGATGCATCTAAAAGTTTCAGAAAAGCAAGTTAATTTTAGAACACCAGACACCCCACAATCTTTCCAGTAGGAAAACATTAACCAAAAGTTGGTTCCATCTCTCTTTTACAAGACTTTCAAGTAGTGTTTGCCCATTCATGTTCAAATTACATATCTTCAAAGAAGTATTTTTTAAGAATAGTTATGGTGTTCAATGGAGAGTGAAAATATTACATTATTACAAAATTCAATATGCACCTAAAATACTTATATATCTATCTATATAGCTATAGTTATATCTATTTTACAGTAGCAGATCTTTGAAGTTAAGTAGAAGGTTTTACAGCTAGTCAAAAGCAGTCCTGGGGCCCTTTAAATTTTGGAAGCCTGAAATTTGATCTAATGGGTGAGAAGGAATGAGAAATTTCAAATGAACAGATGGAAAAGTGCAAAAAATCTAATTTCATAATAAGCCAGAGAAATAACACAGACACTGTGAAGAAAGAAAGCCAAAGCAATAAAACTCCTACAAGAAACCCAATAAGAACTTTTCAAATAAATGCACATAACCGACAACATTTTCAAAAAAGATTATGTGGTTTCCATTTCCACAACAATTGATAGGTTCAGAAAATCCAGGTATTTTTTGTGGCTATAAACTAACCCTCTCAGCTAAGTTTACATGTTTGACTATCAAAATGGGCATCTATAAGCTGGAAAATATTTTAACAGTATCTTCACATGCTTTATTGCCACAATAGGAATGAATTTTTAAAACTATATTTGAATATTATGTTGGGGCTTTAGCTACTCATTTATCTTTAAACTAAACAGGAACAATGAAGGTGCAAACTCCACTTAGCTCTATTCTCTTCCCATGGACTTATTTAAAAGTTCTATTTTTTACAATTTTAATAGGCTTCCCTGGTTCAATTCTCTTTGGGAAAAAAAAAAAAGTTATCAGCAGAAAGAAGCAAAAGCATAATTTCTTCTTTTGACAGAAAGTACAAGTTATGAGTACTGGAGCTACTTAAGCTCAGCAGAGACTCTCAAGAGAAAAAAGGAGTTTCAATCTCCCAGCTTTCTGCACATTTCACTGCAGGCTCACAGATGGTAGCTCAGGGACTATGATGCAGAAGGATGGGGATTACTTTGATGGAAAGGTGTAACCTTGTGAATGATTTATGTGAGTGCTGCTATATGCTCTACATTGTATTCGGTTGGTAAGGATGTCAAAATCTGATTTCCACCTTCCTAGAAGGGTGAGAGTTCAAAGAGTTAATGTGAAGGCCATCAGCAGTCAATTTGTCATAGGATTTTATGAGCTGGATAGGGGTAGAAGAAGCATCTCTCTCTACAGCCTAGTTTAATCTCACACCATCTATACTGTTCTAGTACAGAGTTTTGGTGAGATACCATACGGATGAGACATCTTTTCCATTATTTGGATGATCTGAAAAAATGCACTAGAGAGGATCACAGTGTCAGATAAATTGATTTGTCTATGAGAGACTTTTTGAATTGTATAATTTGGGGAAAGTAGAAAGGGGAAAAATAGAACAATGGAAGAGAAGGGAGTACTTTATCCTCCTGGTTTAAGGAAGACATAGTGTTTTTCAAATTCTCTATCGCTACCAAAGGTTAAAAAGTACAACAAGTAAAGCAAGTTAGAACAGCAGTCTCAGAGGAGTTATTAAATTATCACACTGGTGAAACTTGTAGAAATCTTTGGGTTGAATAGTTTGATCCATTTTGTAAAATTATATTGTCTTCAGTCAAAAGAAGTGCTAAATCTTCAGGGGCACTCCTGATTATATTGGGATTGCAGAAAATTGTCCTGGAGACAGGTAACTTGAGGCTCATTTTCTTTTTTTCACTTGGCGTATCTCCTTCTATTTTTCAATGTTCAATGTTCAGTGACCTTAAGCAGTCAACTAGGCTTTTGAAAGTTCCACTGTTTCCTAATCACATACATGAAGTTTCTGGCAGCCAGTAACCCAGTTTTGAATTCCCTTCCATTCACCACTATATCCTTTCAGCTCTTTAGCAACCTATGACAATTTTATGCTGAGAGAAATGCTATGATAAAAGAGCTATTTTATACATTTTAAATTAAAATAGTGTAGTTCAATTTAATGAATTTAATGAATGCCATATTTTGAATTCAAAATAATTTTTCACCAATATATAAAAGGGCAGAAAACAATTAACAGACAATAAATACGAACATTTAAAATTGTGCTCTCTTCTTCAGAAACTATTGATGACTTCATCTTCTACTGTTTAGGATTCCTTTTCCTTCCAGCCATGGTGTCTTTTGAGTTTCAGTGAAATATATTTCATCTTTTATTATGATTATAAGGACACATATGAGACTTTCAAACTAGCATTAAGTACTTTCCTAACATTTATTTTCAGCTTTTGTGTGCGGTTTCCTTAATTTTATACTTATTTTAAGTAAATTTAGAAAAGAATTCTAAAAAGGTTTCTAAAAATTGCATACTCTATTTTTATGGGGACAATTTGTATATTTTAATAGCTTCCTTAGAAAAGTCTAAATATCTAGAAAATAAATATCTCTGTCTTGGACAAAGTTCTGATTGATATTATACTTAAGTTATATGATACATGCAAGACTTCAATTGCTAATATTACAGGAAAAATCAGAACTTTTTATAGATCCTGTGCAAATGCAATGGATACTGACTACAGATCCAGTGTGTGGACTATAAATTTTGATCATTTTGATGATTTTTCAGTGAAGTCATTATTTAATTTCTGATAGATGGACTATGTTATTTCAGGGTTTCTGATTAATATGGTATATCTTTCAGTTCTGGGCATAAGAGAATGATGTTTGGTCTCCTTTACTGAATTTCCTGGCCTGACACTTTCTCCCTCCAATACCTGTATTTAATGTTGTCTATCCATTTGCTTCACTAGGATTACTTACTGTAAGAAGTCTAAGCAATGGTAGAGATATTTTCAGATTCAAAGGCTGAGAGAATTAAAGCTTTTACTTATTAGAGACTAAGACAGCTCTTTTTTATCTTAACAGAAAAGTAATGAAGCTGCTGAGGGCAACCATTGGTTCTGACCTCAGGGAAACAGGCAAATTTGTTTGTACCCTGTAGTGTTGATGTAGAACACATCAGAAACTACTCTTTGAGAGGTTTTAATCCCAGCAAAAACAGATCTGGAACAGATAAATCTTAACAGTGGAGAAACGTCACTCAAAAGAAATACAAGATGTGTGAGGAAAAGGGTGATTATAATTCATAAGATAAAATGTTTGTTTATGCTCAAGCTGAATAAAGTATCAGTGGTAAATTAGAGACTCATACTCTCTTAAAATTCTGATTAGCAAAAACAACAGGATAGAATTTTATCCTGGAGGAATCTCCTCTTAATTACTGAGAGCAATGATCCTTCATGTTTTAAAATAAGTGTGTGTGGGGTTTTTTTCTGACAGCTGTTGAATTCATTTCTTGTATTCTAAGGAGTTTTAAAGCTAATTGCTCAACTAGCTCATCTTAAAAAAATCTAAACAGTGTGAAGACTTTGTAAAAATATGAATGATTGCCATGAACAAGATGGAACAATCCAAAAGTTAGGCTTATCAGGCAGTTAAATTCTCATATTTGGTTATATAACCACTTTTATTGTGATTGAGATCATCAAGTGATTATTTTACTTCTTTGTTTTCTGCTTCAGAGTGTCTGGATAATATCTGAAACGTTCTGTGAATGTTTCAGATATTTGAATGATTAATATATCTGAATATATATCAAAGTTTAAAATCTAGATAAATGTTCTGTGAGGTATCTTATTAATCCAGAGTTTTTTATCTATGTCTTTCTAAAGTGCATATATTGCAGTCTAGATTAAAGACAGTTAGTTAAAGAATGGAAGGTGATAAGACAGACAGTATTTCCCAATATATGCAAAATTGGGACCCACGTGGGAGTAAACCTATTGTTTGAGTACAGTGTCTTGCTGCTCATATTCACAAGACTTCCACATATATTTTTATTTTGCTTTACAGATTGCCTATTGAAATAGTTTATTCTATTTAAAATAAGCAAAGATATAATTGACTTTTCTCTGATTGTATTTCATAGTGAAGACTTCCATCTCTGGAATAATTAATAGTGTATTTTCAGAAGAAAGATCCTTTGAATAAAACTGAAAATTTATCAGGCAGATGGGGAGGTGTTTGTGTTTTTTTAATGTATGAGCCTATGCCATTAAAAATACGAGCAGAAATTTTTAAATGGACTCAATGTCCTTGTTGAATGTGGGACAATAGACTTTGGGACTGGACAATTTTCTGGGTTTGTTGTCATCTCTGCTGTTGTGGAGACAACAGGTTGAAGAAGTTTCTAGAGGTTGCCAGCTCCATGAGAGTTCTATTGGATTTCTGTAGAGAGAATGTGATGAAAAAATGAGTTATTAATACAAAATCCCTGTCCATCAGGATAGGACTGGATTGCTAATCACTGCAACTTGTCTGACACAATCAAAGCCCTCCTGGCTTGATGTAGGTATATGATGATTTTGAACAGGTATATTATCTTCAAGCCAGCCTTAAGGAATCTCAGATGACAGTGAATTGTTGTGCATCTATCATAATAAAACAAAAAATGCCTTTAGAGACAAAAGGAATATTTTGTGAGAATAAATTTATGCTATAATTTTTCACTAAGCATAGGTTCCCCCTGTAGCCAAGACTGATATAGTGATGAATGAACTAATACAAAATTGAGAATTTTTAAAATTTGCTTCACTAGTTATGATTTCTAAAATGTTTATTTCAAAGAAAACTTCAGCTCATTATTCTCTATTAACTGGTGCTGATTTGTTTACTAAGTCCTTTTCGTGTTTCCTTGTGGACTGCAGAACTCAAGTCTTATAAACGAGAGCATAGAAATCAAACTCAGTTTTCTTTTTTTTTTTTGTTTTGTTTTTTAATCAGTGATGCTCACAAACAGTGACATCAGACAAAAGGATATGGTAAGGTAACTGTAAACCTATTTTGTGTTATGCCACTTGTGGTTTATATCAGGGTCTGGCAGAATTTAGGCATAATGAAGAGAGAATCACCAGATTACATTACAAATGATTTCACTGCCCAGATATTGAAAAGCTCTGTCCCAGATATTGTCCCCTCTCCAGGCCTACTTGGAGTTCATTTGCTAAACCCTTGGCCCTAGACACTTCAGAAAGCTTTTTTTTTGGTAAATAGGGAAGAGAAGGGTAAAATTCTGAAAAATTTCTTTGACGATTATTTTATCTTCAGTAGCATTCTCAAACTCTTTCATATACAAAACCCAAAGGTTTGGGGTTTTTTTTCCCCTTAAGATTCCACAGTAATGTTTTAATATTAAAATATGTTTCCAAACCCTCACTGCATTTTCTGTAACAGTAGAAGGGAAGCAACAAGGCTAACTTTAGACTTTATGAGGGTAAAAAAAGAGAGACTCATTCAAAGGATGACTCTTTGTGATTATTAGGCTCCTGCTCTCAATAACTCTCTGAAAGGATTAGGGCAAGTAGATTATAAACACCTTTGTAACATACACTCTTATCAGGGAGTTATAAAGAATAAGTCTAGCAAAAAATTCCCCATGTGGGAGATTACACCGGATTTTAACTACCAAGCTTTTTATCATAAAGTTAAGTAGTTAAGTAAGACTTGGCAATATATATTTCTAAAAACCCCATGTGGATGAGAGAATAGCTGATATGAGCTCGTTTTGAGCTAGAAAATATCTATTTTATCTTGCCTAAACCTCAACAACATTCTATTTTTTCCTAAACTTCTTTTGTTGGCAGTGTTATCTTTGATGTGAGAATAAATCGTGTATTTTTTTCCTACACAATATAAATTTATGTGGAAATAAGACGGTGAAACAATAGTTATTATGTGTAGTTATCTTCCAAAAAGTCCAATGTAAGTGCTAAACAATTCACTGCACTAAAAAGACACTTTTAAAAACACACTTTTAAAAATACTTTTAAAAACAACGTGTCAGGAAACCTCAGGTCAGTTTCGGAGTGCAGCAGATAACTGTAAGGGAGAAAGGGCACTGAGCACTGGAATTGTTAATCAAGAACAACTACAATTAAGATATAATATTATAGAGGCAGGACTGGAAAGATGTGCTGGTTCTGCCTGGGTTAGAATTCATTTTCTTCCCAATGGCTGTGGGGGGGTTTGGGGGGCTGTATTTTGAATTTGTGCTGAACATAGAGTTGATAACATAGAGACATTTTTGTTATTGCTGAGCAGGGCTTGCACAGACCCAAGGCCTTTTCTGCTTTCTGCACTGCCACTGGTGCAAGAATAACTGGCGAAGAAGTTGGGGGTGTATGGGAGGCTGGGAGAAAACACAGAGGGACAGTTAACCCAAACTGACCAGAGGGATATTCCAGACCACATGGCATCATACTTGGTATATAAAGTGGGAGGAAAGAGAAAAGGACATTGGAGTGATGGTGTTTGTCTTCCCAAGTCACTGTCACGTGTGCTGGAGCCCTGCTCTCCTGGAGATGGCTGAGCACCTGCCTGCCCACGGGAAGTAGTGAATGAATTCTTTGTTTAGCTTTGCTTGTGTGTGGCTTTCGCTTTTTCAACTAAACTGTTTTTATCCCTACTCTCAAACTATTCTGGCTTTTACCCTTCCAATTCTCTCCCTGATCCCACTCGTGGGGGAGTGAGTGAGCAGCTGTGTGAGGCTTGGTTGCTGGATGTGATAAAACCACAACAAAGGAACACAAACACTTTTGAGTTTTGGAGAAGGAAAAGATTGTTAAAACAAATTCCTTCCAAAAAACTAATTACAGTTTAAAACATAACAGACAAAATGGAGTTGCCAGATTGCTGCTTTCTTGAAAAAGTAAGAAACCTGCTTTATCTCATGCTCTGCTGTATGTAAATTTTTAAGATACAGTATGGAAAGTAAGTAATACAGTATATTCCTGTGTATATTAACAATTCTTGTGTATGTGAGTGTGCATTTGGTTTTTTGCTGTTTAATATACAATAGTCACATAAAAACTGCTACCAGAAAAGCAGTTGTTATTACTGGCTTTGAAAACATGGGGTGAAAATGAGGCAGCAACTTTGCATTTAGAATCATTAAAGATATTTATTTGTTAATAATGATGCCATTTGTTTTGAAAGTTTTGAGTATTGACAATTCTGTAGGACCTGGTAGTTCTAGAACCAATAAACCCCCAAATATAAATGTCCTCACAATGTATACCATGGAATCTAGAAAAATTCTTTCTAATTAATTACTGCCTTGACTTTTTTGACTTTTGTCCTGTTTTAACAAAGCTGAACTTGATTAAGTTCAGTGCAAGTCATTTTTAAAAATCCCTGCCAGTTGCAGGGGTATTTGGTGAATGGAAAATGCTGCACTCATTTAGCAATTTTATGTCTCATCTTCCTGGTGAACTTAATCAATTAATTTGATTTAAGTGATATAGTAAGATTGTCCTATAGAAACACTGTTGATTATAAAGGGACTTTCCTGTGTATATGATGTTAAAATCGAAATCTGTTATATATCTATTAGTAAATGATAATTCAAAATGTTTTCTGAACCATATAACATTTTAAATTACATTTTTATTCTTGAAAGATTTAGTCTAAGTGAAATTTATCTTGGTAGTTCAATGTATTTTTACCCAAGTCCACAGGCTGGGAAACCATTCTAATTCTTCCTTAGACAGTATTATTCAATGTCGAACTTAAGAGGTTTTTTTTCTGTACAGTTTTTCCCCGGCAGCTTATAACTTCCATTTAACTCTTTGCAGTCAGTCCTTAATAATGGGCAAATTTTGACTGAGACATATGAAAGCTAGCTATTATATTCTCTGCAGAAACATTTTATAGATCTTCGGGGAAAATATCCCTGTATCTCAGTCTTATAGAGATTTCATTGACTGTATTTACTACTTTCAGTTTTTTTACCAAGGTTTTTTTAAATAATGAAATGCTTAAGTATATTTTTGAGCTAGAAAAACTATTTATAATGAATTTATTTGCTCTGAATTTAAAAGTTTTCTGAGAATGGAGTAAAAATTTTTTAAACCTGATCTCAAAACCCTTTTTCCCTTTAAAGATAAATCTTGCAAGGCTTGGTTATGATTTTAAGATAAAAAATTAAAACAATAGTTACTGCAAGGCAAGTCTATTAGAAACATAGCACTAATTAGAGAGAGATGACTGCACAGTGCTCAAATACTTTTGTGTGATTATGTATGTAGAAGAGGTTCAAAATGTTAAGACTGATGCCCTGGTGAGCAAATAGATGTTCAGTGAGTTGACAAAATGAGTCAGATGATATTTAGTTGTTCCTGCCCCAGTAAAGCAATAACACAGATGATAATTGTAGAATTTTTAAAAATCCACATTAGACTGCCATCTACCAGTCATAACTGATGGGGCGTTGATCGACACAATTTTTCCACTGTGTTCACAGAATTGTGAGTAAAGTAATGCAATTGGCAAATTCTCTGTTGAGCAAGGACCATCCATGTACCTTCCTATCTATGTTAAAGGCTCACCATGGTAGATCAAACAACCTCTTGTTGCCTGGTACAGCATTATTTTGAAATAGAGTGGGAAAGAACTATGGAATGGTGAGCAGGGTTCAAGGAAGGTGGAATAACTTTTGCTGTTCACCATTTATTATTCTGTTATTTGCTAACAAAAGAACCCACCTATAAATTGTCTGACAAAGGATCTGAATGGATGCTTTTTTCTCCATAGGTTCCACATCTATCATCATGTCATGTTTCCAGTTATGTTCTGTCATAAATTACTACCGCAGTAAATCTTGACAAATTTTAACAAATAGAGCTATGTCTCATACTAGGAACATATTGGTTAAAAAAAATTCTACTGTTCTTAGGAAAAATCCAGTGATGCTCCAGAATATATGAAATCTATGTTAACAAATGTGAACTTAACCAAATGTCATGGTTTAACCCCAGCCAGAAACAAAGCCTCTTCAGCCTCTCTCTCAACCAGGAGGATCAGGGAAAGAAGAGGAAAAATGCGAAAACTTGAAGTTTTGGATAAAGACAGTTTAATAGGTAAAGCAAAGTCTGTGCAAATGAGCAAAGGCAAGTAAGGAAACAAGTCACTGCCTCCCATGGGCAGACAAGTGTTCAGCCATCCCCAGGAAGGCAGGGCTTCATCATGCATAATGGTGACTTGAGAAGGTGTGGTGGTTTTCAACATTAATTTGGGGTTTTTATAATTAATATTTATATGTCTATGACATGGTGAGCAATGGGGGTCTATGAGTTGACTGTGCAGCATATGAACAAATTGTATTCTAATAACCTTACTGTTTTCTTTTCATTTCTGTATATTGGAAGAAATAGTGAAAATTAGCAAAGCAATGTTGCAAAGCCAAAGAGAGGCACCTTCACAATTTCTGAAAACTGTGAATCTCCAAATAAACTGCTGCTAGCTTTGATTAGTCTATTGTACACTCAAATAATTCAATTCCTCTCATCTTTCATTGACTGTATTTTGTCTGTATTTAGCTGTGTCAGTGTGGCATGATCCAGAGCTGTCATTGATAAAATGTATCCATCAATTCTTGAAAAGAGAGGAGAGGTTCACAGTAAAGAACAAGCATTTGTTCAACACTTATAAACAAGAAGTACTTGATATGAATTAGTTTATACAAGTCACAGTGGTTTTCTATGATGCAGTTTGAACATGAATATTTTTACAGAATTGACACAATTTATTACATAAACAAAACTACGTTTAAATCATGCCTATAACACCCAGAGAGAGGTCTGTTCTGACAAAGTGTTTACTCTCATTTTCCAATCTCAGTAAAATTTATCGCAAAGTCAAATGTTTCTGATATCTTTATGTGAGAGGAAATGAGTGTCAAGGTTACACAGAGCAACAGTAACTCAATATTCAGGGGTTTTTGTTTGTTTGTTGTATTATTTGAGTCATATATTGTTTCATCTTAGGTAAAAGAAGTGGGCTGGAAATTGCAATACATTGCAAAGAAATAGCAAATATGCTTGAGATTATACTTAGGATAGTTAACTTCTTTCATTTTGTTATTTAGTCCTCATTTTATGGTCCTAGTCATGACCATACTTGTCTGTCCTCCCCTCCCTCTTCTTCCTCCCTTTCCTTACCACACCATCTAGTTTCATTTAAACTTTTCTGGATGGTGGTTTATGATTAGAACAGTTTCCCTTTGTCAGTCTACTACACCTTCCCCACTTTCTCAAGTTCCTTATTTAATTACTTTTTAAAATAAGATTCCTTTCAGCTCTGTCACAGGGTCCCTTAGTAACATTAACAGGGAGAAAGCTCAAATTCATTAGTGTTAAAACATAAACTGATAAGATTCATAAGTGCTCTCATCTATTGAATGCAGCTGTCTCATAATACCGTGAAGATTTTTGTGTATTTTGTTCAAAAGAGAGTCCTCACTGATGTAATATGAAATGCAATTCTCTTCAAAACAATTTAGTAAATTGTTATTCAGTGGAAAGGTGTGATGGGTTTGATTCTTCACATGAGAAATTCAGTGGAGCAGACTGCAGATGGCATTTCCCTGCCATCATTCAATGATGAATTCAATGAAATTCTTGATTCAAAGGACTTTGCCACAGAGTCAGGGGCCAAGTTTATTTGTCTTAGGGATCAGGAAGATTGTCTTCATGTATATTGAAGAAGAAACATTCTACTGAAGAGATGCATGTAATAGAGCATTTCTGGAGAGAGCATTGGGCAAAAGTTATTAAAATTTAAATCAAAACAATTATCTCTTCATAAAGTAGATAAACAAATATTTAATATACTATTGTAGAAGATGCAATTATGTATTTAACTTGTTTACTGAAGTCTTTAGACCAATCCAATATTATATCAAATGATGCAGTTAGTTAAACATTTAGATTAATAAAACTTATATTCATGATGAGGTACTTCTGTGGTCTGGGGCTGTAGTTTTTAGATATATTTTTATTCATTATACTTTGCTATTTAGTATCTTCTAATGAAATATGAGGTTTATTTCATTTTGTGTAAGTAGTGTTTCTTTATGATGCCACACAAGATAAATTTTTTGTGGAACAAGATATATACTTCATGTTGTTTTTCTGTTACTTAAATGACACTTAGAGACATGACTCTACAAGAAATTCTGTGTTTTCAAACTGAAAGACAATAACTGCACTGCTCAGACCTTTGCCTTTAAGAGCATGGATCATTCACTGGGCTTTTAGTGATCTATTTATATATTTGGAATCTGAACACAGAGTTGTGAATTTGGGACAACACAATTCATGTGATGTGCTATTTCCATTGCAAGAATATTAAATAGGAAGCAAAATGCTTATCCTATAGTTTAAATGTTAAGATGAAATTATTTGTGTATTCAGACACCCAAATTAATACAAGCAAGATCATTAGTTTAAAAAAAAATCACTCTGTTTCATTTTCTGGATTTTCTTTGCAGGAAATCCAGATTTTCAAAACAGGTTTTTCTCAAAGACTCAGAAACTAGTCATTCTTTTTCTTTATTCACAATGAAATTTCACGCCCATACTTACCACTTTCTTTTGTACTTGAATCCATTGCAGAGCATCACATTAACAGGGTTTTTTCCTTCTTGCTGATTATTTAAGATTTTAAAATACCTCTGCCTATTTTTCCCTTTTAGCTTTTAAAAAAAACCCAGAAATCCTATTTCATCAAATTGAAATATCTTAAAGTAGTAAATTGAGCCCAAGATCTTGTGAAAAAGAATTCTTTGATCAAATATATATTTTAATGCTGTTTGGGTTCTGATTTAAAGAAATATTTAAATGCAACAAAATAAAGTTGAAATTCAATGACAACTTCATAAGCCATATGTATTCCAAACCTCAAATGACAGTTTACAGTATATGGATTGTTATATATGGATTGTATAAAAATTAAAGGAATGTTCTCCAGGAATGACAAAGATGGAAGATAGAAACTATTAGCAGCAATCTTTGTTATGCTCCTAAAATGGCTACAGATATATGATGAAAAAGTTGCTCTAGAAGAAAAATGGACCAACAACAGTTTCTTTTTAAAAAAAATTGTTGGTGTTTTAAAGTCATTTCTACAGTGAAAATTATTTTGGAGCTGTCAGAGTAATAGTGGAGCCTATGTTAAGGGACAATTGACAGGAATCCCAATTGTTAATCTGGTCCTAATTTGCTGCACGTGAGGGTTAGAGAGGGAACTTTGTTCTGTATGAAGAAGGTGCAAATGGATCTAAGATATCAACAGCCTTTGGGTCACTGACATAGTTTATGCAATTCAAAGTTTTGAAAGAAAATACAGCAGGTTCAAAAGCAGTAGCTGTCTTTGAAGTTTGAAAGCAATTTCTTCCCACAGGAGTATGAAAAATACGTCAAGTAATTAATGTTGTATGATATAAAAGCTTAACACAACTATAAAAAGAATTATGCTATATTTAAAACATTATGACACAATAATTTACTTTTTACATATTCTGTATAGTTATTCAAGGAGATGAAATATTTCAATATTTTATACAGTTTTCAAGAAACTTCTCTAAAATATGTGTGCTATGAGTCTCTCAATAACCCCAGTGTTTACATGACTTCTCTGAATTACTAAATAGTCACAAAATTAACATCTTCGATAGAACAGCTTAAGAATGGACCACTCTTCAACACTGTACACACTGGTGCCTACAGATTCCCATAAAAATGCATGTGATCTCTGATCAAAGCCTTTCATTTAGGCAAATGCAAAATTTTTTGTATCAACTCTGAAAGTTGTATCTACCTTGTGAAATAATTGACTCAGATTAGAGCAATAAACAAGGAAGAATCAGGACTCAGTTTTGTCTGCATGATGTGGAACTTTCTGGACCACAGTGTAAACTTAAGTACATCAACAAATTAAGGAATGGGTCTCATACTCGAATCATCTCAAATTTGTACTTTAGGGAGGTTTCTGTTCTAGGTGTGGAACTGCAGTGTAGAAGCCCTCTCTTGGTGCCTTGAGCATGGTGCTCACTTCCAGGTGGTTTTCCTGATGGTGTTTTTGCTGTTCTACCTGAGAGTTGAACACTGGGATGCCTATGGGTGAAATCAGAGAGTCACTGGAAGCTCTAGTATATTTCATTAGTCTTGGTTGGGTTTTTTGAGTGAGAGAAAAACTATGCGATCTATACAATTTTAGAACTGAATAATTACCAATAATATTTTCACCTCTCTGTCCTTTCACTAAAATCATGATATTTTGGGTCTCTGTGAAGCACAGAGTTTCTGTTGGATAATTTAATTTTTTTTTAATTTAATAAATCCAATACATAATAACTTTTAGGGAAACATTGCCCTTATTTCAATTATTACTTCAAAGAGGAAACTCAGAACTTTACATTTCTCACCTTAGATGAATTTTGAAACTAGCTATTGAAAGAAAATTCCACAAGTACTTCCATGCATACAATTCAAGCATTTTACAGTGCATACTAAGTGATATTTAAAAGACACAGGCAGTGGTGTTACTCTAGATATGCAATTAGTGCAAAAAAGACATATGATTAAGATGCATTTTTATTTACATAAAAAATTTCAGTCTATGAATTTTAGATTATAAACTGAGAGTAGATTTAGATTGGATATTAGGTAGATATTCCTGACTGTGAGAGTGGTGAGACAGTGAAACAGATTGCCCAGAGATCTTGATACCCCATCCATGGAACAGTTCAAAGCCAGGTTATATGGAATTCTCAGGAACCTTGTCTAGTTAAAAGTGTTCCTGCTTAAGGCAGGGAGATTGGAACTACATTAATTTTAAGGTCCCTTCCAGCACAAACCATTCTATGAGTCTATGATTCTGTGTTCCCAGTTTATATCTGAATTCAAGTTTTTCATTATCTTAAACTCTGTTTTATCAGCTGATAAAGAGTACAAATTCCATGATTATTGCCCACTCAGCTTCATTATGTTGTCAAAAGTTCTGTGGAGAGTTGTCAAATATAACCCAAACATTACGTATCAATTTTGGGTATAATGCCAGTCATTATACAGCTTCGGTCTGGCTTTCAGGCTTTGAGCAAATGACCAGAAGTCATATTTTTCTTCATTATTTCCACCTAATCCTTGTTAAGGTAAAAAAACCCCACAACTGAGCTTTCCATGGTAATCTTGGTTATTTAGCTAATGTGCATAATCTCCACAGCTTTCTTTGCAGCTGTCAAAATGGAAAAGCACTGATTTTCCATTGTTCAAGCTGACAGTCTGAAAGATGAATACTGCTCATCCTGATTCATAAAATACTCTTCTCTCTTTGTTTTAATAGTACTCGGCATGAAAAGCATAGAAGAATGGAATGCCTTTCACCAGTAGTAAACTCAGGAGGAACACAAGTGACTAAAATTTATTAGATAGTTTCAACCAGATGAAAAAGTTTAACAATTGTAGAAGATTATGGTCTTTTTAAATGTAAATGAAAAGTCAAGTTTTATTGGGAACAAACAAGCAGGATTCTACGATTTTTATTTCAGAGCTATTGCTCTTTGGTGATATAAAGTAATTTTGAGTGTGACATATTCCTATTGTAATTGTGTGAATTATGTTACATGGATATTTTACATTAATTTTTTGGGTTTTCCATAAGGTAAAAAAAAAAAAAAAAAGACATTTTCAAATGTCATTTTCAAATTTCCTGAAAATAGGGTAGAAAAGGTACTTCCCGCTTCAGCCAGCCATGATGGAAAAGCAAAATTGCTGTTCAATCCAGAAATTCCTTAAAACCCAATGATATTTTCCTATACATCTCTACATGTACCACAGACTGTCATTTTCTTGTAAACATAATAATTTCTTGTTCACATGTTAGGTGAAAATTGATGTGCATTTACGGTATGTGAAGTGAAAAGGTAAGTTGTTTGATTATTTCAGTATTTTGTAGCAATATATAATTGGGCTGCCACTCACTTGAAAAAATGATTCACCATTTTGCTTCAGACAAAAAAGATTTCTATGACCTTTTATCTGCTAGCAAGTGTAATTCATTAAAGATGTCACCTTGTCCTAATTTCTCTTAAACGCCCTTTATTTGATGAACTAAACTTTCACAGATAATCTCTTATTTTCAGGGATGAAATACACTGTAGCTACATTTGCCACAGGTTATTGATTTATGTCATGAGGCAAGGACAATATGGAACACTAATGTGTAGTCAGGGCAATAGATCTAATTCTTTGGGATTTACTGACCTGGC
This sequence comes from Melozone crissalis, assembly GCF_028551555.1. Classification (NCBI taxonomy): domain Eukaryota; kingdom Metazoa; phylum Chordata; class Aves; order Passeriformes; family Passerellidae; genus Melozone; species Melozone crissalis. The sequence goes on along the minus strand of NW_026535782.1, from coordinate 10,280,566 downwards.
CAGTCTATACCAATAGTGCATTTAATATTAAAAATTAGTTGCTTTGGTATCTGATTCATGGATTTTGAAGAGGTTCTCTCAGGGTATTTACTGCTTGTGAAAATCCCATTAATTCACTTGGAAGAAGTGCTAAGAGGCAGAAAAGTGTGCCCAGTTCTTGCAGGGGAATCAACGTAATTTTGAACACACACATTTGAAAGAGGGAGTTTAAATATTTTGACTTTTTTTAAATTTTAGACAGTTGCATTCATCTTTGTAAGTGGCAATGATTAGTTCAGAATCTGTGGGTTTTTTCCCCTTACATAACCATATTTATAGAAATCCTTCACAAATGGTGGAGAGAAGTCAGGAAAATGACCTCAAGATCAGCTCTCAGACTGCAGTTTTGCTTTGAGGACTTAGTTTATGCAAACATCAGAGCTTCTTCCATGTTTACTGAAGCTTGATATCATCCACATCAAAAAGACTCTCTTTAAAAGTAAAGTGCATAGTTCACTAATTGCCTGTTCTATTTATTTGTGTGTGCTTTGACAGTGAACCCAAGATGCTTCTTGTTTATACAACCATTGTCAACAAAGCTGAGTTTATGCCCATGGCATTACCTACGCAACTTCACAGTTTTCATATTTTGCCTTTAGTGAGATTTCTGAAGCGCCTTTTCCCCTGTACTAAATAAACAATCCTTTCAAAATAGGAAATAAGATCACTTGCTTTTAACAGCTTGTCCTGAAGCAATGACAGAAATATTAATGTCTTATGATGCCTCAAGATAAGCATTACTGAAAAAAATGCAATTCATATTTTATAATCTGAATGAGAGAGACATAATGAATTCACCTGATTTAAAAAATGTCAAAATCACTTTTACTATTAAAATAAGTAGTTAAGAGGCTGAATGCAAGTTATGAATGATGAAGTACTGTTTTTTATGAAATGGAATATAAGGAGACCAATACATTTTTTTACGCTAGTATTGTGGACCAGTGTGTGGGCAGAACAGATTCATAGTTTCCTTGTAAGTCAAGATGAGAAAGTAAACTGTATTTTCCGCCTGTTCAGATAAGATCAGGAGTAATGGCTTTTACAGCTGACTGCATCTCCAAATTCATAGACCTGACATTTGAATTTCATATGTACAATAAGTTACAGAACAATAAAACCATTATATGCTGTGATACATACCAAATGGCTTATGAGATTTTGATTCAATAAAACAATTCTATGAAGCAAGTAAACACAGAACATATTAACCTGTATTTTCAAGACATAGATGGCAGACTCGATATTTGTCTGAAAATTTTAATGTTAAAATAGTTGATTTATTTATTTCTCTTTTATGAAATAGAAATCTATGTACCACTAGACTGAAGATTCAGCTTATAACAGCTAATATGGAAAAGTTTTATGTAATACAAGACTGACTGATTTACTAACAGATTTTCTTATTTGTGATTATAGGTACCACTAAACATGCACTGCATGCAGCCAGCTTGACAAACTTTTAGGATCGTAATGTAGGAAATAAAATTTCTATCACATTCTAAAAGAAAAAGAATGAAAAGAAAAATATGGTTGCTGGAAGCTATGAAAGAAAATACTGAGGAAGGTCAAAAGGGGATTTAAAACCCACACTGGCTTTTGTACGGCTTTTTGTGAAGCTGATTTACCTCAGATATTAGAGTAACACTTATAATATTGGTAGAAAATGTTGAGAGCTGTTCAGAGGTGAAGCAAAGCACATCAATTTGATTGAAGCTCACTGTTTGGAGACAATGAAGAATTATCGACCCCAACATATAAAAACCCAGTTCTTTTTAAAGTAGGTACACTGAGTGCTGAGAATTGCAGCTTATTCAACCTGTGGTAATGGTGTATGTCAAAATTACACAGTCCCAGGGAGGAATGGAAGCAGTTTTGACTGTTCCAAACTAAGAACAAAAAAAAAAAACCAACCAAACAAAACTGAACCAAAACACACTAAATAAAACAAAAAAAAAATCAAAACACCCCAAAACCCACACAACCCCCAAAAAACCTAAACCATAAAACTTTTACCAATGCCATTGCACTACTCTGTAGTACAGACTATTTCAGAACAATTTCTACTTGTCTCTCATTCATTTCTTTCCATTGCTGATATTTCTTTAGAGTTCCTTAAGTCCTTACTGCCTACAGAGATGATGAATGTGATTGGGAAAAAATTACAGTAGAATGTGGGATTTGGGTCTATTTTTTCTGGTTTCATCAAGCCCAGGCCTGAAGCAGTTATTAGCACAGACAAAATAAATTTGAAGGTAGCACATTTTCCTACAAATTAAAGCTTAAAAAGTGCATATTTTAAAGTGCTACTACTGTAGAAAAACTAGAGTTTATGACAGAAAAAATGCAAGATATTCCCTTTTAATCATCAGTTACAAATTCTGCTTTCAGTTCAAAATGAAGGAAATTAATGGTGATAGAAAAAAGGCTGCAAGTTGTTGGTTTAGAATTGACTGTTTATGCTTAATGAAGCGGGATGGTTTATGAAGGCAAAAATGATACCAACATTAAAATTGTGTATAAAACACCTGTCAGTAGCTCTTATCTGGATGCTGAGACCAGGCTAAAGTATTTTGATTCTTATTTTGATTATTATCTTGCAATTTCACAGGTGAATTGCTGAAAACTAAAATAGAGAAAAGACATGTTTCTTTGTGGATATTTTTCACTGACTTCTCTTTCGCTTGAAGGGAAAATCCAAGTATGACAATGAAAATAAGTTTTATTGGCCGCTTTTCTTGGCTAAATGTCTTTATTAATGAATCATCCTAATAAACAGACTTTAGTTCTGGTAGTGCTGGATCTTAATCATAGCCTGAATTTTTTCAATGGTGTGATATACTGTGGTTTTGAATTTAATTCTTAACTTCTGCCCTTAGCAAGAAACACCAAAGAAAATAATGTTGAACACCAATAAAAACCCAAATCCCTTTCAATCTTGGTAGAACACTGACACATGTGCCTTATCTTGCTTGTATTTATAACTCTATTAAATATAAATTTAGACATACTGAATAAATAAGAAAATTTACTTCATTATGATCTCTGCATATTTAAAAGGGGACAAAAGCAAGAAGAGAGCTGCTTTATGTGCAGTAGGAAGAAATATTTAAAATATTTTGGGCTATTGTAAATGACACCTTCCATCTAGAATGGAAGATGTCTTTACGGGCCACTATCACTTCAGTATTTCTGTCTATAACACTGAAAATAAGGAGGCTGGAAGCCTTTGTAAAGCCCAGAAGTTATCCAGATTTTTTTTGAGTGGAAGGTCCAGGAGTTTGTATCATGCTAGAAAACTTCAGTGTGTCTGTGAAGGTGTTTGATAGATATTTAAGAATGAGATATTACCACACTTCTCCTCTTCCAAGTTTACTCAGATGTGACACACAATGGGGATAGTATCCCCTGTTATTGGGGATATTTTCAACTTGCTGTGGTTTTACTCGAGAAAATGTTTTATTTTCCAGATATTCTCTTCAGCAAGCTCTTCCAAAATATTCACATGCAGAAGACAGCAAAAGGTTTTAAAAGTAAACAACATGTATTGTAGTGCATATATTCTTCTAACTTGTTTTTTTAATTCTCAGTGTGCTACAGCTGGGTATAAATGCATAAAATATGCACAGTTATGCAGCATAAGTTGATATTAGAAAGTTTTTTGACAACTGCTATGTTGTCTCAGATTTTAAAAGTCACTCTCAGGACCTTTTTCTACTGTGACACAAGGATACTATGAAGTTAATTGGCAATAGAAAGAAATCTTACAAAATCCAAATATCATTTTATCATTGAAACAAAAATGACTTCAGCATGACCCTGTAAAGGAGTGTATTGATTTTCAACTTCTATTATTACTGTGCTTTACCTACCTATGATTCCAGGTCAGCTCAATTTTCAGAAAGGTCTGAAGTCAAATACAGATTTACTCTTCCCACAATAGCAAAAAAAGAAGGCTTAGGTGTGTACACAAAAAGACTTAATACAGGGAAGAAATTATTATGGTATCATTTAGATTTTTTCTTTTATTCTTTTGGCATAATTTTATTGATTGTTTTAGGAGAAGACTAGCAGTATAGGAGCAGAAACAGGGAAAAGCACAAGATCCATCGATCTGTACAGCATTGTAACTTTGCAGAGAATCCTTTAGCCTCCATAGGTGTTTGAGGATATCAGCAAAAGTGTGAGAAACGGTATTTAATAAAGGAGATGTGGAAAATACAGATTTTACCTATTTCCAGAAACTTATGAGTGTATTGCCATCTCAGTGTTTATTTTATAAGTCTGATTATACTGAAGATGTTACTGTGCTACATTAGAACCTAAACACCTCAATTAAGATCAGGTTCCCACTATGCTAAATGCCAATATACAAATTTGAAGATACTAGCAGAGGATATGACAAAGAACATATCAATATTTACTGTTTATAAAGTAGAAGTTACTGGGATGTTCTAATAGTTCTTTGAAAGGTAGACCTGAAAACACTTCAACAACAGTCAACAGAGAACTTGAGCAACACAAGAGGTTCTGCAGTCTTTATTAATAAATAAGATGTCCACTTCACGTAAAAATTTCTTTGGTCCAAACATAGCCAGGTGAATCTACCATGTTGGAAATTTCTAAACATTTTTTTCACTCTTTCCTAAATTCAAAGTATACCAATAGTTTTTTCCGCATCCAAAAATGTAGGATTATGCTGAGGCTGAGGCTAAATACAATTAATTTTAATCCTACTAATAAAGAGTTTACAAAATTTGAAGATATGAAAATTACTGTGCTTTGAAAGTTCTTATTTTGTTGTAGCGGCCATATGGGTAATCCAAGCAAAGGATTACAGTCAGAAATGAACATGTGTGAACAATTATCAGTGATGCCAACAAGGGATTTATGATGTAGCTGTAAATTAATGTTTCATATGCCTCATTGCATGTGAGTAAAGGTGGTAAGAAGATTCCCCAATGGAATATCACAACGTCTGTCTTCTCATGTCTATGGATGGGGATTGCACACAATCTCATTCTCTTGTCAGCATCTAACCTAAAAGGAAGCTATGTCACAAGTCAGTAAGCATATCAAATCCTTTAGGATTAGCACATTAGGTAAAAAGAGATCCTTTGGTAGCTCTAAGGGAATATATTTCACTGTCCTGGATACTCCCCTAGAGAGGAGCATGCACATGCTTCTTTATGGTTCTGTTATTCACACCAGTCCCTAAAACACTTGTGGAAAGTTCTGTGTGATTTTCAGCTGACTATAATGAGCCCAGCTTTACATCTGTAATTGGTGTTCCACATTGGCAAGTTCAGTTTAGGGGTGTGCAGGGGTCTGATTCAGGGCTGAGTCTTCCTGAGGCGTCAGCTGCTGCATAACGTGTTCCACTACATGTGAAGGTGGAACACTCCTCCAGCACTGACCTTTCATCAGCTTGTGAGATGTAACAGCCAGAGCTGGCAGCGCTGCTATCCTTATTAGAAAATGTCAATACATACCTTGCTGTTAGATTCAGAGTCTATTTGTACAACCTTTAACCAATACTAGACATGACGTAGGTCAATGCAGTATCTTTGGCACACAGGTTCAAAAGCTTTACTTCAAAAACTTTACAACACAAATCATATGTCTAAATGTTTATCATTCCAAACATGAGGCCACCATGCTTTGAAAATTTCAGAAGGATCTATATCTTGTTTTCTTTCTTTCTATCTCTGTGAAAGTTCTATCTGCAATGATTTCTCGTGGATGATTTTTTTGTTATCAAACACAGCGATTATGCTTTAAGAAATAATCTTTGATGTTGGTCTGTTACTTACATCCTTATAAAACTCATAAAATAAAAATACATTAGTTCCTGAAAGAGGATGTTGTTTCTGATGAGTCTATTATTTCATTTGTTTGGAGAGCCAGATACATACTTCAGGCTTTATAGACATTATATTAAAAATATCATGACACTGTCCATAGAGGAAAAGTCCTTCCAGTTCAAATACACACGTTCTACTAGAATTCAGGTACCTATATTGAAAGCCATATATAGATTTTTCAATTGTTTAAGAAATGAAATTGTCCCTTAATATTGAAGAAATTAGAAGGTTTGAGTACAGTCACTACGATGAGAAAAAGAATGTTGTGTTAACATGCCTCTACTGAAAGTTCATTACTTGTTTATTATGGTTTTTTTTCACAAATCTGTCTGTATAATGAGGGACATTTATGTGTACAATTTTCTTGAGAACTGGTTCATCTGATGAAGTGAATTAGTATGTGTAAAAGAAAAAATAGACATTTACTTCTCTTTATTGAAATAGAAAAAATTGTTTGAGTCAAAGGCATCATTAAAAAGATTCCTTGTTCAGGACTATAACAGCTGTAGTTACTGTGGCAGTCAGAAATAGAAGTGGAACTTGTGGGTCTGACATCTGATCTCATGTGTGTTCAATGTTAATTGTTCAACTGTTCAACATGTGTGGAACAGGGAGTATGATCAGTACCAAAGCCACTCTGAAGACTGTAGTATTAATAAAGGAATTTAAAATATCTATTTAGCACATTTTCCTAAGATTTAACCACTGAGATTTGCTAAAATAGTTTTATTTGTTGTGCTTGTTGTGTCTGTTTCTTTACTTGTCGTACTGCACGTGTAAGGGAGAGTAGCGCTCCTTTGAGGAAGGAGAACTGGCAAAAGAGACATAGGAAAGCTGTGGAGAGAAATTATGTGATTAATCTTTTCTGACTAGGCATCTGCAATGTGGCTATCTGCTTTTGAGCTTTTAGTCAGTGCAGAAAAATAGGTACACTCAGGATGTAGCTCATCTGACTTATTTATAGATAGCTGTTTTAGGATAAAATGGATTGCTCCTCAAAAGGGCCTATGTCTCTCTACCAGCTCTGAAAGAGAGTTAGACACTTATTTTAAAAGCATAAATCTATATTATAAATGCTTGTGTTTTTTCAGATGAATCCTACTGATTGCCTGTAGTGAACGAAAAGAATGAGAAATTTATTTTATTCTAATAAAACTGTGCTCAGTATTTGAGCAAAATGTTTATGGTAATCCAGATTGAATCTTTTTGAAGTGTTAAATATAATTGAAGAAAAGCAGTGTAACACTAAATTGGAAGAAATACCAGTATAATATTAAGCATGCAATTGGTCCTAACACAAAACAACAATGCAATCAATGGCATGTGTCTGAGAGGATTTTTTTTTTGTGCACCACCCGCACAGGAGTTTTCACAGCTGCAGAAACGAGATGGCCTCAAAAGGGAGGGAGGGGGGATCTGTGAGGGATGCCAGTCCAGTGTGCATCACACAGCACATGCACTAGAGCGGGGTGGGAGCGTGTCTTGCTGCAGAGTGCAATGCAGCACGGTCCAGACTCTCCTGGGACCACCGTGCTCAGTGCCAGCCAGGTGACAGGCAGCACGTGCCACAGCAGGCATTGGCTTATTCACTCAGCTCTGGCTACAGCAACTTGAGTCAGCACTTACCACTGCACTCCAGGCACGTGCCTGTCCCGGTGTGGTTAGGGCAGGTATCTCCAAACTCTATGAATTTAATAATAAAGTAGCAAAAAATGGCTGTGATGCTCCATCTCTCTGCAGTGCTACAAGGTGGACTGCAACTGGTGAGGGAGGCCAAAGTGCTAAACATTGCCAGACACAAATGTTAAAAATCCCTGATTTATGTAAAACTCAATAAAAGTGGTTTCATGATACGTTATTTCTAGCATAAATGCATGTCTTAAGAAACCAAATTTTGCAGACTGGAAGATCTAGGCAGTCCAATTATATAAATCTCCTCAAGCTGAAATATGTGTGAGAAATTTAGACACCATTCAAAGTTCATTCTTACACAATTCTGCATTTTGAATGAATCTTGTAAATTCAAAATTGTTCCAATTCTTTGCACAAAAGTAAGAACAGAAGAGAGTATTTTCTACATACTTACCAATATAGAGATTTTTATCATTGCATATACTATATATCTATTATAGATATAAAATATATACTACAATTGCTTATATATAGATAGGTGTCTGAATATATCTCTCTGAAGATATTCAAAACCCATCTGGATGCAATCCTACACAACTTGTTCTAGCTAACCCTGTCCTGAGCAGGAGGGCTGATGCTGATGACCTTGAGAGGTCCTTTCCAACATAAATGATTCTGTAATCATATTAATGGGTTTAAGTAGTAGGTTTTAAACCAAAGAGAATAGAAGAAAATATGACTTAACACTTTATTGGTTTTCCTTTTGCTTTTCCCCTCAAAAATATTAATCAGAATCAATTATAGTAGAAGCAAAATCATGAAAAATGTCTGCAAACAAACTTCAATCAAAAGCCCAGATTTCACCATAAATCACAGATTTCTCAAGTGAGACTTTGGATCACGCTTACATTTACATTTAATTTTAATTATAAACTCAATTCAGAACTTTGTTTTACATGAGAACCAAGGTGCATTCTCTTCTGAATCTCTGTGATCCTTCTCAACCTTGGCAGCATCCAGTTGTCGTGTTCTAATTAATTTTATTTGTTAGACCAAGGAAAAGAATTTGCAAAGATTACTGGGAAAACAAAAGTCTAAAATACAGCCGTGGATTGTATAAAATCGTTCAGAAAATCTCACAGGTTCTTAGAAAGACAGCTGTGATTAATGCTCAGTTCCACTTGTAAAATTCACCAATAAGGGTGGCTAATGACCTTATTGGGATCTATTCTTCTGTGAAAGCTTCTTCTCATCACTTCCCTGCTAGAGTTGCGTGTAAGTCTGCTGTGAGACTGTGTGTGATCACATGAAAACTACAGCTCTTTCTTGCTTTTGAATTCTAATAGGAAAGGGAATCAGGTGAGTCAGTTATGGTTAATTATGGAATGCCACAGAGGATGGAAACCACAAAATTTCACAGTTAAAAAGTATTCAGGCTCAGACTCAGCTTGATGCTGTGGGTAAACAGAGATAAGAAGGCAGTGGAATGGTCTCCTTCCAAACTTGTGCAGTATGTCCATGCTAGAGCTGCTATCAGATCTGTGGCTGATGTAAATTGACACAGTACGAGAAATTCAGCAGTTTCACTTGCAGATATCAGATAGGGATGCATTCCAAAGGAGAACAGCATGCTGGAAGGTAGAACTACCAACAGTCCTTGGCGCTGCAAAAGTTAACAAAGGTGAATTCCAGACTGAGACACAATATTGCAATTCTTTGCTGACTGCTGGCTATTGATTTTAAAAAATAAATCAAAACACAGTTTTTTACAGAATTCATTTTCTTTTTATGATTTTCATATGTTCATATGTTGTCACCCCTTCCTGGCACATTACCTTGCTATTTATAAGCACTTCCCTCATTAGCATGGTTCCAATCTACTGCAGTTGTCATTATAATGTTATTTTTCAAGTCACAACTGTAGTTGTGAATGGTTATTGAAACCTGTATGTGGGTTTCACATATGCAAACCTTGTGGTAAAAGTGCCACTACAACAGTCACTATATACACTCTAAAAAAACCAAATTCAAACCATGACATTAACTATAGAAAACTGGGTATATTTGTCTATTGCTGTTTATGTCCTTCCTTTGCAGTCTTTTTTTTTTCTCTTTTCACACTGTCTGGGGATTATTGGATTTTTTAAAACATGGTTGCAACGTGCACTGCTCTAAAATATCTAATAAAAGGTATTTTTTCCTGTTTGTTTGCTTTTCTTCTGTTAGATATAGTTAAGAAATAAATGTAATCATTAAATGCATTAAATTTCCCCTTCTCTGATCAGATTTGCTAGCATTTCAAAATGACTTCTATATTAATGAAATGATAAATTTGAAGCAGGGTTGTGATTCCTTTTGCAAAGTTTTGTATTATTTTGATAATGAATATGTCCTTAAATTCATGCTCTATATTATTAGTGCTTTATTTTGTTGTCACAAACTAACACTTTATATCAAAATTAAGATGTATTAAATGTTCTTATAATAAGTTACCGTTCATTTGGACAACTATCCATTAATAAATGAAGCGGACAAGAAGACGTGTATCTCTGAGGGATTTTAATTCTAATTACTAAAAAAGAAGAAGAGAAATACTGTACTAAACAAATTCTACAGTTTGATGATGAGTAGGCAAATGCTGTAGGTGACATAAAAAACAGACCTCAGCTGAACATTAATACTCCTGCACATAGTCCTTCTATAAACTGTAAAGATTATTATTTGTTGCATTTCCTAAACAATAATTATTTTTAAGGACCATGTTTCACTATTTAAAATACATTCTCTCCCAAACTAGTACTCATAGGTGTCATAGCTTCAACAGTTTCTTAAGTAGCCCATAGAGCCCCTGTCTTAGTTTCTGGCTGAGTTAGGCAAAAAAAGGAATCTCATACACAGAATTACTGGAAGATATAATCCTTCTAAATCTCACTAGAGAGCCAAAATAAGTAGGCAGAGAAAAGTCCTGCTGAACAAGCATCATCAGGGAGGAAAAAATATATCCTTGGTAATGGCCCAGGCCCTTATTTTGTGTTTCTAATGTACATCCCTAACACAGGCACTTGTAAATCCATGTCAGGTACTTTTCCTGGGGAAGAGATCAGGTCTTCTTAAAATTAACACCTATAGACAAAGTCAAAGCTATGAAATTAATAGGTCTCCCTGAAAACCTTTCTAGTCTAGTGTTCCAGGAGAAAGCTGGAATTGCAAAAGATGTCTGACTTCAGCTTCACGCTGGAAAGCCTTAAAAACCCCCAAACATGCTCACAGTACTGTTATAAAAGCTCTCTTGAAAAGAGATGCAGGTGAGCTACCATTACTGATCAGTGACAGCATCAGGGATGCCAGGCTTTGGGATCTGATTGGCATCTCCCTTGTATCTGTAGAATACAGTATATACACAGGAAATTGTACCTGACATTGAGATATATGACACAATAAGTCAATACTGCTAATCTTTTTTTTCTTTTCCCCATGCAACATTTTTTTGTTGTTGTTTGCTTTGTTATTTCATTTAATATACTTTCACAACTGTCATGGTTTAGGGTGAAAAAAACCCCAGGGTTTTTTTGTCTTTCTGCAACTCAAATGTTTTTCTTTACCACGAGTTTACTAAAGAAGCACTTTCAAGAGAGCAGATTTTTTTAAATGCATGTACTTGTGTGTGCTAGCACAGGCGGGACTCAGCAATAAACCCAAAACCACAGCTGTAATGCAAAAAGGAATTTTATTTTCATTACCTTGCCAATGAAATGATCCTGCAAGCAGCACCCAGGCAGAGGCACACAAGTGGGGACACAGGGACTGAGAGTGACTGCTCCTTTTGCCTGTCCATCAGGGACCCACACCACTGTAGTTACCCCTGTGTTCTGACCTTCTGTGCATCAGGGCAGGAATCTCAAGCACAAGAGGGTGTCTCTAAGTCTGTCAGAGACCTGTGTTAACTTCCTTCCTGTAAGACGAAGGTTTTATTCTCAAATGGTTTACAGTTTTGTCCATTATGTATCTATGAAGATCACAGTGCTCATATACGAACATATTCCAGCTGTGGCCTTTGCCAAATGTTCCATGAAAATCTTTGCTTTGTGTGCACTTTCTTAGGATGAAAAAACAGCATCCAATGCAGCAAAAGTTCACAGTTTACAAAAACATATTTGGAAGTGCTTTTCAAGGTTAATATGATGATAGTGAAAAAGATATTCTCTTTCCTATCTCCTGTTTGTCCATTCCTGTCCACTCTAAAGATATTTCTATCAGCAAAAGGCAAAGATAAAGGAAAAGAAAAAGATTTTCTGAAGAGATGCTCTGAATTAAATACTCTGAACTATGACACCTATGGGTATTACTTGGGCTTGTAAGAGACATCCTTGGTACAGACCTTATCTACCATGCTCAAGCAAAAACCAGCAAAAGGAGCATTTTATTTTGGAAGCACATTTTAAGTTTGAGAAAATATTTAATTTTTTATCAAGGGAAATGTTAAAATCATTGCTAAGTCATAACTTCCTGTGATTATTCTGTTCTAACTCTCATTGGAGTGGACTGCTTACTACCAAGGGGTCCCCTTAGAAAAATCATAAGGGAAATTCTATGTCCTTGAAACTAGAGAGAATTCTGACAATTACTCCAGCAGTACCTCAGTATGTCCCCAGATATCAGAGGAGCTGTGCTCAGGTCTGTATGGAGTTAGTGGAGGTGTGCTGCCCAGCCCCGACAAACTCTGCAAACTTGTGAGGCTTTGCTCGTGAGTGGGTTTGCCAACACAGATCCAGGTGCTGGACTAGGGACTTGAAGGAAAACCAAACCAAAGAAGGAACACAGAGAAGCAAATTTACAGAATGAGAAGCCAAATCCCCTACAGGTGGATTCCATGAAAGTTATCTGTATAGCATTTCTGAAGTAGATGAAAATCAGAAACAAGGGAATTGGGAAGTTTTAAACAATAATTTTAAAAATAAAAGATTTTTTAAAATGTTTTCTAAAATTTTAAAAATAAAAATAAATAATATGTTCCACTCTCCTGGCCATTCTCACTAGGATTTCCTGCATAATCCTCTGTTCCAGGAAGACACGACAATTCACTTTGTTCATCAGACTGTGCAGAAATTATGCAGCCTGCCCTGATTATTTCCTATGTAGCATCAGGTCATCCTATTTTTGTTCAATCAAGGCAAATAGAAAACTTTTGGTCAGCTTGGTTTATACTTGGCACAGTATGTTATTTAAAGTCTTATTTTTCTACTTGTAAGAAAAACTATATTATAAAAAATTAGGTGGTTTGTAGCAAACAGATTCTTTCATAAGATGTTTTGAAGGTGCTTAGAGGTTTGCAGTGTTAGAAATTGTTTGCAGAATGATAAATTAATGGGCAAAATGTATGTGTAAAAGGTCACAGTTCTATTACGTGCAGATAGAAAGATCAACATAATTTTTGCTCAGTCTTATAAAGATAAATCGTGCTGTTGACAAAGCCAAAATATGCGAATGTCAACCCAAATATTTCATCTGCACAAGAAAAGGTAAAACTAAATCACACAGTTTTAATAGAAAGATATGGGGAAATTTTATTTTAAATGCTTATATTAATTAACTGGTAATACCATGTTCCAGTTTTTGCATTAGTATTTTGAGTTCTCTTGGAAAAGAATTTGGACCAAGATACTTATGAATCAACTGGGCATCAGCAGATCATCATATAAATGAAGATATGAGGAGCATGTGCAGGAGAGAAGTATGTAAATGTAACTGAATTCATACATCTACTACAAGGAAATTCTGATTTCATTGTAGTTGAAAAACTTAAACTTACTTCAGTGCAACAAAAACTAATGCATAAAACCTCAGAATGCAAGCTATTTTAGTGTGTGCTTTCCTGCAGTAAGTGCATTATTTACACAGAAATTACTGTTAAATATATGGTTTCATGGATTTTCTAATGTCAGGAAGCAACGTGAAAACCTGAAAACTTCCCTCTATGTTTTTTGTTTGTTTGGTGGGTTGGTTGGTTGATTTTGTTTGGGTTTTTGTTTGTTTATATTTTTTGGTTTTTGCCAGAAGAAATAAAACAATGCAAGAGAAAAATTACCAAAGGCACATATAAACATAAAATATTTGGCTAGAAGGGAAGATATATTTTAGGAGAAGATGGATCCTATAGGCTGTTTAACCCTTTTGTCCTGAAACTACTGCACAACTTATCAAATTTGATATTTGGCTTCTCATATTAAAGAAAATAACTATGAAGAGATATAAATATAGAGTTTGTAATAAACCAAATTTTTGCAGTCCTTTAAGATGAACAACAATTTTTATGCTCAAGGAGTACAATCTCAACCCTGTGGTTTCCCTAAGGTCAATAAGATGCTGTAATGCAGTTACAGCAATCAGAAATTACCTTTAATAGTTTTAATTTTATTTTCCATTGTAATTTGAGGAAAAAAAATTTGAGAAAATCGTTATACTTTTCTTACCTTTCTTGAATCAGCCCATTTTATCTAAGACAGGGCAGCATACTCACTAGACAGTGTATTTAATAGGTTTATATGCGGTTCAGTTCCCTCTCAGGCAGGAAGTGGTGGATTTACAAGTTTCTAAGGAATTCACAGTGCAAATTTACTGTGCTTTCTGCTTATGAAGGCAGGAATAAAGGTACATACAGATACTTAGAACTGAAGGGGACAAAGGAAATGGAGAAGCCTCAAACTTGGGAATGTGAGAGGAGGATTTAGTGCAATGCTATTTTCTCACCTGTTCCATAAGCTATGCTCTAAAACGTAGGGAGACACACAGTACAAAACAGTTTATGGCTCTTCTGAGAACTTCTTTGCACAACTTGAACTCTTTTTGCACTGTCCATATTAATGAACCAAGCAGTTAAACTGTAGCAGGAAGCAGCTGCACTGCTAGGATATTTATTCTTCTGTAAAGAAGTTTAGAAGTTTGTGTTAGAACATAACAGTAGTTGTGTTTGAGTCAAATGAGTAGTTGTGATTTCCCTCAGAAGGATTACTTTCACAAATTTCTTTCTTAAAAAAGTGTTTAACCCATCAGGACTGCAGCTACTGGCATCTGGAGCCAGTGAGACCAGGTTGCAAGTTCATACAGCACTATGACAAAGAATATGATATTTTTAATCCAGTGAAATGAATTTCTGCTTGTTTCACAAAGAAAACAAGTTTGCATATGTGTGTGTGCATGTATAATTTCAATATGTACTGAAAAGTATGATATAGATTCAAACACAGCTCAAAAACAAGTTAATTAAGAAAAAAACACTGACTTGGGCTGAAATGGCCTAAGATTTTAATTAATTATTTTTAAACACATTAACATCTGCTTATTTGTTTTGCTGTTGATAATATGAGTATTGGTATTGACATTAATTGGGGCCAGTTGATTCTCAATTTGGAATCTTGTTGCTATATCTATCATATGACTCACTTTTCTTTCAACTTTGTCTTTTGCAGAAGGAACAATGACAATCAAAACTCAGTTTTACTTTGACAAAACCTTTCAAATTTTGTTCAGGAAGAGAAAGAAACTGAAGTATATGTCACATGGGAATACCGACATCAGGAAAACTCAACTGTTAGACGGAACATACGGAAAATTTTTCTCTGAATGCTTATTCACTCAGTGTCAGAAGGAAAATTAGGGCAAAATATTCAGTCTGAAGAGGGAACTTGAAAGACTGGAGCCAAACTTAAAAAAATTAGTTATTTTATGTATCTAGAACAGAATAGTGGTGAATTTCCTCAAATCCATTTGGGAGCATCTCTTGGCTTTCAGTTGTTTACTTTCTTGGTAGGCTTTTCAGGGGCTATAAAATTGGCTAGATTTTGGGATTTGGTCTAGCAGTTGGCTTCACTGAGGAGGAGATAATTAGGAATCAGTGTGTATCCTTTTTATCCTGGACTCTTAAAGTGGAGGAATATTATGAGGGAAGCAAACCACCTTTTTTGGATTTTCTTATCCTGCTTTTCCCAAGAAACCATTTCGGTTCTATGTGGTGTTTATACAGCAACTGGGTACCTGTTTCTTGTGTTGAGTAGCCTTCAGAAGTGTCAGATAATGATCAGATCATTGCTTATTATTTTGCAATGAGATAGCACCTTTAGTTGGAGGACATCCAAGAACTTGAATATGCATCCATTATCTGCATTTTCCTGCTTGTCAGCTCTAGGAATCAAAAAATGAAGTTTACCTGTGTTTCTTTCTCTTTTCTTTACAGGAAAATATAACAGGCCTGTAATCCTGTGAGCCTGCATAAAGATAATTGAGAACAGGAATATTAAATTTGTCTGGTACTCAATAATTACTCTGGACCTTGGCTATATTGTCAGGGTCCCAGCTGTATTGAATAGAATATATTCACTGTAATTTTGGCCTGAAGTATCTCAGTCTCATTCTTCCACCTGCACTATTTGTAGTACGTGCACTTCGAACCCTGCAAATTATTGGTTGGCATTAAAAATGCCAAAGTCCTTATCCTTGCGTCCAGTTTTTGGCTATGACCGCTGAGTTTATGCCAGCTTCCTGCTCAGTGCCTGGTTTTCTCTGTGGTACAGGTCTTCCAGATGCAGTGCTGACTCCAGCTAATCCATAGCCAGAGAATCAATGCTTCCTGAAACCAAACTCCTGGCATTTGAAATAAATAAAGATTAGATGTCCGTTACTGAAAACCAGGTTTTGGAACATTTTAAGCCCCTACATTTGAAACACTAACACTTGAAAATATTATCTGTTATTTGACAGGATTAGTTAAGCTTTTATTCTTTTCTTTCAATGTTTTTTTTTCCAGATGGGTTTGCAGGTGTGGTGGTGGCTACTTGCTGAAATACAGACAGATTTGTGGTGGCAAGGCGTGAAATACAACCTGGGTATTCAATAGTGTGTTCTCTAAGCTTTAGGATTCCTTGTAGTATGCTCAGAAACTCCATTTGAATTTAGCCATTGGCAAAAACATTTGCAGATGTGGAAATTGCATTTTAATTAGTTTGTATGACTACACAAGGTAGGTTTGTAGCAGGATTTACCATAATTACTAGCAGCAAAATTGATCTAATAATGGCCATATGGGCATTTTTCTGTAATTATCATTATTATCTAATCAGCTTCTGAATGGTCAAAGAGGACTTCTGGGGGCAGATTATTGTCTTGTTGAGAGATAAATGAATGGAAGTGCACTGATGTATTCTTCCCCAGACTATTTTGATCACAGCAGACACCGGCCTCATTAGTGCTTTGAGAAATTCCTAGTTGAAAAAAACAAACCCAAACCCTAGTGTTGGCCAAATTCTTTCATTGCTGATAGTCCCTCTTACTACTCGGTATAGCAGCAAGAGCTGCCTCTCCCAGGGAGAGGTCAGTTTCTCTGAACTGCTCCACACAGAGCTCAGGGCGGTGTGGGACTAAAGTCACCTCAGAATTTGGGTTCCCAGGTGAGCTGAGAGTCCTTGAGGTGGGCAGGAAAGGAAAAGGATGCTGCAGAGGGAGCTCAGTGCAGGGCATGTCACCCCTCCACATACAATTCCTGGAGGACTCAGGTCCATGAAACTACCTGACAGCTGCCGATACAGTTTGGATGATCCTTTAAGGTTCTGCTTCATTCTTTCCACCTGTCAGCTTTTTCTGCACATGATATGCTGTAATAAGAAATGTACCATCTCCCCAGAAACCAAATTGATACAGAGCTTCTCTTGCCTTTGATGTAAAGATGTCAACATTGCTTCAGAAATTGCTATTTTCTAAAATTAGTTTCAAATGCATGTTAAATTTTTATTTAGAAAAATGTCATTTTGACATAAGAGATGTAAAAAAGAAACATTCTTTTTCTTTTACCCTGATATTTGCTTGTGCTTAAAATCCAGCCTTTCTGAATTCATTTTTTATTCATTATTTCTCAATGAAATAAATTCTGTCTAAGCAAAATATCTTCTTTATTAAAATCCTTGCATGGACCTTAGATTTTCTTTGCTTCATTGAGATCTGTTACTTAGCTTTCCTCAAAATACTTGCAGGTTTTGGATTAATATTAAAAGGCCCACTATGGAGACAGAAATCTACACTGGCTGCTGTTCCATAAATATGCAAAGAATTGTGCTCTCCTACACTTTTCCTAAACTACACTAGATTATAGGACAAGAGACTGATTTCTCTTTTCACACCTGCAGCACTGAACACCTGCTCATCACTGAACGTCTGTATTTTTTGTAGGTTTAGTTTCTTGCTGAGTGCATGCCTGGAGCATAAAGCAAAAGTACACTTTTTTTTCCCCTGACAGTGTACCTGTGCACTTACCTGAGAAATCAAGTGAAAATATATCTGAGATTCTTTTTTAACTGTTCTTGATACAATTGCAAGTGTTTCCAACAAACAGAGCCAGAATAGTAGCTAAAAAGATGCTACCACCTTAAAAAAAGTAAAAAAGAAAAAAAAATGTTCAAAAGGAATTTTCTTTTAGTTTGGCTTCTTTTTTTTCCTTTCTAATTCCTTTTATATGCAACAATTCTATTTTTTCTCATCCTTACTGATGATGGCTTTTGTTTTACTTCACTCCTTTTATCATAACCAAACAAAATAACCTAATTCAATGTATCTGTTTGATTTTTTTTTAAGTTTTTCACAGGCTATAAACGTTGCTCTTTTGAAAACTGAAATATCGTCAGTGAGACTGATAGAACACACTCTTTTATTTTAGTTTTTGCAAAGCTGTAATTCAAATTCAAATGCACACTCTAAATTCCTCCTTTTATTTTTAAAGGGTTGTTTGAGATGGATTGGTATATTTTTTCATTCTCATTTATTCATTTCATATGAAGAATCAAAGCTATGAGTCTTATGTTATCAGCTCCCATGATAAACTGGGACAGCTGGACCCTCTAAAGTCAGGGTCATCCAGCTGTCACTATTTTGATTTAAAAGACATAAAAGTTTTCTGCTGTGCCAGGGCTTAGGAACCTTAACAGAATTTTCCAAGCTCAAAAATCTCCTCAGTGTGACAAATGTGTTGAAAGATAAATTAAGGTACCACGCTCAAGTTCTAATACTGCAAAATTTTACATACATAGGTCAGTCTCTACAAGGCATCAATACTGTGAATAGTTTTATCCATATCTTTGAGAATAAGTAGCCCATGGAGCTACTGCATGTAGTGTTTTGCAGAGCTGGTGCTACTGCTCTGATTTCTTAATGCTCATTTACAGTGGTAAAATTTAAAATAATTTAAAATAATTTAAATACTCTATTACTGTGACTTTTTTTCTGGCCTAAACACAGTACCTTTTGTATTTAATCGAATAACTTATAATTGTAAAATTAATGTAAATGTCCTTAAGTGTCATTATGTGTCACTATCCCCTGGGGTAATAGATCATAGTATTTTCAGAGTTACAATCCTTCCAATACTGAGACAAAGGCATAAATAAAAACTGAATCTCTTCATATAAGCAGTTGGATCCTGAATTAAGAAAAGACAGAAGAACGCAGAGGCACCTGTTAGGCATTTTGGCAAATGATAACAAGAAGCAAGTCATGTTAAATGCATGCATTTAACAGATTATCTTCTTTCAAGAGGACCACTTTACTAGAGAAAATGGAAATGACAAATGATAGTAAGAAGCCATCCAGCTACATAATTATTAAATCAGTTCCTGTCTTCCAACAAAGTGTAATTACAGCATACATATATGAGTGTATGGGGGAGAAGCTAGTACAAAGCATAAGCCAGAATGAAACCCCAAATTATCCATGATGTCCTGGTACATTGTAATTCTCTTTAAAAACATTTAAAAAAAACCTTGGGAAAAGTCAGTGCTACAGAACTGCCTGAAGACCCCAATTATGTATCCATTAGTAGTTTTCCCAAAGAAAATAAAACACTTAAAAAATTAAAACTATCAAAGGCTTTTTTTTGGGTGGAACTGGCATCTAGACAGATTAAAAGCTATAGGTGGACCTACAAGTGCTTGGCAAAAGAGTGGCACATACAGCACTACAAAAGACACTGAAATTCTCCTATTCAATGCTTTTGGAGATCTTAGCATCAAAGTGTTGACAATCATCAGCTTCTTAAATAGTATATAGACTAAATCCAATTATATGATCTACTATTGTCAAAGACCTTAGAGTCATACAAGCTACTATAAAAAAAATCAGCTCTGTTCTATCCAAATCCAGCACACCCTTGTGCAGGAGGAGCTTTAGAAAAGCTAAAATATCCCCTGTTCCTTACGTAAACATTCCACAAAAAGAGTTATAGAGACAGGACTTTCAGAAACCTTTCCAAAGAAAATGCAGTGCCTTATGAAATGTATAGGTGGTATGTATCTAGACCTAGTCTGGAGTAGTGGTACCAGTCTCAAAAAAGATCAGATGTGCCTGGCTTTTATTAATTTTTATGCTAATAAGAAAGGTTTTCAAAATACCATGGTCCTTTCAAAAATCTTTTCTCTGCTGCTGAACCCAAACCTCTCACTTTGATGCTTGAACCTCTTCAAGGATTAATTCTGGAATGGGAAGGACAAGGTCAGCTTCTAGTCTCTGTCTCACATTTAAGCTCCACAAAACTATGTGTGCTTTCATCCTTGTAAATCACCTGCTTGCAGTCATGCCTTCCCTGGAGTACACAGGAAATCCAGCACATCCAAAATATCAGGAGCTGCTGGTAGAGGCAATCTCAGCACTTCTAAATTATATTGGGTGAACAGTACCTGTTATTGAAAATGTTCTATGAGTAAAGCATTTTTTCACCTCAGGAAGAAATCCACATACAGGGTGGGTGCCTCAGGTAACTGATGGGAACATTTCCAGCTTAAACAAAGGGCAGGTTTTATTTCTGCAGCACAAGATTCTTCAACATGTCTTCCAGCTGTTGCAGTGACCTGATGCATTTCTTTCCATCAATTAAAAAAAATGCAGCATCTACTTATGCTATGAATGAAATGGTGATCACATTGTTCTCTAAAAGGGGTTTATTCCTCTATTATTGAGCTTGTCATATATAGAAATTTCTGTTGCATAAAACATAATGAAGAAGCTGCCAGGAGTCCTGTGTCTTGGAAAGCTGTGAGGTGAAATAATTGGGCAAGAAGGTTTATGTGCATCTTCTCATCTTTATACAGAAATCTAAACAGCATATTTAAACATTTAAAACCATATGAAAAAGCCTGCAATGCCGAAGTATAATGCAAAATTATGAACTTAAAGTACATAGATGTAAAAACAGATGTGTATAAGGCTCTTTTGATTTATAAAGAAACTCTGCTTCACAGCGGGTTTCACTGGGACAGGACCAGTTAAATTAGACAGTTTGAAAACTTTTAAAACATGGCTTTCTACCAGTAGGTTTTTCAGAGACAGGACATCCAGATGGCACTTGGAAAACACAATGATGAATCAAGCTTTTAGGATGCAATATTCATCACATTATCAGATACAGCAATTTTTGCCAGCACCTGGTAATCAACAAATTATTCTTGCAGCAGAGCCATTAAATGGACTAAATAGAAACTGTGGGATACCTGTTAGCAATTTCTTCAGCTGCAGAGAATGTCTGGTTTTCTTTTATTCCAAAGTTTATAAATCACAACACACAAACCCACCTGAATAAGTTTGAAAGAAAGTACTTCACAAGAATTATTTAACAGAATAATCCACTGAAGACAAATTTCAGAGGGAAAAATTGGTTTTTGCAGGAACATATTTCAGGTGAATATTTCTGAACATAAATAGGAAGCAAGTAAGCATTTAGTTCTTGCTTATATTTATGCTTCTTAAAAAATGTTCCTTTGACTTTAAAATTTCCTTATTAATTTTTTCAATTCTGATCTATATGAGCACAATAATTTATGAGAGTACTTCTATCAAATGAAAAAGAGTAAATAAGGGTTTGTACTGATGTGAAAAAGGTTTTTTACCCTTGTCAACAGTTGTGTCATATGAAATAGTTGAAATTCATATTTTAATGTACTTTCTTTATAATTTTGTTTAAAAAAATAATAGAACATGATTTAGATCTCTTTTTACGGAATGTTATTTTAACCCCTTTGGTTAAAAATAGCATATTTCAGGTCAGATTGATCAGTTTATTATAGTCATACAATGTAGAGAATACTTGTGGACAAAACCTCTTGATATTGTGGATTTTCTCAGTGTCTCATAATTGGATGTGAATTTCAGCTCTCAGAACTTTATCAAGATACCAGTTTTCCATTACAGAAAAATAATTGCTGCTGTCAAGTACTAAATTGCACCTCAGTTTATAGACAAAGTACAGATAGCAATTTTATTTCCATCATATGAAACTACACAGACCCCATTTCCAGACCATCTGAGCAGGGTGCCTTCCCATCAGGGTAGACACAACCTGAAGCATCCAGTCTGTGCGTGTTGGAATGCAAAGGGCTCCATGCAAGTCCTCCAAATCTGGTATATCTTCTGCACAGAGCAAATGTAACAGAAATATGATAAGAGGCAAAGAAGGAAGATTCAGCAGTGTGGAAAGAAAAAAAACCAAACCAAAACAAAACCAAAAATAAAAACAACCCAAAGCCCTAAAACCCAGCCAGGCATTACCAAGAAGACAAACGTGTGGTTGTGCTTTCCTTTCAGTGTCCTGGAAGAGTAAACAGAGTATGCATATTCTTTTAACAGTTTCCCAGTATTTAAAATTTATTTACTTGAAGGAGACTATAAACTATTATTTTTTCTTATTAAACCAGATTTAACTAACACTTCTGAATTATTTTCTTCCCTTTATGTTCAGATAGTCTTCCCTTTTTCTTAGAAACAGATTTCTCAGTGAACAAGAGACACTACATTTTGTCAAACCATTTCCAGCTACACCTTTTTTTTACAAGCTGTGGGATATGAATACCCAGAAATCTTGAATCTGAAAGAGGTTAAATTTGGCCCATATACAAAACAAGTACCATGGTTTTATATATTACTATAGCTGTTGATTTCTGCTTTTCTTTCTAGTTGGAGATTACAGCAAAGGAATACCTTATTAAGCATGAATTATTCCATAACTTACTGTTAATCTGAAGTTTTCTTCATTTGCTTTTTAAATTAGCATACTTTCTGAGGACCTTTGTTCTCCACGAAAGAAACATCCATTCCTTTAATATGTCAGCAGCCATTAGGTTTTTATTTCTCTTCCTTTCAACTAAATATTCCATAACTGAAATCAGCTGAATAATTCCCTTAATTAAATGTAACTCTACCTGCAAGGTGATTTGGTTTAAGACAAGCACTATTTATGGACAATTAATACATTTTATCTTTGAACAAAATGAATCAATCTATAAATTACACTTCTCTCAACTGATTATTAAAGAAATTTAGATGTAAAACTAAGGAAAAATATCTAAACTTCTAAAGTTTACCACTTCATAGATTGCATCCAACCATAAATCTTTGGGATAGAGATTGAGCTAAAAAAGGAATAACAGAACTAAAATATGCTAAAAAAGAATATAATCAGATACTACCAAATAATATAATCATAAGGTACCCTCATATACCTTACTTCAGTTATTTAATTCAGTTATTCAATTCAACTTTTAAAATTCAGCTTAAGGTGGCATATTAGAAACATAATGCCTCTGTTTGCTTTCTAGCCCACTGCTATTGTGATTAAAACATTAGGCCTGCAGAATTTTTCTTCTTGACAGAAGACTTATACATGATTATTTTAAACAGTCTGAAAGTAGCATTTCACTTTACAGAACAGTAGAAAAATTATGGCTGGTATGATCAACATACAAAGATAGGCAGAATTCCAGGTATGTGCTTCTAGCTCTCTTCTGGTAATTGAGGTAACAAAAAAAAGTATTTTGAATCAGATAGTAACAAATATTTGCCATCAACTTCAAATGAGCTAGGCAACACATCCATAGGAATGATATAGTATTTAAATTCATGTAGATGCTAAGGAAGTCTATGCAGATCGTTAATTCTTAAATTGTTAATTTATATTTTTCAAGGTTAGGAAATGCCCACTTCCCTCATATTTTACTGCTGCTCAACTGGAAGAATTTCATCTTCCTCTGCAGCATCTGGTACTAACTGCTGCTAGACAGAATGTTGGACTGGGAGGGCATTGGTTTGTTCTGCTGTAGCCACCAATATGTTGGGAAAACATTGGCTAAAATATACAAGCAATCGATTCAAGAAAAAAGCTTAAGAAAAGAATTGCTGCATTTCTAACTGAAATAGACTTACTGGGAAAAGACATTTAAATAAGTGTTTATATGCTCTGTTGCCTGTTAGTCCCTAATCTGACTGAGAAGTGAGAATGGCCCAATGTATAATTTAAATAAAGAGAGGAGGTATGGTAGCAAACAATATTGCAGCATGTTTAATTTATGTCTTTGAATCATAAAAAACACAAAATTGCACCTGGTGTTTATTTCAACCAAGACTGAAAATGTTCCACCTACTTTCTTTGCTGTTTCAGTTATACAGCTCACTGATTCTTAAATTTTAGAAGATCAATCACTGAGGTATTGATTTAAAAGACGTATAAAAATCAAAGCTGAATGAACATATCTGACTTGTTCATAATGCATGGTCAGTGTTGGGGAAGAAAAATTGTGAAATAACCTGGTGGTAGAGAAACACTTGGACTGTGACTCGAATAAAAGAGATTACGTTGGCAACAAATCAATGATAGAGCTTCGCATTCCATTTCATACCTTTTGCAATAGACAGATGCAGAAAGGTAGTGTAGGTACAATCCTATCAACATTCCATTTTCTAAGCTGGGCAAGGGAATAAAATGCAGGCAGGCTCTGAAAGAAAATTACATGTTTAGATATGGAACTGCAATAGTTATCTATCTTCAGAACCAAGATTTGTTTGGAATTGTACACTGCTGCTCACTACAGTTGATGAAGATGTATTTTCACAGCAGAAAGATGGTACAATAGCAAAATACTTGACAGAATTAATTACCTACAGAAAATAAGAAATGGCCTGCTTCACTAGCAGGCTACATTTCTTCATTAAACAGGAAAAAAAGTCGGACTGCTTTTACTTTGTTGTATTCCTTCTCTTTGTTACTGCCACTCTAACTCTTTAAAATTTTTACCTAGGAAAGCTTTGAGCAGGATTTTATGCAATGAGTAAGAGATGAGTTAGAAATGAGGTAATAAACCATGAACATAACAGCTTAGAACACATGACTAATTCCTGCCCTAAAGACATCTTCACCCCCTCTGGATCCACAAGTGTGGAGAAATGAGAAGAATAATCTGAGTGAGAGAAGGAGGGAAAAGAGAAAGGTTTGGTCTCATTTAAGTTTGTTGTTTTCCCTGTGAAAGTACTGCAGTAAATAAAAATGTAAGAATACGACTGAGAGCGTATCTGCCATAAACAACATATATTTACTATTTAAAGCATAATATTCTGAATAGAGAGATAAGAAATTCAGCAAATCAATTTTTTTTTCTTTGATAGAGGAAGCTTTCTTACATGGCTTAGAGCATTGCAGAGGAATTAGCAATATATTGCTAAATAATACATGCCAAATAGTTTGAGAAATGTTCAACAGCTAGATATTTAAAAGGAAGAGCTGACTTATATGTTTTCTTTACTTTGGTAAATGAGCAAAAGTGTCTAGACCTTTTATAAAATAAAAAGACTTTTATAAAATAAAATTATTTTCCATCCCAAAGAAAGAAAGAAAGATAACAGTCTCCTGAAATCCTGTGTACTCCAAGGATTTCCTTAAAACACAGTGATAAGCATATGGGAAATCTTTACTGCAAAAATAAATCTGAGCTTAGCTTGCAGAATCTCTGCTAAAACATGATTTAGAAACAAATTGAGGAGTTACAAAAATATATAGATATACCATTCAAGAACAGTATGTTTCATGGTTTTTGGGGTTATGTGATTTATTTGGTTTTGTTGGTGTTTAGTTTTGTTTGGGATTTTTGGTTTTCTTTGTGTATGTGTGTGTGGTTTTCCTTTTTTTCCTTGAGCAAGAGGAAAGGAAGGAAAATTTCTCAATCAGCAGAAATAATGGCTTAGAGTGAAGAGCATGGCACACAACCTAATTTCATTCTGACCCAAAGGCAGTAACATCTGGAGAATACTTTTTCTATCAGAGATATTTCCTCTCAGAGACTTATAACCTTGAATGGTAAAGGAAAAATCTGCCATGAAGTTTCAATTGAACTAAAATGGTGAGAATAAGGTATCTAATATTCATTGTCTGTTTTCTAAGGAACAGACATCAGCATTTGTACCTTATTTTAGGAAATACCGCAGTGATCTCTTTGAGAAAATATAAACCAAGAGGTTTAATACTTTGCTATATTTTTCTGCTTCTGATTTACATTGTCTATAACAAGAATAAAATAAGAACTCCTATGAAATTACAGGCATTTTTACTTAACACATTTTTACATAATGTGGGGAAAAATGTTCATTTTAAGCAGTGCATATATCTTGAAGTTCAGTAGTTTTAACTGTATCACTCTAAACTGAAATTTCTCAAAGAGAAAGCAAGGGAGCGTTCCTGTAAAATTGAGGCTTTTCAGTTCAGGTAGAGAAATTCCAAAATAAAAAACTTTCCTTGAGACTTTTCTACTTTCTAATGATGTGGGCATCTCAACTAGTGGGAGAACAGTTTCTGATACCACACATTGCTGGATGAGCTTCCAAGTGGCTACATGCCAGGTACAGGAAGAAGCTTACAAAATAATAATAAAAAAAAAATAATAAAGTAGCCTAGGCAGCTCATATGCTTGAAGCTTGGCCAAACTATAAGGAACTACAAACACAGCCTTGTAATGGGAAAATGTCAGACAAACCTAACTACGGGCATCAGCACTTGTGTCGTGGAAAAGAACAAGAACATAAATGACAGCTGCTACAACTAGAAATCATTCCCTATTGAATAGCATTATATAACACTGCTTATTATTTCTTCTCCACATGGAACTCAGTATAACAATTTGGCTGACATTTCCTGTGTTATTAAATTTGACAGTTTGCAGGGACTGTCGATGAGTAAACCCTATACTTGCTCACAACTCCATACTGGGATCGGAAAGAGGATTGGCTACCTTAGCCTGAGAAGTCAGGGCTACACAATGATGAAGTGCTGATTGTACTTTGGTAGCAATCGGGAAAATCTATCATTCTTCAGAAAGTCTTCATGCTATAATGTCTTTTTGCCCTCCATCTAGTGGAGGAAAGGCAGAAAAGACTCTGGACCTGCTTTGCTGTGAACTGTGTAAACGCCACGTGATACAGCAACAGAGGGAAAAATTCCCTCTTGGCCCTTTAAGATCTTTAAAGATTTTTAACACTGACAATATAAAAAAAGAATGTTACCAAGCTTTTTAACAGGAAATATGACTACTCTGGACTTTTGATAAAGTAACTAAATAAAAATTAATTTTCATCTTGTTCCATCAGGGAGCTCTTTTCCTGTCATTGCAGCAATTTCCACCCTACTTATATATTTCATCTTCTTTTTTTTAATTTAAATTTTTTTTATTTTTATTTTTTTATTCCTGGTACATGCTAATTTTCTCATTTACATCATATTAACTGTTAGACATATGCAAAGCATATTTAAAAATTAAAATGCAGTCTTTTTTTTCCCTATTTAGTTTTTTACTATTAATGTAGCAATTGACCTATTTATTACCAGTAGAAAAAAAATATAAATACTTAAATATCTTTAAGTGATATTTTAATGTAGTTAATTTAGAAAATATACACAAGGTTAATCCTACAGTCAAAATCCTTGATCAAAAAACCCTTTTCTCATTTATCTGTTATTCTTTTTGTGTATTGTCTAATTTGTATTTGATTGCATTTGCTTTTACTGCTATCCAGCATTCAGGGGAACACAGAGAAAGGATAAAAAAATACTGCTCAGAAGGGCTTTAGCCATTAACTAATGGTTTCCCCTTGCTCTTCTGCTGACAGAAGTAGCAATGCCAACAGTAAGGAAAATAGTGCTAAGAACAGAACTGAAGTGCTTGCAAGTTATAATTCTCAAACTTGTAAGTGAAAAATGGATTGACTATATTGGAATTCAATGCAGTACCTAAATAGCACGTAACTACTTTGCATTTCAAGGATGTCTCTGTGGGGGGCATGAAGGTACATGCAAGCATTTATCACATGGACAGGAAGAGTAAACCTTTGGAAGAATAAAAAGAGCCAAATCCTTTCAAGAGCTCATATGTTTAAGTAAGGTACACTAACCACTCTATGAGTGAGAGGGAAGTGCAAAAGAGAAAGGGAAATACACTAGGGAGCCAGGGGCAGACTGAATGAGACCAGAGGAGAATGTAAAAGTGAGATTTGTTTGAGGACAAAAAAAAGAAAAATCCACTGCAAGTGACATAGAAATAGCTAAGGTTTCAGATAAGGCCATGTGCATCACTCTGCATCACATTTGCTGAACTCTTAAGCTCTTGATAACTACAGATGAATTTAATCAAGCAAAAGACAAGGGAATGAGGAAGTGGTCTGTAGAAGTCCAAAAAGAGTGGGGCATCAACGGGAAAAGTTAAGAAAAAAATAGTTAATAAAATTTTAACCCATTCTGGATTAGCCACCTTGAATCTTTCCCTGAAGAGAAGTGGCTTAGTCCTTTTTTCCACAAGACAAGATAGATTTTACTAAAAAATAGCTGAATGGGAGGCTGCTATGTAAGACCACAGCACTGAGTGCATTCAGCCTCTACAGCCTTCAAACATTACTGCTCCATACAGTGCTGAACAATCCAGCCACTCTCTGCTCTGTGCTGAAAAGACTCCATCAAAAGAATATATTCAGTCCCATGTCTACGCTGAATGTCAAGTGGTTGGAGATTCACAAGATGTGGGAGTCTAGAAATGTCTGACTTCTGACAATAAAAGTCCTTTGCTGATTTGCATCACAGAAAGAGATGCACACCTGGGCACTGAGAGGAAGCTGTGGGTGGGAGGGCTTGGGACCTCCTGCTGCAGGGAAGTGGGAATGGCAGCAGCCTCACTTCTGGGGGAACAATGAATAGAGGCTGAAGTTAAGGCAGGTAAGGCAGGGAAAATGTGTGTGGAAGAACAGTGTGATGAACACAGCTCACAGACCTCCCCTTTTGACAGCAGCATGAATGGGTATAGACAAGAAATGCAACCCAGAGAACAGGAATTAGAAGCTGTGCATAGTGATAGACATATCGTCTTATGGGGTTTACAGAGACATGTGGGTGTGCCATGGACAGATAGAGGGACAGGTCCTGGCCAGCAAGGTCCCACTCTTAGCTCCTGGCTCCCTGTCCCTTCAGGTGCAACACCTGTCTTGGTAGTGCTCTGACATTGGCATTGACATGATGGAAAGTTAAAGATGCAAAAAAGGGAAGGATGAGAAAGTGCGGAATGATGAAGCAAGGGGTGTTGGTATAGAGTATAGAGAAAAATATGTAAGGGCGAAAAGAGGAAAATTTCAGAAAAAGAAAAAAGGAGATAATAAAGTTCTGATTAGTTCATTTATGATTCATTAGATTCATGTTATGAATGCAAGATGCTGTCCTCTTAACTGCTGATCTGATGATACAGCAGCAAGGCTGAAAGCTGAAGATATGGCAGGTAACAAACACCTCATTTTAAACATGTCACTGAATGGAAGAGTTAATTTATGCACTCTTAAATATAATTTCTCATATAAATAAAAATTACTTTTGGGTTTATGTCTGAATGTATTACTCTTCATTTGTGCTCAAACTTCCTTTTCAGCGTCAGCCGTGACCAAATACTTCTTTACCTCTCATATGGAAGCAAGTTGTATTGTAAAGGAGGTTATGATTTCTTTAGGTCCTGTCTAAATATAAAGAGATTTTAAAAACAGTTCCATGGCTTTTATTTGTAAGATAAATAAACTGGACAGTTTTCCAGGATGTCAAATTATTATACTCAGACTCACAGCAATATTTGATTATTAGTCTTTGCCACAACAAATCCAATTACTCTACAGATAGCCAGGTGTGTTGCAAATGTGTATTCTGGCTTGACTTAATAATCACAGATGCATTATTTCTTTATCCAGAATTTCAAGTTGTGTATATTTAGTCTGAAAAGGCATGAACTGTACACGGCATTTTGCTTAGACTATTTGAAAGGTATCAACTGTTTAAATGACATTTTCACCTTCAGCAAATACATCTTTGCCTGCCAGAAATAGTGATGCTATCATGCTGCAGGCAATCTATGATACAGTCATGTCACAAATAGGTGTCAACTCTTATTACATTCTCAAGTATAAATTCCACTTATCAGTTCCCACATAGTTGCAGATGTTTTAACAATTCCATCTTACCATGATTGCACCAAGGCTCAACCTCAAATGCTTTATGATATATTTGTAGAACCTACTGTAGATTACCAGATTTGGGAGCACTAGCTGTACTTTGTAGCCACCTGGAAATTTTTATTTCCAAAAAATATTGAATTTACTAGTAATATATTGTCCAAATATCTGAACAAATTAGAGTAATAATTGGTTATATTTATTTTGACTTTGTTTACTTCATTAGAAAGAAAAAACTTGTTATTTGAAATTCAGATCTGAATTTTCCTTTTCTGAAATATTTATTTCAGGAGAATTTATCAGTCAACTCATGCTATGATGATTAGTAAAGTTTCTGGCTAATTCCAAAAGCCATATAGTTTATTAGAAATATTTTTTAGAGAAAAATTTTTTGGAAAATATAAAAGAGTTCATATATCCATTCTATAGGGTGAAAAAAAGCAATAGAAAGTGATAAATTTCATTCTTCCCACAGGATGCAACTTGCTTAACTCTTTCCTGAACAATCTCTACAGTAGTTGTTATTTATTACTAAATAATGTAATAGTGGTGTCACATGAAACAACCTGGAATTTTATTATTTTGTGGTGACTGAATACAATTTTTCCATACAGCAGACAAATAATAAAAAATAAAACAAAACAAAACCCTCCCACCCCCATCACCATCACCCCCATCCCGCCCTCCACCCCCAAAAAAAGAAAACAAACACAAAAGAAAAACCAGGTGTCTTTGGTCAGTGCATCCTCTTCTGAACCACAGTGTAGCCACTCAAACAATAATTAGTTCAATGGACCAGCAGACAAAAAGTTTGGGTTGTTTTGGAGTTCTTTTTAAATATTTTTTGTGGAGAAAACCTCTCATCTGACAGGTGATAGGTCCAGCTAAATCTGTAGGCATTTCATATTTTGACTGAATGAAAAGCAAAATACTATTTGGAGCAAGGAGCAGGACCCTGCTTGGCCTGAAGGGACTGCTCCTCTCCTCAAGGCAGTGTTTCCGCCTTGCCTTTTTATTGCCCCTGGCCCAGCACAGGCACAGAGTCACACAAAGCAGCACAAATTGACATTAATCCCTTTCACTATCTACGGGAACCAGAGGGAAAAAAATCACTTAAATAGTAACCCTCTTCATAGGTAGCAAAGTAGCTTGAGTGTAGTAAAAAGTGTGTCATCTCTTTCAAGACAGTCAGTGTCACCTCCAGGATGATTCTAGGTCATGGCTGTTTGAGGAGAGTGGGAAAACTTGAGGGATATTGCTGAACCAATACCTCTGCATCTTTTACCATCAAATGAGAATACTCCAGAAATTACATTTTTGCTGTATACCCAGATACTCTCACTAGAATTTAGTGTTTTACAAAAGAAAAATGAGCCCCAAACTTCCAAACCTGCAGCAAGATATATAACATGTTTCTAAAATGTACCATGATTATAGTTAATACTTAATTACTCAACATTGTATTTTTCATGACACAATGATTATATGGCCTCGAAAAAAAATTGCCTCATCTTAGTTAACTTTAAAAATACTCATCATTGCATGTTTGAACAAAACATTGATGATCACCTGTATCTAAGTTTTAAAGAGTTCTATAATTAGTAATATCAAACATGATGACTGTGATTAGCACTAACAAGTATCATTTGCTCATATAGTAGGTAGTAAAATTATTGTATGCTAAATCAGATCTTTAGTAATCAGCGAAGTTAAATTTATACTAGAACTCAGCACTGAAATTTTCAATAAAAACTGACTTTGAAACTAAAAGCACTGAAATCTCTGACTGTTTCTAATTATTTTCAGAAGGTTTCTTGCTCAAAAATAAGAAGGGTACAATTATAAGCAGATAATTCAAATTCTTAATTTCTTTTTCCCTGAGAGAGGTGACAAATTCCTGAGAGATGAGGTCACACCTGCAGTGGAACAGAAAAATAATCCCCTATTACCTTACAGCAGCAACTTAGATAATAGCTTTAATTCATTCTTCCAAAAGCAAAAACCTTTATAAGGCACAGGCCTAAAATTCCAATATATAGTTTTGCTCATTTACAATTAACATATTTTCTCATAATGCAATTATCCTACACATATATATTAAATTATCAATGTTGTAAAAAAAAGTAAAATATTGATAGGAAAAATATAAAAAAAACAAGATAAGGGTGATAGAAAAAAAAAACCAAAACAGAAAACCCCAATAAAATATCCAAGCTGTGATTCTCATTTTTCTTTTATTGTCCAGAAATTCACTAGAAGTCTCTTGGTGCTTTAGGGAGATGAGTTTAATGTACATGCAACTCCCAGAGAGAACAGTCTGTTTTTCAGGCAGATTTCTTAATGAAGTAGCAGATTTTCTAATGAAGCAATGGAAGATTTCAGGATGTGACTTGCCTCATGAGCTGCATGTATGGATGTGAGGTGAAGGGCATGTTCCCCCTTCATAGGGCCTGTGCAGAGGTAAGGGCTTACATTGCACAAGAGCAGGGAGAATGCATCTACTCCTCAGCAGGAGAATGAACTTTTACCATAATAGATAGTAAAAGCTTGTAAAAGACACTGGAGACTTGTGATTTCTGACAACAGAGTTCCCTTCTGCATATGTTCCTTTGTGGACAAGCTTCAGACATGGCAGCAGATGAGGAGATATTGTCTGCCTGGGCCAGTTGCGCCTAATGCCTGTCTGAGGCAGTGAGGAAGGCAAGGCACAATGGTACTCAGGTGTCCCCTTCTGCAGGGGAAGAAGGCTCCTCCCTAATTCTTCTCCTTTGCAACTTGCCGAAGATCAACACAGAAATATCACATGGGCATACATGGAAAGCAAAGCTTGCCAGAAGGCTGTAAAGAACAAAAAAAGGGGACATAAAGAGGTATATCAGCTGTAAAAATGAAGTCCAATAAAAATAATTGTCCAATTGAATCCAATGAACTCCAGTAATAAATTGTAATGCTTTCACAATAGGTGGTGAACCAGTGGCAAAGGATATAGACAATACAGAGATACTTAGTATGATTATATATTTTACCAGAGTTTTTAGTTGCAAGGTGTGCTGAGACTGTCAGTCAGAGACAAGAGCTGCTCCACAAGAAAAGACCAGCTGATAACCAAGGAAGGATAT
Organism: Melozone crissalis; assembly: GCF_028551555.1. Taxonomy (NCBI): domain Eukaryota; kingdom Metazoa; phylum Chordata; class Aves; order Passeriformes; family Passerellidae; genus Melozone; species Melozone crissalis. The sequence goes on along the minus strand of NW_026535782.1, from coordinate 10,247,595 downwards.
GGGCACGACAGCACCTTCACTGATGGGGTGCATACACAAGCAGGGCTGGATCTGTGACTGACATGTTCTGGCCTCACTTTGGTAATCATCAGACATGTCAAGATAAAAACCAGCTTGAAGTTCTGTCCAAAGCTGCAGACCAGCTTGCAAGTCAGAGCTGGTAAGTGACAGGGCTGAACACTCAGGGCTGAGACTGAACGGTCGAGACTAGTGTCCCAGCTGAGACTGGTCAGGACAATAAACCCTGATCTTTCACTCCAGGCTTAACACAGGCATTACAGACCTCCATGCTTAGGAACAACATGTGGGTGAGAAAAGTAGGCCCCCAGTAGAGGATGACCAAACCAAGGTCTTCTCATAATGGACACGCTCACATTCATCAGCCTGGGCAGGGTGCCGTTATGCAGTGTGGTTAACATAACCTTGATGCCTCTTGTCTGACCTTTGGGAACAGGCTGATGGATACACTGAGGACTAAGGTGCCCAGAAAAGAAAAAAAGAGACAATGGTGCAAGCTGCAGCAGGAGAAATTACACAGTGCATTTCATAAAAGCAAAATCTTCATTATTGGAATGGCGAGCCCAGAGACCTTGTGAAATCTCTAAGCTTGGGGACGACTTCAAGTGACCTGGTCTAACTTTGCAACTAGCTCTGTTTTGAGCAGGAGGCTGGACAAAAAGACCCCCAGAAATCCTCTCCAAACTCTTTGTTCTATGATTCTAGTACAGAAGGATTTCAATGATTTTCTGGCAAACATTTATTTTATAACTTTCTTATCCCAGCACAATAACTGAGAAAAAACATTACTTTTGGAAGCTGGCTACCTGATTTCTTCATATATTTATTCAAAAGTGCAATCTATAAATTTAATTCAGTTGAGCACACCTAAATCTTGTCAGAAATGTGCAATAGTTCAGTGCAGAGTAAGAAAATTCTATTGCCAATTGTCTAAATACTTGAGCTGGAAGAAATATTTCAAAGTTAAATAAAAAATGGTGATAATAAATATAATAAAGTTGTTTTTGCATCTGTAAAGTCTCCAGAGTTAGTCTTACTATTTTGGTCCTGAAGTTCTGGTTGAAAAGATACTCTAAAATAAAAAAAAAATTGAATTTAGAATCTGTAGGAAGGTGAAATATGAATAGACGGATCTCCATGTAGAAAGAATAAAAGTATCCTTTAGGCTTTTTTTTTGGTCTTTGTTTTGGTTTTTGTTTTTGTTTAATTTTCATTCCTAAACCTGGAAAAAAAACAGAAAAGGAATCATTCAGATACATGCATTCTTCTTCATAATCCCTTCATGATTTAAACGTTACTGAAAGTTTTCACAAACTTTTCTTCTATTTCTATGTGCCTAATATGGATTAGGAATTTTAGTAGGAGACACAATGTGAAATCCTTAGCTTTTTCCTGTCACACTGTGTTTCCAGAATCCTTATCCCTAAGTAGTCTTCCCAGATATTATGCTTTGAGATAGACACACCATTGGCTAATAAATATGAATTTTTCAGCAAAATTCTGTATTGATTTCTTGAACATTTAGGAATATAGGATTTTTGAAATGTTTATAAATATGTCATTAATTAACTCTTTTTATGCAGATATTGATATCAGAATATTGGCAGGAACAGAAGGTAAATGTGAAAAGAACAATTTTTAAAAATTTTTCTTTCTGAAGAAGAAAACAGTTGAATAAAATTATTATGTTCATCCAAATAAGGCTGGTTTTTTACTTGTTTTTGATCCATGGCTGATGGTGGGTTGTTTAATACACAACTTTCAGAGATGTAGAGATTGTCAGAATAATATATCTGTCTTCCTTATCTGATCTTTTCAAGAGCAATTCTGAATTGACAAAGATTGATAGGTTTCTTTGCTAGCTTTTTTTCTCTTTTACATCAGTCATATGGCACTTGAGGAAAAGATAACTGCAAAACAAAAATTGTTTAAAGATTAAATACTATAAAAAGAGATAAATTACTGAATGTATTTCCTATTTTTAATAATTAAATATCTATTATTCACCCATTATCATAAATTTTTGCATTCTATCACAGTTATATTTTGATTTGATATTACAAAAATATTTAACATATATAAAATACATACATTTTATAAGTCAAAAATATCTTCACTATTCAGAAAGAAGGAAGACCTCAAAAGAAAAATGTATAAGCTTATAAAGAAATAAATACATTTTATATGAACCTATTGCATTCATCGTGGCTGAAATGAAGCTATTCTAATCTCATAGATAGATATATAAAATTTAAATAAATATGAAATACTAGTGGAAAAAATACTTTCTGCAGAGCAAACAAATCTTATCTTTAAAAAGTCGTATCAACATAGGCAGATCCTTACACTGGGTTGACTATATAATGATAATTAACTCTCCACCAAGCAAATTTTCTAGAAAATATATTATTAATCTATTCAGCCTTATTTAATTCAGACTTTTTAAATCTGTTTTGGAGATATAGAAAATGACAGTACAGTTTTAAATTAACATAAGGAAGCTTACTAGTGGATTAGGTATGGACACACAAATAACAACTTTTTTTTTTTTAGAGAAGGTCTGAATCAGCAAACTGTCTTCTAATGCATTTCTGAGGCCAATATGAAAACACATTCAACAAGGGAATTTAAAGACCATTAAATATTTCAACTTCCCCCACTCTGTCATGACTATACCAGCTTCTGTGCTGATTTACAATGAAAATGCAGTTTTACCACATTGATTTATGTAAAACACACCCACAGACATAGTTGTACATTAGAGCACATCAAACAATATGCCAAAATAGAGGAATTAAATTTTCTATGAAATAATTTTCAACACTTCTTTTCATGCAAATATATACTGCTTCTTAATGTGCAACATTTTGTACTGATGCTTAAGCTAATCTAAAAGGACAGAAATATATTGTCCTTGTATACAAATCTGAAATGTCAGAAGCATGAGCCTTTAGCTGATCCAGCATACTGTGAGAATCAATCACAATAATGTCTCTACAATCTCCCTTCTACTGTAAACATAGGTCCCGGCCAAATACCCTTCTCTCTTGCCTATTCAGCAATGTTACTGAAAATGCTACTCCTCCCAATGCCAGAATAATGATAATTAAACTTTTTTAGTGAAATTTTGCATCTGTGTTATAGCCTGTCTTAGTTATTCATCAGACACTTTATGTTTCATTTACAGTTCCATAGTTGCCACCATCTTGATGCAGACTTCAGAGCCCCATGGTCAATTCATGCGAAATATAACTTTTGTCAAATCATTCCTCAGTAGCTGGGAAGTGTTGCAGAAAGGAGGAATCTCTGAGAATTAATCTTTGCTTGAACATTAATGTTTTACTAGATTGTTTTTAACGTTTTGGGGTTTGTGTGATTTGATTTAATATGAGCCAAAAAGATAAGCACTGTTGAGCTTGCTAAATTATCTGGGTTTTGAAATTGTAGTTATGTTTTCTAATTTAAAGTTATGTTTTCTAATCACTTTGCCTTCTGCAAATATCCTGGATGAACTAGGTTTCAATCTTCTTTCTTTGTTGGCTTCATACTTTTGATCCAAGTTTCTAAGCATCATCTCAATCAGAATAATTTTGAAAAAAATCTAAGACAGAGAAATCTTTCCTAATTCCTCAATTTTTTTCTTTTTATTTTACCTCAAAATTGGATTAAAAGTCTTATTTTTTGAGAATTCTTATTCCTGTAGTCCTATAAACAAGGGAACAACAGACACATCCGACCAGTTTAAAATCAGCTCTAGATTTCAAAACAGAGTTGCTTTCTCTAATGGCATTAACATGGATTTTTTTCTTTAAAATGGCTGTTTTAGTGAAAGCATTTTTTCTCAAGGCTTCTTCTCCTAAGGTCATGAATGAACATAGTTTTGCCTGAATGAGTCTACATTTCTGTTTATTTTTTGCTCTTTTTTTAAGCAGCTGGGTTAAAGGTTACACATTCAGCATTTTGTCCAAGACAATAGATTCAATGACATGAACATGTCAAGAACAAACCATGAGTTACTTTTGTTACTAATCTTATTGAATATATATTGAAAATTAAGTCTTTGCATCTTGGGAAAAAATGGAATATTTCAGAAATTAAATGCAACGTTCAGGAATGGTTATATGAAATAAGAACAAATATCCATCTAGAAAAATGCCCTGTGCTTACTGTGTCAAGTGGAAACATAGGTGGAAAATTAATATAAAACAGGTTGTGTAAAGAGCAATTTTTCCCCAGCATACCCTCTCAGCTTCCAACAGCTTGCAGTATTGGTATCTCCTTGGTTAAAATTCCTATTTATAACTTGGCATTTAAAAGGTCTATAAGGACTTTAAAGCCATAGATGGCTCTAATTGCTTTTTGATTTAATTTGTACTTTTGACTTTCATCCTGTGGCAATTTAATTCTGCAGTTTAATTTAGATAATAATAGCAGGATGGGCTTCAGCAAAATATTCCCTAAATCCCATTCTGAGATCTCCCTCAGCATGTTTTACTCACCTATAAAGAGTTGGTAGATGTCCTGTGATAACACAATGAGTTTCCTTTTTCCAGTAGATTTGGCACATCAAAAGCCTGACCTTTTAATTTAACCATTTATATAAAGTATTTTGTGTCTGAATATAATCAGGACTAGATGAAATTATTTCTAAATAGAGCTGGTCAGAATTTAAATGATAAAAAATTTCAAAGTAAGGAATTTTAACTCCAGAACGGAATAATTGATTTTGATCCAGAAAGGGAAAGAAGGAAACTCTAACAAAATATTGAGAACATACACTTGAAATAAGCATGGGTGTCTAATGTCTCGCTGCCATTAAATGTAAAGATAGAAGGAAAGTCTCAGCTCAGGTAAGTATAATAACTATAAAGAAATTTCTGTTTAATGTATTTATTAACTTTTTAAAGTAGATTTTCAAAGGTCTTAGGTCAGTCCCTGATTATACTTTAGATATTCAGATATAATCTTTCCTTTCCAGTGGTTTCAACAATTTGAAGATTAAGCTCTATACTTGCTAATAAAGAGACTGAAGATGTTACCTACTAAAACTTCTTAACAATCAAATTTTAAGCCTTAAGGATTTTTTTTGTTGTTGTTGTTGTTAAGTGCTTACTTATGTGTTAGAATGTGCTAGAGAATTAGTGTTGAAGATGGAGTTTTTAAGTGGAAAACAGAAAATATAATAAAAAATAAAAAACTACATGGAATTCATGCTCTTCCAAATAATTTTTTTCAAAAAGCAGAAAGTAGTGAGACAGTGTATGAAACTTAATAATGAAATGGATTTTTCAAGTTTTTAGCTCAAATATCATAGATTTAATAAAAAAAATACTGTTGAAGCATAATGGTGATCTTTTCTTGTGTTTTCTACATCGTCATCATCATCATCATCATCATCATCATCACTATTTATTATTATTATTATTATTATTATTATTATTATTATTGTTATTATTATTATTATTTCCGACTTTATTTTTATTCTTTACTTTAAAATCACTTCCAAAGTCAAATTATTTCCTCACTAGTTTTTAGCTCTGTGTTCTGGGTTTTTTTCTGACATTTTCCACTTTTAAGGAAAGAAGAGAAGTTTTACGAGAATTTTCACTAGATTGAGAAGATTTATTTTTCTGTAACAAAAAGAAAATTCAGAATAAAATCACTTTACCACAGTAACTGCTTATATAAAAGAAAAGCTTAAGAGACTTTATTTACAGCTTGGTTTTGCTGGCTTCATGGGTAGTATACGTTAGTGTATATTTCTAATATATATCAGAGACAGGAAGATTTGTTTGCTCCTGTTTTCTGAAATCTAGAGCCCAGAGCAATGACTTCTTCCACTCCTAGACCAGAGCTCTGAAAAACACCAATCTCAGAGCTGGCCTGGGCTCACCTCAGCCAAAGCTGGGCTGTTCCCAGCTCCATGCTCAGGACCAGACATTTGCTGTGTCCTGAGCCTGAGCCTGGGCCTGAGCCTGAGCCTGAGCCTGAGCCTGAGCCTGAGCCTGAGCCTGGGCCAGAGCCTGAGCCTGAGCCTGGGCCTGAGCCTGAGCCTGAGCCTGGGCCTGAGCCAGAGCCTGAGCCTGAGCCAGAGCCAGAGCCTGAGCCTGAGCCAGAGCCTGAGCCTGAGCCAGAGCCAGAGCCTGAGCCAGAGCCTGAGCCAGAGCCTGAGCCTGAGCCAGAGCCTGAGCCAGAGCCTGAGCCTGGGCCTGAGCCTGAGCCTGGGCCTGAGCCTGAGCCTGGGCCTGAGCCTGAGCCTGAGCCTGGGCCTGAGCCTGGGCCTGAGCCTGAGCCTGAGCCTGGACCAGAGCCTGGGTCTGAGCCTGAGCCTGAGCCTGAGCCTGAGCTTTGCTGGTGCCTCCATATTGGGAAAGTGAGCACAGTATCAGCAAAAAATAGGATTTATTTTATAAAAGGGTGGGGTTTTTAAAGAATTCTAAGGGTAATAATATATAGTTTTTCCTGTACTAATTTGAACTATAATTGTTACTATCATTGTAGCTGGACTGTTGCTTTTCATTTGGGTTTAAATGTTTTTATTAGGCTGATAATACATTCTTGGCCCTATACCTGTGCTTTTTTTTTTGCCCCTCTAACACTTCTTTGAATGTAAACCAACTCCTTATAAAAATGGGGGACATCTAGAGAAATCAGACGAAGGGCTCAGAATTCAATAAAATAGACAGAGTCTCCGACAGTATACTCTTAATATAATTAAAGTTAAGTCTTGTTGTGGTTTACCATATTTCTAGTACTGTAGACTTCAAAATTAATCTCAAAGAAGTTATCTCTACTTCACAATAAGGTAAATATCTCTAAACATGGAATTTTCTCTCCTCTCGTTTCTTTGAGGACTTAAAATACTTTAAATAACTTACACATAGAAGATTTTGGGAGTTTATTGGTATTTCTGGAATGCATTTTATTGTGCTTTTAGCTGCCAGAGACTTTGAGATGAGCTCTCTGCAAGGAAGGAATTTTCACTTCTAGAAAAAAACTAGGCATGAAATCTGATCAATTTTATTTTTGTTTCACCTTTTGTGTCTAGAAAGACACAGAAAGAATAGCAGTAAGCACTGGAAAATGTTTATCTTTAAATAATAATTTGAAGAAGCATATCCTAATGGTAATGAAAACTGTAAAAGATATTTATCTGCTATGGCATTGAAGGATGCCAATAAGAAATGAATGAACAATAGTTGATGTTTTAAAAAGAAAGAATTTTATAAACCTCATTACTGTCTTATCAGAAAATGCATCTGAGAAAAATACAGCATGCCTCTCAAAGTTTCTATTTGTTGAAAATGCTTTTTATTGTAATAGAAAAAAACCCCTGAACTGTCTCCATAAACTGCTGACTGCTATGTCAATTTCTGAATGGAAACCTGGAAATATTTCCAGTACAAATTTATTAGGCAGTGTCACATAGAAAAAAATATAAGTAGCTTATTGTGGCAATTAGTACAGGTACTGATCAGGGAGAACAATATGGGATGAAAATATTAATGAGCACATAAATTCAATGAGCTGATTATTTTACAGATAATACAAAACCCAAAACTATGTAGAATGTTGAACTTCCTAATTGTTATTTTAAATTTATTTTTAATATATCTTGTACAGAATAGAGTAATAGAAATCTTAGATTTAATTTTTCCTTTCCTTTGAAGAATTTTTCTGCCAAAACATTCTCCAACCTTGCCAAAACTCCCAACATTCTGACAGTATGAGCCCACAACATGCTACTTTGTTTGGGTTCTGGGAAGAGATTTTTCAAAATAATTCTTGAAATTTATTCAAAATAATTTTTGTCTCAAAAATTATTTGATGATTCAAAATGACAAAAAATTAGGAGAACATGAACACAGTCCAACAGACTGCAATTTTTAATTAAAAAATGCTAAAATCTTCTGCTTGCTCACCTTATTGAACATTGAATGTGTGCTTTCTCCTCACAAAGGTGGCTGCATGAGACAGTAATACAACTCCATTTCTTTTTTGTTCTCAGATAAGTTTATTCTGCACCTTTTAAGTTGTTACCTCAATGTTTGAAGCATTGGGAAAACATTGTCTTCATACAGGGAAGTCTCATTAAAAAAATGTTTTCCTAGGGAACAAAAGTCAGGAATGTAATCATTACCCTAGAACTCAGTCATGTGATGTGTTCCTGAGGTGGTATCTCACTGTTTTTTGTGTTAACTGGTTGAACTACTTGCATAAATCCTAATAAATTTGTATATAGATACAGTCTACACAGTAAGAAATAGGAGACTTAATTTTACCCAAGAGAATTTATACAGTAACTGGTGTCAGAGAGGGTGTTTAAGAATAGTTTGTTTTTTGAATTGGAAGAAGATGGAGATATTATTACAAAGGGAGATAGTAACTGATGGAATCAGTATAAGAATATCAAGAACTACTAGTTACTTTACTTTTTTTAAGTGCTGATGCAATCTTCAGACTCTGCCTTCCGATTCTTACAGTCTTCTCTTCTACTATACGCTTATGAGGAAGATAACCAACAAGACAATTCAGCTCTTTGTTCTTGTAAGCACAGTTTCAGGTTCAAGAGCTAATGCTCCAGAAAAAATACATATAGGAATTTAATCTGCTACCAAGGATGAATTCTAAAAATTTCTCCCTCATCTATAATCTTTTTAAAAATACACAATAGGCATGCTTTGCTTTCTCTTTCATAAAACTTTAGAACCTGGCAATGACCAGTCTCAATCAAAGTAAATCTTCTTATGAATTGTCTTTTAGACGAAGAAGAAAATATAAAAGATAACTGCTAGCTATCAGTTACTATTTACTTATTTTCAGGGACTCAAAAAAAATCCAAGATCCTGTATATATATATCTATAAATACTCTAAAAAAAATATTGCTAGAGTCCAGCCACAATATAGAGCAAGATGAACAGAAATGTTTAGCTTTTTTATTTTCTATCTTCTGAATGTAAAATGGTTTTGGGTTTTATTTGATTTTTTTTTAAATAATATATGACATTCTGCCAACTTCAGAAGAAGAAAAAAAGAGTCATTGAACTAGACATTAGGAATCATTAGCATAGTTCACTGTCACAAATTTGAAGTTGCTTTAATATACAATTATTTTCAGGAACGATCCAAGGAGAGCTTTAAAACTAGGGCAAAATTAATGATGTTACTCAGAAAAGCAGTAGTAATTATGTCCAGTTGCTCAGCATGATTACAGTTCCTCAGTGCCTTCACAGCTTTATACAAATTATATAGCAACACTTGGCAGTGGAGAACATATAGCAGCACATCTTCGAGGTCTGTTTAAAAATAATTAGCAACAGTGATTCATGTGCAGGCTCTGAAAATTACTAGAGCTTTCAAAAGAATAAAAGCTAGCTAATCTTGGTTTTACCCAAGCTTCAGAATATTCTTTAAAGCTTAGCTCTGAAGAAAAAGAAGTTTATGCACTTTTGATATCCATCCTACCTCCTAAAATCTGAGGCAGTGTATTTAGGAGTAGACTTACCATAGTGTAGCATTAGGAAGCAGACTACCTTAGTGGTGAACACTGAGACTCAGAAATGAAATTTATTTCTTGAATTTCCTTAGAAAGTCATTAGTCTGTCTGCTAACATCCCCTTGAGTACCACAGATACCAAACAACTTTAGTTTTCAGTCCTCGTGATCCTGCATTGTCAGTGTGTTATCGTCACTTTTTTGCCTTCAGTCCCAAAACACGCACATGCATGATTACTCCAAGGGGTCTTCCCTGAAAGACTTCCCTTCTAGGGTATACATTATAATTTAAAAGACTGTCTAAATATCTCAGGCCTTTGTGGCAACATGCCTCAAACTATATAGTGGACTGAAAAGACATTTGCAATTTAGTTTTAGGGTCTTGTGGTGATGATTCAAAACTCCAGGATTTCTTTCTTGCAGGTCAAATTGTTATGTTAGAACAGAGACATGTGTGATTTCTAGGTTTTCTTTTCCAGCTTCATTATTTTCACATGTCTACTTGCACAAGAAATAGTTAATGTGTTTAGTCAGGTTAAATTGTGGTTTTATGGTTGGACAATTCTCCAAGAAAGGAGAAAATAATGTTTTGTTTCCTTTAGGTTGAAAAGAAAATAAGACAACATTTACTTCTCCTGTGTACCTGAATAAAAACTTCTGTCCACGCGCTGCATGTCTGAAATGTAATTATTCAATATACCTGATCAATCAAGTCATAAAGAGTCAAATTTTAGGCAGAGTTTTAACTGTTTAACTAAGACAGACCCTGTTTTCGGCAGGTTTTGTCCACAGTTCTTTTTCACTCCTGAACACTCCCATAAACAAGATTATTTCATTCTTCTTGTGCTATATGATGATATACACAGGACAATTTGCCTGGATTAAAAATTTTTAGGATGTCAGTGTTTTATTTGATTCAATTCTAAGCCACAACAATACAGTAGTGGCAGTACTGCATGCCTATTCCTACAGATTTAGGAATGGATGATCAATGATGCTGAAAAATAATTAACAAAACATCCCTTCTGTCCCAGTTTAGATGTTATTTAGATAGTTCTCACCTTCCTTATATTTCTTGTGCTACAAAATGGGAGAAAGGAAACCACCTTTGTATATTATCCTCATTTAAATTGAAGTTCATGTGAGCAACTAAAATTAAATATTGCTATTTGCCAATATAAAATAAAGTGTCCCTTATTAACATATATGTTAACCAGATTGTGAAACAAATGGACTCATTCAGAGTCAACAAAGATGAATTCCTAAAGGAAATCAATGATTTTCAATTTGAAAGAGTAAACAAACATGTTCCTGTACTTTGGGCTGTGAATCTGAAGGGACACTATAAACTAATTTACTGAGGAGTTTATTAAATTAACAAATTAAAACTATGCATTTTCTTCACTGCACTATTTTGTTTGAAATAAGTTCCAAGAGCTATCATGACAGCTTTGAAGCTCAGTTTTTTGTGGTCATCATTCACTTATGTTACTATCTTTAAGGTAAGAGTTCTCTGAAGACATTATTTTAGCCTTAGAAAAATATATTCTAAGGCAATGGTGCTTTCACCATTGTGATCATTGGTCCTAAGTGAGATTTGGATCCACATTCACAATGTGAATTAGTGAATTCTGCATTTTCATGTTTAATAAAATCAGAGAATCACAGAATTATTTGGCTTGGAAGGAAATTTAAAGATCTAGTTCAAACTCTCCTGCAATGGCAAGGATGCCTTTCACTACACCAGGTTGTTCAGAGCTCCATCCAATCTGGCCTTGAACTCTTCCAGGGATGGAGCATCCACAGTCTTTCTGGGCAATGTGTTCTAGTGTCTCACCACCCTCACAGAAAAATAAATTTCTTGATAGTATCTAATCTAAACCTACTCTGTTTCTGTTTAAAGGTATTTCCTTTCTCCTATCACTACAGATCCTGATGAAGTGTTCCTCCCCAGATTCCCTGTAAGCCCTCCTCAGATACCAGAAGGCTTCTACAAGGTCTCCACAAAACCTTCACCTCTCCAAGCTGAACAGTCCCAACTTTCTCGGCCAGTCTTCTAATCATTGATGCTAAGTGTCAGAAACCAAAAAAAGACTTCAATGTATGCAAAATTTAACAGCTTCAGAAAATACTTGAGGGTCAGTGCTTAGAAACTGAGGATGGCAGAACCAGTGCAATGTGGCATTTCTGAGTGTAATAAAAAACATTTTTGTTTTTGAAATTTATAACACAAAAAAGTCCTCTGTGGCTGCTGTACTGCACTCAGAACAGGAGGAGTTTGGAAGCAGGCACATGAGTAGCACAAATACAATTCCTAATAAAAATGTAGGGGATATAAAACAAGTTTCTCTGAGCTCAGGACAGGCTCAAATGACAGAGCATTGCAAGAACTGAGAGTTGTTAAATAGTTCTGGCACAAAACCAAAATCACCCCAGTTTTCAATTTTACACCTTATCTGTCTTTGGCACGACTAGAAGTCATGTGAGTTCTGGAAACTTTTCTAATGCTCTCTAATCAGATTTGGATTGCATTTACAAGTAAATGTGAAGCTTTACAGAAAACAACTTATGTTCAGCTGTGCCCATTTTCCCTTTAAAGCAAAATGCAAAATAGTGTTTTCATATTTCAAGATTCTGATGCAATGTTTCTTTTATTAATTAAAGTGGGAAGAAGTCTTCATGAAGAAACTCTCCAAAAGAGCTCAGTGAAAGCATGTTCATAGCTTTTTTTTGAAACCAGGTACCCGTATTTAATTTGTCATTGTATATTCATGAAGAAACACACTTTGTTCTGACAAACTAATTTCCTTAATCAGAAAAGAGTATTTCATAAGACAGGTATACAATAAGTGGCTTAACAGATGCTACTCCATGTAGACTTTCCAGTGATATATGTGATTGTTACTTTTTTTTGTTAAAACTACCAAATTGCTTTGCTGAAAACAAATTAGAGCAAGCATTACAGTTTCCTTTTCCATTTGTCGACTGCATGGAAGAGAATTGTGTTATAGCAAAATCACTTTATGTGCATGTGCATACAAATTTATCATCTGATTTAAAGTACATCTCAGAAACACACAGGTCAGTATACATTCAAATAATAATTTATTTTTACTGTGACTTCAGATCCTAGAGAATTTTTAAAGATGTCTCTATTAAGGTTTGCACTTATTGAAAAGTTATGCCTTTAAAATGAAATAGTCAGAAATATTTCTGTGAAGAAAAAAAACAATTAAATATAACTTTTCCATAAAAATGGAAAACTGTACAAGTAAACATTTGTGTACAGGAAGGTGATTTTACATTTTTAGTGGAGAGACTTCAAACATTGGAATGACCATAGTTCTCTTAACATTTCTATGAAAAATGGTATATAAAAAAAATACCCCAAAGGTAAAGCCTTGTAAAATTCAATATTACATTCCTTTCTGAACCTATTTCTTAAGGACATAAATTTTGATCTACATTTTTCTCATGATTTTTTTTAAAGTTCTTTGATTTTTTATTATTATAAATATGAACGGAACATGAGCTTTCCATACTAACTCTAGATAACAGGGTAAATCATCCTTTCTATTTTGCTAATTTAATGACTAACTCCTAGAAAACAACCATACAGAGAAATTTTGCTTTTGAAGCTAAACTGTAAATATAAAACTATTATGTATTTCTTTACAATTTTTCCAAGGAGTCTAGTAAGATTCCAATCCTTCAGAAATTAATGCCATTTTAGCCCCATTCTTTTATGTATACTTATATATGTAAAGTTTTTGAATAAGAAGATGTAAAAAATGCTTAATAAATGAAGACTCTATGACATATTGCTGCAGTTTATTCAACATAATAAACAGATATGTAACAGAAAACTAATTTTTTTTTTGTGGATGCGTAGTTCACATATTTAGTGGAGTAATTAATTTAAAAAAAAAGCAGAAAGAAGAATTAGTTATGAGGGATATGCTTTTGGATGTATATTTATTTTGTTTTTAAAAGAAACAGGTGAAGCTGGATATTATTCATTTATGCACTAAATATGCAGAGAACTTTAGTAATTTATCAATTATACTATTATAAATTAATTCTTTTAGCTTCAAGATATATGCTCTTTTTACTTGAGATCCTATATATGTGCTCTTTTTAAAATGAGATCCTATACAACTGGCACTGCAAGCTCTGTGTGAACTTTATACGAATTGCAAAATAATTTGTATAAATTGTTTTTTTTTTCCTTTCACGAATAAAAAAAAACTTCCTTGAATACATTATGTTGGGGAAAAATTGTTTGGAAGAAAGAATTAAAAATTACCCCAACTAGGCAGGGAGTATCCACAAAAAATCCAGATGTATGAAGTTGTCAGAGCTGAATGATCTCAGCTGCTGTTCCAGATGCATTTAAGATCTGATAGTAAGTTCAGGACCAGACTGATTTGGTTACAGATAAACACTTGGCAAAGAGAAAGAGAAGAGGTTGGGTTTATGAAATTATGAAGATGGTGAATAACAAAAATGAGTAACATAGTAAATAATTGTCAGAACACTAGCACCTCCAGGACAATTTTAAACTATTAAGAGATTCAAAAATAGAGAAAGTATCTTGTAGTATAAAAGGTCATGAATTTCTATGATTTTTTTGCCACTGGATGTTGTGAAGGCAAGTAGAATTCTAAGGTTCAGAAAAAGATTACATGAATTCAAGGATGACAAGTCTGTAAACATACTCTCAAGGGATTAGGTAGGAATGTTCTCACATGTGCAGTTGAGAATAGAGGAAACACCCTGGAGGAAAGGACTTCATAAACTGTCCAGCTTTGTTTGTCTTTCCTAGGTATTCTATATTTGTCATGGTATGTGGCAAGCAGCGCAACATAGTAGAGCAACTTTATGTCCCATGAGTAAAAATGTAAGGAAAGGAAAAGAAAAACCAAAATGGCCCAGTGTGGTATGAGAGTTTCTATGCTCCAGGCTGGTTGTACAGTCAGTGAACAACTGGTCATGTTTCAGAACATGATTTAAAAAAAAAATCACAATCATCTGGCCACCAACCCTGCTCACGACAGTTGTGACAGGCAGTGAGAAATCAGTAAATCAGTATTTACCATAATAGAATATGAGAGATATCAGTGTATTATGGTGAAAAAAAAATGCATAGTTTTAATTCAGCTTTCAGGATTTAGAGAGATATATGTATAAGTTTGGGTTTTTTCCAAGGCACTTTTTACATGAATACAGCATATTCAATTTGTTTACATTTTCAGTATTTGTCACTAAAAAAGGTTATTTCTCATTTCTAAATGTAGTTAACTATTGCTTTATTGCTACTTAAAGAAATTTGATCTCCATTCTTTTAAAACTGTTAAACTTCTCAGCTTGCCACCAAATCTCAAATATGATATATTAGCATCAAATGATTTTTAGCATGATGATATATTAGCATCAAATTGCACAGAAAATAAATAATATACAGGTTCAAATGATGAAGGCTGCAAAACATTACAAATATGCCTGTCCTCTTATAAATAAAACATTGCAGTTTAAGAAGAGTAACAGCACAAATGAGAGGTCATTATGGCCAAGTTTTGGCAACCTGGTGACCAAGTTAGTGTTGAATTTAGGTGCTGTACTGTACCAAATACTGAAACAAAAAAAACAGTCAGTCTTCATAGGGGCCAGAGGGCTGCAACTTCTCAGTAGTTCATAACATCTGCAAAAGTTTGTCACCATGAATATTTGGTCGGCAGCTGATCTCCAGTTTCCTTTCCATAAAAACCTTATTTTGCTGAGTTGCTAATGAAGAACACAGTTCTGCCTAGAGTGCTGGAATCAAGCCTACAAGACTCTGACTAAGAGCATCCTCATAAGCGAGAAATAAACCTGGATATTGGAGAACCTAAAACATGCTCTGACTGGGTTATTTTCCCTTTTCACAACAACTTCCAGTAGACTCCATCTCCAAGAAATTAATCAAAGTGTTTCAAATTTCAAACGCATTTGAAATCTGCTTAGCCATATAAAAAGCCAGGGTTTTATTGGATGCATTTACATTAAGACGAGAGTTAGCATATTCCTAAGATCTTTGAAATTACAGTATCTCTTTCTGTATACACATCGTGGAGACAGCAAATTTTCTTCAGGAAAATTGCTTTAGAATGCTTTTTTATGTTTTTCCTTCTTTTATTTTGTTTTGGGCATAAGGTATATTTTATCAGCATGTCTTTTTTCTCCATCAAAAACGATAATAAAATTCCTCATCATGCCAGAGTCTTACCAGGCAGAATATTTGTATTATCCTCATTTATCAATATTTTACAATATTTTTACTGTCAATTGTCTGGCAAAAAAAAGTATCTCTCTATGCTGTGTTTCTGCTCTTGTGTTTCTTCAACTTAATATTTTATTTTACTTTGGCTTGCCAGAAAAAAGCCTTTGGAGGAAATAATAAAAAAGGTAAAGCTACTACAAACAACCTTTTTATTTTCTGTCAGAGCAAAATATACCTTATATTAATATTAATATTTTATATTTTATGGTGTTTTTGAGCTACTTAAGTAATTCCTTTGTAAATACATATGTACTATTCCTCTTAATTCTGTCAGTATTTAAAATATCCCAGAACTACTCTTGATTCCGACTTTACACACATAAATAACATATTAACTGATCAATGTATTTTAATATCACCAGACCCTTGACATCAATTATTTATGCCATAACAGGCTCAAAGACAACTGAAGCTGACCATACTAAACAGGGCTCATATTCCAAGTGGCTGATGTTTAGCAATGCCATGTTCCTTTTTTCTGATGCTGAAGCAGTTTAGTTCCATGGCATCTCATATTAAAAACAAAACCAATCACCTATGGGCTTTCTGTTTGCAGCTCTGGAACCTTTCTGTGAAGCTGCTGAGGCAGCATGTTTCTGTGACTCTCTGACAGCATTTCCCTTTTGTTCCCAGCCTGTTGTGCTCTTGTTGTCATTCTCATGGCCTGACTGCTGCAGACCCCTGATTTTGCTGGTTTTGTGGGGTTTCATGGGATACTGTTATCAGGGATGGGAGAATTATCTTGCCCACCTCAGTTTAACTCTTGATTTGTAGTTTTTAGTTTAGATTAGCGGAAATAAAGATGTGGCATAACAAAATAATATTCATGTAAATACTTGGCAAATATTGCTCAACCCTTTGTATGTAAAGATGGTTAAAAACCAATGTGTAACATTTGTTCTTGTTTGCATAGTTCTGCTGGCACCAAGAAGATCAGAAACAAGAACAACCAAGGGCAGGGAAAAGAGTGAGGACAGTCCTGATGAAAAGTACATATACTAGCAGGAAGCATGATGATAAACTCTCATAACTGGTTGCACTGGAGAAAGTGCTGTCACTCTTCTTTCCAGATGATCAGAAATCAGTTTTTCCTTTCCTTGTTCTGTTCTTCTTTTCCTTTTTTTTTTTTTTTTTTTTTCTAAAGGCAACTTGGACTTTTGAAGTCTGTATGTTATAAGCTAGAGAACCCAACGGTAAATCTTTCTGTGCTTAAACCTGCCTCAGCATTCTTTATGAATCCCTATCATTCAGAAACTGCCTCATAAGTGACTGACTGATCAATTTTAGAAGTGATGTCAGCAAGCACTGTTTATCTTCTTGACACCAAGCTGGGACACTGGAATAGCCTGTCTTGAAGAAGCAGCCATATCCATTAGATATCCTCATCACAACATAGAGGAAGAGGCCAAGCTAAGAGACATGGATGCATGCCCACTAGCAAAAAAAATCAAAAAAGGTGATAGGGAGGAAAAATTTCTAAATATGTTCCATATGTTATCAGATATTCAGAAATATATGAAAAATATGAAATTAATTTTTCTAAATCTAGTGTGATCCTTTTTCACTGAGAAAATTTTATAATGTACTACTGCATGATGTTGTAACACACTTGAAAAAGCTTTAAACTATACAGCTGCCACCAACTGCAAAAGAACATAAAAATGAAGTCAAAGGATAGAAATAGAAACATAAATTCAGACAGACCCAGAAAGAGCAGGGATAAATTCAGTCACTGAATGTGAGCAAGTAGAGGGTAAAAAGGGAGAACATTCTCAGCTATAAAGATCAGAAAAGATAAAACACCCATGGAAATTATCACAACTCTATATTATATAGATTCAGAGTCTGAATTTATTTTTTAAAAAGAATCAGTGAGAGAAGTAAGAATAAAGGCAAATGAAAGAGGAGGAGGAGGAGCTGTTCCACATGAAGAGAGGATGTGTTATGAAAACCTCCGGAGTCAGGCAGAAGTGAAGGGGAAGGAAGGAGAGCTTTTGGAGAGACATGAAAGACAGAAACAGCTAAAGATTAATACAGAAGTTCTTTCCTGGAACTGGGTTTTAAATGTTTATTTTGCAGCTGTATTTCTGAACTCCTGATCAAGACCCTTTAATTTGATTCACATTAAACTGTGTGAGGCGGGATTTTTTTTTAATTTGCTCAGAAATATAAGGAGGCTGAAAAATAATAAACACTCATCTACAGAAGATTCAGGAAAGTAACAAAATATTTTCCACCAATTCTGAGATAGAAGTGTAGGAAAATTGAACCTTTCTCTTTTACAAAAAAATGAATGGAGAACAAGGTTCTTAAGTAACAGAGAGATGCTGTCTGCAACAGCCTCATATGAAACAGGGGCCTAACTGTCTGAATGGCAAGAAATTTGGATTTCTTGACTTAGAAAGGCTGTTTCTTATTTCACATTTCTTGCGATACACATTACTGTTAATAATATTGAATGTCAATGTTCAGGAGGGTTATGCAACCGATGTGTGTGAGTAACATTCAAATACAAATCCAGTTCTGAAGACAAACTAGAAGAGCACACATGGAAATGTAGTATTGACATAAATTAGGTCCCAGTTTAAGAGTGGGAAATTAGGGAATTTCATTCCAGTGTCTTACTGATGAGGCTGTGTATCTCATTTAGAAATGGCCAGCACAACATGAAGCCACTCATAATGGTGATGAAGCAATGTGGAGGCAAGGGCATGGAAGTCTGTACTGCCTGTGGGGATGTAGATAACACAGCTACCTATCGAATCAAGATGTGCAACTTGGCTTCTGTTAGACAGCACATGAGAATTCAATTTCCTGGAGTAAATATCCAGGAAACGACCACTATTTTATCAGATAATTCTCCTCAACTAGACTGGATTCCCTTCAGCAAGAAGAATGAGGAGATCCTTCTGCTTTGGAACAAAACAAAACCCATGAAGCTTCTACAATACATTGAGCAAGATCACATATAACATAGTGATCTTTCATGGTCTTTGGATGGTCTCTGCATTTCTAATGCAGCTGATAAAATTATAGCAATTTATGTAATTTGGGTTTTTAATCTGTTGTCCATAACTTCCTCAAAGTGAGTCAGGGAATAGTAAACTTTTACTTTTGTTTCATCTATACTCATCTATGTGTTGTCTCTCCCAGTTTTATTTGGTATTTTTTTGAAAGAAAAAATTTAAAAAATATTAAAATTAATGTCTTGTCTGATGCTGAACACCACTGGTTTGGATTAAATAGCTAATATTGGTTATTGTCTAAAATTGAAAAATTAAATCATTGCAGCCATGATGTATTTATAAATGTTGAAATTAATTTTTTTTTACCTCACTATGAAACTGAAATGCCACATTAGTGGAAGAAATCTGATGTGTACTGGCCTACATCTGTCTGTTCACACAGTCAGCTGCAAGAATATTTTCAAAAACTAGCATTGTGTCAGTAGAGAGCAGAATGCTTTCATGACTCTGGCAAAGATCACTGCAGGGACCGCTTTGGTACACCAAGCTGGAGAGGGGCTGCTGTGATAAAGTATCATAGCTGGAATTAAAGGGGACCATCACAGAAAAAAAGTTAATATGAATATAACATGAAACTATTTAAGGAGAGGGAAAAGAACAGAAGGAGTGCACACAGAGCTATCATATCGAGGACTTAATTATCTAACTATTCAGAAACTTTCTCTCCAAAGTGCTGTGCCCTACAGCAAAAGGAATTACAAAAGGAAGTGAGATAAGGGACAGAAATGAGATTGCCATTGTCTGAAACTTAAAATATTTCCATTAAACAAAGTCAAAGAAGACCTTAGAGCTCAAGATAGAGGAAAAGTTACTAAATATTACAGGAGAATTTGAAAAATAAAATTATCAAAATATTTAGTCCCTCCCAGCATAAAGGCTGGAATAAGGAAACATGACATTAGGGCATTGTATGAGAGAAATTAGTAAAGATTCAACATTATAAAAAGTAGAAATATGCAAATCTGCATCAGCAGTAAGCCCCATGCTCTGGAGTATGTGATCCACAGCTTTACTCAGATGAAATGCCACAGGTTATCTCTGTCCTGCAAATGGACCATAAGAGTCCTGAATAAAATCCTACGTTTTTTCTTCACTTGAAACTTTGATTTTCTCTGATTCTTTAATGTCTTGCAATCCTATTAAACACCTACAAGACAAAATGAATTCAGTTTTTTTCAAATAATTCAACAGTAAGCCTGCTCCCTCCTCATTCTGCAAAACCTAAATGGCATGTCAGCATAACATTCCTCTTTTCCCAGTCAGCTGCTTCTGCCCAGCGGCAGACCCCACCCTCTCACAGGCACCGGCTGAGAGGCTCCCAGGTTCCGAGGGGCAGCCGTGCCCAGGGCTGGCCCTGGCCCAGGGGAGGCACCTCCAGCTGAGGCTCCTGCCTGGGCCCCACCTGATCCAAGCCCCTGCTGCCCTGCAGATGAGTGCCTGCCACAGGTGCTGTCAGAGCCAGATGCAGGACATCTTCCTTGGTCTTGGCCATCCTCAGAGAGGTCTCAGATCTGTCTCAGCACCATGGACTGGCCAAGTGATCCAAATTGTCAGTTGATCCTGGTGATCCTGATGTGCTGAGCTCCCACAGCCATCCTCAGCCTTTCCTATTTCCTCTAAAACCTCAGTTGCTTTATTAAAACCTAATTATTTAACTTTGATTGTTCTCAAAATATTCCTGAAATCTGACTTCTGCAGCACCTTTCCTGTGCCCCAACTGAGAAAAAAATTGAAGTCCTATGTCTGCTAAATCTAAGTGTACATTCCTGTACTGATATTCCCTTTCTTCTCATTTTAAGTTTATATGCTAATAATACTTAATGGATCTAACAAAATGCTTGCAAACCTGTAAGAAAGGAATGCTATTTAGGAATCCAGACGTAACTTTGAGCGTATACTACTTGGTCAGTTGAGCTATAAGTGCAAGATTAATTACCTGTGGGGAGGGCTCACTTCTTTTGTCTTGACTACATGAAAATCAGAGTGCCAATCTTACACACAAATATCTAAAGTTGGTCAAGTGAAATCCTCTCCTCTCCTCTCCTCTCCTCTCCTCTCCTCTCCTCTCCTCTCCTCTCCATCCAGTGATGTTGGTTTCAGCATAAATCTTAAAAATATTTTTAAAGTATTTGCCCTTTTTTAAAATCCAAGTAATTTTTCACACCTGTCATGATAAACTACCAAGTATCTCCTTTTGCTCTCTAGGCTCTGCTGCCTACCAATAAAATGGTCAGAGGACACTGACAGTGAGGCATCTCTTTACATAACCAGGACCTCTTTTTAAAAACTGCCAAAAGAAACAAGATATGGAAGTTTACAACTAAACTTAATCCCAGTCATGCTCACAACACATTGTATAATTGTGAGGCTTAGACAAATGCTGCTGCAGCATTCTGTCTATGCATCAGCAGAAAAACTCATATACATAACTTCTATGCATGGCTGCACACATTTTAAGTGCATGTGAGGAAGGATAACAGATTTCCAGAGGAGGATAAAACTTTGACAAAGTCAACAGTGATATTCAGAATTATGGGCAGCACACATAAATTATAATTTTGATCATAATTTGAAAATCTCCCACAGGTAAAAACACACGTGTTGTTGCAGAGCCCAGTTTCTTCCATCTTTTTCTTTTCTTCCCCCTCTGTTTTCCATAAGAAAAGGGGAGTGGAATGAATGAAAACATTCATCTAGCTATGACTGAAGTTCTTTGTAAAAGTTCCTTTTCATTATTTAATTTATTGATGAAGTAAATACAGATTCAATACAAAAAATAAATGATGTTGAAACACAAAAAGAAGACCAAAGGGTGGTGAAACATTTATGTCAATTATAACCTCTAAAATTAATGTGAGGTTATGAAGTAAAATGTGTAAGTAATCTCTTCCTTTTGAATCTTGTGTATTAATCACAAAGGAAAAAGGAACCACTATGAATTATCATATAGCACATTAAGACAACTCAGATGTAAAATGCCTCACTTCTCCCTTTTCTTTTTGCAGCAAAGCTACATGTAGAATAAAAACCTTCTGCAGACAGTGAAACAAAACCTGAATGGAAGACTGTATTTTAGACAGGAAAAAATTGTTGTGAAAAAATACTGGGCAGGTTATCTGGACCTGGGTCACACACAACTAAAAGACTTTATGTTCCTTTGCTATACCATGATAATATTACAAGAAGAATATGAAGGTAAAACTTGTATTGAAATACAAATATGCACTAACCAGAAGTTTCCTGTTTCAAATAGTGATCAGTAGAATTTACCTAGTGGGGGAGAAATTAAGATTTAAGATTAAACACATGAAGCTAACAAGTCTTAAATACCTTTTCCTGCTGGGGAGAAATTGCTATTAAAAGTAGAATATGGTCCTGATTGTCCTCCTGTAGTCGGCACTGGTGAGGCCACACCTTGAGTGCTGGGGCCAGTTCTGGGCCCTCAGTTCAGAGAGAATATTGAGATGCTGGAATGGATCCAGAGAAGGGTAAAAACCTGGTGAAGGGTTGGGATCACAAGTCCTGCGAGGAGTGGCTGAGAGAGCTGGGGTTGTTTACCCTGGAGGAGATTTGGAGGTGACCCTATCACTCTACAGCTGCCTGAAAGGAGATTTTAATCAGGCTGGCTTTTTCTCACAGATTACAAGTGATAGGGCAAGAGGAAACAACTCCAACCTGCTTCAGAGGAGGTTTAAATTGGACATTAGAAAAATTTTCTTAATGGAAAGGGTGATTAGATATCAGAATGAGCTGCCAAGGGAGGGGGTGGAGTCATCACCCTGAAGGGGTTTAACATGATCATGATGTAACAAAAAAAGTAAGGTCTTTCTGCTGTGTGCAACCCAGATCCAGTTAACATGTACAGTATTTTTTCACAGCAATATCTTTTCCTGTCTGGAATAGAGAGTGCTCACCATCCCTGGATGTGGCACGCAGTGCTATGGTCTAGTTGACATGGTGGTGCTTGGTCGGAGATTGGACTTTATGATGTCAGAGGTAATAGATTGTGTTCGGTCAAAGATTGGGTTGTATGATGTAGCTGTAATTGATTCTGTAATCTTCTCTGCTTTGACAGTATCTAGAACCCAATTCTAGATATCAGATGACCCCACTGAATACTATTAACTGATAGTTTAATTCAATCATATTTTGACAAGACTAATAAAACGTACTTAACATACATTTTTGACACACTTAACAAGATTATTATCAAAAGATATTTCTCCACAGGATAATTGCAATAATTTTTGTCTTTTTAAATAAAAACCTGTTATTTTTGATTGTTTATTTAGTTTTATTTTCTTCCCTGATGAATTTTTGATTTTTTTCTAATTGATTTTATTTTTTCATTTCACCAGTAACTGCCACTGAAATTTTCTAAGCACATAAAAAAGAAGAAAACAGTTATTAAATGTACACTAATTCTTCAAATGGCTGTTTAATATTTTAGATCCATTTAACTTTATTGTAAACTGTCTAGGCTTGCTAATGATTACATGCAGCAAGTGCCATGAATGCCTCAGTCTATTTATGAATCCATCTGGCAATCAGAACATTCAGATAAGCAAGAAAAAAACAATAAGCAAATATCTCTCAAAAATTACTTCCTTTCTTCCTTCTCCTACAATCTATTTTTTTTTCCTTCCTAGAGAAATGACACTGTCTCCATACACATACTGCAGACAATAGGCATTTGACATCTTCACACCTTAAAGTCTAATTAGCTTTGGATTATTACAATCCCTGCACAATAGATAAAATATTCTAAAAATGCAAAGTAAAACACAGTAATTACAATGGCTGCAATGAATGAAGACAAATGATAAGAAAAAGAGAAACAGAATCTCATTGACAACAAGCTAGTTCCTTGGGAATATTAGTGATTCAAGAAGAAAGAAAATAATGCACTTGAATCCTTATCCACCGAGCACAATTATCCATTCTATTTTCTTTGCCAGAAGACTGCATATAACTGACTGTTCAAGATTCCTCTGAAGACTGGCACAACAAAGCACAGACAAATAGAGAATTTTAGCAAAGTCCATACCGTCAACCTCAGTGTAAGCTGAGAAAAAAAAACAAAACAAAATAAGCACAAGGAAACATCATCATTCTTACTAATGAGA
Source organism: Melozone crissalis (assembly GCF_028551555.1). Taxonomy (NCBI): domain Eukaryota; kingdom Metazoa; phylum Chordata; class Aves; order Passeriformes; family Passerellidae; genus Melozone; species Melozone crissalis. Next base: position 10,223,610 of record NW_026535782.1, on the reverse strand, counting down.
AAGTAAATAAGAATGTATCCTTTACAAGTGTAGAGAAGACCATGCAGTGTAAATTGTTGAAGGTTTAGAGGAAAAATAGAAGCTTGAATAATCCCACCCTTAGCACATTTTTATTCAGACTGGGTAGAAAATCAGCACCACTACACAAAGAAAGTTTTTGCAGTAGATCAATGGCTTATGCTCAGTTGTTAACTGTTTCAGGAGAAAAAAAACCTGCTTTGTAGAAATAAGAGAACAAGGGATTTAGTGTCTACAAGGCAGTGATTAAGGACTGAAAATGTACATCAGTGAGTGTGGGAGAACATATTCAACTCATTTAAATGGTGCTAGGCTTCAATGCAGATTTAATATAGTACAAGTAAAAATTTTGCATTTCTGTCTTTTGCCTTGTTTTTTTAGGTTTTCAAATTTTGCCTGTAAAAAGACTGTATTGAGATACATTCTTAGAAGAGGAGGTTGGAAAAGTCATGGAAAAGTCTATTCTTTGGCTTAATTCCATGTCTCAGAACTCTCCTTCAGCTAGAAATCCTGTACTTAGATGTGACTGCTGAATGCACTGTTACCATGCTGGCACATAAATATTGGGCAGCAGCACACAACGAAGGAATCCATTTTTATATCAGCAATCCATTTTTATATCAGATGGCAGAATGCGCCAATCACATGGTCCTACTGCATCAGACATTTCAGAGAAGAACTGACACTCTGAGGTTTAATCTTTAAAAATCTCCTTAAAGTTAAGAGCAGTTTTCCACTGTTCACTTGCAGTAAAGGAATGTATGTAAACTGTACACATTAGATCACTTTAGAGAAAGAGAATGTAGTCTGAATACTCTAGCAAAATCTTTAAAAGAAAGAGAAAATCTTGTTAACTCTACAATGGAGGGAATTATTAATCAAAAAAGGGGGAAATCAGTATAAAAAATGGAATTTAACCACAAAAAATGTCTTACATGTTGTTTATGTAATAAGATAGCACAAACTCTATATTTTTGGAAAGGAGTAGAAATGAAGACGTGTATAACAAATTAACATCCAGTTTTTTGGTTTTGTTTTTTGGTTTTTTTCTGAAAAATTTAGATCTGGACTAATAATAATTATACTGTTAAGATTTCAGTTATACCAACATTAATTTCTTGATTTTACACCTCTATCTAAAGAGCTTTTTATACATAATCTTTGTTTTACATGCCTATTTAGATACTTCTGCCTGTCCATATGCTATGCTTTCTTTTTGCCCATAAACAAGACTTTGACCATAAAAAATACACAAGTTTATTTGCAATTAGATATTGCTGAAGTATAATTAAAAATTTGTGCCAGCTGGAGACAGCAGTTGCTTTGATTTTCAATAGTGTCTAGTAGCAAAGAACTTTTTTATTTGCTCCAGTTTTGTGGTCTGTGTAGTCCATACTTGGTTTATAGCCGAGTAACTATGATGTGGATATTGAGGAATACTTTTAATTATTTTTTCTTGCTGTAATATTGAAGAATTGTGAGCATGGGCTTGGGATCCATCAAATACATACATTGCAAAGACATATCAAAATTATTCTTTCCCAAGAGAATTCACAAAACAAATCAGGAGATGGATTCAGGGAAGCAGGAAATCAAGAGAATACCAGGCTAACAATGGCAGTACTGGTCAGTAAGACAGAAAATACCTTGCTGGGAATGCTTTACAGGATATCTAACTGATACATGAGGAGAGCGGTGTTTGGTATAGTATGCTGGATAGCTGCCTTAGAAACGCAATGTATTTTTAGTGTTAGCGGAAGAAGTTCCTTGATTCCAAATACAAACTGTTTGAGAGCCTAGATGCTTCTCTTTGCAAGACTACCTGCCAAAAATCTCTGTTAGTAAGGTCACAAAAAAAGTAAAATTTAGACCAAATTGCAGGAAAGAGATCCAATTTGAAAATGACACCTGCTTATTGAGTGCACTGTTAGATAGCTCAGTGCTTTTTTTACGCTAAGAGAAAGGATGGAGAAATTATTTCTAAACATATTGGGCTTTGGTTGCATCTGAGTGTTTGCATTCTTTTTCTTATACATAGATTTATCACAGAGTGACAAAATTTTTTTTGTTGCAGCATGAAAGGAGTGAGATGATGTCAAATGTCAAAATGTCAAGAACATTTGAATGTTTTTTCCAATGTTACCAAGTCCTTGTTTTGTTTGCCATATTTAAGACGCATCTGATACATCTTGCAATTAAATGGCTGAAAATCATAAATGTCTTGACTTTTGCTCCTTTCATAAAGAGGAATGTGGACATAAAGAATTAGAGAGCAAATATTCTCTCAACAATTTCTCTGTCAAGCACGATCCCAAAGGGTACATAAGCACTTTAAACTCCTTAGAACCTATAATCTGTAAATTTAGAATAGGGTAAGCATTATGGATTTTTTAAATTCTAAAGTGGAAGGTATAAAATGTCAGAGAAGGTCCTTCTTGGTTCATATATCTGTAAAAGTTAAAAGATTGATTCACAATTTAGACAATGTTACAATAGATTCATATGAAATCTAGAAAATCTCTATCTAGAAATTTTATTTCCCTAGCCAAAAGAGTACCTAACACAGTACTGATGTTTCTGGTGTCAAACATCCTATCTATTCCCTCTTCAGGCTAACACCTGAATAAAAACATCCAGTTAGAGGTTAAGGATTCTAGTTTATATTAAGGTTCATTCTAAATAATGTAGGAGGTAATTTCTTTCCTTTTAAAAATATTGACCATCTCTCACAGTAGTTGTATATCATCAAAAATACAAACATTTTAACAATTCAGTGCATTTTTTGAAAAGGTGACTCTTATAGGAGATGGATACACACTGGAGAATTCATTTCTGGAAAAACAAAAGTGAGCAGAACACTGTCCCATTGGAAAAGGGTGAAATATATTGGATGTCATTTTTCTGCTTTCAGACAAGTGCATACAACTCCAGAACTGATCCATTCATTCAGATGCAAAATACTAAATTCCATAAAATATATATAGAAGATATAAATATGCTATTTTAAGAGACTAGAAAAGACGAATGAAAGCTAGGATAGCGCAGGACAGAGGACACTACTGTATGCTTCCTGAGCACAACACCAGGAACACTCAAGTCTTAAACTGACAAAATCTTCCTAAAAATGGTTTCCACATTTTCCTTCATATGATTTTTTTTTCCCCTAACTTTGTACTTCTGGAAAGTATAGATGTACCTAGCATTGAAAAATGGTTGAAGGGTAAAGATTTGTTAATTTTAAAATGTAAGCTCTATCTTTTGGTTGAGTTTGTTTTGTCTTCTTTCTGTTGATTATACAGGAAAAAAATCTACTCTATGTACTTAAAATTGCTGTCATGAAAAGTATTTCTCAGCTCCTCCCACAGTACTTTACAATGGAAAGACAATTCAGTGAATGGTGGAAATGAAGCAATTTTTTTGCAAAAGCTTTAGAGCTCATCTACCAAATAGTCTCTATCACAAACATTTCCAAACATCTATTGAGACATGAAGGACAAACTAAACAGAAAGAAAGGCCAAGAGACCTGAAAGAATCAAAGTACTCCAAAGAGAATTATAAAAATCCATAGAACATCATTTGTTTTAGTGTTCTAAAAGTACATTCAAGACACTTGGAAGTGAGATAAAAAAAGGTTTGTAGAGGGAAATTTACAGAATTAAAATAACTTAATACTTGGAAATTTCTTCTCTGGACATAAGAATTAAACCTGAAATATTTAATCAGAAATAAAAAGCAGAAAATGCAAAAGAAAGCAGAGCTTCTGAAAGTCAATAAGAGAACAGATATACCAATAACTTGGTGGGCAGAATGTGATAAGTATAAGGGAGAAAAAAGGAAAAGATAAAAAAGACAGCAATGTGCCTTCAGGTAGATCAAGAACTAATACATTTTTCATTTAGTGAAATAATTAGTTACTATTCCATTAAAATTACTAAAGTATATGAACCTAAATCACACTCCCAAGAACTTCATGAACCAATGAAAGGTGGGCCAGGATCCCACAGACAATACTCTGTAACAAATTATTTCTTTAATCCTAGATTTGTCTGACAGATCTGCATCTACTGATACTTTACTCTCATCCAACAAAAACTTGCTACATTTCACCTTAAAACCTTTACTTGTAGAGAAACCAGTAACAAAAAACATCTTAGGGCTATTCCTGAATTTTCAATCATTGAGAGAAACAAGTATACAGACATTTACCAAGCTTCTGTTTCAAAAGCAAGCAGCAGGTCACTAGTAAAACACAATGTATTCAACTAGTCCTAAGCAATATTAAAAGGCCTCTTATAGTACCAAGTGGGCAGGTCAAGAGGAAATGGGAAAAAAACCCTGACAATAAAAGGTGGTTTTTGTTGCTTTATTTATTTTTTTTTTCATAGAATTCATCACCATTCAATGCAACTTAGATAAGCACTGCCAGCTGGATGCTAATTACATTCAGCTGGACCTAATTATTCAAAACTCCTTAATAAGCAAGGACACAATTGCTGTTAAGGACAGACAAGTGGATTGAGCTGAAAAGTGGATAAGAGATTTTAAATCTGTATAGGTGTTAACCTACACATGTAATGCTTTGTTGCTATTTTTTCTCCTTCTGTTTGTGTTGTTAAAACCATGTTATGCTTATTAATTTCACAAAGAAATAATAGTCATACGATTTCCTTTACAGACTCAGATTTAGCTAGTAATTTAACTTGTGATGTGAAATAAGCATGTTCAAAGCACCCTCTTACAGCAGTTCTGTGCCTCCCTCCAGCTGAGGTGCTGGGGCACAGCCTGGGGACCAAGGGTTTCATCCCAGGTTCAGGGGTGTGTCTGTCACTTTCCTGTGGACAGGTTCAACCAGAAGTGAAGCTGAGGATGTATCCCAGAGATGTAGACACACATGGACACAGAGTGAGTAAGGTGGGAAGTGACCACAGTGGTGTCATCTGCTCCAACCTCCCTGCTCAGTGGGGGAATGAAGAAGTACATTTGAGCCTAGAAAAAAGAGGGTGAGTAGAAGAAAAGATTATTTTAACTTTTTAATTTGTTTCTCACTAATGAAATCTATTTTACCTGGCAATAAGCTAATTTTCCTGAGCTCAGTTTGCATTACCTGTGAAGATATTTGATAATTAAATTCTTTGTCCTTTCCTTTACCCATGAGCTTTTTCTGTTGTATTTTCTACCTCTATCTTATTGAGGAAAAAGGGTGAGGGAATGGGTGGGTGTGCATATGGCAGCCAGACAAAGTAACCCACCACAATCATTAGGACACTCTGGGCCTGGAGCAGAGTATAGAGCCCTGCACACCTGGCATGTCCTCTTAGCTGAGATTTGTGCAGGAGGCTCAGTTAGGGCGCTCACTTCAGTCCTTTCAACTTGGATTACTCCATAATTCTATGGTAATCCAGATGCTTTTTGTTCCAAACAAACATCTAGTCAGGAAACTTTTAAGAATAAAAGCAGAATTTACCAAGAGTTACAGGAATGTTCTGAAATTATTCAGTCATCTAAAAAATTTGACTAGTGATAAAATTTTGTAAGAGAAACGTTTACAGCTTTAACTTTAGTTAAAATCTGAGCTACAAGTTGTTGATATAATACTCTAAAATGGTGCTGAAAATTGATTTGTAGTAAGACCCTGTGACTGGAGCGGCTCATCATGTCAGCCTACCAATTTTATGAATAGGATAGGTATAATCTGGAAAGAACACAAAGACAAATACACACCCAAGTGTGACACAAGCCATAGAAAATCTGCACACCCTCTAACAAAAGTAAGTTCTTTAATGTCACTTGAAATCTGCCAGGACGTTTGTAGATGAAGACTGACAGAGTTTCTAAAGTCCTTTTGTGAAAGATAGTTGCTGTAACAAGGAGAAAGAAACTTTAAAAACATCACAGCAAGTCCAGGATTTTGCTTGCCCAGTATATGAGAAAAATGCTGCTTGATTACAGATCTCATGATCTAGGAAGATTTTGTGAGTTAACCCTCCACACAAGCACAGCCTCTCACAATTTTTAAACAATCACATATGACTGTTTTCAGTGACCCTTCCCAACTAGTGTGTGATAGCTCTGCTGTATCATGTTTTCAAGCCTTCCTCCCATCAGCTGCGCAGTGTGCTCTGTACTGCTTCATCTCATAACATCCTAATGTTCCTACCCTTCCTTGATGCCAAGCAGTATAAGGCTGCATTTTTAGAATCATGTAAGAAAAGCATTGCTTTTCAGGACTTTAGTTTCAGGATAGAGGTATGTTTGAAGTAATATTACGAGCTCCAAGAAAGGTAATCTGATGGCTGATAGTATCCAGGCCCCATAATGCTTTTTCATGTCTGGAAACCAGAGCTCATTCAAAATTGGAATGCTGACTTTACAGTTCAGCAAAAAAGGATATGCAAATTCTGGTAATAGTTGCAGTAGAGATCTGACACATTCTCCTAGCCTGTTAAAATCTTTTGGAATGGAAGGGGAGGCAAAATCAATGCAAGCTGCACAAAGAACAGAAGGTTTATCTTAAATTGTTCTGAAAACAAGAAAATAAAGTATTAGCAGCAGTGGTCATCTATGAGACATTTATTATTAAAAATGCATAGACAATAAAAAGGTAATTGTAGTATTAATTCAGTTATATGATTTTACAGGTTTAAATTATTTTATGGAGACTCTTAATTAAAAGTAGAGTTAAGCCTGCACTGAGACTTGTCTGAGTTGCCAGCAATGCAAGGAGCTGGCTTCAGCAGCAGCCAGATTTGTTTGGACCACATAGCCTTTTTACAGAGCTAAAGAAAGTGAGAGCAACTTGACTTGAGGAAACAGAGCCAGGCCTAGGAAAATCAGCCTTAATTACATTTAAAATATTTTACTTCATTACCATAAGCTCTGGATATGTTCAGTAATGCTAACTCTCAGCCAGAGGCTGATTACTTGAGGAAGGGCAGAGGAGCTGCTTTGCTATTACCTTGAAGATCTGTCTTCATCATAGAAGACAAGAGCAGTATGTGGTCCATCATATTCTCTCCTTGGATAGATTATGAACGTCCATACTATTTTCTTCCTACGAAAAATTAAGAAATTAGGGTGCAGAAGCATAAGATGATAAGGTGTGGAATATTTCTGTCAGATATATTCATTCAGAACTCATCAAAGTAATATTTTGAACACGGAATGGCAGGGAAAATAAATACAGTCTCCTTCGTAAGAATTTTTACACTCATGGTGTTGAAGTCTTATAAAATAAAAGATATTTTTCTTACCCTCCCTCCCTTCTTAACATTGAAAAAAAGTTAAAATTTCCTTTCTTCATTCACTAGTATCCTTGAGAATATGCAAACAAAATGCATGGTCCTTTCTATCTGAGAGTCATTCTGTTATCAATCAGCTGTTTTCAGTGTTGTTCAGCGTGGCAGGTAATAACTGTCCATATATCTGGAGTCAGTAAATAAAGGAATGAAATATGAAACTGCTTATAAATATGTAAATTTTCTCAAAAGTTTAAAAAAAATTTGGCACCAATGATTTTTCAGTATAATGTTTCTGTTATTGCCCCTGCAGTTTAAAAGTACTAGTATTCATCAAGGATGTGAAATGGTAATAATAGTTTGTTAAATCCGTAAAATTGCTTGTTGCTGAAGTTAGGCATTTGAAATTTTGCATACAGAAAACAAATGGTAGAATATTTAAAGCTTTCCAGAGTCACCAAAACTAAAAAAATATGTCTTAAAAAATAAGTGGGAAATTTTATATTAAAAAGTAAAATCCAGAAGATTTTTGAACAGCGGTAAGTAGAGAGCATAATGCTGACTCTCTGTGTATCTCACCATGACATTTTTCTTTCAGTCACTGAAGGGAATCCTTCCAGCTCCCATGGTTTTGTCCTTGTATTTTTGGATTTACTGTGGAGGGATCATCTGCATGACTGACAAAAAAACAGTGGTTTTTTGTCAGAGATATCTAATTGTCAACTATTTTTCATATTAATAATTTTAACATAAATCTGTGCTAAAAGGTTGATGGTTTATACTTTGGACTCCAGGTACGAAAAGAGAATCTCTCTTAGTTTACTGAAGTTTTGTGACAGTTCACTGAGAGGTTCACACTAGAAAGTGAAATTCAATAAACAATCAGGTGCATGGCACTTCTTTCTCCCAAGTATACTTCCACATTTCCACACTAGGCTACTCTTTGTGCAATAGGCAAAGATGTTTTTATGAATATTCCCAATCTATGTTTCAGAAAATAAAGGATTTGGCATTCTTTTTCCACCTTCAGATCTAGAGAAAGTTTCCATGCAGGAAGGAACTGGTGAGCCATGCTGGTGAGCCGTTTCCTGTTCATCTTCCATTCTGTTTTCAGAGAAGCCCTTAATGCTGACCATCTCAAAGGAAACAACTGAAAAGATAGGAAAACCAACAACATGGTAATAAGAAGGTAAAAGTTCTGTTATCCAGATCTGAATTTTACACTGCCTCTTCTTTACTACTTTCCTTTAAAAATGCTTCAGTCACTCTACTCTCACAGCCAGAAACATGGTGACTAAGTCAGCATCATAGCTGAGTGATTGCATAGAAACCAAGATTTTAATAATGGATTGGCAAGTTAACTAGTTCTTAACTATTAGCATTCAAATACTAATTCTTCATCTCCACTAGATCTGTTAAAAAAAAAAGAGCTTTACAAAACCACTAGCTTGAAAATACATTATTTTAAACAGATTTTTAATCTGTTAAGCAGTGAAAATAAAGAGAAAAAGCAAAGGCAGGAGAGATTCAGGCTAGTTGTTACAGTGCATGTTCTACGAAACACTGTATGGGGTGACTCTACAGAAAGCAGGTTCCCCATGGGGTTTGCCAGATCAATTTTTTTGGAGCAGAAAACCTCTGCCTTCTCAATTCAACTTTTCCAAGCTGGTCCGAATCTGATTCCTCCTTAAAGCTTCCCTTTTCATCATGTCTTTCCTTTATACATTGCTGGCTTCATGAGCATGCAAATGGCAGTCCTTGCATGTATAGCACAGTGGGTTTCAGTGAAATATGAGCAACAGTGCCCATATCCTCTGTAGTCTCATTGTGTCTCCTTTGCCAGTGAAATAAAAGAATCTGGAGTAAAACCAGAGGCTATTTTCATTTTGAACTATTTTGGTAGACAATATTTTTTTCAAAAAGTATTTCGTATTCTGCAGTCATACTAACACCTCTGAAAAGCACAACAGTACTTCAAGTAACCTCCAGGCTAAATAAACTTTAGTCAAGGTCATGGCCTTTAATGAGATCCCTGGATATACTACAAAAGTTATTGAGTATATTGAAATATATGCCTTACCTAAAATCATAAATACTTTACTATAATGTAGAATCTATTTTCTTAAACTGCAAGGAAGGAAATTAAGATCACCTTAAAATTTCTCTGGTGCAGCACTCAATTTTTTAGATTGTATCATATTTTCTATGAGATTAAAGATCAAAAAACAAAGACATGCATCTGGGTATACAGATAACCTTTTTTTATGAAAAGGCAATGTCTGAGGTGAGAAAATAAATCTCTACAGTAAACTGTGAATTTTAACCTTATTATTATGATTGATAAGTACTATTAATATTAGCATTTTCATAAATATTTGAAAAGAAGAAAGGCTATAAAGCAAAATACTTTTTAGTAAGACATTAAAATCTTTATAATGCATCATGAAATGTAGCAGATTTTCATGGCTTATACTTCATAATTTTTTTTGAGTTCTCGAAATGTGGAAGTATTAATTACAATGAATGCTTGAAATGAAATGTCTGAAAACTGAAATTCCATCTTGACAGTTAAGTGTTTTCTGGAAATGCTATTTATGTTGCCAACACTCCTGAAGTCTCAGGGAAACTCCTAATTTCATTTCTAGCTGTCAGATAGTAAGAAGACAATAAATTTACAATTCTAAGAATTGATTTTTGTAAATTAATGTTTCCTGTCCTAACAAAAATCAAAAGTTCTGAATATCAGTCAGTACAAAATAGATGATCAAATGAAAATTAGATTAATGAATATGTAGAACTTACTTATTAATAATGCCAAAAATAATAAGTGGTCACAGCTAAACTCTGAAGAAATTATACTAAATGAAAAGCTTCAGTGCTTGATGTCCCAGGCAGACTTTACTTTTTCTAGAAAAATATTTTTTTCTTGTTTTACTTTGGTTTCATTTTGTGGGATCCTTTGTGTCTGAATTTTCTTGCAGTGGCCAAGGGCTTGGAGTCTGGAGCTGTCTGGGCGTGTCTGGATTGCTGCTCTATGCTGTGCATGTCACTGCTGGGCTTTGGTGGGGAGAAAAGGCAAACACATTCTGGTTTGTCTTGGTGGTCACATGGAACTGGGCTGGGATGGTGACCACCTTTTTGTGTGTAAATCACCCTCTCTTTTGTATACTTTTGTCACTAATACTGTTTCTGTTGCTGCTTGTTTCTTCTCTCATTGCTGTTATCAAGGAAATTTTTATTAACTAGAAACTCTGCTTTTTTCTTGCTCTTGCCGGAGGAGGGAAGTGGCTGAGTGGGATTTAATTTCCAGCCGAGTTTAAACCACAGCACTGATGTTTGAATTTTTTTTTCTACTATTAGTAGTAATCCAAATGTGGCTTGTTAAACATATACTATAAAATGTTAAATTCCACTTTATTGCCCCAAACAGAATATTTTAGCTCATAACTTTAAAACATGCATGGCTGCCAAAATTTCTGCTACCAGCATATACAGGACAAATTATCAACATTGTCACTTCTTCCTCCACGGATGCTGAACATGTCCAAAAAATCAAATTTCTGAACATAATCATTTTCACTAAGATGTGTCATAAAAATGAGCAGTGGAGATGTATCACAGTGGTAACTTCCTTTATTTAATCAAGTTACAAGGTTGTATTTAAAATAATACCCAGTATTCCTAAGTTTTGTAAATTACAGAATTAGAAATGGTCACCATCCTGTTACTTATTGCATATTCTTTCCGGATAGTCTGCCAACTAATTTCAAGATTTTTTAGTAGTTTTTCTGGCTGAGAAGGCATTGCTAATTTCCTCTTCTGTGATAAAGGTAACTAAAATTGAGAAAAAGGCAAATAAATACTCTTATATGATCCAGGAAAATGGGAATTCTGTTAATGTCTGCTTCTGCAGGCAATAGATATTGGGGATGTGAGGTTTAAAAGCCCCAGAGGAATTATACTATTTTATTTTTGTCTTTTCATTTCTTTGAACTTTTTCTGTTTCACACAGCAAAAGCTCTTGTAGGAGCTCCCCGTCAGCTGCTCTCATTTTCTTCTTTTCTTGCATATTGGTAACTTGTACTGATCAGCTTCTTAGTTGTATTGTCAGACTCAACAGGGTTAATAGAAAAATACACACACACAACACAAAAGAACTACATTACCATCTCTCCTGTTCTCATATTTAGAAGGGAAGGGAACAGGAATGAAAATGCCATAATAATTGCCTTTATGTGTTCACTTAATTCTTTGGCCATAATTTGGGTCTTGCAGTCACTGAAGTGTGCCCTCAAAATAAAAATATAAGCAGGAAATTGAAATATATACTTGAAGGATATCTTCCTGATGGACATTTTTTTCTCATTTGTGAGAGCATTTGAAGGATAAGGAAAGTTAGAATGTTGTTGGTTTTGTACTAGAATTTCCTAAGGAATGGCCTACTTAGGAAAGTGCTCATAGGAGTTATGTCCCTGTCTATTCAAAGAATAGGTTTCAGAAATGATCTTTCAAAGTTGTAGATGACAGAAATTTTTGGTGAAGTTTATTCCTTGTTGTTATTAATAAAGTGTTATTTACAACTCCCTGAATAGGTGAGTACCACAGAAAAAAAGTCTTAAGGAGAGATTCTATGCACATGTAAAGTAGTGTATTTCTGTTGTCCTTAATGAGATTTGACTAATTTACAACAGTTGAGGAGTTGTTACATTAACATTAGCTGTCAAATATTACATTTACAAGTTTAATACAGGTCATACTGCTTCAGAGTTAAATTTTCTTCTTGTGCACTGGCATGTTTCCTATGCTCTTTAAGAGAGAAGAATTTTTGTTCTAGTTTCTAATTTTTTCAATTCCAGAGCAAATCTTACTATAGATGTATTTTTAGAATTTTATTGAGGCTGAGTGGCTAAATTTAATTACATGATCATGTGCTAGGTCACTGTCTTTTTCCTGTAGGGTGCTGGTATTTTCATAACTGATTTGCACTAGCAGCTGTGAAGCTGCATACATTTTAAAAACTGTTTTGTAAGTTAAATTCTTCCTATCTGAGAGAAAGACAGAAAGCTGTTAAAGCATGAACATTAATTTGGCAGATATTTTTGTGTCTAAAGGGGCAAGATAAGATGTTTTCAATTGTTTTAAAGATCACTATTTGTGTACTGTCTGTACTTTGGACAGTAGAATGTTGCACAAGAGATTTTTGATGTACAGTGTGGAAGAAAATGTAGAAGAAAAGCTAATGGATGTATTCTAAAAATGGACAGACATAGAAAGAAAAGATAATAATGCTGAATAAGGATGTAGTCTTATGTGTGCATTTGAAAACAGAAAGAAAGGCTAGGAACTTTATGTAAATTCGCAGATTTAAAGTTTCCTGCCACATTTACATCCTAAGTGAGCCTGGGGACACAACTGTAGCCTCAGCTTTGGAGGAGACCATGAAATGCTAAACTGATTTTGTACTCTGAGGTTACCAGAGTTCTAAAGTTTACAGCACTTTTTGTAAATTGTTTCTTGCCTGTGGCTTTCAATCATTGAAATGGTTTGGAAAACAATTGTAATCTAGTTTTGAAAATTTTAGTAATAGAATTAAATTTAGAATATATGCCCTGTGTTTAAATGACTATACCAATTGAGAAATAATGGCTTATAAACATTTTGCCAATGTAAATAAAAAAAAATTAATCAAAAGCAATTGTGTTGTGTGGGTATAAACATTGCATAATCTTTACTTAAGTTATATTATGTATTAATATATAAAAACCACAGAAAATTAAATTTGTGACACACTACATTCTTACACATCTTCTATTTGAAAACCCTTGCTCAAACTGCATGCTGTGCAGTTCCTCCAATGCCTCTGTACTCTCGGAAGAATGAAGAGGATAAGTCAATAGATCAAAAAGGGGGCACACTTCTCTCCAGAGAGCAATTAATGATCATTTGCATATTCTGTACAATTTAACTATGAAATAAAAGCCATGTGTTCCAACTGATGGTTGAATTTTGTTCTACCATTTCCCAGAGGAAATGATAGCAAAACAAAATGTAGCACAAGAAGAGAGTCACGTGCATACTTGCATTTCAGGGAAATCTGTAGTTTTCCACATTTTATTAACAACAACAGATAAGTTTCCATTTGTATCTGGTTTTGATCTTCCCCTTCTTTGTTCTGAGTCAGTATTTTATGACTCTACAGATTTTTTGGATAGTGTTATTCAGTGTAATCACCATCGTCCTCATACCACCCGAGTTATTTTCACAGTAATCACCATTTCTTGAATAGTCTTAATTTATGGTTAAATGTCTTGTTCTCCTGGTTAGCTGCTATTTTATATCTCCCTAGTTTACTCTTCTCCCTTTATTCTCCATCCATCCCCTCCTTTATTGCTGAACTTTGTCTGTAACAACCGCAGCTCCACTGAACCACTCAGTGTATCTACAGAATGGCACCTGCAAGGGAGGGCATAACCAGGACTGAGCTCACTCAGGGCGCTTGGCTTGTCAACTGGACCACAGATGCTCAGCGTTCATATTTCCTGATCAAGATCCAATTAAAGCCTTATTATCTGTCATAAATCTTTGTCTCCATACAGCTTTCAATACGTGACATGCATTAGCATTCAAGATTTAGCCTGTATTTCATTTTTTTCAATTTATCCAAACATTCCTTTATTAGGAGTTTTTTTAAATTCCAGGAGTTTGTCTTGTTTGCTTGTTTGTTTTTGCTACAGCCAAAGGTTCATAGGTTCTTTGAAAAAAATTGTTCTGGAATATAACTCAGTTATTGTTAAGTAACATTGATAATTGTATTGTAGATTTTGGCAGATTTAAGACCAATGAAAATTTTATAGGAAAATATTGAATGGAGAGGATTTCAGAAAAGTATCATAAATGGAAATTTTTTGGCTATGAAAACATGATAAATGTTTTGTAAATATTTAAATCCAAAGTGAATCCGTAGAGATAAAAAAAATTTGACATTTATTTTCTAGAAATAAATTTTCAAAGTTAGGGTATTCATGCCTTTTCTACAAAATATATTTTTTTAAGTGAGGATATGAATGTCTATTAGTTTTCTGGAGTAGGAACTAGATTCCTTTGGTTAAACCAAAGACGGTATTGATAGGACTGGCAGATATTTCAGAAGATCACTAGGAGCTCAGAACCTTTCTGGGAAGGCATCTAGAATGAATCAGCTTCCTCTATGACATCCAGATATACTTACCCATAGAAAATTGAAATTATTTTATGTGCGATACTCCATGGTAATTCCTGCTCAGACTGGAGATTCATAAGTTGTAACACATAGAATGAATGCATATCATCAAGTATTTTCTTAGTAAACCTGGAAAAAACATGGAGCTATTCTTCTATGCTGGCCAACAAACTGTAATATTCTTCACAATCTAACAATTCTTGTAACTGCAGGAAAGGCTTCAATTATTCTTTTGTGCTTTTTAATTTCCCTTCTCTATACTTTCATGTTATTTACCTCAAAAAAGAAAGGGATAACACAATATAAGTCAAAGTCATCACTATAAGTGTATTGAATTGTAGAAGTCACCTCTTAAGAGCAAAGTGTTCCTAGAAAAGAAAAAATTGCAATTTATAGTTGAAAAATAATAAGACCAGCATGAATGGAGTAAATGAGAAATCAATATCCACAATGAACCTGAAAATATGTCCATTTTTTAGTATTACTGAATGTACTGAGATATCTGTCTCCAGTGGAGTGGGAGCTTCAAACAAAGTTTGTAAGAAAAGCCCTGATGTTGAGCCACAAGGTGCAGAGAGGACCCCTTTACTTTCTAAACTCCTTCTGAGAGAGGACCCTGAGTGTGACCCTAGACTTTGTCAAAGATTTAAATAACATTATCTGACAAGATTAAGATGGCAAATTAAATGTATTTTTATAAAATTAATTATTATGACAAGTGATTAGATAAAATATTTTAATCAGAATTTTTTACTACACAGTATAAAAGCTAAAACAACTTCTAGTGCACGGGATAGGATAGTACACTGTATCAAAGCAATTATTAACAAAAAAGAAACAATTGTTAAGTAGATTGATATAACTCGGTGCATGTTTTCTTGTGTGCAGATCTCATTCTCTTAACCCCAAGGAGTATATCTGGGTGAGGGGGAGGGCATTCTCTACCCAAGAGAGGAATCTTCATCCATGTCAAAGAAGAAGATGTCAGAAGAACCTAACTGTATGAAAATGGACTCTTATAGTATAAAATTAGGACTGCTAGTTATATGTATCCAGGTAAATTTAGCAGCCTATCTGCCAGATCTTTGCCTCCCTATCAGAATGTTAGTTCAGGGTTAGTTGCCAGACTGGATTTTGCATAATTCAACAACAAACCAGCATTTGGTGCCCCCCTCAATCCACCAATAATAACTTTGCAAAAAGGACATTCTGTGAATTGCTTTACCACATTCCAGGACAGAGCATCCAATGTAGAGCACCCTGACAGAGCATCTTAAATATTACAGAAGAAAATATAATGATATAGAGGCATTATTTCATACAAAAAGAGCTTTGATGCTCAAGAGCTCAAGTATACAGCATACATTATTTAGGCTTCTGGATCATGGAACAGAATTATAAATCTGTATTAGCAGTATTGCTTTTAAAAGCACTTTGTTAGTATCAGACATCCCAAAGAATATCCCAAATATTCTTCTGAGAAAGACATGACTACAGGAGCCATTCTTCCTTAGCATCTTGAATGTGAAGCAGTGGCATGCCCTGAATAATCCTTCACTTCTCATAAACATTGCTCACGGAACTTTGTCTGAAAGCCTGAGCACTCTCCAATGATTGGTTCCACAGGTCTGACAAAAAGCTGTGGGCACTCTAGGCAATGGTCCTTGTTCCAAGACTGTCATCACAGGTAAATGTACTATAAAGAGTAATTTTCCATGGTAAAAAAAGGTGAAGCAATGACTCAACAAATGTTTCCTGTCTCTAATATCTTTACCTCTACAATATACGTAGAGAGCATTGCATGAAAGAATTGTTAGGCTGTAACAAATAATTGAGAAGAAAAATGTGAAAATATAAGTCTAAAAACTTGTAGTTCTTCTGACATGCGGAGAAACCTTGATATATATGTCTGCCTACATATTCTCCCTATCCCTTACTACTTGATTTCCCTACAAGGGCCATGAGACTGATTTTTTCTGAGAGGAATTCACTTGATTGACTTCTAAAATTCTAGGAATTTTTCTTTGTTAGAAATTTAATTCTGAGCCTGGCTTATAAAGTAAACATGCAAACAAAATTTTTAAAATGTACTTAGGAAAGACTGTTAATGAGGAAATAGGGTAGAAGGTTATTTTTCATGATTAGTTATTCAGTAGAACAAGTCATGCTTCTTTTCTCCTGAAAGTAGCATGCACAGTGTATCTCTATGTTTTCTTAATAGGCCCAAATTATAATTTTATAATTATTCACATTAAGATTAAATTTTGGCATAAGGTAATTTTTCTCAGTGTCCTTTATTAAATTTGATGGCTAAATTTTTGGCCTTCCTCAAACCTCAAGTATATTCAAGCTGACATATACTTTCTTTCAGTGTTTTGCCTGTAGCAGAAACGTATAGTATTCCCCTGGCCTCGGCAATTTAATTGTTGGAAATCCATTTTCTTATTCTGAGTTGTAGTTTTATTTCCCCTTAATACTAACCTTTATCTGGACTAATGTATGCAATATTTTCAGTATGCTGTTAAAATACCATATTAGTGTAATTCACAATAGTTGTAGACATTAAGGAAATTTAATTTTCAAGGAAATCACCAACATTGTGTACGGTACATGACACAGTAAATAATGGATTTATTTTTATGCTCTTATTTCTGTATTTTTAAGTGAATCTGCTTATATTTTTTAGAAATTTTTATTCAATTTAATTAAACTTACCTGTTCTATTCTAAGCCCTAAAATGTGACTATGTTGCATATGCAGAAAGCATCAATGCTCTGTCAAAATGCTAGATATAGAGATGTTTTTCTTAATATTTTTCTTAAAGAGTAATAGTACTGAAATATGAGTACTTATATTGTCTGATTTTTGTTCACTTTATATTCTTCTATCCAACTAGAGCTTAATTTTTATTTTCACTTCTTAGTGAGTGAAATGGAGAATTTTGTGCAAGGGAATTGATAGATAAAAGTACACTGTTGAAAGCATAATAGAGAGACAAAAAACAACTAAAATATATTTTCAGTAAGTAGCCTTGTTCCCAACATTAAGGGCTAGAATAGCATAGTAGATCTTTAATCCCTAAATTTGACAAAGAATTCCCTAAATACAAAAGGGCAGCAAGAATTGCCTTCTGTCTCTTCCCCATAATAAGCTACTCTTCACGAAATCAGTACTCTACCCCAGAATTGTAAAAGAACTTAGTCTAAAGATGTTCTATTATAGAACTCCTAGATTCTCCTCAGAAGTCCATCTATTTTGTTTAGTTTTAATTTTTATTTAACTATAGTCTATTACAAATATAAAGTATT
Source organism: Melozone crissalis (assembly GCF_028551555.1). NCBI lineage: Eukaryota > Metazoa > Chordata > Aves > Passeriformes > Passerellidae > Melozone > Melozone crissalis. Next base: position 10,205,829 of record NW_026535782.1, on the reverse strand, counting down.
TAAATAAATAATTATAGAAAATTTACAATGCATTTGTATGTACAATATATATCGATGGTATTAGGAGCTAAATCTGAGGTCTGCCCCACATTTATCTGTATGCTTTACCACTGTACTATGAAGCAACACATATTAACTGAAAGTATTTTTTATATTATTTTTATATTCAAAGCATTAGTTTGTTCTGTCTGTTCTCTTTCACATTTGACCATAGAGATTTTGTGATTATAGTTTCCTGATCTTTGTATTTAAGTTTGTTTTTATTCCATTGCCTTTCTGGCCTACAGTGACTCTTACCATCCATCTCATATAGACATTCACCTTCAGTCACACATCTTTATAGCGTATTTCTATTCTGTTTCATTCTTTCAAATTTGCAGAAAGAGTTCACAGAAATATTTTACACTGAGCCTTCTGTGTTGAATGATTGCATGTGTTAAGATTGAAAAGTACTTTGTCATAATTAGCAGCCTGCATCTCTGCCAGCAGAGGAAATCTGGGTAGTAGGAAAATAAAGAGATTAATAAAAAAACAAATAAACCATCTCTTAGGGAAGAAGAATGAGTTGGACACTACAGGAAAAAGACACACTTCATCATTATACAGCAACTGAATTGAATTAATTTTCTAAGTAGAAATCAGAAAACATTGTTTGAAGGAAATACTCCTGAAATACCATTGAATAATTATGATTAGAGTCTAACAAGTACTTAACATGAAATTTGTGACACTTGATGATTAACACCTTTGAAAATTCCATTTATCCTTCTTTACCATTAAGATTAAAAAGCAGTCTGCAGTGTCCATGAGACATTGTCATGTACCTAGAATACCCTGAAGCCACAGAAGGCTATTGCTTCCTTAATTTAGACATGCTGGATGGAATCTATAGAAAAGTAAAGGTATTCTCCATGAGGAAACATAGTTTTAGGTTTTTCTCTGGAAATAAGCACACATGAAGTACAGGTAAAACATCATTTTCATGTGTGAGAGTAGTGATTTGGGTCATTTTTACAAAGGGTGGAGGAACTTACTGATGCAACTGGAAATATAATGGCACAAGTTCTCTTTCTTACACTTTGATTTCCTCATCCCATACTGAGATTACCATAGGAGCTTCTGACCTGCTGTGTATATCCCTAATTCTTCAATAGTTACTACTTTCTATCTTTAATTCTAAAAGTAAAAATAAATTTTTACAGAGATTTTAATTTAGCAATATAAAATATAAGTAAATTTTAATCAAAAGAGGTCCTAATTAAAAATAATAAAAGTGGATATGAAATTTATTCCATCATTAATAATTTAACATCAAATACCTAATATCAACTTAAATATGCTGATATTTTGATTCATAATTAAAAATGAGAATGCAATTTGTGGCAATGCTACACAATGCTAAAAAGTTTTCTTTCCAGCTGAAGGTACTCTCTTGTATCCTAAATCTAAAATGTTATTATAAATTAGTTATTGTTGCAATGTAAAATAGAACAGTCTACCTTCAGGTGTGCCATTAAATATGCATCTTCCAACTTAAAAAAAAAAAAGACATTTCAAAATGAAAAATTGTTGGCGCCAACTTCTCCAATTTCTACATTGTATTCGGTGCCAGAAATTACTTAGAAAGTTATAGCCTCTGGATAAAGCAGAATGTATAAAAACTGCTTCATTTTACATCTGAAGAGTCTAAGCTGGCTGTATTAATCAAGTGGAGGCAGTCATTGTGTAATCAAATAGACACCTTTTAGCCAACCTTGCAGATTTTTGTTACTAATGGGCTTGAGGTTTTCTGAAATGATGTCAATCCTCATTAAGAGTGACACAGGTCATACTGTACAACATTGCAAGTTGCTAAGTCAGAGGGGAAAGGAAAACAGCGTCTTACATTCAACACCTCTAGGTTTTACTACAGGCAGGAGACACCCATTGTTTTTTTTTATCTCATCATTCCTAGAATCAGCAGACTTTTCTAGTTTACTTCTACTCCACGCCAGAAAACAACACCTGTAGCAAAGTAAGAAAATATGTATTGTTTTTCCACACTACAAAATAAATGAATGGCATAAAATTGAGATTTCAAGGGGCATTCAGTTGCCTACCATGTATGTTTATATGCTGTTTTTATTTTCGATATGATGGATAAACAATATCCCTCTCACTTTCTTTGCAAAATACAAAATTTAATTACCCTAAATTTTAGTGGGGGGCTGCCTTAAATCTGTGTTTGGTGGGATTTTTCCCACAGGCATTCTTCAATGTATATATCTATGTTCCATTTCTTTGCCATCCAATCAACCCCTAAATTGGAAAGATTTTTTTTCCCCCCATATTTCTTTCAGTTTTCATTGTGTCTTTAAATTTCTTTTCTTTTCCTTTCTTTCCTTTTTTTTTTTTTTTGGTACGTGTCACATTTTTCTGTTTCCAGTCTGTCTTCCTTTGAATTTGTAATTCGCTTTCTGTACACCTTTGTACACCTTTTATTATTGGCTGTTTTCCCCTCCCATACATTTTTCTCTATCCTTAACTTCTTTTTTTTACTATTCCTTTTATTCATATATATTCTGCTGCACTCTTTTTTTCTACATATGCCTTTTTTGTCTCTCCTGTTAGCATTTTGTTATTCTAACAGCAATAAAAGATTGCCATACTTTGCTGTATTTCCCACAAAAGAAAATTACTTTATGGATGCACTGCCTTCACAAAAAGAATGGTGGGTATAGTAGCAACATTTTGCAACTGTTCAAAAATTACTTGTCTAGGAAAATTATTAGAATTTATTCACACAATTACTGTGTGCTTTAGTGAATTTTGTATCCCTTCACTGTCATTGCTGCCAGGAAAACTAATTAAAACCAATAAACTCTAAGGTTAATATATACTCGTAGTTCAGCTAGAGAATTTAGTACCTGTCCAAGAAACTTGGATAACACCTTAAAATATTTAAAGGTTGAGAATGAGCCAGGATTTACTCTTCTCATCAATTTGCTTCATAACTGGGGTGACTTAGGTTAAGATACTGCTATGTTAATAATGGTATTTCTTTATTAAGTCATCTGTTTTGACAGATTTTCTGAAGGACTATTTAACCTCTTTTCCTTATTAGATATTGTTGGGCTTTCATTATGAAACCAAGTTTCAAAAAAAATTTTTTTACTTTTGCATTTTTTCTGTAACCAATGAATTGCTTTGTTTTTGTTGACTAGAACCAAAGAGGAACCGATCATGGAAGTATTCATTCCTTTATTTAATTTTTGGAGATCAATGATGTATAAACCCTAACTCTTGTGGAGGTGTATAACTTATATGTCTGTGAAATCCTAACTCCCCTAGGATTGACTTGACCTCAGAGAAGCCAGAATTATGTACATTGAAGAGCATCACTCATTTGCTACTGCTAACAACATTTCCTAATGCATGCTTTTTATGTACCTGCATTGCATTATTATATCTTCTAAGATAAAACTCTCAAACACCATCTATTCAATTAAAATAATCTGATTTGCATTGAGAAATAAATCAGATTCAAACCTTTGCGGGCATTTCTAAACTGATTTATAGTTTCCGTGGATAAATTTTGTTTACACAACCATCAAGTACCAGAGAGTTTATAATTTTTTTTTGCCTGATCATTTAAGTGCAGCTTTTGTAAGCTCCTAATTTTAGCCACAGAGGGGAAAGATAAAAAATGTTTATTTTTAACCATTTGGGCAGTTCTCCAGAGTCATTTGAGGAAACTGATGCATTAAACAAAGTACATCATTGTAAGGTTAAGGTCCTGGTCATCATAACGAGCAGTTCTGTGTGAATATATTCAAGTTATAACAAATACATACTTTGTAGTTGTCTAAACTTGTTTAAGAAAATATCCAAATATTTTGATTTATCCAGGATAACTTTATTTAATTCCTGTGTGAATGGATGAACAGTGCATGGATAATTATCAGAGCTGAGGCTCAATTCAACAGTAATCCCTGAATTCATCTTCTTATGGAAAGAAATTACCTTTTGCAGCACCTAGAGTAATTTTCTTGCCATGGTACATCAATTCTGACCTTTTCCCTATAACCACTCTCAAATTATGTGACAGGATGTATTGCTCCTTCAGGACACACCATAATTTTCTCTGTTAGCTACAAATTCAGTGGATTCCAGCACATATTCAAAACTTGAAGTCTTAGGTTTCTGCTTTCAAACTTTTACAGCATTTTTTGACTTGATTCATGAAATGAATTGAAACTCAGTAGTCAAGAAAAAGTATAGTTCTGCTTTTCATCTGAAATATGGAACCAGCAAGCTAAGTCAGTATAAAATATATTATAATTTTGTAGAAATGACAGCCTGGTTCTAATATATCTGTTTACATGTAAAGAGAACAAGATACTCTGTGATTTCTGTGGAGCTCAATGCTTCATCTGTCTCACCTATCCAGCTTCACCACTACAGCTGTGGTTGCATTATCCCAACTTACAGACTCTGGTGCATGAATCCTTCCAGCCTACAGACCTTATTCTTTCACCACAGCTACATCTGAAGTCACAACTGTCATCCCTCAAGGAGTTTTTTTTAACAATGAAGTTAGATCACACCTGGAGAAGGGATGGAAAAAAGCAGCACTTTTAATCTCTCTTCAGTAAGAGATTCAAAATTCATGGAAAAACAGATTATGTAATTTCATGGCAAATGAAAATTTTTCTGTGAAGGAAGGTTCTAACAGGAATTTTCTTTCTAAATTATTTCTACATTTTTTCCAGTTTCTAAACACCCTAATATTCCCTATCAGTTTCAGGAACAGAACCCAGCAGCCTCTTACCCAGCTTGAACATCGACTGCTCTCTTCCTCCACACTGGCACCCATCCATTCTTTTTGCTCAGCTGCACAAGAGCTAAGCCCTGTCAGACTGGGCCTTTCTGAACACAGAGAAAGGAGGGAAAGCTGATTAACTAGCACTTTATGTAATTTACTTAAAAATCGAATCTGAATTACAGAAGCTTTTGAAAAAAGCTGTATTAGCAAAGCCCCCCAGTGGAGATAGACTTTGAACGGATAGAATCTCTTCTTTCCTTTGATCATGTAATGTTACCAAACACCACCAGAAAGATTCATCAGCTTTAATTGTATCAGCATGGGTAGGATTTTTTTTCCATGTTTGTAACTCTCCATCTTTAATCACAAGTCTTGGCAGTGAATACTTCAACAGATTCAGGTTTTAGGCAGAAATTACATATCTATATAATCATATATAACCGGAAGAGACATGACAAAGTGAGAATCTGGAGGAAGAAAGTTTTTCCTCAAATAAACAGAACCGATTACATTTTTATTCTACTGCACACTGATCTATGAAAAAGAGATTTTCACTATCAGAGCTTTCAAATTTACATATTAAATATAAAAGCAAGTCTAAGCCTGAAGCAGCTCCTTTCAAAACAGTTCCTAAAGATCTGTCAAATGCTTGTATATCTTTGCCTGGTTTATCCACTTGTAATGCAAGAGCCTAAACACTGGTTTTCTTTCTGAAAGTGATGCCTCTAGGAAGATTTTCTGTGACTTACAAATAACCTTTTCATAATGAACTATTAAACATGTGTACAGCTTATTTGCATTGCAATAGATTAAGAAAAAGTGCATCAAATGGTAATTCTTTTACCAGAAAAACAGCAGTTTTGGATGAGAAAGTTTCATGGTTGATACTAGCTGTTTTAATTTGAAATGTTATTAGGGCTCTTCTCCGTGTACTTACCAACACCGGTGCCTTAAGACACAATTGGTTTCACTTGTCAGGTGTGTCAGAAGATGTTTTCCTCCATTGTCTTACATAGTTAATTTCTGGTCTCGAGTCTGGCAGTTTTTCACATTAATATGTGCAAATTTTCATTTTTGTTATTATTTAAGGTTTCCCCTTCCCTCTTCCCTAATTCCGTGCACAGCAGAATGAGATAACACTTAACTGAGGAAGGAGAAATAATTTACTGTCTGAGAATATATTGAAAAATATTTGGACATAATTTTTCTTAGAGAAAACTACTTCAGTGCAAAGTAACAGAAGTCACTTCTATTAAAAGAGTACCACACATGCATCTATGCTCTGTATTCAAGGAATAAACTGGTACCCTGAATTTCCTGTAGTAATGATTAGTCCTTATCTGAAAACACCCTCTCAATTTCAGAAATAGTCACACACTCTGCTGATAAGTACATTTCAGAATAAAGTATCATTTTATATTTTAGCCATTGCATTTCCTAATGTGATGCCACAGAGCATGCTACTCCAGGAGGCAGCAGGGGCAGGCTGCATTGAATGGGGAGATGGGAGTGACAAGGGTGGCAGGGCAGTGATCCCACCCATGAGGGACACTGTCCACAGTAACCATGCAAGAAGAGCAGAGGTTTTTGTGTCAGAGAGCAGAGAACAGCCCTGTGGCTGCCAGCAGTGTCCATGCATGTCGAAGGCCAGGCTAGGAAGCAAAGTCAGTGAATCCAGCTCAGGGACAGCAGGGGCAGTGCTGGGACAGATGGGACGGATGAGACACAACTCACACAAGGACAGAGTTAGGGCCTCAGCTTGAGTACAACTCCCAAGCAAAGGGGACAGAGACCCCACAGCTGCTTCTCGCAGCTCACCTGTGCATTGATGGTCTGATCCCACGCCATACAGCGAGAGAAAATGAAAGCTGACTTTGAATAGAGGCAGCTGAGCTCCCAAGGACAGCAGGAAGATGTCACAAGGCATCTGGGTCATTCAGGGCCCTAACAGTGTTTAACTGCATAATCTCTTCAGTGACGTAGATCATTGCTTTGGAAAAATACGTAATTTTGGCGTCAGGAAGAGTGGCGGCACAAGCTCAGAAGTGAGCTGAAGGTCTGGAAGAGAGCAGAAGCCATCAGAACTGATAGCTGATTAGCTACAATGAGAAAAGAGATGGATACTGCTGTATTAAACTCTGATCTGTTGGAAAATTATAAATGGAATGAAACGAATACATAAATACATAAAGGATTAGAGGTTCAAAAAATGTTCTATATATAACAATCTTTCTAGGATAGGTGGTTTCAATACTGATTTGTCTCTATCTCCATCCTGAGTCTCCTAAAAGATGAACATGTTCCTTCTGACAGCGTCCCAGTAAAAAAATCGTAGAATAATAGAACCACAAAATGGTTTGGTTTAAAAAGGGCCTTCAAGATCAGCTCCAGTCCCAGTCCTCCCACACTTCTGCCATGGCCATGAACACCTTCCACTAAAAGAGATTCAAAAATGTTATTCAGTACATTCTGAATAAAACCAATAAGCATGAGAAGATCAGTATTGAAAATGAAATAAGGGGCAGAGACAGACACAGGCTTGCTCCCCAAGTTTTGGGCACTGTGAGCATGGCAGAACTTCCAGGAATAAGCTGCACTGACAATTAAGTCACTACACTTCTGTCAAAAAATACCATAAGATTATTACAAATAATATAATGTAAGCAAGTAAATATTTTGTTTCATCAGTTTACATCCTGAATTCCGATGTATTTAGTGCAACTAGAAAATGATTCATCTGATCAGACATACAGTTAGTTACCAGGATACCTACATCCCAACCAGCTGTTATTTAGGAGTATTACCTGCCCCAGGCTGTTGATGGTGTCCAAAACTGTACATTCCTGTGTACTAACTTTGAAGAATTTTTCATGGATGCACTAAATATGGTGCATATCTCAATTTATTTCTGTTCCTCTCAGAAACAGGGTGCAAAAACTGTTTTGTACAACCATAAAAACCACAATTAGTTTCCACAGCACTGTACATTTAAAACAGCTTACAAAACTTAGCAGCCAGATTGTGTGAGGTACTTGGCAAGCTGGGTACTTGGGTTTTATGAATATCCAGATTCTTTTTAATTGCTGAAGCAAAAGATAATTTCTTTTGAAAATCTGGTCTTCAGTTTATGTGCATATTGAATGAGTCATTTTAACCTTGATGTACAAACTTCAGCAGTGGCAATGATTGTTTGAAATTCTATATAATTATTCTCACTATTTTCATGATTTTAGGGCCAAGGAGGACAGTATATGACCTACCAATTTTTTCTTCATACATTAGGCCAAGAAATTAATACAATTATTTATATTGGACTAATATATTCCATTAGGGATATAGCATGTATTTAGTCATGTTTTAGAGTGCTGCAGCAGTATCAACAATCCCAATGTAAAAGTAAGGCAGATAATACTGGGACATGAATCACAGCAACTTAACAGCTTGAGATACTGACCTAGAACAGGCAGAGCTCAAAAAACTGCTTTATGTCTAAGACCCAAATGACTTAAAGGAATCTTTACAATTTCTTGGCTGAATATGAAAATTGAAGGAATCTTTTATTATTGGTCTAGAGTTTATTAACATTATGAAGAGGGAGAGAGGAGACATTTCACTTTTGGGCCTTTTTCATTTTTTAATGGAATTTGGCTGCTGTGCAAATGAGCAAAGCAATGTCAATTTTATTTTTTTTATGCAATAGGGGCCCAATCCTCATCTATAATTTAATGGTATTTTGCTACCGTGTTCTGGGACACCTAGGGAGGATCTTAATTAAAAATCCATATAAGTACATATCATACCCCTGGAAAACTGTAGTAATTTATCTGAAAATATTAAACCATATTCAGAACTCCAGGTTGGAGGAGCTGTCAGAGGGTTACAAAGGTTATTATAACACAAATGCCACTTTCTGTAGCATTTTTAGAGTTACAAAGAAACTGCTAGTTAATTCAGCTGCAAAAGGAGAGCAGACACCCATTAATGAGTACAGGGGTCACACTACCACCCTGCAGGGGCACATGTCAGTGATTTACCAATTACAGCAGAAACAGAAGCTCAGGCCAGGTGGATAATTTCTATATTAGAAAAGCGGATGGAGAGAGGCATAGATGAATTTTGGGCTTGGGAAATCTCAGAATTCTTGTAAAGGGAAATGATGCTGAAAATTTTACACTGAATTTTAATGTGAGCTGCTGCCACTTGCAACTTGTAAAGCATTTTTGCTAAGTGGTACAACACAAGGCTTCAACAGTCAGTTAATACTGAAATAGTACAACAGGAGAATAGTAAGAGTATTTTTTTCCAAATAAAGCCAGTAAGTTTTGAAATAAATCCTCACTACATTCACTACATTCTTTTTTTTACTCTTATGGCCTGCATGGATAATAGAAATATAAAGTTTCATAAAACATATGGTAACCATATGTGACAGTTCTGAGGCATCACCACATTAAAAAAAACTAGTCATCCCAGTGGAAAACACCAGTAGATCCTGGTGTACTTTGACAGAACTCACTATGATGCCCTACTCCAGTCTCACTTCCAAAGCTGCTGTTCACATACTTTCACATACATTGGTCCAGAGTGCAAATTTGTGAATTTTCATTGGCACAAAATAATCTATGTTACACATTTCCCATTGAAATTTTGTTGCTTCTCTGAGTACCTTACCCTCTTCCTCTCATGTTGTTGTTGTTGAAGCAGGTGTAAAAGCCTCATATAAGCTAGTTCAAACTACCATCTAACAGTTATTGTTGTATGTGAATGCATAAAAAGGCCCCAAAACTAACATTGCTTCTATTCTACTTGGTCTTAGATCTTGGATGTATAGACCTTTTCCCTACATTATATACAAACATGAAAAAACCTTGAGCAACGGCAAGGCAAACCCCGAAAAAGGTGTAAACAGAAATAATGCAACAAAATTAAAGTTGAGTATAAAGTCTTGGAACCGTAGCACTCAAGTAAAAGAACTCTAGAAGGTTAAATTCAGAAAGGAAAAGCCTGAGGAGTTTGAGATGGAAAACTTCAGTTGGAAATTCCAAACCACCCAATTACTCATTGCAGTCTCATTTGCAGCTGTGTAATGAATAATGGTAAACAGTAAACTTAATGCAACATTATAAAAAATGGTAAAAAGGAAGTTTATTTAAAAAAATCATGGACTTTTCCTATGTTTGTTCTTCCTAGAGTGAAATTCAGTTCCTCAGTGTCCTATGTGCACAATACATAGGAGTGGGTGGAAAGTAGCAAGGTTTCTTCTGATAAAAAAATATTCTAGATCTTGATAGCTGATTTGTTTCCTCTGCAACAAAAGTAGACATCTCAAATTTTTATCTCTAAAAAAATCAATTACCTTTAATATTGTAGAATAAAGATATCTATGAGGTGTTTACGACGTTTAAGAATTACTGCTGCATAATGTCTTACCACTGCTGGTGTGTGTTTCTTAATTAAATGTCTAAGGTGAAGAGAACACCTTTGATATAGTGACCTATATAGATATAGAAGATCCAGGTTTTCACCTCTCACACACTTTATTTAAAGAAGGAAATTTAAAGCATGTTTTCTGTATCTCAGCTACAGAGTTAGACTTTCCCACTCAATGAATAATTGCCAACCTCAGGAGACAAAGATCCAAGAGAAAGGTGCTACTCTGGTTGAGACATAGTGCATAACTAATATAAATCTCTTTCAAACCAGCTCACAGTTAGAAATGGACTAAATATTAAAACAAATTTCCATGCTTGCTACTTACCTTAGATCTACCTTTTCAAAAGGTTGGCCTGGTGATGTGTTCAGCTGTGTCAGTGCTCTGTCAACAAGAAAGAGATGTTCAAAGCTTCCTGCTTTCCATGAGAAACAGAAATCAAAAATATCAGAGTCTAACCCAAGGACGTTGAAATATTTCAGAATCAATCTCTCAAAAATACAGTACTGCTTGCAGCTGAGAGAAGAGTAAATAAGTTTATCCATGCATAAGCTAAGAAAACAGCTGCTATTACGAGCAAATTAGGATGTTAAAACCCCAAACAATGCAAACATTGATTTAAAGCAAGACTAAAGCAGTGGAATGTGACTCCCAAAGCAGAGGTATGGTCATTAGGGATTCAGTTTGCTTTACTTTTCTGCTATTAGGGAAATGATATATCAGGCATGAGCAGAGAACTCATATGCCAGTTAGATTTGAAAAGGGTAAGTTCTACAGGAAGTTTGCCAGAAAGTAGTAAATTAAGCTGAGTATTGTTGAACTGCAGAGATGATAAGAACAAGTGTTGCTTATTGGTTTATTTATCTGATTATAGCTGGCAAGGGAGAAATCAATATAGTTAGTCAGGAATAAATTGCAAACTTGTTACTTAGTGTAACTTGAACAGCTTGTGCAGAGATAATTAGCACAACCTCTCTTAGCTAAATTACTGTTTAAAAGTGAAAGGAAATAGAACCAATTTTCTCAGCCTTTATATCCTGGTAGCACATGAAGAAAAACCTTGTGAATTGGAACAGGCGTTACAGTCCTTATTAATTTAAAAGAATACATATACCTTAAGTTGTGTGAGTACATGTGCATATACCAACATTGGAATGCATTGCAAATAAAAACAACAGAAAATATAATTAGAAGGAAATATTTTCTCCATCATTATTCATATATTTTCAGCCAAAGTTTCAAGATTATTTTTAATTTTTTTTATTAATTGAAATAAATAAAGTGAAATTTTCTTCTAGTTAGAAATAGAAATGGTGCAATATACAAGATAAAGGGGCTTTAGTTCATTCACAGACATGAAGAGGAAAACTGTGGACTAATAGCTTACAAGAACAGTGTGACTGTTAATGAGAATAAGGGTCAGAGCAGACATTTCTTGTGCATTTTCATGAGGTAAAATAAACTTTTATGATCAAAGGAATTATCTTCCTAAAAAAAGGCTCAAAATAGAAGATAATTCATACTGGTTCTCATGCACAGGAGAAGATAAGATGTCCATCTTAGCAAATCCCTAGGGTTGTAATCACATTATGCAACTTCTCCAAACATAATGTGCTATCCTAGAAGAATTTCTAAAATAATTGTTGTACAAATACAATATAATGTGACGTAAACCACAGCTAAAACAAATTGGGGAATGATGGAGGTTTATGTCTTTGTTGTCTTGAACAAGTGTTGCTTATTGGTTTATTTTCTTGATTTCTTCAATTTTTAGAAAGAAGTATTAAAAACCCTCCAGAATTTTTTTTCCATCTGCACATGCCCAGAACATAATATCACAAAAGAATCAAGGATAAGAATAATGAAAATAAAGTCACAAAGGTATCACAGACCTATATAACAGTAAAAAAATACTTTCCAGAAGAAATAAAGGAAAAGTTTTAACCTGTAAAACATAAGACCTTCTGTTTGGCTGTGGGTTTTTTGTTTGAGATTTTTCATTTCTAAGTAAATATTGCTGGACTCTCTTTGTCTTCATCTAGATAACTTTGAGCCTACTTTATTCACCTGCAATTTGCATTAGCTCATTTTTAAACATTCTGTCTGAGAACAAATTTTTTTAAAAAAATGATTAATAACATTTCTCATAAGAATGTTAAAGGTATTATCTACCTGAGAATGTGACAACTGGTTGTAAAAAAAATCCTAAGGGAAAGGCTTCCCCTGGACCTGTAAAACTGTTTCAAATGGTAGCATAATTATTTCTGACATCACATTTAAAAGGACTGGAACTTACTGTGACCTGTCTGAATATGGTTTTTTTTCCCAAATATTCCAAAACCATACAATTAGGAAAATCTATGTCACAGAATAATTAAAGAAATAATTATAGAATAAAGAAATTATTCTGTGAAAATAAGCTTTGTACAGCTTTCATCACAGACATTGAAAATTTTCTAGTGTTACTAGCTGTTCTTGAAATAAAATTGTAGTTCTGACTTGTTAATAATTTTAAATTTGTGTTAGTAATGATATGCAAGAATATTTCAGGAATAATCAAAGGGAAATGTGTTTTAGGATGGATACACAGCTTTGAGTATTGAGAAATAATTGAAAAATAGTCATATTTTAGGATTACAAAAATATCTCAAAATATTACGCATTATTGAATAAATTAAAGGGACTGGGCAGGAGAACTCATTCCATGATGAAATAGACATTTTTTGATGACATCAGTAAACTGATTTACTACAAGTGAAAGCTCACAGTCAATTTCAGAAAGAATTTAATGAGTTTTAGTGGCAAACAGCTCCTAAAGATTCCATCTTTGAATTTGAGGAAATAATCCTTGAAGAAAAAACAATGGGTTTTTATAATATTGAATTGTGTTGAAGGTTCAAAAACATATATCTTGCCAGGTCAAATTTTATTATAAAAAACTTACATGGATTTAAGAGTTATATAGTTATAATAAAAGAGTTTATAGTTATAATAAAAAAAAAGAAAATGCTTCAAGTGTTTTTGAATTAAATCTGGCTGTATGTTGTCACTCAATGGTCTTATCTTGCTAGGATTTTTCTCTTGTCCTCATAGCTATATTAAGTTTATAAATTCTAATTTTTGTGTACAAAACACTGTAAAGGAACTTTCAATACTTTTATTACATTTTAAAATTATTCTTTTGATAAAGTGCAACCAACACCATAACTGTGTTTAAAATAATAAAATTAGATTGACATCCCAGTTCTCTAGGCTTATATTCTACATGTCCAATAGCATTGCTCAATTGAACAAATTCTCTTTTGCAGACTCACTGCTTTTTGATGCAAAAAACCCAGGTAGAGTTCTTACCTTACTTGTGTCACTTTGCACTGTGTCAATGTAAGAAAGACAAAATGATCCCAACTGATTACGTAGCTGTGCTGAACAATGCATAAAATATGGTGTCTATTCATAATATCCAGGTTGGTATCTTTCTTCTGTTTCATCTGTCTGAGAATATACAAATGTCATAATTTTGTATAATTTTCATAATGAGGCTACTTCATAAATGACCTGTATTGCAGAGACTATAATACAATCTGTGTCACTCTTCCATGCTTTCTATTTGAAATGATGCTTTGTGTTCCTGTGGCAATATGAAAGATGAGTGATGTATGGAAAAGAATGTGTTCATCTTTGTTTATGATTTTAAAATCTTATTATGATCCCTCCTATTGTATTTTTACAGAACCTATGAAGGAATAAGAAGAGAAAGACATTCCTTTGGAAATCTGGGCATGAGTATGGAATTTATATGAAGAAGTTGTTTCTCTGAGAAATGCTTATATAGCAATAGGTGTCTGGGAAGCAACCAAATAGTTTTTTCTGATCAGTACTAGAGAGATACAGAGGCTCCTACAAATAAAACACAATTCTAATATCAACAAAATCAGTTACCAGAATTTTATTCTAGTCAATGGGAACAGAATAAATAGTAAATAGCTGCATGCAAAATTAGAAAACTTAGATGGTAATATAACCATAGTGTGTTGTCTCCTTTTATCTTTTCTGGGAAGTTGTAAGGGACAGATATTACTCCTATTTAAATGTATGTGAAGCATAGGTTTGTAAAAACCTGTGAAGTGGAGAGAAAAATTCAGTCTGCAGTACAAATCAACTGCAGACAATAATCACAGGAGAGCTTCAGTAAAAATACTATTTACTTTATGAATAACAGCTTCTGCATGTCAAATTGGTACACAAAAAAAAGAAACTTCCTGCAGAAATAAGTTTGTTCAGGTAATATTTTCCCTTGCAGCTGTTGCATTATGACTATGGGGTGGGGAGGAGGTCATTAGTAGTGTTTTCATTTTTTTATGATTGCCTGGTAAACACTATCCCATGGCAACTGCAATATGAGACATAAAAAACATTAGCTTTGCCTTTAGAAATTTACAGAGTAAATGGACAAAAACCAAGGGATCAATAAGAAACCCAGAAAGTGGCACTAATTGGTGGTTTGGTTCTAATGGGCTTATGTCATCTTTCCTTAGAATAATTTAGCAATTTTATGCCTCAAGGAAAAGAAAATGTTCAGAAAGATTAACAGCAAAGAACATGTGGAGTTTTCTTATTTATATTGTTATTTATACAATATAAGAGGTCTAATGAATTAGCTGGAGGCTGCTGTGAAGTTTCGTCTTACAGATCTAAAACCTTTAAAAACCTCAGAACTGTGGCACACTATGGGGATGATACAGTGATTACATGGAGAAAGAATTAGCTGTCAGTAAGAAAGGCTGCATTAGTAGTGTGGCACAAAAGAGGGACAGACATTGATTTGGAAAGGTGACAAGAATCTTTGAGACAGAGGATAAAAAATGAGAGAATTTGAAAACAAACCATGCAGATATCTAACTGCAAATGGATATTTTTTCAGGATTTTTAAGGAGATATGTTTTTTTTTTTTTACTTTTTATCTCCTGCTTTCTACTAACTTTAAATAATGTCATAGAAAAGTTTTTTGCTATTGAAATTTTTCTGCCTCAATGATTTGCGTTTCTCACTTAAATAAAATCTGCTTTGCATAAATTAAATATTTTGTAAAGTGAAGGAGTAGCACCACTACTAGGAATCAGATACTGGACAGGCTTTTATTATGTCAAGGATTCTCATAGTTAATTTCAGATTTCTACACAGACATATATTTTTTTTAAATTTTGTCTGTCAATTGTGTCCTGAATTCATTCATTTCTTTCAACAAGTATCTCTTACTGCAAATAAAAACATTTAGAAACCTGAGTTATTTAGCCCCAGAAAACTAGGTAGGATATTAAAGTAATTTAAAATGAAAAATATCAAACATTTATTTTAAATATATCAACTTGAAATACTTGAACTTGGGCACAGTTTTTCTCTGGCGAACAATTCTTTGATACCTGGACATAATTAGCAAAATGCCTGAAGCTAAAAAAACCCCAACCCAACAAAACAAACAGGAAAAAACAACACTGTGTTTAGGTTTAGGTTTATTTTTTGTTTGTTTATGTGTTTTGATTAGTTGTTTGTTTTTTTAAAATTGGCTTAGAAAGCAGGAAATGGATGGATGGAAGAATCTGAAATAGTGAATCTTTTCTTTCCTTATCCTAAGTGTCTGAGGAAATTACATGAGAAAAATGTTTATGACTCAGTGTTCAGCTAAGTGTACTTCTATCCCTAATAATCTGTAGCTCTGATAGAGAAACTCTACCAAATTCAAAAAAGATGTCAGAATGAAATGAATTTTATAAAACTTGTGAAAATAAGCAGCCAGATAGAGATGAGTACTGCTTTACTGCAAGCTTGAATCCATTTAAGAGGCAACATAAATTTTCTCTAAAGTAAACATTACACTGTGAACATTTACTGGATTGCCCCATGCTGTGTAATGTAGCCTTTTACGATTTTATGTCATGAGGTGCCATATCATTTATGGTGCCTACAGCCAGTGACAAATGCGGGCACACCAGGGCATGGGCTGGGTGTGGTGGGCTGCAACCATGGCCTGCCGGGTGAGTCTGCCCAGTTACCTGTGCTACATTCAGAGACATTGATTAGAACAGCTCTAGAGGAATTTTCTGTGCTGAGGTAAAACAGAGGAGCCAAACACATCCAAAAATTAAACATTTAGCCCAACAAGTTGAATGCCACGGTGAGATACTCATAGTATTGTTAAAATAGACACATATCCCCTTTCCCTGAAGGATTCATCATGGAATTTTCAAAATGTAGCTGTATAGTTTTTGCTCTTCTACTGTCTGACATGTTTTAAACATGGCTTGTTCCTGAACAAGACATTTTTCTACCCCACCTTAATCTGACTTAATACCAGCATTGATGAAATGGGATTTATATAGAAAACCAGTGTATTTTTTTAAAACATGCTGAGAAGCAAGTTTTAACACAGAAATGTAGGTAAGGTCTGATTTTATTTTGTTTCATTATTCCATTTTATGAAAGCTAAACTGGGCACTATTAAGCATTAATATTTCAAGGAAAAATGTCCCTGGGATAACGCAAAAGTCTTGGGGAAGAAGGATTTATTTGATCCACTAGTACTTAGTGAACAAACTGCCTTTCAAATTTTGAATGTATTTTTAATAATTTAGAAATAACTTTTTGCCAGAGTTTTAAAATGAAGAGTTGAGTATAAATACACTTATTTTACCAATATGAAGAATATTTTAAAGACTAAAAGTGTTCAAGCAGACCAGAAGTTTGCAATGCAAATCCCCAAAGTGACTAGACATTATCTAGTCACTTTGGGGATTTGCATTGCAAACTTCTGGTCACAAAAAACTAGTTGTTACTAGTTTTTTACCAACATTTCATTCTCATCAAAAAACATGAAGAGGCATTAAGACTGTCCATTTAAGTCATCTGGGTATTAGTTTCCAAGATTTCTGCATCCTCAGAGTAGTAACTGTTTACTGTTTGTTCCCATTTAGGAATAAAAAAAAGCTTCACCTGGTTAAAGTTTAAAATGTTAATAGAAACAACTTGTCTTCATTACTTTGAACTTTACTAAATAAGATCAAATTAAGAAACAATTCTAGAGTGTTTGGTTGAATGTCTTATGAACAACATAACAAAGTCAGACTTAAAAAAATCTTCTCCATTTGCATGATGTCATTGTCTCCTCTAAAACAAGAATATTGTTTTCTAAAGATACCCCTAGTAATACAATCTTTTAAATTAAATTTTATTAAAAACTTGGATAAATTAAGAATTTTAATGGAACAAATCTTGGCTTAAGAAAAAAAAATTGGGAATAATCTGATTATTAGAAGTGAAGAAATGCCTTTTACATTATGATAAACAGTGTTAGAACTGTTTTAATGTTGTGTGATAATTAACAGTAGAATATTGACAGTTCCAGGGGAATTCTTATATTTTGATGTTCCATATAATAATGCTGTTATTATTAAGCTGAAGCATCTTCTCATTTAAACAATCTGGATTTCTAAGTTTATTTTTAATTTAAGACCAAATTCTTATGAGACAAACATCCAACAGCTATTCCCAGTGGAAAATTTACTTTTGTGATTTCAGCTGGTAAAATAATTATTGTCATAATTGCAACCTCTCTGATATCTGAGCTCTGGTCTCTGATCCCTACAGTGTCATATAAAAGATACTCTAAGAGAAGGATAAATATTGCACAGAAAACTAATTAAATGTCTAATACTGATTAAAAAGTCCTTTCATTATTGAAATTTTATAATTATTTTGAACTAAAAATTTGAATTTGTAACTGAGTTTAACAAATGGAAATGTATTAAGATACAGAATGAATGTGTGTGCAACCACACATCCTTGATGTACTGGGGTGTCTGACAAGGTCTTTACTCATTTTGGGAATGCTTGCTTTCCACACATAATTTGCATTTCTGACATTCTTTTCAATCATTTTCAATATCATTTGGAAATACTGTATGTGACAGGTGCCTTCATGTTCTTCTCCCTAAGATCTATAATGTTATAGTGTGTATAGTGATTTTTTTGACTTTTCTGTCTAAAATTATGTAGATTGCCTGAGACAAAAAATGCTCAGTTCACATGCTTTAAACCAAAAGAGGATTGAAGCAGTTTATTAACACAACCAGTAATCAGTGAACAATATCAATATCATCAATAAAAAACAGGACCCAATACTGGGTTCCTCCACATTCTAAAACATCCTTTTCTAAAAAACCCCAAACATCTGTAGGTGACAGAGACACCCCACTCTCCTCTCCTGGTTGTGTAGCCCCGGGGTGGCCCCACTGCCCTGTTTGCCTCTGTGGTTTCTTCTCCACCAAATGTTTTCATGTTCCTTTCATCCTGCTCCTTTACCTCAAATTCTCATGTCAATCTCTTGGTAACCATTTAATCCAGGTGATGTTTTTAGTCCCCTGTCTCTTTATCGCTTTCATTTCTGGGGCAAGCACTATCTCCAAACAGGCAGTTTGTTTTGCTTCAATCACACTCTTTGACTCACAGCACACTATTGTTATACAGATCATTTCACCAAGACATGTGATACCCTCACAGGTAATGTGCTGACCAATATTGCTAATTTTGAGGAGCTGTTCATTAACTCCTCACAAAATGGCCATGAGCAGGAAGATATGTTCCCAGCACCCTCTGGTAATTGTGCTTCTGGTTTTCATAGTGCTCACAGAATCCTCTATATTTTCTCCTCCTCTCCTATTGAATATTTGCCTTTTTGAGTACTGTGGTGGATTGAGTATAGCTAGTTGCTAGGAGTTCACCAAATTCACTTTGTTAGTCACTTCCTCAGCTGAGCAGAGGAGAGAAAATAGATTGAAAGGCTCATGGATCAAGATAAGGACACGGAGAAATCACTGCCATTATAGCCATGGGCAAAACAGACTCAGCTAGGGGAAATTAATTTAATTTGTTGTCAGTCATACCAGAAACTACAAGAATTAAAACCAAATCCTAAGCCACCTTCAGCTCTCCTCTCCCTGCTTTCTGAGCTCAACTTTGCCTCCAGTTTTCTCTATGCCCTCCCTCTGAGCATGGGTCATGGGGGCTGTGGTCAGTTCATCACATGTTGTCTCTACCACTCTTTTTTTTCCACAGAGAGAGGACTCCTCACACTCTCCCCTGCTGTGGCATGATGTCCTCCATAGGCTGCAGATGGATCACTGCTCCGGTGTGGACCATGATGGGCTGCAGGGGCGCAGGTGCCTCACCATGGGCTGCAGGGAAATCTCTGCTCCAGCACCTGAAGCACCTCCTGTTCCCCCTTCTTCACTGACCTGGGTATCTACAGGGCTGTTTTTCTTACATAGTCACACTCCTCTTTCTGCCTGCTCTTGTGGTACAGATTTCATCCTTTCTGAAATTTGTTATCCCAGAGGTGCTACCATCATCACTGGTGGGCTTGGCCAGCCATGAGTTTGTCTTAGAGCTGGCTGATGTTTGCTCTGTCTGACACAAAGGAAGCTTCTGTCAGCTTCTTAAAGAAGCTGCCCTTATAGTGCCCCCTCCATTCCCCCCAAAAAAACTGACCACACAAGCCCAAAACATGGGCTGTCTTTCAAAATACATTCTAACAAAGTAAATTCATAGGTAGAAAATAGGGATTTTCTGCCTCATAAGAGAACCACTTCCCTAAACAGAAATCAAAATTCAATGCTATTTGGCTTTCACTCCAAATGAAAACACTTGTTATGGAGTCTATCAACAGTATTCATGAAGATCTTCAAGATATCTTTTCTTCAGATTTCTTATGATGTTTATTATGATGACTGATCTCAAACTCACCATCTGATGTTAGAATGGATACAGTTTGTCTTATCATTACTTAAAATGGGACATAAAAGCTTAGAGAAATGGCAGTATGGTCAATTTATGTTTCAACATTTCTTCAGAGTACAACCTGTGCTGTAAATTTAACAACCAAACCTTTGTCCATTTTATTGCACTTTCAAGAAGCAGAACATATGGCAATACTGGAATAGTTAAAAATATTTCTAGTGCAGCTAGAGAAAGTCAGGTGTTTCACTTTAAAAAACTCTTCCAGCATGAGAGTGCCTGTGATGCCACACTGAATGGCATTAAGGGTTTTAACAGTGATGGCTTCATGATATGTAGCATAAAACCAGATTAAAGCTGGTGTAGGAAAAATTGTGTTCTGCATGTTGTGGTATCTCTAAGTGGTGATGTGCAGAATAATAATGGCCTCTTTTAGTACAAATCAGAGAAAGTGGGTAAGACCCCCTCAACTGTTAATGTGTTTTCTTAACCCAACACAACACCCTTAGGGACGCTAAACTGGGAATTCTCCAATTTCTGCTATGGGGAATGAGCTGATGTTATATTTGTAGAAAAACTCTTTCTAGGCCTTTTACATTTTGATCTACATCTGAAGAGCAGCAAAGCCTTCTCTCAGTGCCTGCTTTATCATGCTGTATGTCACACTGTGCAGCTCATACCAGCCTGATGGTCTGTTCATATTCCTGCTTTAGCCCTGGAGTGACTCTGATTGCCATTCAGGGACAGAGGTGAAGCTCAAGTCACTTTACAAGGGCATGTGTCTCCCATCTGTCATATTTTCTGGGTATATTTATGGAGCTTTGTGTCTTCTCTGCTCTTTGTTGTTTCCTTGCTATTCCCTTACTATATATGGTGTTTCTATAGCTGTACTTACTTCCTGTGGACTGAATGATGACACTGATACTCAATTAATATTTGAGAATAAATGTACGCTTATCCTGTGTTATCCTATCATTGTTAGCATCACATAGAATTATCTCCAGAAATATATAGAACTTATTTTGGTGTAAGCTAGGTCAGAACAGAATTTCACTAAGAAAATGTTCCTTTAACATGTAAAACATCTTCAAGTTAAACTCAAATAAATGCTAATGTCCAGCACTTAATCAAAGGGAAAATCCTGTCTTCTAAAATAAGAAAAATATTCTTTATGATTGTCATTGTGACTAGTCAAATGAACCATATTATGGAAAAAGATGTTCAGGAGGGTTAAAGCTGTGAAGCTAGATGTTTTACAAACTATCCCCATCCATCCTAACAGCAAGCTGTGCAACCATGTTTCTTTCCCAGACCTCAGTTGCACTGACTAAATGAGTTGCACAGTATTTGATTACAGAGTATAATCAACATGTTGCAAAACTGAGTGAATAATTCATAATGTGTCATTTATCTGACAATTTTTTCCTCTCTCTGTTTGCCAGTTGTCATTGAGCAGATTATTATGTTCTCAAATGCATCCCTTATTTGAATTTATTTGCTGAATAATTCCCACAAATGATTCTTATTCTGTGTGTCATCCATAGGCAGTTTTTAGGAGTTTTCAATGCTAGAAGATGCAGTTATTTTTATATACTTGGCTCCTGGATTGCAAGCTATTCCCCTGTTTCCTTAATGGATGGCACCTAGATCAAAATGAAGCCTCAATATCAAAATTCTATGTGCATTTTCTTGTAGTATACACCTACAATTCTTGGATAAGAGCTGACATGCCTCACTAGATTTAAAATACCAGTCTAAGAACAGATGACCTTGTCCATTCCTTTTTAGATAACCCAAAGGCACACATGTTCTGCCAGGAAGATTTGAGGGTGCTGAGCCCATAAGCAGCCAAAATAATGTGCAAGGAAACTACAGCTATTGGGGATCTCATCCTCTTGTTTCCCTTCTGAAATTAATCTGGGTCAACACTGCTCCTCAGAAAAGATAATTATTTCACCTTTTGCAAAATAACCCTATGGACAGATACCTCTGAACTGGGAGGCTGCATTCCAGGGGAATCTGCTAAGAGAGATGGATTAATGTATACCCCATAAAAGCAGTCTAAGTACTAGGCCATACAGAAAAAGAGAATAATTTATTTCTTGTCTCCTCTTTCTTTTATTCCTGGCTGTGTAATGGCCCAGTTTCTTTCTCCTTACTTCCTCACAGACTGCTTTAAGCTGTCTACTAACTTTTCAGGTATCCTCTCAGTACTTACCACATGGATTGCAAAGGGGTTCTTTAAAGGATGAGAAAATTGCTGTGCCACTGAATATTTCTTAGTGATTGTAGGTACCCAGCCACAGACACCCAGCTCAGTGGGATTGTTGTGTCCAGTGAAGCTGGGCTTCTTCCAGATGCCAGACTTCTAGGTTCCTGGGGTGCCAGATTTAATGTGTGTAAGATTATTTGGTTCCTTAACTGTGTATAAGCACATGAAATATTTAAAGTTTTGTAAGAACTTTATACTTGCAGCGTCTTGCATAAAATATTTATTAGAGGAGCAAAATTCCTATGCCATATTTTTCATTAATATTTCCTCTGTACATCTCAACGCATAAGCCCAGTTCTGCACACTACTTGTGTTGATAGCCCTCATCCCTTGGATTAAATCTAAGATGCAAATAACATTCCCCACAATAGTAAAAAAAAAAAAAAAAAAACAAGTTTATAAGTCTTTAAGATAAATTATAGCAAAATTGGGCATTGTTGTGATGCATATAAAATGCTTTTAATATTTTTGTGTGGCATTGCAAGCTTTGTCTGCATTCCCTCTCTATTGTCAATATCCATAGTCTGGGATCTGAAACTGGTCTAAACTTGTGATGGATTCAAGGCTGAAACTTTTATAGTTCTGAAGGTTAAACAGAAACCATTTACAATTCTGCATAGAGCAGATTCAGTAAAGAACATAGTCTCAACCTGTTGCTTTCACTTCACCACAGAGATTCACAACCTTCTTTTGTAAATAAATCATTCTTTAAAGAATCAGCATTAGGAGTTGCTGTAGAACTATGCCCTTTCTCACAGAGTCTGTGCCCTCTGAATTTTCCATTACTGTACCTACAATTCATCCACAACTTGATGGATGTTAAGTCAGAATATTCATCAATCAAATCAATCAATCAGTGAATAAATCTTGTACCTTTCCTTGCATGAACACACTTAATCTTGTTTTGTGTAAGCATTATCAGTGAGCCCCTGGCCTCAAGTGAGGCATATCAGCCATTACTATAAACCAGATTATGTCACTGCTTTATAAATTAATTGCTTTTTCAAGCATGTAATTCTTAGTAGAATTTGATTTTAGCTTTTTTCTATAGGAACTGAACTTGTTTTCCTCACCCTAAATCAGTCTTTCAACACTATTCTAGTTCATAGGACTTTATGCACAGGCCTATTTGCGAACTTAACCAATTTCATATTGCCATATTTGAATTTCCTTTACATTGGAACAGTCTTATGATTATGGTTTTGCTGATTTGCACCTCAAACAGATATGTCACTGCTTCTCAGACCAAAATTACTGCTAGCCAGTATAAGTCCTAGAAGAGCTCCTCTCTGTCATGGTATTGATTGCAAAGTACATTTTGACTACAGCAACGCAGATACAGAATGCTAGGAATAAATTTAAATCACGCTGTAACATAATTCCATTTAAATACAATTGGAACGGCATTCTAGTTTTGGAAATCCCTTCTCTATCCCCTAAAACTAGCAAAATTGTAGGGCTACACAGTTACCCCATGGTGAGTACCAAGACATTTCCTGAAATCTTCGAAGTGTAAATGTGAGGACCTGGAGTGTCTATTGCCATTACTAGTAACAGATCAAATGCTTTATGCTGAGGACTGAAACTTGTAAGGCTTGTCAGGCTCTGAACTTTTCTTGACCTGCCTGTATTTCTCTTGGTTTAAGAGTGACAGCCATTTCTCTAACTGTTCAGATGCCAAAGGTTAATTTGTTTTCCTTGTGTTTATCTTCGTGTGGTATGACAGAGGTTTGCATGAATACTAGTAACAAGCAACTATTCCATGTAGAATGAGATATTACAAACCTAAATCCCATTGTGCTGAGGCAAAGAGCAGCCTCAGGGTGGGAGGCACCATATGTGGGATAGAGTGAGAAAGATGAGACATAGGATGATAAGAGATGGGGCACAGGGTGGATCCTGGAGACTCTGCAGCAATAAAGAGTAAAAAACTGGAGCAGGAAAAACGTTATTCCAGACATAACAAAGAAACAATATGTGCCATATATAAAAAGTATTGCATATATTAATTTTGAATGCAATATGGAGTCTGATACCAAAGAAGAAGACCAAAGTGTCAGGGAGTATTAGCAAACATGAAAACTATTTGGAGTGGATCTCTAGAGGAGAAATTTAAAAACATCAAGATGAATATAATATTCCTTTTGGTGAAAGAGTCCAGGTGCTGACAACACTAAAAACACACCATAACCCACCCCTGCCCCCAACACCATAACTACCAGATTGAAATAATCTGTTTTAGGATTCTAAAGGATTCTCTCTAGGCTAAGGCGGCAACAAAAGAGTTTGAAATTGTAACTTCTCTAAAAAAACAAGAGCTGCTCCTTATAAAATATCAAAAAGTACAAATCTGGAAAAGTAAAACTGAAAGGTTAAAGACATATCAATTTATTCTTTGCAATAGTTTCCTGGAAACAATTAATCTGTATTAAATTCTGAGGGTAAGACTTGAAATACTTTTCCAAAGTGATAGACATAAAGGTAAACTTATTCATGATCATTTAAGGGGCTTTTTCAACCACAGATGGATATATACGTTATATCAGGAGTGTACATCCAGGATATCAAATATGCAAAATTTATTTAAAGTGTTGGATAACATCACAGTTTTTAGCTTTTAGCTAAAAGCTTTTAGCTTTTTAGCTATCCCACACACACACACATATATACACACATATTCTCCAGGTATCAGATAAGTCCTTTTCTAGTTCCAGAATATGGAACTTACAGTGGCCAGAAAGAGATAACTGGATAACTGAGGAATAGGTCCATTTTATTTGTAGGATTTTTCCTTGACAGCAGAGAAGAAAACAGCACTCTTCTTAGTGGGGTTCCTTTCTTCAACTATGAAATTTTAGTACCACTGTAGGGAAAAGAGTAATTCAGCACAAGATCAACTCATGCTCAAATAACTGGTGTATTTTGAATATTACTGTGTAGAGTCTCTCAATAAATTATCACAGACAATTAAGCACAGGTGTTTTGAAAGAATCTTGCTAGTTGTCCAAGATACCATAATTTATGAGCAGAATGCTTTCCTCTCCCTAGGAGAATTTTCATTAAAAAGAAAATATTCCAATATACTTTCCAACTAATGATAGGTAACTGATATAATAAGAATTGACAGGTCACAACTTGCTCCTTCACCCTTGTTCAAAGCTGTAGATTCATAAAGTTTTAAATGTGTTTAAATATGCAAAAGCTCAACAGGAAATTCCTGGTTTTAAGCAGCTGATATCATCATCTGAACATTCAAAATATGAAAGAAAATATCTTTAAAGGAAATCTCTTGAACCATACTGATAGCTGATATTCTGAAAAAGTCCTTCAAAAACATATTTTTAATATGTAGTCATTTTATTTCTCAGATAAGATTGTATGGTACTTCATAATTCAAAAGCATTTTCATAAATGTTTTAACATACAAACATGACCTTAAAATGCATGCTATCACTGTATTCACACAAAAAAAGGGATATATTGCTCTTTTTATTTCTTTTTTACAGAAAAAGGAATATAAATTAAAAAATCTATATAAGTACTGCAAAGATATTACTACAAAACACATTATATTCTGTCAGTAGTCATCTGAAATACTTCAGAAAATTAACTGGTAATTATTTAATACTGTTAGTTTTCTTTAACACTTTTAACTGAGTTCACATGCAGGAGTGATGGTTAAATATCAGACTTTCATCAGCCTTGAAGGGCACCATATTTTATTATGACATGACTTTTTAAAGTTTGATTCTCTTGATCATTATTATTTTAATTATTTTTAATTTTGGACAGAATATAAGGAAAAGAAAGACCTCCAAACAAATTTTTTTCAGAAGAAATGCTTTTTTGAAATCCTAATTATATTTACATATATACATTATAAAGAGTTTCACAAGACATTTACTAGCACAGGGATAAGAATAAATTAACATAAAATAAATTTAGAATTATGGAATGATAGAATGGTTTGGCTTGGAAGGAACTTTAAAGACTTCATTCCAGCCATGTGCAGGGACACCTCCCACTAGATCAGGTTGCTCAAAGCCCTTTCAACCTGACCTGGAACACTACCAGGGAACAGACATCCACAGATTCTGTGAGCAAACTGTTCCAGTGTCTCACCACCCTCACAACAAAAAATTTCTTCCTAACATCTGATGTAGACCTACCCCCATTTAGTTTAAAGATACTCCTGTTTATCCTATCAGCACATGCTTGTAAAAAGGACCCACTTTACTACTCTCAATTTTGAATTTCTTTATTTGATGAGGATCTAGGTGTTTTAATCCTGGTAGGATAAAATGTCTCCTGACACGCTGTATTGGGTTTGCGATTGCAAGCTTTGGTCTCACAGGGGTTACTGGGGTGGCTTCTGTGAGAAACTTCTGGAAGCTTCCTCCAGGTGTGGCAGAGCATCCTTGGGCTCTCCAAAGATGGAGAGCACTGCAGGGGTATCAGAGGGGCATCAGCTCCTCTGCAGCTGCCAGGGAAAGCACAGCACTTTGAGGGTTGCTGGGGAAAATGAACTCCAGCTCAGCCAGATCCAATACACGTGTTAAAATGTTTCAGAAGGTCTTTAAAGGATTGAATTTTGAGGCTTTTCGGGCATGAACCTTATTTTCTGGGCTGCCTTCTTGAAGGATGACCAGAAGCTAGAGAAATACTTGAGTTTGGAAGAAGATACAAACTTTGGTGTCTGGGAGATAGATCTCTTAGTGTTTCCAAATCTGGAACTCAAGGTATCATTCTACAATGCTTCTCACTATATCCTTCCACTATCCAAATTTTTTTTTCTTTTTTCCTGATATCTGTTTGATCTTTTTCTTGCATTTACTTTAATATATGACTGCTTAGAGCTACAGAACTTGCTGCTTGCAGATTTCTAATCATTAAATAACTGTATTGACAATAGAGAGCACTAAGTAGTCATCTTCATTTATGTTTAGACAGAAAGTCCTTGAGACAGCTGGAGAAATCCAAGCTTTTGATGAGAAAGCAGCCTAACTTAAAAGTGGCTGGCTGAAAATAAGATACATCAACTCTCTGCTAAATATCATGTTAAATTGTATGGTTTTTTGTTCTTAACAACTCTTCACACTTACAACAATTTTATCATAGTAGCTGCTGAATACCTGTCACAGAAAATTGCTTATAATGTAGTAAAAATGTGTCTTTTTCATACCCTCTCTTTTCACTAAGCTCCTTTTCTTTCATCATAATCACATTGAGATCTGCAGAATACACAATTTTGTGCGCTACATTGCATTTCACTGCCCCAAACTGCTCAGAGTATTCAAATATTCTGAACAACCCTGTGTAGAAAGGTAAGTTTTTCTTTTACATGACAAGTTATATTTTCGTAAGACATACAAACCCAACATAAAATTTCTAGGTTTTGATGAACACCTCTGCACAATCTTTCCGGCCAACCTTCCATACAGATCTATCTCTATACAATCAATTTTGTTTCATTTACTTAGACAAGAAATGAATATGACAGTTAAAGATAGTTAAAGAATCTGAAATAGAATAGTTTAGAAATGCATACGTTCTCTGTTTCTGTGTATGTCTGCTGCTATGTGGTGCAATAATGTATTCACAAAGAAACTTTGAGGTTCAGTATCAAAATGGCAGAATGTTTTCATTACAACAGGTTTTCAGCACATCCAAGCCTAACCTGAAGCAAACCCCACTAAAATCCCTCTGAATTAGACATATATGTTCTTTTTATATAATTACAATTGGTGGAAAAGTAAATAAAAAAAGAAGTCCAAATAGAAAGTATTTTTTTTGAACCCTTAAAAATCATGGGAGAAATCAGGAAAATTAGTCCTGCATTTTGCTAATGGTTTCCACAGGGACTCTTGAAGCAATTTCGATGCCTATTGGTAAGATATATTACCAATAATGAGAATTTACAACACTCATTAAGGTTGCTGGAAATATAGTTAAAGTCAGGTTTGGGTTAATTTTAGAACTGTTAATTTTAGAACTTGGGTTAATTTTCTCACAGAAATAGAAGCTGTTACAAGCTTTTGAAACAGTGAATATAAAAGGAAAACAAAAATACTTCTTTCAAGCTGAAAGTATTTGGTCAATCTACAACGACAAATCTTGTGCTGGATGATGAACTTCAGTCTTTCAAAATAAATATACGTTCACTCCTAGAATTTATAGAGAACTATTAAAAGTTCACTTTTGCAGAGTTTTGGTTGCAATGCAGGTAAGATTTTAATAGGTTTTTTTGAAGAGACATCTTTCAAAAGGGCAAACTTATTCTCATTACTTTCTTCTTAAGGCACATGTTCCTGCATGGGTTTTTGTTGTTTGGATTCTGTTCTAATATTAGAATAGTAAATCTAATGGTGTTTTTAAAAAGTTTTCATTTTCCTGTGTTGAAGGCTGTTTTTAATGCTTCTTTTAAAAGGATAAGTCAGTAAAATATAAGATAAAGTGGTTTAATAAAGATTTTATTTTATAGTGCTACTGGTAAGTGGAATACCTATTCATTAAAGAAACCAGATAATATTTCTCAATTGAAAAAGACAAGTGATATAAAAAATATCTGTGTGACTTCCTACAGACAGCTCTTTACGGATCGGTAACTTCTTCATAACCATGTTTCTAATGGACCAGCACAGAGGAATATATTTAACTGTTTTACAGTCTAATTAGATGTGGCATTTGTCAAACGTGCCTGACTTCTCTCTAACAACTGCTAAACTACATATCAGGATACAGGTTGACCAGCTAACAAGAAAAGTCCAAGCACAGTGTATGCTGGCTATAGACAGAAACCACATAGACTTTTAACATCTGAAAACAGAGCACTATTTATAAAAGCTTTTTTTCTTAAATTCTTTTGATAATAAAAAAGCTTTTTTTTAAATTCTTTTGATAATAAAATTGAGATTATTAGCAAAGTTTTATGGTAATACCATTAGTCTACTCTCTGAAAGGAAGAATGCTTCATTCGTCTTGCATGACTTGCTGAGGGCGCACAAACCAGATGTGGGAAAAGTGGAAAGCTAAGCTCAGCTGTTCGGTAAGAATCAAAATATCAGTGCCATCCCAAAATAATAAGTTTAATATTTGGAATGCCTTTTTATTTTCCAGTTTTGACGTAACAAAAAGTGTGCAAGAAAGGACTTAGGGATGGAAAGGCTGGGTGTGTACTTGGCTGCAGTGAACATAAGAGGGTGAAGTACAAGATTCTATGTGGAGAAAAGCAAGGTGAAAAGTAGGATTGCAAAGCCGGACTTCAGGACAACTATTTTTTTCTTCTTCAAGGACCTATTTGGAGGAATCTCGTGGCTTAGAGCTTTAGTGATATACATAATGTTAATCAAACATCACTTCCACTAGGTGCACACATCTCTGATTACTACTTTCTTCCTATAGACCTTAATATTGACTGTAACTGACTGTTTCCAGAGGGGAAATATCTCTTTTTAAATTCTCTTCCAGAGAATTTAGGCATTGGCCTCTGCTTGTATTACCACACAAAGGTGCCAATTAATGTCATTTGCAATGTGAATTCTCAGTCATTAGAACTGAGACTAAGCCCAGGAACTCATTTCACTCAGGGCATTGAAAAGATGTCAGAGGGTAACAATTTCTGTCACAACTGATCTGATACAGCTGTGAAGAAGTGACCTAGAGGTGCAATGCTCTATCTCATTACCAGCTATGTGGGCCATCCAGCCTATTTAACTTTAATTATTTACTTTTGTATTTTACCTTTTTGTCATTGCTCAGGAAGAAATGCCTTAGGCATTGAGTAATGCTCAAAGGCATTCGAGCTATTTTATTTTTAAATGTAGTATTGGATCTGTATGTTAGGGGAAAGAAAGCCATGTTACTAATACTTCTACCTTTTATACAAGTATAGGTCATTGACTTTTGCTTTTATTTTGTGTTTTATTCTGTCACCTTTTTATTTTCTTATTCTCAAGATAGAAATCTTTTCAAGCATCAGAATAAAAAGCTTATAGCATCTAAGAGCATGAGACCATTTGACTGGGGGCATTGTGGTTTAGGATTTTGACTTTATCTGAAGAGAGACCTTGACATCTTCATATTCTAGGTGAACAACAAGAATGAGAGTAGTGTGTGTGAAAATCTCTGGGATAAGAGGGCTAATTCTAGTCACAGTGTTTTCAAATAATGAGCTCATTCTTCAGCTATTACCATTGTAGCAAGTCATCTCATTGTGTTTCAGTGCTTCAGCATCTCAGGACACATCCTATCCATTTTAAGCACCTACAAAACTGCTTTGTTGTTAAATGTCTACTGAGTATTGATTAAAAATCTCAAAGACAGAGGGACAGAGAAAGAGGGGAGAAGAAAGTGGGAGGGGCAAGGGGGAAGAGAAGTCTTCAAGAACCAAATCTAACATAAACCCAGTTAAATGCATAAGTTTTTGTACAGCACAATAGTGAGATATTGAAATTACTACTTTAGAATTGGAGTGGGTTACATAGCAGATATTACAGAAATGCAAACTGGAGTTTAATTTCATGGAGCTCAGCTCAGCAAAGATTTTTTTAGCTTGGGTAGAGGTGTTCATCTAGAACTACTCCCCCAGTCACCTAATTTCTACCTACATGTATATGTATAGTAACAGGTACACTCTTTCATTTTTCTTATGGTCTTCACTCTTGTTCCTAGAAGACTGAGGAATATATGAGGATTTTTTTTTTTTAAATCAAAAGTTTAAAATTTTGTATTAAGAGTGTCAAGGATCCTTAGGTCATCTTAATTTGTACTGACTACAGGATTTGGGGAAATTTGTGCATTCAAACATCTTTTAATTTCTTCAAACAAAGAATTATTCATTTATTCAAGACCTAAGGAGTCAGGAGAAAGATTTAGTTTTGCCACCAGGATGTTGTCATTTTCTCTGGTTAAACACAAACATTAAGAGTTTAGGAACACCTAATAATTCTTTTTGTAAAATATTTTTGATACCAATTATATTAATGTAAGATTATAAATGTAATCAGTTCTGAAAACAGATATTCCTTCTGTCAGGCCTTTCAATCTTTCCTTGTGATCAATTTCTTTTGAGTGCTATTTTTGCAAAGCGAAGAAGGACACAAGTGAAACTAGGTTGTATCGATGAAACACTGGTCGTGTCACCATAATCATGAAGACATCTTCAGAAACTTGTAAAAAACCAGAGGACTATAGCAAAATTACAAGTTGATAATTTGAAGCAAAAAGCATAGGATGATTACAGAGTTGCAAACATAAATTAAAAATGTGAAGTTACTAATAAATGCAACTTTAATAGTTGGGTAGGATCTATTTTAGGCATAATTTAATGTATAGAATTGTGGTACAGTTTGTTGCAGATACCTGTTATTGACAGCATAGGTAGAATAATCTTTAGATTGCTTACATGATAAAAAAAAAATCCCTGAACTAAATGCAGCTATGCCTCTTCAGAACAGCACATGCAAATGTGATCAATCTGATATGTTATACTGATAGTAAGCTATGCCTTTGTTAACACGAAAGGAAACTATTATTTCTTTCTTTTACTGCTATCAGTGCCCCATTTCTGAAAGACTTCTGTAGTCTTTCAGAAAAGTCTGTAATTGGCATGACTCGTTTGTCATGTCCTTAATGCACAAGTATTTTCATCAGCTTTAGGTCATTCTCTTTGACAACAGAGAAAAGAAAATGAGTTGAATGGAGTGTGGCCAAAGCTGTTATTCTGTTTAAGGTTTTTTTCCATATGTAAAAAGTGCATAATTCTATATCTATATTGCTATGAATTTGCCTAATACAAACAGAAATACATTGCACTTGCAAA
Source organism: Melozone crissalis (assembly GCF_028551555.1). Taxonomy (NCBI): domain Eukaryota; kingdom Metazoa; phylum Chordata; class Aves; order Passeriformes; family Passerellidae; genus Melozone; species Melozone crissalis. The sequence continues at coordinate 10,173,716 of NW_026535782.1, read as the reverse complement.
AGAAATATAGAACACAAAAAACCCTCATCAAATGCATTACTGTGGCTTAACAAGTTATTCAATAATAAATCATCAGCTAATGTTCTGAGTGTACTAATAGAAAATAATGTGACTTTATTTACCAATAAGCCTTTTTTTTATATATTTAGTGATGTTTCTTATTTTACATATACACCACACCAAGAAATACAGACAGGTATTACAATTGATAAGTGGCACTCTATTGAGGAAAATCAATTTTGCAAGTATCTGAGTGCTATCTTATATTTAGATAGTATAATGAAAATTTACCATCTCAGAAAGAAAGGAAGTTGTAAGCACAAGCACAGAGAGATTTTTATGTGTGCTCTTTTTCAGGGCCGTTTTGACAGAAACATGAAGAATGTAAAGATATCTATTTTGATTCTGCATAAAATATGCATGTGAGTATTTTCAATTGTTTGAAATTTCTACTGAATTTTATGAGACCTTTGAATGTCAAAGTATGTCTATGAACAAAGCAAAAAAAAAAAAAAAAAAGGAATACACTTTTGACAAGTCCTCCAAATTTGGCTTTCCTACAATTTGACCATCTGTTTGTGCTGGACCTGGATTCCTCTGATACTGGCAATGGCCAGTATTGTCTCAGGTGGGGAATGCAAGAGAAGAAATGGTAACATAAGGTAGTAGGATGCTCAATCCAGCCAAGCAAAGCCAAAACGTAGCACATAAAAGCAATTACAGTTTTTCTTTTATGCACTGAAATTTGAGAATGGCATTTTAAATATTTTAGTAACTTACATTTTTTAAGGACCTAGTAAAAATTAGTTACATTACTTTAGGCTAAAAAGAGATAAAAAATAATTTTGAGTTAGGTGAGTAAGAAAAATTTCTATGCCATAAATTTAGGTGCTGAAATTAGGTCTAACAAAAAGCACAAAAATTTCCCTTGATAGTCAACAGAAATACTTCAGAAAGGACATTTAAAACATATAAATTAATTTATAGGTGCCTGCCGTATGTGGTTTAAAGCACTCTGCATAGCCTTCAATGTAGAAAACTAGAAAATTGATGTTAAATATTCTAATCTTCTGACAAGGAGACCTAGTTTTTAAATCTATACTTTTTTTGTCTATCTACACTTTTTGGGAAGTGAATATGGAAACAGGTTTGTCAAGCAACTAAAATGCAGAGCTAGTAGTGAACTTGCAGAGAAGCTGTTTTACCTCCCATGTCCTGTAAACCTGACAAGTTCTGCATAGCAATGCAGATCCAGAACATCTCTTTGTGGTGAAGCTCTGTGTTTTGTTCTACTCAAGACAGAACTTTTTTTTGTATAGAATTTTAACTCTGATATGCCATCGTTCAAAACAAAACATATGCAGAGATGGATGTGGACATTTAGTTTTGTATATTCTACAATCTAAGTAATGTACAGAGAAGTTTCAGACCTATTCAAGCTGGGGGAAAAAAAGTGAGAAAAAAAAGAAAAAGAAAGCATGTAAAAAGAAAAACAAAATCTAAAAATTCCCTTCCCTACCCTCACATTAAAGCCAGGGAAAAAAGGAAAAAAGATCCAACCAAGGTACAATCTCTTCTCCATAGACAAACTCTGAAAAAAGTTACCCTGGCTAATGCATAAGTGTTGAAACTAACCCATAATTATGGTTTCCACTCCGCGTATTTTGTATAGTGCTCTGTTCAGGTTTTCTGAAGAAATGATCCTATGCATATAACAGATTCCACTACCTATAGCTTTTTAAGGGTAGGGTTTAGGATTCAGTACAATGAACTGAAATGACATTTAATTACTGATGTGCAGCCATTCAGTTCAGCTAATTATGATCCCTGGAGTTTAGTCATCATATGTAATTAACTTTTACTTTCATAAAAGCTTAATGTGCTGAAAGAGCACCAATGGCTGTGAATGTTTCACCTCAGGATTTCTGACAGAATTCAAAATTAATTCTAAAAGACAATTTTTCTTACTAAGTGTTAATATAGCCATCTGCTCTAAAACAATGTAAATTTGTTTTAATAGGAGCATATAATTATTTCTTTCTTTTTTTTTTTAATTTCATGGTCACACTAACTCCAGTATAAACAACTGGGCAAATAATTCAGCTCTGGACAAGCAGTCATAATCTATTCAAATAAAACTAGCAAAAAGGCTAATAAGTGATATTTGAAAGGCCAGTTGAGTTTTCTTTCATTTTTTGTTTTTTGCTTTGAGGAAAAAAAACTCAAAAGCAATACTTATAACCACTGCAATTATCAGAACTTAATTGGATTTGTATTTCTGGAACATCTTAGTAGTAATTATAAAATATAAAAGTTCATATACATAGCTACTTTCCAAAAATAATGATTTTGTAGAAAGCAGGTTCACTACTTTATGTGTGTTTAGTCAGGCTTTGCTGACCCTTGTTGCAGAAAAGGGTAAATAGATCAAAGCTCTGAAGTAAAATCAGAGAAGAATTGTATCCAGAATTGTATTCCCATCAATCAGTTGTGCTTAGCAAGACAATTACAACACTATTAAATCTCTATGATACAATAGTGAAGGGACATACCAATTAGCTTCTAGTGAACCAGGGTACAAAAGCGCTGCCACAGTTTGGTGAAACTGTTTAATCAGACTAGAATAATCCCTTTGCCAACAGATCTAGGTTACCTATTAACATCATGCTGTTATATACACAGCAAACAGGTTGATACAGTATAACCCTTGAGAACCCAAAACATATTTGTGAGGGTTCTTGTCCATCAATAAAGTTACTTTAACAATGTTGGGTGCAGTGGCACAGCTCAAGCTCAGACAGTGGAGGCAACAGGCATTTGGTCTCCAGGCTAACACTGAAACCAGCTCAGTTCAGCTTCAGCAAAAGCCAGCCCAGGCCTGCCCTGGCTCTACATTCTCAGGTCAGGAGTACATATCATTGTGCACAAAAAATGGCAAAATCATTTTTACTGAGCTACAATGTAGGAGCTGTATTGCCTTGCTCTAGTGAGGAATCATTGGGTGACAGAAGAGAATGGTTCTAACCAAAGGAAAAAACACATAAAGAAGGTCGTTATAAAAATAATATCATTTTATGAACCTTTTTATAAGCCACAGAACAATGTTTACAAATTCAAGAGAACATAAAGTCGGCCAATGGCAGCATTATGATGGAAATGATAAGTTGAAAATACTCTGGAATACTCTGATACCCTTTCAGTGACTTAGCGACAGCACAGAAAATCAAGATGATTCAAGACACCATAGGATAAAAAGGTCAGACAATACATACACACACCTGAAAAAATTTTCCTTGTGTATTTATACTGTTACAGATTTATCTTAGAAATGACCTTACATTCTATTAAAAAACTGTAAAATTAATAATGCATCTACAAACAGGAATTTCAACATGAATAAGATTCTGCTATGAATGTCCATGTGAAAACTTCTGAAGAACTCCTGAACCTCATATCTGTGTGGTAGGCTTAATGTTCTTAGCATTAGGCTTAAAACCTGAGTTCTATTGTGCATCTGTTGAATCTTAACATCTATTACTGACACTCTAAAATGCTATTTTATCTATCATAATTGGATATATGATGTCATCATTTGTGATGCTGCCCACATTCCAGTATGACTTAACCTTGTCAGCTTGGTGAGCTTAGTGGACCTATGACATTAAACCTGAGAAAACTCTAATCATGTTCAAATGCTGTATTTCATGAGCAGCTGTAAAGAGAGAACTTAATCCATTCTATTCTAATGGGAGCATTATTATTATTATTATTATTATTATTATTATTATTATTATTATTAAGTATCATTATCATTAATTTATAGGAGAGCAAACCAACAAGTATGAGACTTCGTATTGCTTTCTCATCACATTCCCTTAGTAAAATATACTGGCTTGTTTAATTTCTGCTTTAATAAATTAATTGTTATCTAATAGGCTTAATAGCTCTCCCTTATGGCAGTATTAGAAATTGAAGTAATATTGAGTAACTCTAGAATAATCACTGGGAAGCAGTACTTTAATATTGTTCCCTGTTACATCAGTCACTATAGTAATAAAACTAATACTGAAGCGTATTTATTTTCTCTCTGGTTTAATATTTAACTGTTAATGCAGTTCCCATATTATATTTATTATCCTCAATGTCTTAGACATTCCACTAATAATATGTGTCCTTGACTCTTCATAGTTTTTCCCTGACTGCTATTGATTTCTGCAGGGTTTTATTTATGAATGCAAAATTTTATTTTCTGTGTTTTCCCTTATATTTACCTCATAAATGCCACATACTATTTTTTTAATTTCAGGAATAAATCTTTGTTAATTAGCAAGACTATGCTTCGAAAAGAGAAAAAAAAATGCAAGGCAAAGTCTATTTGGGACAGTTTTCTAAACTTCTACCATTTTCAATGTAAGTATCTTATCTGCTTACCTGCCTGGGCCAGAATTGATCATATTCAGGACATCAGATATGCTTACTATCTTTCTGCACCACATTGCTACTGCTATGCATTGTTTGTATGTGTGCAGTCTAGTTTACAGGCTTGTCTTCTGTGTCCCCAGAGGTGTCTAAACCCTTAAATGACAAAATTTGAGGTCACACTTTATTGAACAAATCTCCATTAATTACTTCCAGCAGACCACTTGAATCAGCAGCCTTCTGCAGTCTAATGAGATAAATTGTATTGAAAGGTCCTGCACAAATAGAAAGGAGGAAAGTTCGGGATGATTTGTCATCTCTACTAATTAGAAGTGATTGCTTTTCCTGGGTCTCAAATAAAGCCAATATCTTAATACAAAGATATTCTACTTTAACTAAGGTTTGAGATTAGAAAGAATAGTCTCTATCAGTTTTCACCATAGCATTTTAAATAGAATTTGATGCAAGAACTGCACAGAACTGTTTTATCTAAACTGCCTAACACTGTTAGGCAGTGTTTCGAAGTGAATTAGTGAATACTAACAGTAGCACATAAATGATAGAACTTCAAGAATGACAATATTATTCAAATTATATCAAAAACCTCCCTATATTTTTAATTTGTTGAGTGCCATGTTGAAACTACCATGTTCATGCAGTTAAATCTGAGAGAAAGGGAGAGGGTTACATTCATTAAGGCATTTGTCTTCTGAAACAACCACTGTGAATATCGAGGCTCTACTTTCCAGGAGTGGCTGGGCTTTAATTGCTGATGGGAAGTAGAAAAGATACATTTCTGGTTTTCTCTGCTTCCACACATAGTCTTTGCTTTTCTTTATTTAATTGCCTTTATCTCAGCCCACGAGGTTTTAATCTTATTTTCTCCCCCATTCCTCTGAGGGAAGGGAGTGAGGGAGCATCTTGATGGGCACCTAGCAGTCAGCCATGGTAAATGCACAACAGAATTCATAAGCACAACCTTCCCTGTTGACCAGCTATTAAACTGATTATATGGATTTTTCTGCATGGCAATACCATCTGTCCAGTAAGGTTTAAACAAAATGCACGAGCAAAAGTGATCTTTAGAGATCCAAAGGACATTTCACTGAGAGCAAATTTCTTTATTTTGGCAAAACTCCATCCTGGGTGATTATGTCTGTACTGCTTAAGTTCCACCTATAATTTTAACTGGATATAAAATTCTACTTTACTTCCCATCTGCACAGTTACTGCATATTAAGGGGCAAACACTTTATTTTATCCAGTGGCAACTGGGATGATAAAGGAGCCTACCATAACACAAAAATACATCTTAGTTAATGAACATTAAACCTTGAAAAAGTGCAAATGAGTAAACTACTTAGATCAAAATATTCTCCAAGGCCCTAAAGGAAGTTAAGCAAAATCTGGTTTTATGTGAATAACACTTAATTGTTTTTCATCTTTCAATCTCTACTATGCTAAGATGTCATTCAGAAGTCAGAAGTCAGTGGTGAGACCCTGACATTAGGTTAGTGCTGCAGAAGGGGCTCTCAGGGCCAGACTGGCTCCAGCTCTGTATAGAAAGCTTGTAAGGGCAGCCTCACTGAGTGAAGATCCAGCGTACACAGCATCCTCTTGTCTTGAGCACTCCCTATAAACACCCTGAAAGGCACCTGTGCATACACTAAGAGGGTGAAACAAACAATAAACTGGTATTAGGTATCTCAGAGCAGCATAGGTGTTAAGAAAATATACTTATTTCATATCCATTACAATGAGATTTATGTATTTGCTTGCAAGCACAGATTGGTGAAAACTTCTTAGTCTTACCCTTGCCTTGCCTGTATTGTAACTCTGGCCATAGGCAAAGAGATTCTGCCTTACTAACAAAGAGAAGAGCCTGCCAACCCATTGCTTTGTCCTCCCCAAGATGTCACATTGCAGAAGCTGGATAGGTCTACTCTGCAAAATAAAGCTTATTTTCCATGATGTATTTCTAAAAGAGATAAAAGTCTGTGATATTTTGAGCAACAGTCCACTACTGGAGCAACAGAAAGACCTAATTTCTTACTGCAGAGTAAAAAACATCTGGAAAAATTAAGCATCGTCACCTATACATTGACACATATGAATTCCAATTACACTAAAAAGAACATATGATTATGTGTTTGCTTTAGAAATCATTCATTTTTCCATCATTTGGTGTATTTGGATTTTATTTATCTTTAGGTCAATTACAACAAAACCAAGAAGACACCATGATGGGGGCTGAATTTGGGAATATGTTTCTGTGGGTTTTGTGAAGTTTTACTCCTTGAATAAATTCTAAACTGGACTGGGCAGGGGCAAAATTTGAGCTTCGATCTGAACTATGATTCTTTAATCATCCTTATCCTTTTCTGGACTTGAAGGGGAACTGAAGGGTTAAGCACAGCACTAGAAAACATAAAAGATATATATTTATCTAAAAGGTACACAATAGGACGTTTTTGCTGCAATAGGAGAAAAACTGCCAGAAAAATCATGTCCTGATAAGGTGAGAGGAGACTTCAGACTGCCGAGGGAGCAAACCAGTAACGTTTTCTAGGAATGTGCTTTTGTAGGCATTGCTACCCATAAATGTTCATCACCTTCTAAGAAGCATTTCTAAAGAGTGCAGGAGCAGGCAATTAGATTCTATGATGCTTATGTGTCACTTCCAAGTTGAGCCATGCTATGATTCTGTAAATAATGAGACTGTTCTGTAGCAGTTAACATGGACTGTTAAACTGTTAAAACAGTAATTAACAATAAATTCTTAGTTCCACACAGAAGATGTATTGTGTTTTCCTCATAACAAAATCTGGATTAAAGCACCATAAACACCTATAAGAACTATAGTTTATCTCTGCCAATCCTTTCACCTTGACAGACCTCTCTTATGTCATGTTATTCCAGAATGAATTTTCAGTTATTACTGTTTCAATTTACTAAAATCAGTCATCTCAACTACTGGTTTTTTTTCCCAGATTTTCCTAAGATTTATCTTCTTTTCTTGTATTTAATAGTTACTCTGCCATGTGTCAGTTCCCATACCTTCTTTTCAGTTTCAGCAATTAATTCTATTTTCCGCTGTTCTCCTGTATTGAACAGTCTGTGCACTAGATTACAAGTACAGGGTTGTTTTATACAGGTATAGGTATTTTTAATCATATTGCACTTGCTAGCTCTTACTCAAAGTTACTTTCCCATATAGCATTCATTCATGTTTTTTGCACAGATAAATCTGTATTTGCCTGGTTTCCATCACGCCAATGTAGCACACATTGAAAATATCCCAATATCTTGTTGTCTTATTAACAATAATTTTCTTTCATTGTGTTATTTTACCTCTCTGAAGGCTATTTCCCCAGTTATTTAAATTGAGTAAGTTCCTCCTATTTAGGCCACAGAATAGCATAATGCAAAAATGGTTTTGATAGTATCATTCTCTGAAGTAGATATTTCAAAATCTTGCTCTGACCTTAAATGTTATTGAAGCTCCTATTTTTTCTGTTTTTCAATGATTCTGTATTATCAGTTTTTACTCAAATTTATTTTTTAAAATCCTCTATTGAGACGTATTTTCATTGCAAGTGCTTCACACCAGGATGCTTTGTGAGACTAATAAGGACCTGTCTCTAAAGACAAAAAAAAATATTAACTGAATCAAAATAAAGTTTAAGCTAGAAAAAGATATGGAAGCCTATTGAACAGGAATATAATGAAAATTATATAATTATTAGGGCATGGAGGTATCTAGTGCCATTGATTGCAGTCACAGAGTGGTAAACACAGAAAAGCAGATTATAAAGTATTGTCACAATTTATATGGCTTCAAACAAACTAAATGTAGCAAAAATGAATTTGAAATATTTAAAGAACTGCATGTAGAAGGGATGCAAACATTTATTTTTGAAGAAATGATGAAAAATGGGTAAAATTCTAGAAAATTGTATTTGTTGATAAAATGGAAGGAGACTGTCAATTTTTCTGTTATTCTCAGAAATATGTGGAAAAAATGTGCCTTTCCACAGAAAATAAATTCAGCATCAGTCAGTATGGATTAATCAGAAATAAATATGTCAATAAAATTTAATTTTCTTCTGTGGTAGAATGGCAAGGTTGAGAGTTGAGAGTTAGGAAATATTATGTGTTGTAATCATGGAAAAGTTTTTGACAAAGCTATACTTGCTATCTGTAAGAAAACTGAGAGAAAATGTTAGGATGCACATTCATAAATGGGTGCAAGACTGGAAAAAGTTGGAAAAACCAACCATAGTTTTATGAAGGGGTCCTTTGCCACCTGAGGATGAGTAAGGTGGCATTTTCTGCTTGTCTGCATTGGACAACAGTTACTAATAATTTTCATTAGTGGTCTCAGAAATTAAATAAGTAGTTCTTTTGCTTTGCTTCTCTATTTGTATGAGACTGAAAACTACAAAGGATAGGGAAAGGAATCAAAACCATTTTGATAATTTGGAAAGAGTTTAAAAAATATTCAAATCAATAGATACAGTTAAGTGTTGTAATTAGGTTTTAAATGTTATCAAGACTTTGACAGATAATCCCTATGAATTTCCCAGGAACCTATTAGATTATGATGGATTGTCAGCTAGTCTTCTGGAATGGAAACAGACTAATATACTTGATTGTCACTAGAGGGTATTACACATGACACCACTATCAGCCAGATGGCTAAAGGAAGAGGAAAGCATCCATTCTAATCTTGCAAACTTATAAAGACACCTACAATGCTTAAATGAAGTTGCCATGAAAAAATTTCTCAGGCACATAACTCATATAAGAGAGAGAATGAGGGGCAGAGAAATGTTTTCATCAAATAGGAAGACCATATCTGGAAGTCCTGAATGTTCCAACACTGAAATATTTCTATTCGATTTCTAAAGATTTCCTATTGTTGATTACCTTTTAACCTATGGAGACTAGAGGTGAGCAATCATATTAAGGTGACTTGCTAACCTTCATATAGCAGTGTCAAAAGATCAGTTAAATTCAACTTTGAAGAGCTTTTAAAGAGAAAGTGGCTGATGGTTTGGAAACAGAAGGAAAAAAAAATAGGTTTGCTGCTAACTTCAACCATAAAATGAAGCAAGATGAGTTGAGAAGAAAGAAGTTAGCTTGAGTAATACTGTGATAAAGGACAAATAATTAAAGTAATGATTGTTGCTATTTCTTCCGATACCATTCTTACTTCATGTAAGCAAGTCTTTATGTATTCATCATTGAGGAAAAGTGAACAAAAACGAGATATAATTTCTTCCAGGTTTAGTGTATTGTGCTAGGAGGACAATTTCTTCGGAAAACTGTTATTTTCTAAATGCAGTTTAGTTTGTTTACAAATAGTTCTAATTGCAATTAAAACGAAAATGTTTTCCTTAAAATCTTAATGAAAACCCGTGTCCCATTTTTGCAATCAATTCTTCTTTCATGAATCAATAATTGGAAAGCAAAGATGGATTTCATCCCATCTTACTTTGGCCACATAAAGAGTCGCTTGTTTGGTGGTTCATTTCCTGAGTCAGTTTCCAGTGCTCTTGATGACTCTGTACAATAGCTGCAGAGCTGGATGTGAAGCACAATGAAACCCTAAACCAATCCATATCCTTTGGGAGAGACAGCTGGAATATACGTGTACTTACAGGAACAACACTATGTGTCACTGCCTGAGCAATTAAAAACCTGGGGTGATGGTTTAATCTGATATGAAGACATTTAGATCCATGTGTCTAGACATCAGTACCCAGACACTCGTCTGAGGTCTAAGCTTTGATTTATAGTGAGTAGAAATCTGGCGGAGGGAGTTTAGAGAGCAATTTAGCTGGGCACCTGGCAGATGCTGAATCTTTGTCTAGACCCATGCAATGGATTGACCAGTGCTGAGGACTTGAACATGGGTAGAAAGCTAAATCTGGAAGATTTGAATCCTGAACTCAGCCTGGCCTAATCTGTAATTAAATTTAATTTATGGAGGTAGGCATGTATTGAAAACAGTTGCTCTCACAGAAGAGGAAAACATTCTCACAACCATATATTTGCAGGGGATAAAAGCTCAAATGACCAACTTTAAATATCTATTGATATTTAAAAATTTAACTAGTGTCATGGCATCACTCTACAATACTCTAGTGCAAAACCAGACAAAAATAACTAACCTAAAACAGAGTAAGGGAAGGGAGAGAGATTAAATTGATCTTCACTGTCATGTTGCCAATGACTGTATTGGAGCAGAACTACATTTTGGCTGATATAGGTCAACTCAACAAGGTTTGGCTAAGGTAAACCTATTTAATAACAGTGATTCATACATTAAAAATTCAAGGATTCCTAAAACTGCTCTGTCCTCACGATAAGAATTCTTGCTATAAGCAACACTTCAGCTGTGCCTTCATCCATTTGTAGTCTTAAACCTCCCTGTAATGGCTGCACATCTTCTATGTGTAGAACAAGGGTAGATCCTATGAAGGACAGCTTCATATTTTTAAAGAGAAATGTTCTTTCTCTGCTTACACTCCTGAAAGTGACAGTAGATGAACTTGCCATAATCCTAAAGTGATTACTTCATGGTAGTAAGTCACAGTGATAAGAACATTGTCTTACTCTTATGCTAACAATCTCAACATCTTGACTACTAGTTAAGGACAGTTCACGTCCTGTCAGCTTGGAAGGAGGATCTAATTATCAAGATTTGCCTAAGAAGGAAAACCAGCTATAACCCTCAGTACAACAAAGAACCACGATAAGGCACTGTATTTTGCTTTTTTATTTGAAGCTTTTTATACCAAGAATACATCTGCATAAATCTTATACTTTGGAGATTATTATCACTTTGCCTTGCCATTCATTTGCTTCAGAGATGAGCAGCAGCCAAGGCAGATGGCTGGACTGAATAAAAATATTTTTATAAGAAGCTATATTGACGTTTCCTAGCCCAGTACTATTCTTCAGGTTCACACCAATGACAGAATTTAACATGGAGCTTAGCTGGGCAATATTTATTTCCAGAGTGTCTCTGGACATGTGCAAAATCATATTAAACTGGAAGCTTGGAGCTCTTATTCTGATTCTAATTTCTAGCAAAGTTTATTTCATTTGGAATGTCAAAACCAATTTTTGGTTGTTTATTTAACATTGATTATTTTTCTGTACTTGTTTTATGCAATCTAAAAGTTTCATCTAAGGTTCACACTTCATCACTCACAGTTTATGAAAGTGCAGACTAATTTTAGTAAACATTTAAAATTAGTTATCTGATGTTAGTGAATTTACTCTATACATGAATGATGAGGATTTCTAGAATTGTTGTCATCCAGATGACAGTAGCTGTCTGGATGTCATAGAAACAGATAAAAGTTAGCACATTTTTGCTAGACATTGGAAAGTATTCTGCAACCCTCTGTGCTTTCTGCCTCACTATCTACAACCAAATGGAAAATGATAAAACCATTCTCTCTTAAATGCAACTTCAAGAATTAAGAACTCTTAATGAAATAACGAATTTAAAAATTAAAATCTATGGAAATTGGTGATTTCCACAGAGCTTTATAATAAATGTTGTTTTCTTTAATTTAAAAATAAATTGATGGAATAAATTTGTGTTATTGAAGAGAATACCAGACATTCATTTCCTAGGTTCAATTTCATTCTAAACTAGCAAGCACTTAACAGTGTCAGCCCCTTGTGCTTTTAACTGAATAAAGGTCAGATAATCAGACATCTGAAAGGACAGCTCATTTATCATCCTTTGATAAATGTGTCAGTAGCTAATCTTTAGCAGTGGATGATAACACTACACAATGAAAAGTTAATGGATTCAAAGCACTGAATTTACCACAACATGGAAGTAATGATGCTGTAGAGCAGAAGTTCAATTTTATTCCCTATTTTATGCAAAATAATATTTTTGTCTGAAAGCTTTAATTACTGCAGCCTAAATATTATCCTGATAAATTGTGTTCCACAGAGGACAAGAATAATCTTGATAAGAAATTGTAATTATAGAACTGATTGAAGTATTATTTCAACAATCTAATGTAGTATTTCTATCCCATCAAGCTAATTGCTGAATCCTCACCAGTTTTAAAATTACTGCTAAATGTCTCTTACTACAATTTTTTATATACCATTTTAGTAGCACATGTTTTCATTTATATCTCATATATGATTAAGCTAAATTCAAAATTAGCATAGTCACCCTAGACCTAAAACTGAGGTTGAGAATATGTGTCTGCTTCAGCCTTAGGTCGCCATCCCAGTACAGGCATTTGAAATATTCTAAGGTATCTCAAATGACCAAAAACATACATTCAGACTGTTGTTAATTTATTTTCTCAAAACTTTATGAAACTTTTTTAAAATCTAATTTTGTAAGTGTCATAAAACATAGGAAAGAATAGTGCTGAAGAACATGGGTGGTAAAGAAAAATGATACACAGGATTTATTAGATTCTTTTATTGCTTGGATTGATACCAGAAGAAAAATATCTAAATATAATTTTATATTACTTGATGAACACAGCAGGTCTTTACCTCCCTTTTCCTTTATCTTCTCTATTTCTTGGCAGAAGTTCCTAGCAGAATCATCTGAAGACTATTTTTCTAAAACTCAGTTTATTGTAATTTTGGTTAAAAATTTGAAGTTTATTGGTCTGCTGTTCAGGCTGGAGGATCTTCAAGGAAGAATATGATATTCTCTTAGATTCTGTTGAGATTGAAAAGATGTGGGAAGGTCCCATACAGGACAAGGATGAGGATAGAGACAATATCCTATGTTTCACTGGTTGGAAACACACTGAAAGAAGTCTGGAGAAATTTGTACCTTACCACCTCACAATCACATTTTTCCTCAGAAGGGAACAACCTAGACATAAGTGGTTTATGTTCTTGTTTACAGTATGAATCAAGAAATTTTAGATTTATTACTTTACTTAGGCCAAAGAAAATACACCTTATTTATTAGTATATGAATTAGCTTTATTTCCTTAATTCTAAAGAAGATTCAAGTAACTATATCTGTCTTATAAGGCAGTTTAATCAGCACAAAGGAGAGAAGAATGTGGCTGGTGTTCGTATCAAATGTTTTAAATATCCTAATAATCACTTTTACCCAGCTGTCAGTTATATTTTTCATTATAATTGTTCATAAATATATTGTAGAAATCAGAAATATAATTTCTTGGCAGTATATTTTTCAGTTATCACTGTCACAAGAGAAGCATAAAGAAAGTTTATTGCACATTGTTTATCAGTCTTGCAAACTTTCTGTTTTGATACTTGAGTCAAACAGTTGAACAGGAATTTTATTTTAAAAAATAATTCAAGCAAAAAAAAAAAAGAAGAAAATACTCTGACTGATTTTATTCCAGGTAGCTTAGCTGACCCCTTTGGTGTATAGAGAAAAGAAGGCTCAAGACCATTTACAGTAAATTATTAAGAAACACTAGTGATTAAAAAATATTTTCTTACAGCTCCTCTATTATTTGTATCAATATTTCAAAAAATTTGCCATGATAGGTATTACTCAAAATAATGAACTTCTATAATTTTAGAATAAAAATTTATATAAAAATTTTTACCTGGTGTCTGGAGCTACTAATTAACACCAAATGAACAACATTGGAGTAGAGAAATAATACAAAAAAGCTAGAAAATAATTTATAATCACATGAATACTCTTCTTCACAAGTTTTTTGAGAGCAAAACATAGGGTTTGCGTAATGAATTTTTCTTCTTTCATGAATATTTTATAGTTGGACTAAATTTTTTCTCCCTGTCTCAAATATTTTAGTAAGTAGACAATTTTCTTATGAATTGTTCTAATAATAAAGTTAATAATAATAATATTATTGTTCTAATAATAAGTTAATAATATATTGTTCAATTAGGAATAGCTTTGCGTTATAACGAGTGAGTATGAATTCTGATTATTACAAGTTAATCATATATGAAATCTACAATTTTTATTGATGGTAAAAATAGGATTTCTAATATATTACTTAAAAATTTATCCAAAGGACATCCAGTTTGTGACTTATGTAAAATTAACCAAAGCACTTAAAAATGTTGATTTTAAATGTATTAAAGAATTGAAATACATGAAAACAAATAGAAAACACAAAAATTACATGAATGGAAGCTCATGTGCTTGCCTCGATGGTTTTACTTCTTACATGATATTTTATGACAGTCTACATAGTAGTGAGAGATTGTATCAGGAAAACTGTGAAATGGAGAAAGTTTTTTTAATATTCAGAGTAGAAATGGGAATAAATTTAGTGGCACTGGCTTTAGCATAGTCAAGGCAGTTTAGTAACGACTGCAACAGAGCATTAAAATTTTGATATTGAATTCTTGGCTAAAATTCATAAGATAGGGTATGTTTTGAGGAGAAATGTTTCCAAAGTGAAATATTAATTTTATGTGCCTGTACACTTTAAAAAAAAAAGATAGAAATTGTAGAAAACATATTTCTAGGTTTATCTAAATTTCTGGTTATTTCAAAGTTTTATTTTGATTCTACTACACTACAAATTTTACAAAGGTGACAGTTTGAAAAATACAGAGATATATTTAATAAATTGCTGCATGATCCTGAGTGTGTGCATCACATGAAATCCAAGGAGAGGGTCAAATTCTTTTTTTATGGGTACCATCTTAAAACTTTTAAGTATAAGAATATAGCTTACTCTTACTCGCAAACAATTGCTGTAATATTGCTTTAAGATACAATTCTGCAACATATCCAGGAGGACTTTACAAGTGGTTGATCAGATCTGAAATATCCCTCAAAAGGTTTAAGACATGCATCCACTCACATATGTATTCTATCAAGACAAAGTACATTAAAATCTTAGTCTTTCACTAGATCTATCCATCACTAGAACTATCACTGATCCCAAAATGCAGGATGAAAAAGATAAAAGAAACAGAAAAGCAGAGTAATTTAAAATTGTACATTGTTTTATATGGGAGGTGCCAGGTGCAAAATTCTACTTTGTTTTTGTGGATTTTATATCACCATAGGGCTTCAGTCTGACTCAGAGCCTAAGGATTTTCATAATCATGATGGTTCACATTCACTGAAGAAAACAGATGTTCTCAAAATTCTTTTAAGCAAATGGGTCTGGGATTAGATAATAATAGGAACAGTGGGATAATGTGAAAATGAACAAAGCTGCTCAAAGATGTTTGTGAGGGACTTGAAAAAAACACTGTATTTTATGGTTACATTTTTTTACGATTAGCAAAATATAAAAAGTACATTTTTGTTATCTTGTTTCAAATGGATTCTACCGCACATTATTGCTGTTGCTATTGTTATTGTTATTATTAATATTACTACTCCTACTATTGTTCTGCAGATAATGTAATGTAAGATGAAAAACCCAAGAGATTTGGAGATAAGCGGAATAAACTCTCAGACCATATTGTCTTTGAAAATACATGTATATCACTTGTGAAGCTATGAAGTGAATAAAGTGCAAAGCCATAATGAAAGGAGCTAGCCTTCTAGCTCAAATCCAAATTACTCTCTCCACATCTTCCTTGAAAATTGCTTAAAAGAAAAATAAATAAATTTTCTGTGAAGCAAATTTATCTTCAAACATAGAACTGGAAATACATGTGTGTCTGACAACGCTTACTGTAGACAGCAATTGGAAATTCAGAGCTTTTTAAAATTTTTTTTAACTTTACACCTTTGTCACAGATTTCCTACCACATTGTTGAAATTTTATGTTCCTGTTCTTCAGCTTTTCTGCCTTTGGCTGTTCTGATTTTGGATAATTTTTCCTCTCTGCTTTCATTTTTTACCCGAATCCCTGCTCTTCTTAGACTGTCTTGGATGTTTTTCTGTCCCTTTAAATTCTGAGCAATGGAAATGGCAGTTCAAATGTTTCCAAGACCTTTCCTGTCTCTTTCCAGCTCTTATCTACTTCATTCTGAAACTCAGAATCATGGAATGGCTGACATTGGGAGGGAACTTTGGAGTTCATGTTGTTCAATCCGCCTGTTGAAGCAGTCAGGAGCCAACCAGCTCCCCAGGTACTTATGGGTGCATCCCATCAGGACACTTGGATTTATGTATGGATGGTTTTCTTAAGTTCTACCTAATCTCATCCTCTTCTGCCAAGAATAAGTCTTCCTTACTCCAGAATTTCCCTTCATCTCCAGGTCCTTGGATTTGAGGAAGAAAAAAGAAGTTCATGTAATAGATTTGAGTGCATCATCATAAAGATATCCAATAACGCCCAGCTGAGTTGATAATGCCCAGTTTTAGTTGATTCTCTTAAGGAAAGAGATATCTTCCAGAAGTACCTTGACAGGCTTGAGGAACAGGCTGTGCAAATGCCATGAAGTTAAGGAAGGCTATGTTCAAGGCCCTGTGTCTGGGTTGGGGCAGTACCGAATATCAATATGGAATGGGAAAAGAATGAATAGAGTCCTATGAAGAAGGACTTAGGTATACTGCTGAATGAAAAGTTGGATATAAGCTGGCAATGTGGGGTTGCAGCCCTAAAGGGCAATCATATCCTGGGCTGCCACAAAAGCAGTGTGGACAGCAGGTTGAGGAAGGTGATTGTGCCCCTCTGCTCTTGTGACACCCCATCTAGGGTACTGCATACAGCCCTGCAGACCCAAAGTAAGGATGTGAACCTGTTGGAGGGAGTTCAGAGGAAGCAAAACAAATGGTCAGAGGAGTGGAGCACCTCTCCTATGATGACAGGCTGATAGAATTTAGGTTGTTCAGCATGGAGAAAAGATGGCTCTGGGTAGACCTTACAGCACATTCCAGTGCCTAAATGGTGCTGACAAGAAAAAGGACTTTTGAAAAGAGCAAGTAGTGGCAGGACAAGGGGAGATGAATGACCTTAAACTGAAAGAGGGCAGGTTTAGATTAGAGAGCAGCAAGAAATTGTTTACTGTGAGGGTGGTGAGACCTTGGCACAGGTTGCCCAGAGAAGCTGTGGATGCCCCGTACCTGGAAGTGCTCAAAGCCAGGTTGAGTGGGGCTTTGAGCAAGTGGGTCTAGTGGAAGATGCCTTTGTCAATGGCAGGGAGTTGGAACTAGACAGTCCTTAAGGTTCCTTCCAACCCAACCATTCTATGACTTTGTCATTATTCTCTGATACATAGGAACTCGATAGACTTCTGTATCTCTTGAAAATATTTTTCTTAAAGGATGTTGCAAGACAAAGTGAGTAGAAAAATTTAGATTCCACCCAGGTGCAGGAAGCACAGAACTCCGTGAAGTGTCTCCCTTCTTGGGAATATAGCAGGAGTAAGCTGTGGTATAGTGAGAAGGCAAGACTTTCTACCACAATGTTTTCTTCTTGAGAGAAGAGTTACGACAGGTATACTGCCATTGAGTGTGGGTTTGATGTAGTTTAAGCATGGATTGGCTTGGGTTTGCACAGAAATGCAAAAACACACAGATGTGTTGAAATTTTCACACAACAACTGGATGAATGCAGGCAGCAATCTTCGGCAGGACTTAAAGCCTGAAACCATACACAGTGTGATCCAGAAGAAGCTTTACTGATGAAGAAGTTTTACTGGTGAAGGCCAGTTGCAATCAGACTTTGAACCAACTAAATAATATATTTTCATCCCTTGCAATCCTGGGCTTTGATGTTCACATGTAATTTATGTTGTATTTTAAAATTCATTAATACTTTTGTGAATCTTAATCTAAGGACCTAATTTTTACTGCTTTACTTTTCTGGGCTGCAAAGAAAGAAGTTTTTAGCTTAGATTTTTCATGGCCTCTGCTACTGTATCTCCATTAGCAAGGATGAAAGAAGAAAGTTTATAGAGTAATGATATACATCACTTAAAAAGTGATGACTAAACATTTTCACTATAATTTTAAGTCACATTTGATACAGCTGTTAAAGAGATGATAATTTCACTCGAGGAACATTTTTTTAAACTTCTGGCTTTGTCAGCTAGTTTTATCATTGTCATAATTTATATGCACTTTATGCAGGATGTCATTTGTAGCAAAGTTACTTACCTCAAACATTTTATCTGTCACTTTTTGCTGTGCAGAAATATTCTTCATTTCAGAAAGCTTTTGATATGCGTGTGATTGCTCATACAAAACCCTTCTAGTCCTCCAAATATGTGTCTCACACCTTTGCCAAAACACAGCATAATGTCCATTGTCAGTCTCAAGCAAATATTTTTTTTTGTCAGGTAGTGGGATATTTAACAGAACTGGAAAATATTTCATGGAGTATATAATTCCTTAACAATATATTTGTGCTTCTAATGTTTAGCAAATAGAATCAGTTTATTTACACTGAGATGAATTTCATAATGTGAGATTCTAATTGAGAACTAAATGTAAGATGGATTAAATCAGAAACTACAGATATACCTAATTGTCCATGACTAGATCTACATAGATATACTTAGCTGTTCTTAGGCTAATAGCACAGATATTCTGGTAATTAACTAATTTAACCCACTAATTCATTATTGATACCCAGTAACTTTTGAACAGTCATTTTCAGCATAAGAGACACACTTGGAAAACAGGATGACTGAGGCAACTCTAACATACTTAGTAGTTCCAGCCAACCTAGAATATGCTAATTACTGGTTGGAAAATGTTAATTGTTGCATGTAGTAGAATATATAGCAAAGCCACCCAAGAATTGATCTGCTGGCCTGTAGAAATGTCACTATTTGCACAATACATAGAGAATTCACAAACATAAGTCTTAGTCACTCAGAGTCATTTTGATCAGGAAGATAACTGCTCTGCCTCCATTTTTTTTTTAACAAAATAGGCATAGAGATATTTATAATACAATTGTAGTGGGAAAAAAAACCCCTTCCCCCCCATAATTTCTTCTACCATATTCCTATTAATTCCTACATACTGTTTGGACTTTTTTTTATAGATGAACTTTACAAACCTTTACAAAAGTACCAATAAATGGCTTTTGCATTAAAAGTAACCAACTGATCAAGAATGAAGATAATGCCAAAGGGTATTTAACTTTCACAATAGAGTGAGAAGTGGCAAAATTAAAAAATATTTTACTTAGTTCTCTTAGTTGTATCCAAAAAGAATTTCAAAGCATACCTTAAGGCTGTCATGAACAAAATCTATCATGTAGGCAGCCACCTGTGAACAGTTTCTACAAAATTTGGTGGAGGGCATTTATCATTCCTCAATTAAAATGTCAAATCTAATTAGACTTCCCCTCAACACACTGTATCTTACACAGTGGTACAATGAGAGAAAGGCTTTCCCTTGAATTACTAAAAAGCAAAGGGGTTATCTGTGAAAGCTCCAAGAGAAGCAAGGGAGCCTTTCTGTAGCATTTCCAAATGCAAGGGAGTTAATTCATCAGCTGTTTACAGCCCATAAAATATCCATGGACTTGATATTTTACCTGGATGAAGGACACATTCATTCTCATAAGACTCCAGACCAAATTGTTCTGTGATTAGGAGAGATGTGTCCAAGATTCACAGGTTGTTTTGATAGTGACTGGCATCATATATTGGCTGTTTGGCAGAGTGAAGACTTCACTATTCATTTTTTGGTACTTGTTTTTAATCCAGAATGACACATCTTAACAAAGCTAAACACCAAATGATTAACAGCATGTTCTTTCAAAAGAGTTTCAAGCATCTTTCTTTTTCAAATAAGGGCTGTTCATTCCAGCCTGCAAATCTGAGTAACAGAAAATACAGTGGAAAGCAAAATCTTAAATATTATTCATAGTGACCTAAACATACATACATATTGAAATTAAAAAATTCAATATTTTATAAAATCTATCATTGTTAATTATAAGAAATAAACTATAAGATATCAAATCAGTAAATATTCTCTTCTTACTGATCTCCTGAAAAATTGCAAGTGTCATATGCAGACGTGCATAATGCAGTCTAGTGATTTGAAGACATGAATTCACCATACTAATAACACTCTGTAGACTGGTCAAATTGTACAAAAAGTGAAATTATTCCCTTTCCTTAATTTAAAATTCAAACTTTAACAATAATGCTTTTATTTTAATGGACAAGCCAGAGTAGTCATAGAGTTATAAGTCCTCTTTTTTTCCTCCCTTTTCCCAACTTCCATTCTTTATAAATACGACTGTGTAAATGAGTTTGGGTTTTTTGAAGGTTTTTTTTTATTTTCTGTTGCCATTTTTAGAGGTGCTGTTTTACCTCTGGGTCTTTTTTTCCACGATTCACTCCCACTTTTATATTTAGAAATATTGCTAATTGTCAGAAGCCAGTACTGCCTGTCTAGGTTCTCTTAAATTTTCCAAACAAGGAGGTTTTAATTTTTAATACCAAATTTACTTTCTGGTGAATATTTTATGTTACATGAGGCTTTGACTTTGCAGAACAATACAGCAATATAATGAAATCACAAGACAAACACAATCTAGCAATTACAACATGCAGTTGGATAGTAATAGAGATGTGATTCCTATTACAGGTCTTTGTAAGCTCACCATTATGACGCTGGATATTCTCAGTCTCCAGAAAGAATATGTGAGTTAAAGCCAGCTCAAGCCCTTTGCTCTCTTCAGACTTAATTTTGTTGTTTTTTAAGGTTTTTTTGAGAGCCATGTATTCACACCCCCATGCAGGACTGACTGGCTGGGGCATATATTAGCTATTGTAGGGAAGGCCATTTACACAACTGCTTGACACAATCTACAGATAGAGTCCATTACTTGAAGGAAAGGCCCCTCTCTGGTCCCCTTCGCAGCAGCTGTGCTCCTGTGGGTCCATAGGGGAGCAGAGATCCACCCTGAGGCCCGTGGAGGTCCCAGCAGGTGGAGGAACACTGGAAGAAGGTTCAACCTGCAGGGACACATGCAGAAGCAGATGCTGACAGGAGCTGCTGCCCATGGCAGGGCTCTGCTGTGACAGTGCATTTCTGGTGGTCTGCACTCCATGGAGAGGGCCCACACTGGAGCAGCCATTGAAGAACTGCTGCCCATGTGCTGGTCAAACTGTACAAAAAGTGAAAGTATTCCCTTGTGAATAATTTCTCCCCAGCCCATGTGAAGGAGAAGTTCATGAATGACTGTAACCCCTCATTAGGAACCCCATGCTGGAGCAGGGGAAGAAATGTAAGGAGAGTGGAGCAGAAGGCATAAAGTATTGCAAGATGATGACAATCCCCATTCCCCATCTCTCCCCTGCCACGCAGAGGGAGGAGACAAAAGAATCAGGAAAAAAGGAGTTTGGTGTGAAATATTAACAATATGAAATTGAACCTGGGGAGAAAGAGGGAGGGAAAGCATTTTTAGTTTTGTCCTTTTTTCTCACCATCTTAAGCTATTTTTTGCTAGGAAGAATTTAATTGCTCTTTCTCCAACTTGAGGTCCTCTTTGCTGATCATGGTAAATGCAGTGATCTCCTCATCTCTATCTTTACCTACAAGCATTTTCTTCACATTTTCTCCTCCAGTTATTTTGGGGAGAGAGACTGATGCAGTGGCTTGCTTGGAAATCTGGTAGCCAACAAATCTTAACCTTCTACACCTATTTTCTCTTAACCTTCTTTCATTGGCTGGTCACACAAATAAAATGGAGATCGATAACCATTCCATGATATTCCACATAATTATTGCCTGTAACTAGGAAATTGATTGTCAGCGACTGCTCATATTCTGTTAAAAGTACAGTTTTTCTAGAAAATGAACATGAAGAGGTTAATGCAATAGGTAACAAAGCATAAACCTAAAATTCTCCTGCTCATAAATATTTTTTTCTGTCATGGATGAGAGAACAAATTGTCAAAAAGGGAAGAACTGAGAAGGACACCTTCTATGTGGCAGCACAGAAAAATATTTCTTTACTTTCATCCATTTTTGGCAGGTGTTTTGACAGCCCTCAATCACTAAAAATATTAACAGTATGTCAGAAAGTTAATGGAAACTCTTCACTCATTAAGTGTACATCAGTTGGAAGCTACTGTATGCTAATTCAAAAAGCAAGAAAATACATTTGGGAAAATGTAGGAAATGAGCAAAGTATATAAATTCAGAACAAAACTATTCTCCACCATTTCTTCCCTTTCATCAAAATTAAGATGCTTTAAAATTAAATTTACACTTCTGGTAAAGTATGTTCTTTATTTGCAAGTACATCTATTCTGCTGTTAACTGTTTTCAGCTCCTGCTTCTATTTACATTTGCAACTCTGATGCTTGGTTGGGTCTTGATAAATTTCCAATGTACTTCCTTCACATTAAACCAGCTGTGGTGCTGCTTAGCAATAAATCTTAGAAATTATTAATTTTCAGGGGGTTACTTCTCTGAGTTGTGATTATATTTTATAGGTGTTATCTACTATGGGATTCTCAGGTAATTGCTTGGAAACAACATTAAAGTTTACATTCTTTATAGCTTTCAAGAGATGAAATACCGATTTCCATTAGTGAATATGCATATAACAGGCATATGAAAGTATCAGCCAATAATTCAGATAATAACCATAGCAATCATCATGCACCAAAAGGCATATGAATTATTTTAAAATACAAGCACTTTTAAGACATCTTTGCATAAAAAAAGTCATAAAACAGATAGCAAAGTTAGTTCTGTCAAATGTATGCTATTTCAGTTAAATTTATTTGATGCTGTGCCAGAGCATGAGATTGTTCCAATATAGGTCACATCTAAATGAATCAGTGATAATTTCTAAAGTATAAATATGTATTAATTGAGAGGTTTTTGAATATGAAATCTATTTGTGTATCTATCATCATATTTCCTTGATTTTTGTACTCATGCAAATACATGCATGTAGATATTAAATAGAACCTGATGACTCCCCTCCAGTCCTCTAAGTTCTAGAAGTTCTTTGATAATTTAGACTCTGATAACAAAATAATGGGCAAATGTTTATGTTACCATCAATGCATACATCTTGGGTTTGATGATAAAATTCTTTCACCTAAGGTCATTGTTTTGTTCTCAAAGATTTTTTCCTAAAAATTAAATGAAAAATATTTATGCCCAAACTTCTTTCATGGAAGATTGAAGAGTCAGCAAATGTCCACAGCATTAGCCAGCATCATTTAAATCATATCTGCAAAAGACTTTTGGAAACTGGCTGAGGAGTACCAAGAAGCCACCTTAAAATATCATCCCAATATGATCTATTGTTCTTTTTCGAATAATTCTTCTTGTCTTTATGTAGGTATACTCCACATGAGTTTATCTGTATTCCATTAGTTTTTATGCAAGCAACTTCCATTTACATTCTTTGCTTTTAGTTCCTTATTCTTTCAATAGGTCTTTTTGTTGTGTGAAGAGGAACTGGAGTGTAGCATAGTAGTTATCCTCTATAAAAAACTTCTAAAAAACCCCAACCAAACAAACAACCACTTCCCAAGAAAAAAGACTGTTAAGAAGAGAAGTGATTGATTACTTCTCCAGAGAGAAATACAGAGGTGTTTCACAGAGTATCAACTTACCTAGACTGGATTTTTACCAGCAAAATGCATTTATCCTTATCCTTATAAAAATGTCTTGGGATCTCTTAATGAACATTAGTTACCAGGGCACTGATACCAATTTCTAAAGTAATTTCTGTCTCTCAAACATGTTGTCATCTTGATAAAACATGATACCACTGCTTGCTGGGAAAGCAATTCTTTGTGTTTGCAATGTGCAAACAAATCCTTCTGATGGGAAACAAAGAACAGAAGAGTCTCTGCAGAGAAACTCATACTGAATAAAAATCCTGTCTTCACTAGCTTTTTGTAGCCAAATTATATTATATGGAAATGTTGCCAGACCCTTTAGAAATTCAGATCAGATTAAGACCAGTATACTACTACATTAAATTTTACAAGAGGCAAGAAAGATGTTGTGCACTTTATTTAAATGTGATTTTATTGAACTACATTACTATTTTTACAACTGCTAAAATAATTAAATATGGTGCTAATTACAGCCATTAGGCGTGATAGCATTATTTACTCTAAGGTTTCTTTATATTTACAAGAGTAATATCATTTTTCTACCTTTCTGATAACTTAACCAAAAATAGCTAAACTATGATCATCTGAACATTTAGCTTCAGAACATATATGCCTGATTTAAAAAAATATGAAAAGTAAAAAACTCAAACATACAGTTCTGGAGTATATCTGAAGGAGTATATCTGATCTTTTTCCCTGTTAAAGATGATTAGAAACTTCTTTAAAGACCTTTTGCCTTATGCTTTAAATTGTAGAAAAGAAATTTGCCAGGAAACGTGGATTTCTTGCCAAGTCTGTAAAACGCCCTATAATTAAACCAAATGACACATCTTTTAAGAAGTTAGCAATGCATACATATTCAATTGGAAAGCACAATTTTACAGCTCCATCCCTAAGTACTCCATCTCAACTGAGCATGTTCTGGCCAGGTCTCAGCAGATACTCATGCATCATGGAATCTCTGTGTCAGAATTAGAGGCAGCAGCAAAAAGTTTGTTCCTCTTGAACCATGGGTCAACAAGGCTGCATTTGTGTCCAGCCTGCAGGAGAAGCTGGAGGGAGGAGCTGGGGATGCAAACTATCCTATTCAAATTCACTCATGAGAAAAGACATTTTTGCAGCTGGATGTTGCAAACGAACAGAGATTCAAAGGAGCATAGGAGGTTCAGTTTCAAGGAAAACACATAACATGGTATAAATTGAGACCTATTAAAAAAAAAAAGCAACAGGTATCTAATCTAAACAGGTATATTAAAAAAAGGTATGTAAAAAAACTGGTATCTAATTTCAGGAGAGCTGTTCAGGAATTTATGAATAGAATTGAAAAGTACAGGCAAATATACATGGATATAATCTAGTAAGAAATTCTAGTACTGTCGCAGAACTGAGGTGGTCTCTGCAAAATAAAAGGATTAATGTGTTGTAGAAGAAGAAGTAAGATTAGATATAGAACCCACAAATGAAGCTTTTACTAGAAAGCATTTGAGCACTAATGGAAAGACACAAGTGAAGATCAGGGGGAAACAAGCAAGGCAGTCTGAATGAAAACCTTGACGAGAGAAAGTTGAATTTATTGGGCAAGCTGTTAGCAGGAGAGTCTTCAGCAGCATGCAGAGGTTTCATCCAGAAAGGAAATAGACCAATGATGTGAGGAAGTATCTATGATGTTTAATACCTTTTGTTGACTGGAACTGTATGCAAATTCCAGCACAAGCATTGAAACAGTAAATAAAATTACTGTTTAAAAACCATTCAACTTTGGGACAAAGCAGCACATAATAGCTGGCAATAATTGCACTAAGATATTGACATAAATGACAGTATAAAATATAATCGTAGCCATCATAAAATAATTAATTAAATCATGTCAATATTATATAAATGCTAAAAGTTCAACATCATATTATCATTAAAATATTATCAGAATGGTGTTATGGACATGGCATGTACCCTCAGTGCCAAATCCCTGGGTTGTCCCAATAAGCTTAAGTTAAAACTCTCCTATCTTGTACTTTAGAATTCGCATCCATGATACAGGTGAACCAGCAGCATTTACTGAAATGTGAAGGTGTCTTGGATGATGTCCTCAACATCATCAACAGCAGCTGACTACCAGACACTGATACCTGCAGTGCTGAACTTCTTGTTATCAAAAGTTTCCTATCTGTCATTTAAGCTGCCTTTTATCCCATCAAATGATTGGTCCTGTTATTCTGTTCTTTATTTCTCCATTTTTGCAGTCTGATTGTTATTTTGCTGAGTTTCTTACTCAGTCTGGAAATAACTGCTGAGTCCTTGGCCATCATGTCTTCTTCCTGAGAATGATCCCTTGGGGAGTCACGTCCTCAAAACAAATCAGAAATTAGTATTTCAATTAATCCATATCTGTGCAATTACAAATGCCTTTGTATTATAAAATGCCACACAAGGCTTATCTTGACTTCAGCCACAGTTTTCCCCCTTCTATGGCGGCCACATGCTATGATGCATCTGATCAGTATTTTCCTGATCATTCAGATCAGCAGTTCATTCATGCCTATTTTTCTATCAACTCCCTTCTGCAACTCCCTTCCCTTACATAAATTCAAAGCCTTTTTTACATGCTTAAAATTCTTCTTACACACATAGTAAGGAACTGGCAACAGTAGGAACAAGAGGAAATATTAATGTGAATTCAAAAAACAGAAGCATACACTGACTAGTTAAGGAGAATCACAAAAAGTGAAATTGGAAGAGTCAGCTGGAGGCCTTTTAGTCCAATCTCCCTGACCAAGCAAGGTCCCTTGGAGCATGGATCTTTTTTATGACAAAATCTCCTAGCCAATCTTCACAATTCACGATCACTGTGTGAAAATAATCTTGTAGCAACAACTGAATTACACCTCAGGAAAAGGAGGAAGACTGCCTGCAACTGTAAAAAACTCCTGTTAGTCGTATGACACAAGCCTGTAAGCTGACAATGTTTAGGATTGATAAAGGGTTTGTAACAAGGTTACTAAAACTGTATTTTGAACAATCTGCAAATAAAATATTATGAAAATATTACTTATAAATACATTTTTTAAACTCATGAATTTTGGTTAGCTTTTCTCAGAGACAGCTTGTGCCTCTTTAAAAATAAAAATGAAATTAATTAACAAGTTTTTACACCAAGCCACTTTCCTATAATTCTTTGTTATTTTAGCAGGTTTTTAGCATCTTATTTTAGATTGTGTTTTCTTGTTTGTTTGCATTTTCTCAGTGTAATGATTTAAGACCCGCTGGAAATTGGACACAAAGTCATAATACTTTGTATTCTCCATTACTGTAAAGTTTAATTTAGGTGTCAGCTCACACACTTATGACTTATCATACTCCATGTATTTACATGCTCCATTCTTCTCCACTACCTGCATATCAGTGATATCTTCTGTTTTATGCAGAGTCCAGCATTTCTAATGCTCATCACAAATCAGAATTTTTAATCCTTCTGACTAGAATTCTTATTGACTCTGAGAGAACTGCAAACAGCTATGAAGTAATTAATAACGTCCCCCATGCTGGGCTAATGAGTATGGAACAAAAGGCATTTGGGTGTCCAATTATCAATATAATCTGATTCAAGGGGAACTTAAATTCTCTGCCTCAGGGAAAAAGAAGCCCCTAAACATATGTGAAAACTGAATTCCAAATTCAAATGGGATGAAGAGTAGTTTATATCCTAGGGTCTAGAATATCCCACCAAGGAAAACCAGACAGTAATGATTGGAACACTTAGAAACATGTTTACAAAAAATGTCTGCATGCATCAAGAGCATATTCTGGTCTTTGATTTTAGAGTCCAGTGGTGGAACTAAATCAAAATTCTTGTACCGTGTCCCTACGGAAAATTAACAGATGGCCTTGATCTCTTGTGTATGAATATTTTTTGCACATACATTTCAGCAGCAAAATTTATCCCCCTAAAAGAGAACTGGAGGTGGGGATAGGGGAATGAGGGCAAGGGATGGGAGAAAAAGAAGACTGTGAAATGTGAATGGCAGTGAAATCTTTAGGAATCTGCTTCTTTGTTGATGGATTTTTTGGCTATAAATCATCAAAGTTTATGACAAAATCAGTTTACTAACCATAGATCACATGTATTGTGAATAATTACTGGAAAATAAACAGACAGATGAAATAGTATTCTATTCTCAGACACACAGAAAACCACCTTACTGTTGTGCATCATGGCAAAATAAAATTAAATTACAATAGAACAAAGCAGTGCAATAAATGTTAAAGTTTTTAGCAGTACCAAAGTCAGGCATCATTTCTCCCTATGTTTACATTTTCTACCTCATCTTTTTTAAAATTTCTTTCCTCTCTTTTCAAGTCTTTCTTTTTTTCATTATCATATACAAGGAAATTAATTTTCCCCAACTTTCCTCACTGCTTTTCCCATTCTTCTTCTTTTCTCTCAATGTTGCTAAGACATTTGTAATAAGGCTTCTTGATTTTCTTTAAGGCTTTCATAGCTATATTAATGTTCTGTACCAAAAAGATAGCTTGGTGATATTCCTCAGAGATTTTTTCTCACTTTTGCAAATGTAGTAAGAACTAGAATTTTACATATATTGAAAAATTTGTGATGAAGTGACTGCTCCATCCCCAAAGGAGCCATCCCATCAGAGCAGAAAGGTCTGGAAAAGTACGGACCAAGGTATCTTACACCAAATTAACATCCCAAACATGGAAGTTATAATATCACCCTTCCTGCTCTGCATGATGAACTTCTGGGTGAATGACTACAGACATTATTTAGAATGAAGAAATCTCTTCAGATCATATTTTAAAAGAAAAATCTGAGGAGTGTCTTGAGGAGAAGAAAAGTCCATGAATAGTAGGATTTGCCTTGTATTTTTCTCCAAACAGAACATACTTGTTGGTCTTTCAGTTAATGCAGTTAATGTGTAAATAAGGAGAAGTCTTCAGTAATAGTAGACTAGTAACCTTATCCCCTTTTATAACTTTGTTAGCATTATACTGCTGACTTAATCTTCATGTACTGTGTGGGTTTGTCTGGTATATAATAGGCATATTATACATCTATAATCTACATTTATGCAAAAAGAAGGATAATCTAATGTGACCCACTGTGCCCTCCAAGCCCAATTATGCGCATTTAACTACGGCATAGATTTCTCAAAGCATTCAAACTGCACTACAGCTTTTCAAGAGATGAGGATTTCAGAAGAGAGAAATTTTGCTATAGAAGTGTCAACCCATTAATAGGAATGTGGTGATTTAAAATCAGCTGGGGATTAAACGCCAAACAAACTGCTTGCTCTGGTGGGAAAGAATGAGGTCCACAGTGCTGGCTGCCAGCAACTGCCCCAAAGAAGGAAAAGATCAAAAGGCGGCCACTCCTCGTGTGTGCTGTCCCTTCTCTTCCCTCTGAGGCCACTCTCCCCATAAAGGATTCATGTGGTATAGAATAAAAAATATTGACATGCCCATGTGGTTCTAGGCTCCATCCTCTTTTTGGCACCTGCAAGCAAAACTAGAACAAGTGACCAGTGAGAAAGATGGAACTGGATCATATTAGACCACACATTGTTTATGTGCTGAACATTCAAAAAAGAGCACCTTAGTAACTACAAATAGGACATGTTTTTCCTTATAAAATGCAGGGGGATATTAAAGATTCATCCCTGCCTCCACAGGGACTGTGGACATTTGAACCTTCCTAAATTAGCCTTTAGGAGCACTTGCAGTACCATAATAACTAAGCTGTCTCTTTTCTTGAAGATTTAAAGAGGTTGGTTTTTCTTTCTGGGCAATTTTACCTTGCTAATAAATTGTTATTTGGCATTTTACTTAAACGTATTTTGCATATTTTTGGCTTTTCTTTTTGAAAAATGGATGATTTTGAAAAGGTCCACTGGATCTTTTAGTATGGAAGAAATGTTGCTGCAACAAATAGTTTATATATATAGATTTATATAAATATATTTGTATTAATTTGTGTAAAATTGGTTTTAACAGTCAATGGGGGAGGGAAACAGGAGACTTTCAAAAGCCATTTGAGCTTATTTCTCTACAAGACACAGTACAAACAATAGAGATTATGTTTCTTTCCAGGTTATGAGTCATATATGAAGGTTTCTATTCCACAAATATATTTCTATTTATACCTCATCCAATGTCTGAAAATTATTCATTCTTTTGTCCTTTCTGACTGCAAAAATATTTTTGACTGCACAGATATTTCTCTAGGATAGTATGAACTTTCAGATTATATTTTTAAAAAATATTGTAGCATTTCATGAAAGCAGCTATCCATCTGTACCACAATTGGCATTTTTCTCAGTTCTACATTTTCTACTAATCAGAAATTTGCCCCTGGGAAATACAAATGACTGTGCTGAGTAGACACAAGGCGTAAAACACTGATACAAAACATTTAATAGAAATCTGCATATAACGAAAATAATTCCTGAAAACTGTTAAGCCTCCCTGGCAAATAACTAGCATTGTGCAACAAAGTATGGAACCCAACTCAATGTCCTAATTTGATTTTATTTTTTCTTCTTTTTAATGTCATTGGATATAAACCAGTTTTTATTGTTAATCTCTTTTGGAAACCATATGAAATTGAGGTCTGATTAACGATTTTGCTCTTAGGAAAAAAAATAATTATTATGCTCAAAATAATCTCCATATTAAACATGTTTTCTTAAAAAAAAATATATTGAAGCATCTCTGTTTGTACCGGTATAGAAACTAAAGAATATATGTGTCCCAAATTAAACTGAGTTAATGATGGGATCAGGAATAAAATACAACACCCTGTCCCTGTGGAGATACGTCCTCTATCTAAAAACTCCTTTTCCCACCTCAACTGTTCACAGGCAAGAGTGAGTACTGGCTGTGCTGTGTGCTTCACTGCTGATGGTCACAGAAGTGCTGGATGTAGAAAGAACCACAGGAAGGCAGCAGATGGTATTGTCTAGGGATACAGTTGTAATTTATGCTCTGCATTTACTACCATACATACATTTAAATAATAAGAAATATAATGAAAGAGCAGTAGTTTCAGTCATGGCTTTTGGCATAATTCTGAGCCTGTGTTCAGAGTTTTTGAATTAACTATCCTGTCAATCACAGCCTAAAAGAGAAATCTAAAGATCCAGATGTAATTTTCAACAGAATACTCTTAGAAAAACTAAATTTAAAAATGTATTATATACTATTAAAAAATTCATGCCAGTAAATGAGACTTTAGGACTCAGCCTCAGATTGCCCACATATTTTTTTTATTTATTCATTTACTTTAAAAAGTTTTCTTATACTAAATTCTTTATGCCTCAGGCATTCATCTGAAATCTTAATGCTGTAAGCCTTCAGGCTTACCAACAGTAACTGTGATGATGTTTTATAAATGTCTGTAGCGTAGTGTAAGGTTTTCCGCTGACTCACTGTCACAACTGGGAAATGCTAACGAATCCCGTCACCTCAGCCTCTCAGACTCATCTGTCATCTCTGGTCTCTTGGCTTGTCCCACCCCTCGAGGTGCCTGTTGCCATTCTCTCTGAAGGACTGACTGCAGTAAAGGAGGACTTCTATGAACACTTACAGTTATGTGGATTTTCAAACCCAAACAAGACTTTAGGGAGAAATAATGTATTTCCCTTAGTTACATGTCCATTAAATTATCAGAACCATCAAGTCCAAAGAATAAAATAGATGCATAGTAGGATTGCAGCCTACAAAAGCTCTATGTTGATTTTTTGGATTTTTTAAAATAATTTTTAAGTCTCATTTTATGGATGGAAAACTGTAGATGTGCGCACTAAAAAAGAGAAGTTTCTACCACCATCAACAAACCACAGCACTGTGTCGAGCACTTTGACCCAAAACGGTTTAGTATATCAGAGGAATAAACCCACAGCACAAAAGTTATATTCAAGCACTGGTGAGCTTGAGGTCAAAAGAAAATTAATAGAGTAACATCAGAATAATTATTCCATCCTGAAGAATTTTAAATGCACTCATCAGAAGTAATAAGTATTTATACATCAGATACAATAATAATCATCAGAACTACTTTCTATCTGTTTTCACCCTTCTAATTTTTCTTGACTCCTGAGCATTTTCGTATCTTGATATTTTAATTCTACTGTTCTTGAATTTTATTGGATTTTTCATCTGCTTTGATCTTTACGTTTATACCTTAGCTTCTTGTGACTCATAAGAGGTACGCAATTATGTTTCTAATTCTATTTCAACTATCATACTTTTTTCTAGCAAAAAAAAAAAAAAAGATGAGTTTAATTTGTTTAATGTAAAGCAAAATATGTTCAAAATATTCCTGAATTTATGGCTTCAGAAAACTCCTTTCTTTCTCCTAATTTTTTTGTTTTCCAGAAAAGTGCTTGATTTACACTTATGAGTAGGAAGAAAGATTTAAAGATTTTATGCTTTCCACTCACGTATGAAATGCTGAAATTAACAAGATAAGAATGATTTCTCACAGAAAAGCCAATTGCTTTTCTTAGTTGCTCTGAGTTAATTTTATTACTTTAGTTTCAATTCTCCCAAATTCCTACACAGTCCTTTCTTAGAAATTGCCTAAGTTTGTAAGGTTTAGGTTACAGGACTCAATTCTTTGTCTTGCAGACTTCCATCCATTTTTGATATATCTAACTCATTCCATGATATTGTCATATTTTCTGTATAGAATTGATTGTTTAGAACATTTAGTAGGTTGTAACATTTTTCCATTAAAGATTGTAATGCTTTGTGGATTCAGATTTTGGTTCCCTTGTTTTTCTTTCCTTACAAAATCTTCATTTTCTCTTTTAGAATTTCTTGACATGAAAATAAAGCACTAAACACTTTCAAACTTCTCCAGGGAAAACTTTGGTCTACTTGAGCTTAGCCTAGTTATCTGTCAATCACTCAATCAGCCTTTATTTTATATACAGTAGCACAATGGAGAATGAATCTCAGAGTGCCGTGCATAATAGCTGTTAGTTAACAAGAGAAAGCTAATCTCAGCAGATGAATTTTCACCTTTGTTCTACATCTATGTAAAGAGTTTCTAATAACCTCAGGGACTAAGTGTTATTGCTTTAGGGTATATGCTTGAAGTCTTGGTCTCTGGGTTTTTTTGCCGCTGTGTCCATGATAACTCTGGAATAAAATGAACTTGGGTTTAGACTAAAATAAATCAATGACTGAATATTTATGCTATGCAGCATGACAGAGACTAATTACATTTTTGCGACTTAACAACTTACTATGGCCACTGGCTAAGCAAACTGTTATAAATAGATCAAGGCTGTGCTATTGAATCAGTATCCACACAGTAAAATTAATCGCAGCCACAGTCTTTGCAACTTGCACACTGATGAGGATTGCACCTGAGGGAGGTCACCAAGTTCTTATGCAAAACCAAAATGTCCTGCTACCTAGATAATTTTTACATGGCAAAACTTGCCCTCGACTCCATGACATGTAAAAAGACACCTCAGGGAGCCCCTCGTGAACTTTTCTTCTGCACTTTTCCATTAAAAGAAACATTTCGTGTCAAAGTGAATGGTGGTACTAAGTATGCCCTGTACTTACAACACGGTTAGTAATAGCAATAATTTCAGAAGTCCCATACCTATTTTTTTTTCTCTTTTTGATGCTTGACAGAGAATTTTGAGCTCCCTACATATGGAATTTGACTTTTTTTTTTCTGGATAATCTGTAGACAGAAGAACAGAAGACAGTCTACGCAAAATAGTAAATGTACCTCGAAAGGTTGAGCATATGAGACTTTCAAAAAAAAGTATATGGATGTTACCCTTTGCTAGAATAAAAGAAGCAGCAGTAAATTTTTAAAAAATCACTATAATATAAGCAGACTGTTTTGATTCTGCTACTAATTGAGCATCTTTTTCAGTGTAAACAAGCATGTCATATCTATTGTTAGATACAATTGAGTAAATTCTGGTATAGGCTCATTTTGCAAACTACATGTGTTGACATCTGTAATAATAACATCATTATTAACAATTAGAATGAACAGCAGCCATTTCACAACTCAGATGAAAATGTCATAGACTTTTTCTGAATTACTAGTTTCTATTTAATTTAATTGATTTTTGTAAGAATATTCAGATTTTAAGGTTTTGTATGAAAGTAGGCCAAATTTTTCTCTGGTTTTCTCCAGGAAATGAATCACAGGATCACAAAATGGCTGTTGTTAAAAAGGACCTCTGGAGATTATTTAGTCCAAGCTCTTCTGCTAGAGAATGTTCACCTAGAGCAGATTGCACAGGATCATTTTCCAAGCAGGTTTTGAGTATCTCCAGAGGAGGAGTCTCCACAACATCTCTGGACAGGCTCTTCCAGTTCTTTGTTGCCCTCAAAGGAAATAAGCTTTTCCTTATATTCAGATGGAAATTCCTGGTTTTAAATTTGTACCTGTTGCCCCTTGTCCTGGCATTAGGCATCACTGAAAAGAATCTGGTTCCATCCTCTTGATGGCCACCCCAAATTTATTGGCATGCATTTATAAATTCTCCTCACAGTCATCCCTTTTCCAAGCAAAACAGTTCCAGCTGCCTCAGCCTTTCCTCATAACAAAGATGATCCAGTTCCCCAGTCACCCTGATAGCCCTTTGCTGGACCCTCTCCAGTAGTTTCTTGTCTTTCTTGCATTAGGGAGCCTAGAACTGGACTCAGCACTCCAGATGTGGCCACCCCAGGGGCAGAATCACCTCCCTTGGTCTGATGGCCACACTCTTCCTAATGCATCAGCAGTTGCTTCCCAGCAGGTCAGGCCCTTGTGTTCATTTGCGCATGGGGTTATTCCTCCATGGGTGCACGATCCTACACTTGCCCTCACTGAACTTCCTTAGGTCCTTCTCCACCCAACTCTCCATCCTGTCCAGGTCTGGCTGAATGGCAGCACAGCCTTCAGGTGTATCAGCAACTCCTCCAAGTTTTCTATTTTAAACTAACTTGTCAAGCGTACAAGGATCTTGTACTGACCTTGGAGAAGACCACTGGAAATGGACCTCTAGTTAGACTGCACCTCTGACTGCAGCCCTCTGGGCTCTGCCATTTGCCCAGCTCTTAATCCACCTCACTGCCCACTCATCTAACCCATACCTGATCTTACATGGGAGCATCTTATGTGAGAAAGTATCAAAAGCTTTGCTGAAGACAACATCCAGTGTTCTCCCCTCATCTACCCAGCCAGTCATGTCAGCACAGAAGAGTTCTGAATTGGGCCAGAATGATTTCTAATTGAGGAATCCATGCTGGCTACCCTGAAAACATACCTTTTATCCACATGCGTAGAATGAACATCCATAATAAGCTGTTCCATCACCTTTCCAGGGATTTAGGTGAGGATGGATTACCTGTAGTTCTCTGGGTCCCTCTGTTCACCCTTTTTGAACACTGGAGAGACTTTGTCATTCCACCAGTCCTGGGGCATCTCTCCTGCTCTCCATGACTTCTCAAAGATTACAGAGAGTGGCTTAAAATAACATCAGTCAACTCCTTCAGCTGGTATTTCCTCTGTAGGTTTAGGGTAAAATTAGAGGAGCAAGGCAAAAGGGTATCTTCTTCTTTTCCTTTTTTTTTTGATTGGTTGATTATTTCATGGAAAACTTCCAATTTAAAAGTATAATTCAGGAAGAGAAAACCTTGAAAATATTTCCTCAAACATTTCAAGTAATAGATTAAAACTTAATAAAAAAAAAATTTGGAGTGTTCAGAGGAAACCACAATGGAACAGCACAAAGGTATCTATCTCAAAAGAGAACTGCAGTATATAGATAAAGCTGTAGGGGTAATTTGACCTTCAGGCCCTGAATGGGAAGGTTTTTGAGATAGCAGGTACATCCCTGATGTAGGGGTACCTGTGTTCATGACTGAAAGATAAGAAAAAGCTAGTCATTCTAGTCAGGGCAATGATATGGTGTAAAAGACCTATCTAGAAGTAAGCACAGTTTGGAAGATATTTTTATCTCCACATTTCCACATTTTTGCCCCTATGGCAAAATGTTAGTATATATTTGTTACAACAATTTTCTGTGAGATTTAATAAACTTCACTGGGAATTAAATTCGTTTAAAAGTAGTAGGTTTTCATACCACATATTCAGACCTCAGAAAGAATCAGTATGTCAGACCAAATTAATCTCAATCTTTTTTTAAAAGCTTGCTAACACATGTCAATTAATAAGCAGAGAGCTTATGATAATTGGCAGTTAACACTCTATTATGAATAAGGTTGTTTGCTCTTAATGGAATGTAATGGATTGTAATTCTGTACTTTAATATTACATGCCAAAGCATGCCTCTCTCACCTCCCTTTCTGTCCTCACAACAAATTACACAATATTTGACAATGATAAGTAGACAAAGGATTATACTCAACACATTTAATATGGTGTATTAAATACACCAAATGTAGACACTAGGTAAGTGCTATTAATACAGGCATTCCTGTCACTTCTAGCATGAAAATGCCAAATTTTGTTTTGTTTTGTTTTCCACTTGCTGTTGCTAAATGTCACAAAATTCAGTGGGTGTTCTGTCACAAATGGTGTTCCCCAGGACTCAATTTAAAGGCCAGTTCTGTTTGATACCTTTGTCAATGATCTGGATGAGGGGATTGAGTACACCCTCAGTTTGCAGAGGACACCAAGCTGGGTGGGAGTATTGATCTGCTGGAGGATAGGAGGGCTCTGCAGAGAGATCTGGGATTGATGGGCTGAGGACAACTGTGTGAGGTTCAACAAGGCCAGACACTGCACTTCTGTCGCGACAACTGTCTGCAGCACTACAGGCTGGGTGACACTGGCTGGAGAGCTGCCTGGTGGAAAATGAACCTGAAGGTGCTGCTCAACAGCTGGATGAACATGATCCAGTAGTCTGCCCTGGTGGCTAAGAAGGCCAATGGCATCATGGCTTTTTTCAGCAATAGTGTGGCAGCAGGACCAGGGAAGTGACTGTCCTCCTGCACTTGATAATGGTGAGCTCACACCTCAAGTTCATTGTCCAGTTCTGGCCCCTCACTTTCGAGAAAGATACTGAGGTGTTGGAGCATGTCCAGAGAAGGACAAGAGAGCTGGGAAATTTCTAGGGAGTAAGTCATGTGAGAAATGTCAGAGGTAGCTCGTTGTTAACTTGGAGAAGAGTAGGCTCAGGGGACACTCACCAGAACTACCTGAAACGTCAGTCCCTTCTCCCAAAAATCTGAAACAGGATAAGAGAAAATGGTTGCAAGTTTCATCAGGGAAGGTTTAGGTTGGTTATTAAAAATAAAATGGGGGAAAGAGTTTTCAAGAATTGGAAGAGGCTGCCCAGGGAACTGATGGAATCATCATCCCTGGAGATGTTTAGATGTGGACCTAGGGACAAATGGTGGACGTGACAGTGTTAGGTTAAGTGTTGGACTTGATGGTCTTAAAGGTC
This sequence comes from Melozone crissalis, assembly GCF_028551555.1. NCBI lineage: Eukaryota > Metazoa > Chordata > Aves > Passeriformes > Passerellidae > Melozone > Melozone crissalis. Next base: position 10,136,355 of record NW_026535782.1, on the reverse strand, counting down.
TTTTATAATCTAAACACTTCTATGATTCTTTTCAGGTGTAAATAAACAGTAAATACAAATCTTGAAAGCACTGGGATTGAGACTAAGTGATCTTTGCTAATAATTGCTCTTTCTTGTGTGACAGTTCAGAAGAAATAAACTTGCTCATAGGAATCTGTAGGTGATCCTTAAGCGAGGTAAGTGAGTAGTAAATTGACACAAGAGCCTAGTGAGGAATTGTTTCTGTCATTTTCTGCTGGGAATTAACTTAGGTCAGTTCTCTATCAGGGGATAAAAATATACAAAGACAAAGAAAGGATGCTTGCACTCTTCGTAGTGTAGACATGCACCATATTTGTTTAATTGCACAGAGCAATAGCAGTATTTCTTTTCAAGCCAGTGCTAATTACAATTTGAATCAATCTCTTTGCCATTGCTAGCAGTAAACTTTAAAATATGTTTGCTTGTTTGACTTCACAGCAGTGAATGTATTGGCTTCTTAGGTTTTTCTTTCATTTATTTTTACTGAAATGTCTGTCTGTCTGTCTATCTATCTATCTATCTATCTATCTATCTATCTATCTTTTTAAAACCTTATTGTCATGCACTACTAATCTAGTAATAGAAGTGCATGAAAATATCTAATAGCTAAAAAGAAACCAATCTACCTTTGTGCAGATAAGTTGCATGAATTATAAAACAAGAAAAGCCACCAAGATACTGGAATTGGAGTACATATTGCCCTGTTTACAAAACCAGCGCAATGAAAACTTCCTCTTCCCCAAATTATTACTTCCATTCATTTAATTTGAAATAATAATTATTGATAATTAAGCACTATCAGAACCAAGAGGGAAGGGAAAAATATGAAGTGTATACACTGAATCTTAATGCCACAAGAAATAAAAGTGTCTACATGATGCAACAGGGCTAATAAGGTTATATTCAGTTTCTTGATCAAACAGAATTCCCATTTCTGAAGATGTCAATTTAATTATTCAACAACATAGAGCAGATGTAATGGATATATTACTGTTTGAATCACTTGTGATTCTTTTGAAGCCTCTTTTGAAGCTTTTTTGATACGTAATCTACCTCTGAAAACAGGCAATAGAAGTATTATCTTAAGAAAATCTCAGATTATTAATAATATTAGAGGTGTCTAGCAAAGGAATAAATCCTTTTCTTCTTACCAAACCTTTTAACAGCTCCATCACCATAGTTCTTAATATGGTGATGTAGCTTCTTTATAAGGTTTATTAGTAGCAGAGCACCTGTATTTACCTAACCTTATCTACTCCTAGACTTCTAGAAGCAAAAAAAATTATCTGAATCTTGTCTATATTCTGAAAAGGATATTTATGATGTAGAAATTGTAGAGAACATCCTTCTGTAATGGCAAATTGAGAAAACCTTTTTAAAGAATTAGAAAGAGATTGCTGTAACATCTAGCTTCATTTGTTGAGATCCTGGTGCCAACAAATGGATAAAACTGTCAGAAAATGAAGAACTCTTACCTTTTATCCTTTATGTTGAAAATTAAACCCTGTATAACACTGGTAAATAAATTCTCAGATATATATGTTGATATTTGCATGGTACATACTTACACTCATACAAACCTAATAATACAAAACTAAAGAACACTGGAAACACTGCATAATCCTCTTTACACTTTGAATTTTAGTTTGGTTGAGTAATTGAGTTTTATTATAACAAAACCAAACAAAGATGGAGATCAAACAAAACCCAACAAAAACAAGAACAAAACCAACCAACCAAAACCCACAAGCAGATAATTGTTTCCATTTAGTCATTCTGGGGTTGTCTAAATTCACAACTGCTGGAAAAACTTTATGGATTCAGGCCAAGGTGTACACACTAGTTAGCATTTGAGTATCTGCCTGAGCTGACCTACAAAATCAACTGCTTAAAAAGAACAATGTTCATTTAAAGTGAATGAATCTGATCCATGGAGATACTGCTTACTATGTTATGTAGTATTGAAATGTTTATAATTCTGGGTAAAATTAAGACTTGACAATGAAATGTAAAGGGGAGAGAGTCAGTCACTTCTTCCTTAGTACAGGAAAAGCAAAAGTGCTCAGCATGTTTTGCACAGATCAAGACTGTACCATTAAAGTAAGCAATGCCAGTGACTGAAATTGTTTGCATCACAAACAATTGTGATACAATTTCAGTGCAGTTTCTTGAAATGTATAAACTGATTCCTTTCAGATGAAATAAAATCAGCAGATAAAGTTGGTAAAAGCACCTTTTATTCTCCAGTTGGTAATTTTAGGATTTATTTGGTTGTTTTCATTTGACTTTTGTTGTTTGGTTTAGTACAGTTTGGTTTTTTTGTTGCTTGATTTTTGAGTTTGGGTTTTTTTTTAATTTTTTTAATGTACAATCACAAAACCAGACTAGGGATAATTTGAAGTAAAAAATTAAAATAAACCAAATAAACTGTGAGGAAATAAGGTCCTCAACATGAACTCTTTTTCTGTACAGATTCATTCACTGTGTCACAAATTTATACAGGTGTAGGGAGTGGCATTTGCAAGTCAGTGATCCCTAAGTATATAGAAATAATCTAGGTGTACATCCTGGTTAACATGCTTGTTCACCACGTTTCATAGCCCTGAAGTATGATGCAATGGTGGAGTTCCTTTTGTATTATGAGGTGTGTTTGGAATTCTGTTTCTTAAAATCAGTGTGCTTAATGAAATTACCATGGTTTGATTCTTCTTCATGGTTACTCTTGCATTCCCTCATGCTTTTATGCCACAATAGGAAAAAAGCCTTCAGCATCACACAACCAGCATTGGTTTGTGTCATTTGTGTGATTGTCATGGCTTTGGGAGAGGGATGTCATATCCTTACATTTCACTTTCAAACCATCACTTTCTCCCTTTGTTTTCCAGAGCCTGTACATAATTTCCAAATTTCCAAATTTAACAAATTCTCTAATATAAACATGACCCAATAAGCTATTAAATTGTATGCAACAGAAAATAATGTGTGGTATCTTTCTGTGCAGAAGAGGTGAATTGAAACATAATTGAAAAAAATGTGTGTGTGCATCCCTGCATGTGTTTATATTTAAGTAATGAATAAGAATAAGGGTAAAAACAAAGATCTCAGACATTATTTGCTATTTTTAATGTTGAATATCTCATTATTTAATTATTAATGCAGTTGATTTTTCTACTTATTAAAAAAAAAACCAAAAAAACCACTTCAGTGCTTATCAGAAAACCATTAGTAAAACCCAAGTTTGATATTTTATAATAAATATTGATTTTATTGAAGTCAGTGGAAGAATTCCAATTTAATTTTCAGAATTTCTCATAAGAATAAATATCTTTAATTACAGAATGCAAAGTCCCATTTTGAAAGCACCTAGGGTTAAAATTAATTCTTTTACTCCATTAATGTTGTAAGTTTCCATTAATGACTAATCTTTTGTTTGTCCTTTTTTTGACAGAAGAATATGAAGCGCTGTTATGAAAAAAACCAAAATAATCTGTAAATTAATCAATCCATTTCCTTCCAATCAACCTTTTTGTTATAGTTAAATTAGGATCAAACAATGAATAAATCTCCTCTTTCTAAAAATATTTTGAAAAGAAACAAATTTTAGGTCCCTTTTTAGTGACTGAAAATGGAACTGTAGATCTCTACATAACAGTGATGCATTTGAAAATAGTAATTAGGATCTGCACCTTTCTAGATCTGTGAAAGTGAGAACAGCAATAGGAGATATGCCTAGGGAGCATTAGAATAATTAAATCTTCTTAGTGTAATAGCATGATAGATTGAAAAGTATCAGACACAGAAAAAATGCCTTCCCTAGATACTTTAAAAAATTGATACAAAGCTTGAGGGAACAGAAACACCATCTTGCCCAATCATGAAGCCTTACGAGAAGGGTTAGGAAATTAACCCCTTTTTCCTAACATCTTATTGGAATCTAAAAGACCAATCTCATTGAAGTGCATCACAGAAACCTAATACACTGACAAGTATTCAACTGAAAACAATTTGCATTTGCTTTTCTTGGATTAGAAAAGAAAAAGCAAAAAGAAATAAAAGTTTACTCAGCCCAAATTTTGTACATGGAAACACAGATGGAAGTGTTTCAGGATCTGGAAAATATAAAATAACCAAGGAACAAAGTCCAATGTTTTTTTGCCATGCGTATTCGTAAAAGTCTACACTTGAGGAGAACTGGGCAAATGCAGGAACAATTTCAAAGGAATGTGGGCAGCCTAGCAATGAGTATCCTCCTTTGTGCTGTTTTGCTAAGAACTGCATGTCTTACAAGCTCATATGTTCAGGATACCTTTTCTCCAGAAGTCCCAAACAGACAAATCAAAATAGCAGCTTCATTTTTAGAGGAAAAATACTCCAATGTTATATGGGCTGTTGTTTTACTGTTGTTGGATTTTTTTTTTTTTTTTTTTTTAAGGAATGAAGTGTTTCTTCTTGGTACTGTAGGAATAAGGGAATTTTCTGGCATTTGTAGGATGAGCTTGGATGATAAACATAACTGTAAGACAAAATGTTCTTCCTCCTGAGGTGTCAAAATCAATGAAAAGCTCAGACTGTGTTGAATCAGGGAAGAAAAAACTGGTGCGTGAGTTAAGATACTACATTATATTTTTTTGCCTTCCAGCTGCAGCTCCTGGGTCAGTGCTGGTCAATACTTTATCCTGTAAAGGAGAGGAAGCCACTAAAGGTCTCAGACATGGGACTTGCTAAGGGATTAGTGCCAGAAAACCTACCCTTCCTAGATGATAAAATGCTCTGGTGGTTGGGATTCTTCTCTTGATACATGAAGATTTCACCATAGATGTCTAAGTATAAGCTACATTGGAATGAAGAAAACACAATTATTTCATGGTCAAGCAACTGTTTAAAGATATTATAATGCCTCTCTTAATTTTTCTCTTCCATTACTTTCCTTCTGTTGCAGTCAGTTTCCAACAGTTTCCTGCCATTAATTATATCATAAACAATGGGCACTCAGGAGAGATTCAGCTGGCCTGAGATGGATGATTCTTCTTAGGCTCACTCAAGACCTAAATCTTTCAGCAATTGCCTGCTTGGCATCTCTGCATGTGAATAGTAGCCAGGCTGAGAGTATTCTTAATAATGTCCAAAAGATTTCCCAAATCTGGAAGAAAAATAAAACAAGGAACAAACCCAACTAAAAATAAATCAAAACTCCAAACAAAAAGTTTCGAGAAGTTTTGTCACAAATATAAAATTTAAGGATTACATTTGGTGCAAAAACTATTTATTTCTCTTTTCTTTCTCCATAAATGAAATTAAGCTCGAGAATTTATGAGGTGTTTGCTATCCAAAGTTTCTTTTACTGGTTTTGAAATGCATTGGAACATGTAAGTACAGGAATCTTACTATTATACCTGTGAGAAGGGGAGAATTTTTAGAATATTTCTGAAGTTTGTAAAATTGAAATGCATTTAGAAACAAAATTTCTATAATTACCGAAATTTAAACTGGTTTGTTCTGCTTAAAATCAATTAATGATTTTGATAACCATTTTTAATGTGTGATTTTAATCACACTTTTCAGTGTAAGGAAATTCAAGGAAAAACCTGTCTGCTTCTACTGAATTTTGTGCAATTCCTTCTGTTTCAGTTTTTCTTGATTCCATTACACCTCTATAAATTACTCTTTCATAAAATCTATGGTTTTTACATTATATAAAAATTTCATAATTATATTTTTTTCATTACCATAATTAAGTTTCTTTCACAAGTAGTGACTCATCTCCAATTTCAAAACCTAAAAACTCTAAACTGTGCAAAGATATTTTGCATGATCTTACCACGAGTCTAAACAGTACAGGTGGCAGCAATCTGGTATAGAATACAGCATGTTTGAATTATAAATCAAGTACATTAGAGAATCAAAAGCAAAACTCAATTAAAAGAACTAATAGACAAAATTTAAAATAAAAAAAGTAAATTATCTAGTAAATAACTTGGTTAAAGACAGAATGACTAATGAGATACCCTTAAATCACTCAACAAAGCCAAAGTATCCTACAAAAAGAAAAGCATTGCATTTCATTTTTTATTGAAAATATACACATTAAAATACATGATTCCACCAATTTCTGTGTTATGTGTTCTTGCATTAATTTAATTTAATGTACCTTTCCATTATTTTCTAACTACATTTGTTACAAATCTCCATTGTTCATATATGCTATTCATGAGCTTGTTTGTAGAACTTGGAATGACAAGAGCCTTACAAATTATTATGGCTTTAACATGTTTTCAGAGCAGTGAAATATAAAAAGTTGATTAGTTTTTGGGATGAACTATGCCTATTTTAAGAACCCACCCTGAAGCACCATTCAATTTGCAAGGTATCTGATTTTGTGTATTCCAAGAGGACATAGTTCCTTTCATTTCAAGGGAACGTGATCATTGCCGCATTCCGCGTCCATCGATATCCATCTTCCGCTCTCCAAAGTCTGACTGCTACCACCCCTTATCAGACATCTTGACAGTATAATTGGAAACTGGTATCAGTGGGGAGGTTAATGTGTCACAGAAAGCAACATTTCACCTGAGTCTTTTTTCACAACCTTTCTGCTAAAAGGTCATGCTTGTACAATCAGATGGAACAAGCACGTTCATCTGTTTCAACAACACTGACAGTTGTTTCTAAGTTTCTTTTTTATTTTTGAAAGCTGCAATTATTCCCTACTCTAACTCTCAGTGATTTGTTTTCCTTTTTGATCAGTTGTAACATTGTATTTTTAATTTAAAACTTGTCTTCTTATGACCAAATGGAATGCAAGGATTAGTGCCAGTTATCAGTCTTTGATCAACAAAAATGTACATAAAGAACCATCTTGACAGTCAGTGTTCTACAGATCATACAGTGTGATTTATTTTTCTACATCCAAGTTGTTTGAAGTAATACAAGTATTTTCTTATTTTACAGAAACAAGATATTAGAATCCAGGAACATTTTGTTGATATTTCTGTATTCTCTTATAATTTCAGCAATAATGATTTGCAGTGGCCAAAAGCAATTCCTGTTTGCTTTATTTTTCTGAAATTTATTTTGTAATTAGTGTAAAACCTTAATAATCATTTTCCTGCCTTTTTCTCCAGTGTTTTATTTCTCAAGATGTGTTATTTTTTCAGTGTATTACTATATAAATTTTAATTAGTGTAGGAATTTTATTAGTCTTTGCTGTACCTCTCTTCTGCTTAAATTTCTTTTCTGATGTTAGATGCTCATACATATAGACATTCAGAAAAACACCTTTGTTTTGATTTTCTGTGTCAAGAAATTGTTACCTAACACTGTTTGAATTTAAGTTAGCTTGCATAATACGTGTCTGTTTTCAGTGTCATAACTAAAGGAACATTATTAATGGAAACTGAAATATTATTAGCAGTCAGCAACAAACTAACAGTTTTCTCCAGATCAGCAAAAGATGTTGAAATACTTATTTACTCCATGTAGCAAAAACCAAAAAAGAGAAATACTCTGGGCATCCAAATTATATCTTGATTTCCCTTTGATGTTGAAAATGTCTTCAGACCTTTTTAGCATGAGTGATACCTGTGACACAAACTTCTGTAAAAACTTCATGTTGCAAACTTGCCTTTTCTAGTTTATTTATAATTATTACAATGTTATTGAAGAAAATCAGCAGAAAATTATTTCTTATGTTTCATAATATTTTTTAATACTCCACTTTGTAAATGTTAAAAATTTACTGCTTTATAGGAATGCTTGAGATAGTATGTTAAAATTGATAATAGATTCAAATTAGTATTAAAAATCGGGTGAAAAAAATTTAAGCAGAGATTTGTATTTCCTTAGGCAGCTTGCTGTTGAGAGAAGGCCTAAACCTTAGCCTAGGAATCCTGTCTGTCCTAAATTCCTATTTTTTTTCTTTTCTTTTCCCTTTCTCCTTCCCTTTCTCTTTTTTCTGTCTCTTTAATTATACAGATTCTCAGTGAAACTAAACTTTGATTGACTGCTAGAGAAAATTCTATCTGGATTTCCATTGATTCCTTATTAGCTAGCTAACCAGGTATTATTAATATAAGCACTTTGTCTTCCTTTTCTTTCCTACTCTTTGTTCCAGATTGCAAGGCAAGATGTTTTCAATTACCATCTGTATGGCAGATTATCTTTTGTCAAGTGGGTAGTTTGCCTTATCTCTCTCTTTGAGTGACCACAATCAGTCCTCCCTCCAGAGGGGACATCTGTTGATAACAAGCTGTTGAATGTCACTGCATGGCTGATAAGAACTATAACATCAGATTGTGAAATGCTCCGCCTAGAGGGAGGAGCCAAGCATTGCTACCCAGATATAATCCAGAAGCTTTTTGAGACACTAACACAGCTTTCTCCACTGAATTCCCCAGAGGAACAGCAGCTGCCTCTTCTTCCACTGGATCTTCAGAGGAAGAATACATCCTTCTCTACAGGACCCCCTTGCTCCAACAGAACCACACCTGGCACTTCAGGAGGATTGCAGCCACATTTCCAATTGGACTGCTACCAACACCCTGACCCACAGGGTGTCAGGTTGGGTTCTGACTCTGTCAGTGTTGTTCTAGTGTACTGCATTGTTTGTTTTATCCTTTTTTTTCTTCCCTATTAAAGAACTGTTATTTCCTGCTCCCATATTTTTGCCTGAGATCCCCTTAATTTAAAATTTATAGCAATTTGGAGGGGTGGGGAGAGTTTATATTCTCCATTTCAGGGGAGGCTCCTGCCTTCCTTAGCAGACTCCTGTCTTTCCAAACCAATACACTCTTTTATATATTTTACACTATTGTTGTGGTTTGACCCCAACACCCAAACCCCACATTGCCATTCTCTCACTCTTCCACCAACAGGATCATGGAGTGAATTGGAAGTGTAAAAGCTAGAAAACTCATGGGTGGGGATAAAGACATTTAAGGAAAAGCTGTGAACACAAAGCAAGATAAGTAATTATTTCCTGGATTTCCCTGAGCAGGCAGAGGTTCAACCATCTCCAGGAGAACAGGATCCCATCACACATAATGGTGACTTGGGAAGACAAACATCATCACTCCACCAATGTCCACCCCCTTCCTCCTCCTTCCTGCAGATTTACATGCTCCATGTGTAACTACATGGTCTGGAAAATCCCTTTGGTCATCTGGGGTCACTTGTCCTGGCTGTGTCTCTACCCAACCACCCCTGCATGCTCCACTTCCTCACCAGCATGGCAGTATGTAAAGCAGAAAAGGCCTTGGCTCTGGCTTATCCCTGCTCAGCAATAAAAACAACATTTCTATGTCATCAACTCTGTGTTCAGCTCAAATTCAAAACATAGCCCCATACCAGTCACTGCAAATAAAATTAATGCTACCCAGGTGAAAACAAGCACAGCTATCTACCAGTCTTCTCTCAGCTATTATTGACCCAGGATAAAAAAGCCCTGAATTCTGTAGGTGCTTTATTTTTCTCCCAAATTATACATCAATTTTCTCTTTGCAGTGTCCCTTATTATGGCTCTTCATTACCATAAGAGGTGTATTCTTTACTGATACTGCTGCTTTGCAAGTAAAGGCACTTTCCCTACTTCACCAAGTCTGTATATGGCACATGTAATAGTTTTGCCAAACAGAGAAGTGAAACATTGTCAGCTTTGGGGAAAAAATCCATGAAGGCAGCAGCAGCGAGTACATAACATGGATACATGAGATATATGAAGAATGTGGATATTACTTTTTTTTCCCAGTGCTTCCTACACCATTTAAAAATGGAGAATTGCAAGACAGTCATCAATCACATCACATGAAACAGCTATCAGAGGGTATATGGAGAAAGAAGGATTGTGTCAATAATGGGAAAACAGCAGACAACAGCTGAGATTTATAACCATGAACTAGCAATGAGCTGCATAGATACTGGCTTTTCTGCCTCTCTGACAACTCATATATCTGTAATATGTTTTCCATCTAATTGTGGGGATTCAGCTGCTCATGACTGGTTGCAGGATTAACTCTTGTGTTTGGAATGGAAAGAACTTAGCAGCAGAGAAGGGAAAGGAAGGCGAGACAAGGATCTAATTTGGCACTGGTGGGCAATAACAGCCACTATGTGGAATATGGGGAATGAGACTCATTATCAAACCTCAAGAGAGAAAACATATAGAAAGGTAAAAAGAAAAATCAGAGGGAAATACTGAATTGCTATCTAATTACTGAATTAGGAAATAAATCTCCTGTAGTACTTCCTATTTTAGGTGATGAAGATGCTTGTTTTTAATGGAAAAAATTTAAGAACTACTGATTTGTTTAAAAAAAAAGATAATATAAACAAGATGAATAACCAACATCTTGTGATGCTGAATTATGTCCCTGGTAAATCACTGAAGAAAATATTGAAAGAAAACAAATATGTGATCAGTGATACAGTCATAAATTTATTTGGTGACGTTACAGACGTTTCAGCATGTGAAGAAAGCAGTCATGTATTCTCTTTGAAAGGGAAAATGAGCTAGGGACACTTCTGTCTGGATTGTCACATAGAGTGTTGACATTTCAATACCAACTGTCCACTGTTCTTGAAATATGAGTCTGTGAAATATAGTATGCTAAAAGAAACAGGTAAGCATGTCTGAATTCATATCGTGTTAGCCTCCAAATTAATTGAGCCAGACAATATAAACCCATTCTCCAACCAGAACAGCTGTCTTACTCCTATCTCAGCTGTGGCAGATGAAGAAGTAGAAGAGATGAAGCTGTAAATTAAGGAGAAACCAAAGCAACAGTGAGCCTTAATTAAATGAGTAATGGCAGAGACACTGTGGATAAAGTGTTGGAGGCCAAAGACAGTAATGAAGTTTTTATTATATATCAGTTTTTGGTCACCTAGAAGAGATTTTTTTGGTCATTTTTTTGCTGTTCCATAGTGCAAAAGAAATCAGATGCGGCAGAGTAACCAAAAGGTATCTTGTTCCCTGTGAAGAGAGGTATCTGCTCTCACACAAGAAAAAAATTCCATCTTTAAAAAAGGAAAAACTGTTTGAAAAGGAGAGCTCACAGTTAGACTCAATTTCTAATGGCTTTTTGTATTATTGATGAACTCTGGTATTGGAATGCAAGGAGTCTTGATTGATCAAAACATTAAAAATTGCTGCAAGTAACGGTTCATACTTAGAGTAAACTTGAGCTGATAAATTTATTTTTTCACTTCTAATCACTACAATTTTACGTCTTCATATCAGTGGCAACTGTTCTGAAGTTGTTCTTTGTGAAAACCCTAAATTCTGATTAACAGAAGTAAACTGAATGCTCACAAGTACTTCATAAGCTCTTTAATTGACTTTGGAGGTCCCATTGCCAAATAAGAGAGATTTATTGGACTTAATTTATTACATTAGTCACTCCTTACAATTTGTTTAGTTCTAATCTGGTACAATATAGACTGGGCCCCTGGAGAAGCAAATCCAGTCATCAGTGTGATGGGGTTAGAAAATTCTGTTGTTTCAGAGCGAGTTTGTCTTGTGAATGTTATTGTGGTCTTGTGTTATGTGTCCTCTATTACACAGAAATTCAGAATTTATAACCAGGAATTCTGGTTTTGGTGGTTGAAAAAGCTTATGATTAGGATTCATATATAAAACACTTGTCTAGTACATCCAATAAGCATAAAAGCATTCAGTGGAAATCTTACAACCAGTGTCCTGATGATACCCTGAATTAAAAGATGTGGTGTCATTCTGATGATGGAGCTTTCACTTCTGAAATAACTCTGTCGTAGCAAAATGAACTACACCTATCTAGTGCAGTCTGGGCTTCCCAGGTACTTGGAGCAATAAAGGTTTTTTTCCCATTTTTTTTCCTGATATTTAGGTAAGATTGTTTTTATTATAGTGCTGAAATAACTAGGAATTCTGAGCCATGAAAGAGAACAAAATATGTACATCTGTAAAGCTGTAATCTAATTGTGCTAAAAGATCTTAAACTTCCAGGCTTCTTAATGCACTTTTAAATAGGATATTCATCACTGGGTACTAAAAATAGAAATTAACAGTTTCTTAATTTTTTTTACCTGAAAGATAGTAAAATTCTTATTTATTTTGTGCATCTCTGCCGTTTCTATTTCGTTATAGGGATTACAGGCAAGGAGATGTCCTGAGCTCAGAATAAGTAAATTTGTTCCATCTCCTGAAATATTTTCCTTCTATTTCTTATTCTTTTCTCTTAATCAGTAATCAGCATCTATCCCCTTGAACTTTCCAATTGCACTGCTGCCTCATCACACTAAACAGCATTTTCAGTGCCTCTGAAAATTTGATCGTAGCAGATTTTTGGCAATAATTATAGGGTTATCAAGGTGTAGAGACCTCAAAAAAACCTTTCAATGGTTGGTGTTTTATAAAGTTCCTGCCACTTAGATTTTGCTTTGTGATCAAATCTTCAGCTGATGGGAATGAAAATGTTAATAAAGCATAACTTAAGGGCACTTCATCTGTTGTTAATATCCACATATATCAAGAAAACTTAAGAAACTCACTGAAATTATGGACTGATTAATTCATGTATTGAATAGGTCAGTAATTGTTATTCAAATGATAATATGTGATTTTATTATTTTCTAAAATTATTTTCCATCCCCAAGTAAATTGAATCAACATAGTTCCTTACAATAAAGTGCCATCAGAGCGGTCTTATACCACTCTCACTCTAAATGGCTCAAAAGAAATGGGAATATAATCACTAAATCATCTGGACATTTCTGTCTAAAGATATTTAAATCTGTCTAGTGTTTTATTTTACAATCTTGGACATTTTTTATATATAATGAATCATTGATAAGAAATATTTTCTGAGTTTAAAAAAAAAACAAAACAACTCCTCAGGGGTTTTTTTCTATTCTGTTTGAGAAAGCATTCCAGAATAATTGTACCCCTATTTTGTACATATTGCAGTATTATTTACTGTATTAATGAGACAACTGGAAGCATTTAAGAACACAAAAAAAATATTTTGAAAATGATTTTTTCTCCATGACCAGCTTTCATTCACTCTAATAAAGTGACTTAGGTCTTATGACCCTTAAATCATAACAGGTTTTTTTCAGGAGGTACTTTATAAGTGCACTGGAGTGAGTGTCAATCATTGCAGTGGGGTAACGGAACCCTGCCAAATACCTCAGCTCCTCTCACGTCATGATCTCACTCGAACTCAGTTCTAGGCCCCAGTTTCTGGTCACCCAAGTACATTGCTAATTTTCCCAGGTTTTTCTTCTTGTGACAAAAAACTTCTATAATTCTGGGGCTAATTCCATCAGAAAGATTCCCCTATAGTCAAAATGGGTAAATCCATAATACTTTTAATATTTCCACCCCATACAATTCTTCAGCATAATTCAAGTATCAGTTGTACACAGAAAAAATTCCCAAAGAACTTCAGCCCAGGCTCTCAGGTAGGCAGAAGAAGAACACTGTAGGTATAAAACTATTCTTTGGGATTTGCTGTGGAGCTGAAGGGTCATTCTCTTGGAGGAGATAACTGTGTCCAAGCAAATATAAATGTACAGCACTGATGATAATGCAATGCACAGTTGACCCCAAAGGGTATATTCTACCACATTTCTCTGTACATATTTACTAGGTTTCTTCCATATCAAGCTTCTCTCTTTAATTTAGAGTTTTTAAGTGGCTAATTATCTTGAGATCTTCTATGATCTCAAAATTCCTTTTAGCACTGTTATGCATCCTATGTGCTCAATTAATGCTTTTATCTCTCTTATATTTTTACAAAAGTGTATTATATAGGAATATATATTTATATAGGAATAAAAATTAATTTAGAGATATAATATTATATTTTACATTTTGTAGCTATGCAATATCAGAGCCCTATGATGTATACCTTGACTACTCCTATCAATGGATTTTCTGTTCAAGAGTTTGTTATCTAGTTGTTTATGAATCACAAAGTTCAAATTACTTAAGCTACGGAGCTAAAATAATTGCTTTTCAAATTCTTCAGACCTATATAACATTCCTTAATCCTGTATACAGTCTAGCAACAAATAGAAAATCACTGAAGTATTTCCACAGACCAGTGTGTGGTTGGCTTGATTTGTATTTGAAATTTTTATTTCATGTACCAAACTTTGATTTTGCCTTTTATTATACCTTCCCATTTGCATAACATCAAATTTCCATCTGGTTTTGAAAGGTCCAAAGAAACTCCCACTACTGCTTACCAATCAAATAACAGACATTCGATTTCATAACCTTTTGGCTTTGCCTTTAAAAATTCACCAAAAAAGTCTTACTGTTTACTCTAAATTCTGTCAGTTCAAAATGTCGTTTCTGTGGAATCCAATTCAAATAACATGTCCTAGAAAGGTCTGGAGTAATTTCCTCCACTGACATCCTCCTCAGAAGTTATAATTTTAATCATTATCTCCATATTTGCCACATGCTCTTTTTTAATGATTCGTTCTTTACAAAGATCACATATCTTTTAAAGTTAGTAGATTTTAACACTAATTAACAATTAAGAATTTCATATACAGTTTCAAAGTTCCTCCACAGAAGTAAACAGGCAGGACTTATAACTCTACAGTGATATAAAACCAATGCCTTTATACTTTCTTCTCTGTTATAAAATCTGTGCAGAAAAATGATGGGTAAGGAGTTCCTGGAGCGGGTCCAGGGCAGGACAACAAAGGCGATTAAGGCACTGGAGCACCTCACAAGGAAAGGCTCAGGCAGCTGGGACTGTTCAGCCTCAAGAGGAGACACCTGAGAGGGCACCTCATCGATGTCTAAAAATATCTCAAGGGAGGATGCCAAGATGGATTCTGGCTCTGCTCAGTGGTACCCAACAATAGGACAAGAGGAAATGGGCAGAAACTGATGCACAGGAAATTCCACCTGAATATGAGGAAGAACTTCTGTCCTGGGCAGTGACCAAGCACTGGAACAGGTTGCCCAGAGAGGTTGTGGAGTCTCCTCCACTGGAGACATGTAAGAACCATCTGGACCCAACCCTGTGCAATGTGTTGTGGGATGACACTGCTGGAGCTTGAAGTACATCTGATTTTTCCTCTTATGGACTCCAACTATCTTCTGTGGAAACTGTGGATATCAAAAATGATTCAAGAAAAATTATTTTCTGGGTTGCCTATGTCTTGGTGGGAGGAAAGATAAAAATATCCATTTTAAATTTTGCTCAAGAAATTAATGATTTCTTTTCTGTGGCACAAAAGGTAGTTTCAGTATATCTTTAAGCATTTCTTTATTTTTAAGGCTTCTTCTGGAATGCATTACCTCCAACTGAAGCTGTTCTTAAATGATGCTGCTTTTTTTAGAATTATAAACTGCCACTTTCGTTAGAATTGCAAAACGATCTATTGTTTACAATGGAAAACATTGCATTTTTCTTTCACAGAAATTTTAGTTGCAATTCTTCCAGCAAACAAATAAAGACCTAAGGAAAATGAGGTCTGTATATCAATGTGTAGACTTTGTCAGGTTTTCAGAATAAATGCTTTAATTCACTTTTGTATCTCACAGTAGTGAGCTTCAGGATAAAAATGTTCCAAACATTCTAGTCATTCTGTTGAAATATTCTGGAAATATTTCAGATATCTGTGCTAGCTTGAAAATCCCTTTTTTGTTAATACAGATGTTTTGTCAGCTTCCACACATGCTGCTTGTTCCATGTGCTCATGGTGAAGCACAAGAAGGACTCCTTTCCCTGAGAAACAGCAGAAAAAACATGTGATGAACTGACCACAACCCTCATTCTCCATCTTCCTGTGCTGTTTTTTATTTTATGTGCTTCTAATAGTTCTTAATTACAATGCTTATCATTTTCATTTAAACCCTCATGATCCAGAGCTCAAAACAACTAAAAGTTAAATTCAGCAATAACTGTGTAAAATAATAAAGCAGGCAAACTTCTGCTGTTTTAACTCTTGTCTGTCATACAGGCAATGAATATACTGACAGTGCAATTCCTGATGCAGTGAAAACTAAAAACAGAAAAAAGCATAGCTCGTTTACCCTAGGAATAGCTAATCAGATTCTAATGTGATCAGTCAAAGCTTCAAATCTGCACATGTCCTCCTTTATTTCTGTGGTACACGCTGTCAGGCTTTAATTTTGTGTTGTTACTTGCACAGGAAATGAACAGGTGTTTAAGCGGAAATTACTTTCCCCTTCAGTACCTACCACTATTGTATAATTCAGTTCATTGTTAAAAACAGCTTGCATACAACAATAACCTTAGAACTATATTGTTATGTAAGTGAAGCAAGACTACATTGACCCTAACTCTTGCTTCAAACAATAACATCTGTTATAAATACAATATGTGAAGAACCTTGTACATCAGATCTGCTGCAGAAAGATGGATGGTGTTACATACAGTTACAGGCTTGTCACAAAGCTGCAAGAAAGCCAGCTCAGGACATCACAGTAAATTTCCTAATCCTAACACCATATGACTCAAATTTGGAGATTAAAGTGGCAGAGAATATATTTCATGTTGTACCTCAGTATCCCTTTCATCCAACGTAAATTGTATTAGCAGCTGAACATGCATACTAGTGTTATTCTGTTTTCACATTATTCTGTTTTAACCTGTCCTTTTCCATAGGCTAAGGAAGGCTGCTACCATTTTGACTTCACCTCCTCATGACCTCCTAATAGAGCTTATCAGTCCTCTAACCTCCACTCCTAACACATTTTTGTTGATATGAACTGAGTTATGGACCTTTTATTTAGTAAGTCTCTGTCAAGAAAGAGGTCTTAAAAGATCAGTTTACCTTCCTTGGTTGAGCCTGAAGTAATACCCAGCTGTAGGAAAATATGGGCAGAAAACGTTAATTGGCAGAAGGAGAAAAATTAAAGATATTTCACTTAGTATGTTGACATTTTTATCTGGAAAATATAGCCATAAAGTCAGGTAGGGAGATTGCCTTTCTTGGGGAGATCGTAGGGTTTAATTCAGTAATTTCTACATCAAGACCATAAGACATTAACGACTATGAGATTCACAACAGTTCCTGTTACTGTCAGAAGAGAGGATTATTTTTGAAAGATTATGTGCACAGATTGCAAAACCCCTGAGTTTAAGTAGTGTCTACATTTTAATTAAAACTAATATTCTGGGCTATATATGTCATGTAATCTGTTACAGATGATACTGTTCCTCATCTTTTCAAGTAATTATTCCTATTATGAGCATATTTATCTCCAGTCTAACAATTTCATGATTTCTTCATAGTCTTAGATGTAAGAGTGCAGGGTTTTCCAGGAAAATTGAGACAAATTTCTCAGTTCTCCACAAGAAGCTAAGTATCTTGCACTTTAATGGTTATGAAATTTAGCATGAAATCATGACTTTCTGAGGATCGGCATTTGCCATGCTAGTCTGTGGACACTGGCCAATGAAGCTTTGAGATTTTTGCATCTGATCTCGGGAAAAGAGAAATGCCAACCTTGCAAACACCTAGAGGTGGCTCATACTCTTATAGCTAAACTACAGACAATTGCTATTCTCACTATAGAATTCAGGAAAGTAATCCTGATTTACTGTGTTATTGAAAAAGCAGTGTCAATGGAAATTCTTTTTAAGAATATATTTGTTATAAAAATATATTTATATTTTTATGGAGAGTTAAATTTTTTGCTTTTATCACTCTCAGAAACAGTTTTACTATAGCTGTTAAGCATTGCATGATCATAGGCAAGAAAGAAAGAAATGCATGAAAAGGCGAGAGAGATCAATTACATAACAATTACACACAAACTGTAAAATGTCAGTTTGCCCAAGTTTCTTCCATTTCCTGTGGAATCAGTTTTCGCGATCCCCCCTGGCTGTATTGACTAAACCTCCATTGATCACAATATTAACTGAGACAAGTAACTTGTACAGAAATCACAATCCAGACACCTCATAACAGGCAAGGTGAAACCAGACCACACATCCTCACTCGCTCTGAGTGGTACTTGTACAACTGGCTCTTGCCATCTACTTCAGAAACTAAATACCCAGATGATCTATTTGCCATTAGCTGTTAGGTTTCTCTGCTCTTCTTCACTACCTAGTCTTCTCCCCAGCTCTACCTGTACTGCTTATAGATGGCCAATCTAACCTGGTGGAAAATTTCTGTGAAAATCAGCAATCTGCTGCACAAAGAAGGGGTAACTGCCTGCAAGGCTGAGAAACAGCTGGACAGTTCCCAGCCCACGCTGATGTGTAGGACCCTTCCTTCCTGAGTGCAGGCCTTCACATTTGTTTCTGTCAAAATTGCTTGGTTTCCAGTGACTCATTCCTTCAGTGTTCTGGAATCCCTCTGAATGGAAGTCCTCCCTTCCACTGAGAACCACTATCCATTATGGTGTTGTCCTGTTATTGATGATGATGATCTTAAGTGGAATGCCAAGTGTAACTAGACACCAGTTAGATTTCAAAGTGTTTTCCATTAGCTTATTAAGCCTAATGGATAAAGAATTTTTTATCCACCTTGTAATCCACTCAGCCTATTCTTGCCACCACTTTCATTTCTGTGGTGCTATTGGGGATCCTTTACAAAAATGTTGCTAGAGTGAAGGTAAACATACACAGTCATCCACAGAGCCAGTCAGTTCCCATATCCTGGCTGGTTTGGTGTTCTATTCTCTTGCAAGACATTTCTGAACCTAATTGCCCCTCAGATGTGAGTACTAATTTCCAAAATAATTTTCTGGTTTGGTTTGTTTTCTGAAGTGGATGTGTTTCTCTAAAATCTAAAATATCCCACAGAAAAAAGAGAATTTAAATGAATTTTTCCAGGTATACAAAAAAATAAGTAAAATCTTTTGTTTTGGATGAAGTCAGCATTAACGAATGCATGCTGCATTTCATTACAAAACTAAAGCTTCTGAAACCCTCTCCCTGGTTTTTTTTTTTTTTTGTAACTTCGATACACTTTAGGATTCTTCTGAACAGCAAAATATATGAAGTGAGTGTACAATGCCAACTAGAGCTCAGAGAAGTATGGAATTCCCTCTCAGTAAGGAACAAAGAACGGATTCTAATTTAATTTGATAAAAAATTTTTATAGATAATTTTTTTGGGTATTTTTCCCCATGGTGGAAGGAAAATGGTAATTTGGATCATCATTTTTTTTATTTACATTACTAAAGTGGAGATTTTTCAGCTAACAGTAAGAAAATGATTCTTTTCATTCATTGTTTTTAATGGTTATAGCATGTTTTCCTCATTCAGTATCCTTTACTCTGAAAACTGGAGTTTACATGCAAGGTGCCTTTCTTTTTGTGTAAGTAAAAATAAATCAAGTAAAGCTTGGGCAGAAAAGAATTGTACAGCCTAAAATGCCTGCCATCATAATAAGGATTATGAGCTTACAAAAAAGTGTGTAGCACTTTCATGAACATGTAGCTCATGAAGCACTTTTATTAACACTTTTTCCAGGACACCTGAAAAGACAAAATATACTGACACTCATGGAAAGATCTGAAATCTAAAAATTTTCTTTATTCTTCCAATGGCCCTTTTTTTGTTCAGTCCAAAAAAATCAGGTTTTAAGGTGTATTTCCATGAAAAAGGACTTTTCACAGAAGAAGTCTATGGAACAAGGTAACTCAGTCTTATATTTTACCAGGCTATATGGAAAATGAAATCAAACTAAGCCAAAAATGCTCTGATATTGCAGAGATAATTGCTTTTTTGTACTGCAGTTTTGTATTAGCAGTCATTCTGTGACTGAAATTCCTTGAATATTGAATAACTAGATATGCCTGACCCATAAGTGCAAGAGTGTTGGCTTCCTAGGTAAGGTAAAGGCTTCTATCCTCCCTAGAAGTTTAGCTTGACTTTGATACAGTAGTGAAAGTAGAAAGTAATTAGGCAAAATTTCACCTTCCATTGCCCATAGAAAAGATGCATTAAGTTTCATTCATTCATGCTGGTGATTTTCAGAACCTATTAGATTCATAACTCTCAACTCTCAGAAATTAGAGCAGCTTGTGTAGGTACAGAAGAGGGAGAGTAGTCTGAAGCAGTAAAATATCATCTTTAACATTTTAGTACAGTTTGAACAAAAAAAATAACTTTTCTCAAGTTCAAAGATAAAAGATTTTGGGAGTATATAGATGGAAAAAGGTATTGGACCATGTTAGGAACACAGTATGTCTCACCTGTTTAGAGAGTGATGTAAGGTCTAGTATTCAGTGACAGGTGACTCCTGTGCACAGTGGCTGGTGTGTAACTGCACGGCACATGCTTTATTTCCATTTGTGATGGGAGTATTCACACTTTTCTGAAAATAAGCCTAACTGCATCTCAAGGAATGCATCTCATTGTAACCTTATAAAGCTCCAAAGCACAGCAAAAAGCTTTGTGTGACTCTTGGTGCTGAAGGAATGAGTTGCACTGTGCATGTGCATGCAGAAACCGCACAGCACAGAGTAGAACTGAAGTGAATACTGCAAAGTTTGTGCTCCACAGGGAAAATAGCAAATTTCTTGAACCTAAATAAAATACTTACGCCTATCTCACAAGACCTCATGGATCATTAATACATCTTGAGACTTAAAAATATAGTCTAGAAAAAAATTTATTTTCTCCTCAACCAAATAACATAAAATAGAAGAATAAGTATGGACATTACCATGTTTTAAAAGTTAGCTCAATATTTTTCATGAAAATGATGAATTATCCATTGTGTTCACATTCAGGGAGTGCTCAGTAACAAATTAAAGTTGACTTTGTGTATGGGACCTGCCATACACAAGTAGGCTGATAAAAAGAAATTTAATGATCAGCCTTCTAAGTAGTTGACAAGAATATTACACCTGCTGTGTAATATTAGGACTCAGTCAGTTATAAAAAATCTTTCAATTAGCTTTGTTCTTCACACTTCTGCAATATTTTATGTTCTTATCATTAAAAAGGAAAAAAGACAATTAAAATACAAATGTATATGCAATAATTTTATTTGGAGTTAATCACTGACTGACATAAAGTTGGATCGATTATCTTATGGCTGATTATCAAACTAGAATTTTTTTCTGTGGCCACCACTTTATGTTCCATCACTCACAGCTTTCATTTCAAACAAACAAACAAAACCACAAAACCCTCCCAAACCTCTGGTGAGAAAAAGTTCTATGGAAAAGCCAGGTGAATGTAGCTACTGTCAGTGTGAGTATCCAGAGAATCTGCAACAGATGTGAAATCCATGAACAGTCATACATCTACAAAGAGGTATTAAAAATAATTCAGTGAAGTATAAACAAAATACAAGAGGCTTTCAGGGCAAAAGTGAGGAGTTTAAGCATAGAAAAGAGGCCATGATATTTTTATTTTTATTTATTGTCCAATTATTTGGTTTCCAATGGAGATTTTATTGCTGTAATGGTTTCTTCCCAGGCAGGTTAGACAAGATTGTTTGTGATATGGATGCAAAGGTAATGAAGCACTGAGTAAATTGTTCTAGAGCATAGTGGTTAATTTTTCCTTATTAATAAGTTGGTGGTGAACATGAGCAAAGAGCATCTTTATTTAGCA
Source organism: Melozone crissalis (assembly GCF_028551555.1). Classification (NCBI taxonomy): domain Eukaryota; kingdom Metazoa; phylum Chordata; class Aves; order Passeriformes; family Passerellidae; genus Melozone; species Melozone crissalis. The sequence continues at coordinate 10,114,783 of NW_026535782.1, read as the reverse complement.
GCTTGAGGCAATGAAAAAAATTGGTAGAGATGGAAATTCTGAAAAAAATTCCAAAGAGGTAATATGAGATTCTTACTTCTTTGGTACAGCTCTATATGCAGTTTTATGATGATTAGCAATAGAAAAATATTTATAGCTGATTAAAGATGTGTTGGTCCATCAGTTTTGGAATGAGGACTACAGGAGAGCTTTGAATTGCTATTTTCAGCAATCTGATGATAAAAAAAAAAGGCACAAAGGAAACCTTGGCCAGTTGTTTAAGCTTGCCCATAGAGATTGTGAAAACTCCGTCCTTGGAGACATTCAGAACTCCATCCTTGGAGACACTCAGAACTCTACCACACGAAGCCTTCAATAACCTGATCATACTAGAGTCAGATCAACCAAGTTTCTTACAATTTTAATTGGTATAAAATTAGTTTTTCCATGCCTGAAGCTATAAACATACATTTTCTTGTGAAGGATATACATGGTTTTGCTCAGAGGAAAGATATTTCAGATAGAAGGCATGTATCTAGATGTTGTGGAATGTCTTAGGTGAAAATGAGTCCTGGATAACCAGTCTTCAGTAAATGCTGACAGCTGGGATTCCATGAAGAAAGAAAATACATACCAAGAGCAAACAATAAGAGCAGTAATTAAAAATTCCAAGAAATCAAAATTAAAACTATGGTGGTGTGTTCTACCAAACTAGAAACAGACTAAGGGTATTTAGGAAAAAAAGCCCAAAAAACCAAAACTAGCATAACTCTGTCAAGTAAAGTAAGTTCATTGTAAATCCTGACAGTGATCAAAAAAGGATATTTAACAGTGCTGAAAATGCTACATATAATAGGAAATACCTTTACATTCATTATATTCATGTCCTGTAACTATTATTATCAAAAAAACTAACCAACCAATCAACCAACCAACCAACCAACCGAAAAATCCAAAACCAAACCAAAACAAAACTATGTTAAGCTGGTCCTCCAATAAATAACACTGCATCATACAAATAGGTCAGATGATATTTGCAGCTTCTGGTGATACAAGTTAGTGCAGACTCTGTTATACAGTATGAAGCACCATGATAGACAATGCCCCTTAATATGGAAGCGTCTATATGAACAACCCACCTTGAATTCCCCTTTAACAGTATTTCAATACCTTATGTTAACTTCAGAGAGCATAGTTTCCACAGTTTTAACAGAAATCTTACTATTTACTAGTTATTTAATCTCTCATACTTAAATCTCTACATCTATCTATACTTTGAATGGGTTTGATCTTACATTTTCATTATTTTTTATATTTTTGATTATTCATTTCATATTTTTGATATCATGACTATTATAATCATGCCGTATTACGATTCTGTGGGGATGACAATGACTTTGCCAAATTTTGTCCCCTGTGTCAATACAAATTATTTTAATATAAGATGTTTTGTATGTCTGCTTCTGAAAAACACTTCCTTTGATTCAGAAGTGTTCATGCAAACAAATTATACTTGATTTTTTATTGTTCAGGTTGTAGTTATGATCATCAACCGTCCCACACCTTTTAGTTATCATCATGATAACTCAACCATCCCACACATTTTGTGTCCTAGATGAATTTCCTGGGCATGGAACAGAATTTCATTCTACTTTCTCAAGACTGTATTGGTTGCATATATATAGTTTGCAAAAAAATACCAATGTGAAACAGTTTGCATTATTCTGCTATGAATGGCAAAGTCATTTTCACAAAGTATATTGTAATTTATATCACTTACAGAAAACAACTATACTTCCCCAAAGGTGACTTATAATGAGAGAGGAAAAAGTCTTTGGGTGAGGCATTTATAACTTTTTTTTCTCTTTACTTAAATATTATCATTCATTTTCATAAAGACTGCCTGAGTAAACTGACCCTTAAGCAGAACTCAAACTGATGCAGTTCTGAAATAAAATTCTGTGTAGAATGAAAAGGTTGCCTCTAGGGAGATAGGTACATTAAAAGCCTTATTGTAAGTTTTATTTATGAAGCAGTTATAAAAGTATTGCCCTATTTATACTAAAAAGTCAGCTAAGCCAGTATGCATGAATGTACCTCAAACAGTAAATTGTAGCTCACCTTTTTTTTAGCTTGCTTTTTAAATCTGCTAATTCAATGGTGGCACAAAGAATGTTTAGGTTGAATTTCATCCAAATAAATTTTAAATGTAGTTTAAAATACTTGTGATTGTTTACTCCTCCTTGGTTCTACATGCCAATTCATATACTGAAAAAAAAGATCAAAACCTAGTAATGTTGACAAAATGATCACCTCACAAATGCCAAAGTAACAGTGACCAATAGAGAGAAATAGTAAGATCACTACTTTATAAAATAAAATTAATATCATGGAATTAGCAAACTGTATGTTTGGATTCACATGCCCACACAGACCTCCCATGTGTGCACCTTCATAAAAATAAAAGCTCATTAAATGTGAACAGTCCCATGTATCTTTAGGAAGATGTTGAACTGCTAATTGAATCTGAAGCACAAAAGATGCTTAGTGTTCCATTCAAAGTTATATATATTCACTAATTCAAAGTCACTGAAAAAGATCCATCCAGAGAGTTTCTGGTTCCCCAACTGAAAGTATTCAAGTCATAAGCTGAAAACTCAGCAATCTCAAAGAGTAAATCTTTCAATGAATCCAGAGTAAACATCATTTCTGATTCAAACACCTGAATTTATAATTAAATAGTATATTTTGTCTTAGACCATATGCTTTGGGCTAGCAGCCCAGGGGGCAGAAGCAATTATATATTATTATAATCTCTTTCATATGGGGGTAGCTATCAAGCAATGAGAAAATTAATATATGGGAAAAGAAAAATGGAAATAAAACCAAAAAATGCAAACAGCATATCACTATATATACTACTACTACTACTGCCCACAGCTTCAGAGGCATTAGAAATCTTGTAGAACATTGTCTTTGTTCTCTCCTTCATGCCAAACTCCATTACATGTATAAAGTCTAAATTATGAAAGAAAAATTTAACAAATATAAACCCCAATACTTCTTGTTCTTTGTTTAAAGAAAGTCATGTATGTTCCAAGAAATTTTCAGAAAATTTAAATCAAAAATTTATCATCACAGTTATAATTATTACCAGTCTCCTTCCACACTAGTAAGTGTACTTGTATGTATGCAGATACCTACAGTACATACTAAACCAAATAATGTGTGTCAAACTGCTCAGCAAATACAACAGAAATTAGAACAAAGCATGTCCACTTGCCTTTACAATAACAATATGCACAAACTGACTTGGGGATGACTCTATTAAATCTTAAATTCTCCTCTGAAAAGACATTTTTCTGCCTGTATCAATATCCAAAGCTACATGTCAAGGAAAGAAGTGTTCTTCATATTGCAATTACAATTTAGCAGAAGTTTGTGATAGGTTTCCATTTGAGGTGGGGAATAGGCTGATATTTTGCTGACTGAATAATCTTAACAGTGATAATTTCTATGGCAAGTCTTTTGTCATGGAAAAATTCAAGTTCTCACATGCAACGTGATGATCACAAACCACTTCCTTTTGCCCTTAGAGGGAAAATCTGTATTCTCATTTACTTGAAATGCAAAGTTGGTTCTCATCATGGCAAAATTAAGCATGAAAGAATAAAACATAAGGCAAATATTGAGTGCTGTTTAAAGATTAAAAAAAATACTAATACATACACATTCTAAGACTTGTAATGTGCTTGAAAGCTGCTCTTACATTTTCTCCTTTTTAAGAATATCATGAAGATTATGTGTGTTACAATCTTCAGTTTTCCTCAGAATGTAAAAGCTTTCTAAATTGAATGCCTAGATTAAATATTCTGCTTGATCTTTTAAATCTTGATCTTTTAAATGGCCTGTCCCATTGCACTCTCTAGTGACTGAAATTTCAATGCTGAAATTTTCTATTTGGTGAAGCAATGATGTCGCTTATATTTGCACTTGTGTACATTGTGCAAAGAGAAAAGTCATGGCAATCCTGCTTATCCCTCAGCTACTTCCAAGCCCACTTAAGCATAATGTAAAATTGTCCAGATTGAAAAGATGCAGTTTTCTCATAAGACAGTATTGATGAATAAGCAAAAAAAATCCATGATTTTGCAGGTGCCCACTCAGTTGTAAAGGATTTGTAGCGTGGTGCAGAACTAACTTCTTTGCAATTGTAGCAGCTCTTTGAACTTATGCCAAATATTTTGCTGCATCATTTTGTAATAATGTCTGTTAATATAAAGTCCTCTTTTTGGGTGAAAAAATAATCTAACAAATATGAAAAATTGATCTATAATAAATTACAATGAAGACTAAAAATATTTGCAGTTAAAATATCTGTGAGATAATTTTTAAATAGAATGGAGAATTTAAATTATTCAACCTTACTATGCAGTGCTCCACTGAGGAGCTGGTTTGAGAACAGGTTTTGTTACTGAATCTTCTTCAACTCAAAGAAAAATTAAAAGGAAAACAAAGTTATCCTAACAATAAACATATTTGAAACAGAAAATCCAGAATTTTTTCAAAATCTTGATAAGTATCAAACTCTCAGAGAGTAATTTCAAATTTTGTGATGCTAACAGAAGGAAATGGATGGCTTGTATGGATTTCTATCTTGTTCTCTCAGGAATTTATTTTTCACTTTTTAACTCATACTCTTAGTATATCAAACCACAGTTACAATAAACTTTGCTTTTTCTTACCATCTTTTTCTTACACCTACAGCTGGCATTTAGCAGCTGCACTAGGCTAATTTGTTGAAGAAAGTCTTCAGGGACTATTAAACCTGGAAGCTATGCCTGTAGAGATAAAGGAAGCCTGTTCAGGAAATAAGCTGTGGTCCTCCAAACGAGTAATGCAGAGTAACACACATTCACACAGCTCAGGATTGGAAATCACTCAAGTGGACTGATAAACCCATTTGGAATGGGCTTATCCAAGTATGCAGTCAGTATTCAGTAGGCTCCAAGATAGCTATCAATTTTTAGACAATTTTTTTCTATCCTCTCCCAGCCTTTTGGGTTCAAGTATCAGAAATGATAAAGCACTGGTGAGAGTACAGGCTGAGGATGTGGCATGAAAAAAGAAATAGAGTTGTGTGAGAACACAACATGCATTGGGACAGTACCATCAAAAACTAGTGGAAGGAGAAAATTGTGAAGTTTTTTCTATAAGGACTCGAAGGTATAGTTTATTGAGTAAACTGTCTCCAGAATATCAACATTGATTTGTCTGAAAGAAAACCAGTTAATCAAAAACCCTGGGAGTGAGAAGTTTTAACGTCTAGGGCCTATGGAGGATTGTACAACGTAATTTTCCAGGAGAAACATCAACTGCCATTTCTTAATCTGGACATCTCAAAGCTATTCATATTCAGAGGTTGGGAGAGCATGCTTTTTATTGGGGAAATTATTGCTTTATCTTTACCTACTTATAGTATTACCCTTGTCATAGACAGGACACTGTGTTACAACACCACTTCTTTGTTCAAATTTCACTGTCTTAAAGACTTTTAGCAGCACTGCAGCACAGATCTCAGTACCTGAGACAAAGACTGAATGGAGCATGCAAGTTTTCATAAAATTTTGGTGATAATCAAGAAAATTTTATTGATGCTGTCTTCCAATCTCTTTCACTTTAAGAGGAAAACCTGAATTATAATATTCAACAAGAGAATGTATCTGATGCTCAAGACTAAAAATTATTTAAATAAGAATTTTTGGCACATATAATATACAATACACTCTGACATAATACTTTTTAAAAATTAATTACAGAAATTACTTCAAACTATTTAAGAGAATCAAGTCATTAGAGAGGATTATGAGAAAAAGAGAACAGTGAACAAAAAAGGACCAGTAGGGTGAGTTGCAAAGCTGTTCTTTACCCCAAAACACCTTCACTGTTTAGATATCACCTACATCAAATTGCACGCACTTGAAAGTAATGATGTCATTATTCTTTCTTTTCTTCGTGGATATGCAAGACTTTAGCTAGAAGCCTTACATTTTTTCCTACACTGATTAATAGCTGCTTGCAAGTGGCAATTCATGATCACTATGATTTTTTTAAGCTTTTTAATTGTCTACGTATAATTAAATCTCTTGGAGTTCTTTGCATGCACAATAGGTAGTTGATTTTGAGATCAGTTATACTTGCATAAGTATTTTTTTGACAGAGAACAAAGGTGTATTTTTGCTTCCCTTCACCCTTTGAACTTCTGTAAATTTAATTTTATTTCTGTTTCAGATATGGTTTTCTTACTCTTTGAGTCCCATTTTTCTAGGAGCTAGACACTGTCTTAATTTTAGTGGTTTCTAATATAGCAGACTGATGTTTTCTACATATAGTTTATCTAAGTAGAAAGAAGAATAACTTTAAAAATTTCCTTCCTAGCAACACAGTTTGTTTCGTAAATTCTAACAGATATAAGTGCTAAATGTTAAATGGTATTAAAAATCTCAATCTGAATTTAAGGTTTGCTTTTAGAATTAAAAGGATGTTTGAACAAGGACAGAAAGAATATCTAATTTTTCTGTTTCTGAAGATGTTTTGTTTGGTCTCTACTGTCCTATCTGCACCCTTATGAAAGGTTTTTTCTTCTCAGTATGAAGTTGCATAAGTGAATCTGATTTAAGTAGAGACATTTACCTGAATAAAACATTGCATGAGTTTTAAAAATTAGCTAAAATCTATGGTCTGGATTTTGTTTTATTGGAGGGTAGAGATCCACAGCTTGTGTCCTGCTTTGTCATACTGCACAGAGAAAGTGGGTCCCATCTAGTGAACACCTCTTTTGCAAAGCTGCAGTGGAGCAAATGAACAAAAACCTGTATTCAGTCCCAGATCAAAGTCCAGAAATGTGAAGGATGCTTTTAGCCTAATAATCAGGGAAAAACACTACAAAAACATTGACTTTGCCCATTAATGGTACAGTGAAAAAACATTATGTTAGTAACAAACTCTTGCAAATGCTTACAGACACCTGCACCTCAGAAAACTGGAAACCACTGGTTGCTGGGGTTTCCACAAATCAAAAGGAATTACGTGAGTACAGACTTGTGTAGATAAAGCCAGAGGCTCACACAGCAAAATTTGTTTTTATCAGGAAGCACAGTGAATTCACACAAAAGGAATGTATTCATACCTACACTTACCATACAATTTTTAATGTAGTGATGACTACATTATATAATTATCTTTTATAAATTACAATCGTAGCCAATTATAACATAAATGGAAGCCCTCATCAGAAGACATTCTGGATCAAAATCTTAATCCTTCTATTAACTGACAACTACTCTCAGGATTAAGTAATTTTTAATAGGTAAAAAAAAAATCAATAACTCTTAATAAATGCAACACATTTATTTGTAAAATCAATTTCATTTATGCATGTATATATAGAAACACATATTATATACACACATATAAATGAAATGTGTGTGCATATATATATATATATGTATGCATATAAATAAAATCAATTTTTTTCATATATGTATCCAGCTTTGCTTATATGCTTAGAATGTACACAATTGAATATTATAATATGAAATGCAATTCAAAGCAGAGTTCCACATGTGAATAAGCCAACAGATGGCAAGAATCCTCTAAGGCAGTCTGTATGCCAGAGTATAAATACTGCTGCAGTAAAACTAATCACAAGAGGAAACTAAAGCCTGTAGATGATGTATCGTTAAGCAAAATACAGTTAGAGTTCTGGTCTCAGCTTGGCTGAATCAGTGAATCTCACCCTGTCACAAGTTACCATCACATTTTCTGAAGTGGAGAAAAAATATCCTTAAATTTAATGAGTAAGAGTGTGGTGTGGAGACACATATTTGTGTTATTAGGTAGAAGAGTTATTGAAGCCCTGACCATCTTTGAAAAATATTCAGTGAAAGCATTGGATCAGAAGCTGTGAAAATAAAAGCATAGATAATGACTGCAAGTCTTATGCCAAAGCAAGGGAAGAGCTGCCTCCTAGCACCAATAAAAGATTTACTTGGTGTTCACCACCTTGTGCTTCTTGGCTTTCAACCTGAAACTGGATTCTTAATCAGGCTTTCCAGTTTATGTGTAAGTGACAAATACATGACATAGTCTTCCAGGAGGATATTTTTGGTCTATTTTCTGCTCACTACTCTCTGATAACAGACAACCAAAAATCGAATTATGCAGTTAAATACTTGGCCTAAATTAACTGAAGCAGAGATTGAAGTCTTAATGTCTCATTTAAGAGGCTTTACACCTTTTAAAGAACTGTACTAAAGTCCTTACAGGAACAGTAAATAAGACAGGTGCCATGATAGGTGTCCCCAAGACTGGCCTTCTGTTGCCAGTCTTGCCATCAAAGACAATGAGCTAGAGAGGTACCCTTGGAGACGCTCAATACTTGGCCTGCGTGGTGCAGTGAAATTCCCTACAAATTCAAGTGAAAATTGGTAAGAATTTAATAAATAAAAAAATTCCTTATTGCATAAATATATCTTATTAAACTATGGAGACCAAGTCAGGCCACTCACAGATCATGATGCCCTGTTTTATATTACTGATCCAGCAGACCTGTCTGTGTAAAAGGCTGATAAACCTGAGTGAATGAGCGTAGGTTCATTGTGTATAGTTTTAAGCAAAATTTCACCACATCTTCTCAATGTGGGATATGTAGTTCTTGTATTTTGCTCTACTAACAGGAAGTTTTAAGCCTTAAGTGTATTCTGACCATAACTACAGGTATGAATAATGTACATGAATAAAGTGCATGTTGAATAATGGGTTACAGTTTTCTCTGACTTTAATTAAAAAAAAAAAAAGAAAAAATAGAAAAAAAGAAAAAAAGAAAAAAGAAAAGAAGAAAAGAAGAAAAGAAGAAAAAAAGAAAAAAGAAAAAATTAAGAAAGAAAGAAAATTATTAGTATCTAAATGAAATCAGACTGTTAGTCTCTGCTTGGCTTCAGTTAAATCAATAGGCTTTTCCAGTTAAGCCAAATTGTGAAACACTTTGCTATGAAGACATATATGGCTAAAGATATGACTTCTCCATAAGATGTGTGTAGAAGTCTAGAAGAATTTTTGTGCTACCTTACATTGAATAATCTGGTGTTTAGACTTTATTGGCACTTCAAGGTTTTTTTCAGCTTTGCTTTTCTTTCAACATACAATCAACACACTGTTACTACTACTGGCATTTTTTGTGGAAGACATGCTTATGCATAATACAAACATTTCAAAAGAATTGCAATAAATAAATAAATCTTTCTTGGAAATATACCTATAAACCCCTAGGCAAGCCATATTAAAAATATACTCCCAATGGATGGGATGTGCTAAAATATTCACTCTCTCTGCCTGAACAATTTTAGGCAATCCCTCTGAAAATTTGATTGATGGCTGGTTTGATAGCAAATACAATCTGCCACACTTTTGTGTGTTATGCACAGCTGTGTATATAAGCTTCCATAAAATAACCCATATGCTAATTTTGTTCATTGAAGAAGGCTGTAGTGACACAGGAGAGAAAGGAGGAAAGCAGTTAAGATTTTCTCTTTTCTAGACACCGTTCTCTTGCCTTATATGAAAATCTAAAGTAAAATGCTTCAGTTCTAAATTCTAGTGCACTATAAGGAGCCACTGCTCTGCCACTCTTCAGTCCCTCTAGTACTCCAATGAAATGACTGCAGGCTTCCCAGCAATGAACCTCTTTTACTTCCACCTCTCAGTGCTCCTCCTTTTTTCCAATTTTCAGTGCTAAAGCTGTACCAAAATGCTGTTACTATGGTTACCTGAAAATAGTTTTTGAAAAACACAGTTGTTTTCACTTCCCCACCTTTGTAAGAATATCAACCTAAAGTTTGTCCCTCCCTTCTGTCAGAAGAATACAGTGCAGAAGAAAATTACCAGCAGACTTATACAGGCTACCACAAACCAACCTTCTATAGTATTCTATCAGGCCTGATGAAAACACATTCTTTCTTTCCAAATTTAAAGTATCTGCACACAGCTTTCACACAGTTTATCTGTTTCTCTTCAGCCAGCCACATGACAGCTCCTCATAACCTATTCAAAGGAAAACCAGGCCTTTTCCAAGACAGAAAATTATCTGAGACATTTTAATTGATCTATAGAAATATATTACTAAGTATTTCCTTTTTTATATATATTTGATGCATTCAGAAATAAATTCAGAAGTAAGAGAAGACATAAGAAAAGAAAAAAAAAAGGGAGCTATAAGGAGAAAATTAGAAATTTCTAGGAGACAACAATGCTGCTCTGACAGAAACAAAATGCAGAGACCTAAACTCAAAGATCTTTGGAGAGAGATTTGAAGAGCTGTCTTGTAGCAAAATCAATTGAAACATAGGAGAGAAGCACATTTGAAAGGGAATAAAGTATTCAAGTCCAGAACAAAGTAGGCAGAAGAAATTGATTTCATGAAGGATGCTTTCCTATTTCACATTCACCACTACAAAAAGTTAAAAATGAAACTAAATCAAAACACACACACAAATTCAAACCAAAACAACCTAACCAGAAAAATCCCAGTAACTATCTTATTACTGCATAAGGCAGTAATGTTTTCCAACAGACTTCTTTTTACAATGTGTCTTCTGGGAATAGAAAAGTACACTTTCAATGTGATTATTCTTAAAATCTATTTACTGCCATCAAAGCATAATGTCTAACATCTTTTTGTTCCAGTTCAGTAGAACAGAGGGAATGCAGAGGAGGGCAATGAAGATAATCAGAGGCTGGAGCCTATGAGGAGAGACTGAGGGAGTTGTGATTGTTCAGCCTGGAAGAGAGGAGGCTCAGGGGAGAGCTTAGGGAAGCCTTTCAGTATATAAAGAAGGGTAGATACAGGAAGGATGGAGAGGAATTTTTTACAAGGATATGTAGAGACAAAATAAGGTTGAATGGTTTCAAACAAATGAGAGTACATTTAGATAAAATATTAGGCAGAAATTCTATGTTGTGAGGGTGATGAGGCACTGGAAAAAGGTTTCCCAGAGAAGCTGTGGTTGCGCCATTCCTGGAACTGTTCAAGGCCAGGTTGGATGGGATTTTGAGCAAACCAATCTAGTGGAAGTTGTCCCTATCCATATCAGAAATTTGGAACTAGATGATCTTCAAGGTCCCTTCCAGCTCAAACCATTCTGTGATTCTATGATTCTGAACATCAGTCATACATTTACTCAAGTCAATGTAAATGTTCCCACTGCCTTTAGTATTGTAAGGCAAAAAATTAGGTTCACCTGAAAAAGGGAGACAAAAAATCTTGCAGTGAATTACAGTGAATTAAAGCAGGGCAGTAGAAGAAATATAATACCTTAGGCACGTATTAAATAGCCGCTAAAACGTAATGGTTAGATAGTTAAGTAGGGAATAGGCAATATTATTTTAAAAATTATTAACTGCCATTTAATTCAGTAATAATTAACTTCTGATAATAGCAGATATATTTCCACTATTTTAAGCATTTTTTAATGAAATCATACAAACCTCTACACAGCCTCACACACACACATAAGTATTTAAATAGAAAATGAAGCTTGAAACAGCCGCTTCAAGTACCCTAAAAATTACTTAAAGTGTACAACAGAAGATGTAGTATGCTTTATAATATCAAAACACCCTCAGAAATACGGGTCTATTTGCAAAAATACCCAAAAACCTCAGGGAGAACTAAAATCTACAAAGGTGATTTAGAGTCCTAAAGAAAATTATCCAATCTTAGAGGAAGCATTTCCAAGTAACTAGACAGAGTGAAGCGACTGACTTACATTCTGATTTATGATTGTTCATCTGGGTTATTTATCCTCTGTATTTCCCAAGGATTCAGTCAGGATCAAGCAGAGTAAGAATTTTTCTAATATACAAAAAATTACCAAAAAATCTGTGTAGATAAAATCTCAAACTTCAAATTAAATAGTATAAATTATTGTAATTATAAAAAATCGTCTATTATGAATATTTATGAAAAATTAATTAATTCTATTTGCCCTCCCAGTGTACAGAATATGGTTTCATCTTCATCAGCTTTCTTCCAAATCTGATTATCTGAGAGCTTGGGAAATCCATTTGGTAACTTATGAAAATGTAAGATTATCATCTATTCTAGTTTTGCTTATAGTGAGATATATTACAACATTAGTTTCCCAGTTGAAACATAGTAAAAATATTTAAGTATACTTGCAATTTATTGAAAATAGTGTTTAATTATAAATTTGATGCTGCAAATGAATAAAGATCTCTATAGAAAATTAAAATGGCTTAGTGCCAATGTCAAAGTGGTTCTATCGATATTTTATGCAGAGTTTACTTATTTGTGAAAGTTGTAATTTTTCCCTTGTACATAAATGGGTGGAGAGGTGTTTACTCAAGTGTGTTCTCCCAAAGAAAGAAATTCTGGATATTGCATATTTTTCAGGGCTTGGCACTTCCTTCGATTTTAAAACTGATTCCTTATGTAAATGACAAGGGTCAGAGAGACAGAGCTGCAATGTCCAAGCCTCAAGAGTACTCATTAAACTGAGACTGTTTATAATCTTGTCCTTGATGCTCATGTAGGAGTATCATTCTCTGAGAACCCCTTGAAGGACATTTCTCTTCATAACACATCCAGATGCACAAGCTATGTATGTTGTTTGCAGGATTACCTGTATAATAAGTTGTAGTCAAAAAGGAAGCAACCAGAGATTTAGAACTAAAGCCTGAGTTTCTATCACAAGCAAACAGCTTGACAGTCATATTACAAGAGTTGTTTTGACTTTTCTATTGTATGTAACGATTTAACAGGTTTAATATCTTTCCTAGGCAGTGTGTCGCAGAGATAAAACTTACAGTTGAGATGGATTCTTTGGTTTGAGGTTGGCTTTTTTTTTAAGCTTTTCCAATCCAAATAGTGCTGCATTGCTCATTTCATGCAGTTTAAACCAAGTCATAATGAAAGTGGTTTCTTCATTTCTTAATGACTTCTCTGTAATGGGCAATCAGTGAGTCCAAATATATGTCAGCAGATAAACTGCAATACTAGACTGTTGTAAAGTATTAAATATTTCCATTGTTTAAAATAGCCCATTTACTTCCTTTCCCATACTGCCAACCACCCAACTTTTCCCTCCTTGCTCTTGCTGGACACACAGACGGCAGTGTCCCCATCCCCTCCGAGCCATGCAGTGTCCCTTTGCATCCCACATGGCAGATGTGGGACATTGCAGCTCCAGGAGCACCCAGGGGTGCCCATTGCCTTCTCCTGGGGCTGCACACCAGGGTGACCCAGGGAAGGCAGCATTGCACAGCCTGCACGGAGAGGCCTGGCCCATCAGCTTCCCCTCTCAAGGTCTGTCCTCTATAATGGATCTTTCTGTTTCTCCTATCTTGATTTTCAAGGTGACCATTTAGTTGGTTCAGTTTCTTGGCAAACTACCAGTGACTGCTTAATTCAGCTGATGTCCATCTTTGTCTTTAACAGGACCAATCTGGGGGCCCTTCCAGAGAGCCTGGTGTGTTTGATTCATTCAGTCCCTACATCCATAGTCTTCTCTGGGAGAATGATCTTTGAGAGGACTTTTGCCAAGAGTAAAGCATTAAAGCAGCCACCAATATGTATACATAAATACATGTATGTGAGCACGCCTGCACGCAGGCATTTTTGCAGAAGATATTTTGTATTTATTAGTCTATGCACACATATACATGTATGATATTCTCTCCTCACCATCTTTCCATCCTTCCTCAAAATATTTTTTGTTTTAACCTTCAAACTAACAAGTAATTCTCTTCAGCCCTTATTCCAGTAATTTTAACTAAACTGTTGGCATTTTCTCTTGTCAGGCTCAGAGCAAAACTGTTCTGATTTAATTACAGCTATAAAATTATCAAAGTTCTGTCATCTAAAATAGAGAATGATGTTAAGGTGCTAAGCTAGTTAAGCAGTGAACATGCAAATTTGTGAATACATTGGTGCAATGCTGTATTGAGGATCAATACAAATAATTTCTTTAGACATCAATGTCGGGGAAGACCTTATAAAGTTTGCTGGGGATTCATGATGTGATAAAGATGTCTACAAAAATAATTTCTAGTTTATATTTTAGCCTACAACACAGTTTTTTCAGCAAGGTGGTATAAACTCATTACTGATGCAATCTCTATGTATCTCTACAGTGCTATAGTTCTGAACCATAAAATGTCCCTTTTTCTCTCCATCGTCCTTTGCTTCTCTTGGTAGCATCTTCCAGTTCCTGGTTTTAACTTCTTCATTGGTAGCATTACCTTATCTCCTTTACCATCCCATTCTCACCCACTCTGTCTGTTGTAATATATTAATTAAAAACAAACATAGAAATCAAATATTCCCTCCCTACTGAGAATTATGATTTACATGAACTTTGACAGCCAGTAACTCTCATGACTTAAACCTTGTGCTTTGTCCTTCCACCTTCTATTTTTTGTGGGATTTTGCACAGGGTGTTCAGTGAGATAGAAAACAGGTCTAAGGACTGGTGGAACATTATATATAAGTGTTTATCAGATTTATTTACAAATAGTGGTGAGGGACACAAATTCATTATCCTCTTTTCCCCACCAACAGAACATTTGCAAAGGCGAGGCATTGAGACTGCATTACATGCACTGGGAAACGAATAGTTGCAGGTGCTATATTTCTAACTCAAAACTGTGGAAAGAAATACTGTGTGACATTTGATATTAAATTAGGCTGGTGCAACACAGATTTTCCAAGCCCAACACAGATTTTTTGGCTACCTGTACTTCGCCTCTGACTTCAAAACACATAGAAAATTCAATACCTCCAGACCATCAGGCAGTCTGTCAATTCTGAGCCACATATGAAAGTAATCTTGCATGCAGTCAGTGTTCTGATATTGTGTGATGCATTCTAAAACAAAAGTTTTTCTGGCTTTGAAATCCAAGTATTTATTAAAAAGAAGGTATAAATGATAAATAAATGATAAATAATTAAAGCCAATTTGTAAAGGATGGCTTTAAAATTAAAACTTAAATTAAAAATTCATTAAATTAAAAAACGAAAAGCATCAACATTTGTTAATATTCCTTAAATTTTTAATCAGAAAAAAAGGCAAATGGACATAAATACCCAAGCACTGATTATCATTCCCTGAAATATTTTTTCACCTTTTTTGTTTTTTCATGTCTGGGTTGCTTGCAGCACATCAGTTAGTTCCCTAATAAAATATAGCTCAAGATTGCAAGGATTTATTCTCATTTTAAAATTAAGAAATAAAGTACATGGTGCAAAAAAAATACTTCTGTAAAAGAACTTCTTTATTTAAATTACTTCTTGTCTAAATAAAAAGCTAAATAATTGGAAGTCTCTATCAGGGGATGTTGAAAACACCATACAATAGCAACTTCAGATTTATATCTTCATACAAATTTCTTCACTTGGAGAAAAAGTAAAAAATCCTGAAATAAAGACAAAGGAGGACATGCTGTAATGTAATGTAAAAAAAATGCAAACTTCTTTAAACTTTAATGTTTATTTGAATCTTGAAACCTCAACATATTGACCATGTTTTAGAAATTTTACCAAAAAGAAAGTAATAAAATAAAAATGTAATATTTTCTTTCCTAGTAGGGCTGGGAGAAAGGAGGTTTTGCCCTTCCCATGAATCTTCTCCTGATTTTAAGTGTTGCACATTGCACACGGACACTTGAGATCAGCTCTGTGTGTACACAGGATATTGAGATAAAATTTTCACATTCCTTTCCTGAAATAGTCCTGGAAGAGACTTGAATTTCTTGAACAGAAAGAACATGAATTTCCACTTTCCCTCACTTTCTAGAGCCCTTTCTTTTTGAATCTTTACAGAATGCCCGAACTACCAGAGGATTGTTCTCTTTCCTTTTTTGTCTGTCTGTTTGTTTGCTTCTGTTTTTGAAATGAGATGTTTTGGTGTGAGGGTTTTATTGTAAATATTAAAACCGCCACTGTTTTAATATTTACAATGGTAGATGATAAGAAATTCTGCCAACAAAGTGATTAAGGGGAAGAAATGGAGAGGAGACAGATGGAGAAATAGAATGCTGATAGAGGAAGAAAGAGACATTTTGTCCTTCAGAACTACAACAATATATATTAGAGATGACATCAGTAATGAGGTTCCCCAGTTGAACTGTCTCCCCCCTATGTACTTATAGCCATGGTTTCCATTTTAATGGGTTAATATTTTTCCATAAAAAACCCCCTTAACTCCCCTGAAAAATGCCCCAGCAGCATGTTTTCTTACACCTGTTCTTAGAAGCGTTTTTTCTCTTCCCAGAACTCTTAGACAAATATGTCAGAGAACAGTTCTGCATTTCCAAACACCTGATGCACAATCTAGAGTAAACAGGTAGGAGGCTTGTTCCTAATTTTAAACCACTCAGAATAGCCAGAAGAATATTCTCTGACACAAATGTATAAACTAAATAGTTATAGATGTAAATCTACATGTAACTATACAGACCTAGGATCTGGGCATATCATTGTATTTTTTTTTTCTGAATGTCTTTGAACTTTCATGGAAAGCTTTGCATTAAAACAATTAAAAAAGTAATTATTCACATCCTTTGAATACTTATGATTAGTTTTCAAGGTTTATTACTGGTAAATATATTATCTTGGACAAAATAAGAGTTCTCAGAGTTCCTTAAAAATGTAGAAAAAAATAAATCCTCACACAAATGGACGGCACATTATCCAAAATCTTCTCTTCCAAAATTTTCCACATAACTACTTGGTTATTTTTCTAAAATAAATAGTGTTTCCACTCCATACAATGGGTTGGAAGGGATGAAAATAAAAGAAAGTGAAGCAAAAATATTGTCTTCAAGGACATCCAACTTTTCTAGTGGAAGTAAAATGCAAGTTTTTTTTTAAGCAGCAGTAATACTTTTAACTTATAAAATATAAAGCAGCTTGATGTAACTCCAAAGTATGTTATTATTATACAGCATCATATTGACCTTTTCTTTTCTGATCTGATTCAAAATCATATTTTCAAAGATAAAAATATGTTTTTGCAACACAGAGAAACTGTTTAGATCAAGTAACAGCATATAAGATATAACTATACAAAACATGTCTAAACAGATCTGTCCTGTTCTTAAGAACAAAAGGCCTCACATTAGAGAGTTCTTTCAAATGAAATGCTTGATAAAACATATATTTGGTTTTGTACTTCTATATTATGGTAGCATTCCATTAAGGCTAGCATATTGTCTGCAAAATAATCCATGTCTTCACTGGCTGTTGGATTTTGCCCTAAAGCAAAGACCAAATCTCTACCAAAAAAAGGACAGATGACACTAAAACTCTTTAACTACCCGAAGAACATCAGATTTATAGTGACACACCTGCAGATGGTGCTGTTCCACCACATTTCCTGCACAAAATTGGTTTAACATTCGTTAGTTGGTCTATTCTTTGATCTTTTGGTTTTTATTTATACAGTACATGCAGCTATTACATAAAATGGTTGGCTGTGTGTGAAGGCTAAACTAGATGGAAAATTATACCTAAAGATTTAACTTTTTCCCATGCCAAAGATATTTTCTTTTTGCCCATCCTCCTCTTTTTAAAATGTTAGCAATTATTCAGCAATGTGATATTTCTTTTTATAACATATAGCATTTTAGCACTGTTGTTTGTGAGACAGAAAGTTGTAGCTACTCAGAGAGGCTATGTTTAAAATTGGTTTTCCATCTCAAACATGCTACAGTGTACAAAAATTTGCTAGTGAATGTTATCCTACAGAATTATATCACCTAAGGGCTACAGATTATGAATTATTCACATCAAGACTGTGGGGACCATAGAAATAAAATACTACAGCACAGAGAGGACAATTTCAAATCTGTGTTTACTGCTAGAGCAGAGGAATAAGGACAATATGTGTCTTCAATTGAATTATTTCATACTTCTGTAAAATTTAATGTGATTTTCATTGGAACTAGCTGTATTGCTTTTACTATTCCATAGTTTTTATTTTTTAATCATGAATGAAAGTATCACTACCACTGCTACTATTACTGCTACTGCAGTTATGACTAGTGGTACTAGCAGTAGTAGTAGTACCACCATTAATTTGTAAAAATCATGGCTTCATACTTTATTTCCTCTTTATGAATATTTTAGATGCAAAAAAAAAGCTTTTAAACCGTATTTGAGAATGGAAAATAAAATTTCAGAATTAATTTCAGAAACATTTCTATAGCATATATCATGCTTTGTAGAAGTCCTGTGTAGTATAGCAGATTTTTTTCTCTAAGAATCTATTTCTATATTTGGTATGGAATAAAAATTAATTTGCCTTAGTCGTTTAAAACTTCAAAGTTTCTGAAAGTATATAAATCAAGTAAAATTAAACACAGTTAAAATTTAAAAAGAAGAATTAACATTATACGCAGGTATTAAGTCTTTGTTATGGGGTAAGTTGAAGGACTGTGAATAATTTAAATGGGAAATCTTTATACCCTGGCACTCATGGAAGTATTTTCATTGAGTTCAGTGGGGTCATAATTTCATATGCTAATCTTCTATCAATAAAGCCACTCATGGATACCAGTAGGAGGCCCAAATATTTCATAAGTATAAACATATTTAATAAGTTTTCTATTGGATTTGCTGGGATACGTACATTGAGGATTTTTGTTTTGCCTTCTAAAAAAACCTCTAAAGCAACAACAAAAAAACCAACCAAAACTAAACCCAGAAATTGCTTACAATTTATTTCCCTATTTTTTTACTGGGAGAAGGCATTAATCACTTTTTTCACTTACTCTGCAGAGTAAGAAGAGTATTTAATAATTAATGGATTTTGAGGAGATCTTTTAGATGCCCCGTGCATCTTCAGTATCTCTGATGCTTCACTTCATTTGCTGTTTTAGTGCAGAACTCTTTGGGAAGACCAAGACGATGATGTGGCATTTATCAAATTAATGAATTAATTTAAACACTATTTATTTACATAGTTATTTCTGCAAATAGAAATTCTTTTTTGAGTACTAAAGATAAATTTTCAAGAAAGGAACATGAAGTAACTCATTTATCTTGTCATAGAATAATATACTAATGTAATTTTTTTCATTCTGCTTTCAGAGTTGTAGTCACCTGCAGACACAATATGACAGCCTTCAAATTCATTATTTTCTACTTATACATATTTTTCAAATGCATTAGTTGGTGTACAGCGTGCATAATACGCTGGCTGTATTATACAGAGATTAATCTTCAACCCAAGATGGAAAATATGCTGGAAAATACTTACAGGTTTTGATTAATTTTCCCTGCTCTTCATTATAAAATCCTGTTTTATTTCTTCCTTGGAAGTTCGTGATTGCTTTAACTTACTCCTATCCTTTGAGTCTCTGGATATGCTTTTTCTTCACAGTTCTAAATTAGTTCAGTAAAGAGCAAAAACCTTCAAGCAGTCAGACTAGAAACTCCCATTTACTCTTAAAAATGAGGTTCAGTAAGCTGTTATCTATTGTGTCCTAAAACCAAAAACTAGAAAGTAAATTCAAATGTATTCTTATGGCAGGGAATGTATTCTGTGGTTCAGGGAAGAGCATCAGAAGAGAAAATTAGATGACACTTGGAGAAAGCTATGCCATATATCACACAAAATGTTTCAGTTCAGTTTGGTGAAATGCCAGTGCAGGTTTCTGTTTATGTTGTGCAAATAACAGCCTAGTCTGTGCCAAACAAATGACAAATTGTGTGTTTGGCAATACATGTAACAAGTTCTGATAATTTAAAATTGTATGTTACTTAAATACATTTCCTTTATAAAATAAATTTCCTTTTGTATACTAATTTACTGATTTGATCTAATTCTTCTGCTTATTTCTATAAATAATTAAAATTAAATATTTTAAGGTAGTGTTTAAACAAACTGCTACTGCATTTAGAAAAGTTAAAACTATTTCTCTAAAATATTTTCTCCTTGATACAAGCTTAATATTTCATCTAGAATTTATAAATATGTATTACTGATCTCTGCCATACCATGAAGCTCACCACTGGAGATGGTGGCCCAGCTGTGTCTCACCAGCACCAAGCAGGGTATCACTTCCCTTGACTTCCTACTGTATTTTAGCTCAAATCCAGGGCTGGAGCATATCAGTGCATGAAATTGTTATTGTAGAGTAACTCATTAAATGGTATAGTATTTAAAATTATGTTTCGGTCTTTCAGCTAATTATAGCTTGTTATGAATACTAGAGTCATCCCTTTTCACAATTGCGGCTTCAGCAGAAGCCATTGTACCTGGAAGATAATGCAGGCTTCAGAATTTCAGTTTTTAAAGAAGTGGCCTTTCCAAGACATAAATCACATTCACTTGATATCCAGGTGTCACAAGCTTAGCTGGAGTTTTCATGCAGATATTATTTTCAGTTTAATTCAAAGAGAGAGAAATATATGTGGTTTTTGATACCACTTATTTACCAGTTCAGACAGTACTTTATTTGACTTCAGTAACACTCTAATTCTCCATCTAGTGTTTACAGACAAAAAAAAAAAAAAAAAAATTCATATTTCTTTTTCCTTTTCTTTTATTTCTTTTCAAGAAATAAAAACATTATTTGCAAATATTTCTTACAGTCTTGTGTTCCTGTAAGGCTAACTATTCATGTTGAGTAATTTTACAACACTGCAACTGAATAGGTCTCTTGGTCATGTCTAATTGCCTTTATAAATAACAACTTCTCATTACTGCCAGGTCACAGTAACAAAGGCATATGGAACCTCAAAACTGGCAGGAGCAACGTGTTCGCCACTGGGAAAGCAATGGTATGTGGATACCTTATTTAAACAAATAGAAAAGATAAAGTCATGCATTTCCCAGGTTCCAAATGACAGCTAATGTTCCACAACTAGCATTTTCACAGGTTTTCATTGCACATTTCAAAAGGAATTAAAAAGTGCACTTCAGTAAAGTGAGTGCCACACAAGGACGGTCAATAATTACCCTAAGTGTAAGTGCTGAGATTAACTGTTTGGGATCTGTTTGGGCTTGGGGTTCTTGAGAGAAAGAAGGGGTTATTTGTTTGTATATTGGGGATTTGAGGGTTTTATTGTCCCCACTTTTATGTAAGAGGAAAGTTTAAATCTTCTTTATATGATTTCCACCTTCCTTAACTTCCACTATCAGTCCCCTTTCTCTACCTGTCTCTTGCACACAAAGAGAGTTCATGAGATAATAAGCAGCAAGGAAAGGAGGGATAACACATTTTAAATAATAAAATGAAGAAGATTATTTAAAGAATCTTTTATATGAGTTATGAGTATTGTGTATCTTGTGTATTTCAAATCACAATACTCTGATGTCTGTTTGCGTCAATGTGGTGATGCCTTTTTTTTTTGCAAGTACAGGATAAAAGATTTTCGAGTAAGTGCAGAATTAGATTCAATATTAATCAAGTGTGCATGTTTACTGTATGCTTATATCTATTGCTGCTTTGAATTAAGAAATTGATGAATATAATTCTATTTTTAAATTGTTCTTTTGTTTTTCTCTGGCTTTTTTTTACAAGCCCTTTGCAAATAATTTATACATTCTTTGAGAGGTATCTTTAACAACTGATCAAAAAAGTGAGATTAAAGAAAAGAATAAATTTCTATCATCTAACCTCAATAATTTTCAGTTAGTGATAATGTCATTTCACATTTGAACTCATATGATAAACTGCAAAAAATAATGAATTTAAAATACGTTGAGTCAGTGAAGATAATTATGGCAATTTTATGCATCTCAATTTCTCTTTCAAAAGAACATATAATTGCTCTGGTATTTTGTTTCCAACCCCCTTGTCTCTGAGCCAATATAAATTGAAATCAAACTGTTTTACAAGGTCTCCTTTTCCCTGCTGCTTACCAAATCCTTATCTGACAGAGAGATTCAAAGGGCTCAGCCTTCTCCTTGGGTCCTTCTCATAGTCCAGGTGTCATCAGGAGGGAATATGCCTGGTTTAAGGGAACAAGGAAGTTTCAACTGGGGAGGGAACAACACCCCATGAGGAATAAATACCATTTGGTTCCTAACACTGTCTTGAGATGCAGGCAACCTACCACATATAAAGGGTCATCCTTGACAAGTCTTTTAACATGTTGCAAATGATCATCCTTTTCCTTTCTAATTGCTGCAATGCTAAAGCAGAAATTTGTGTTTGCAAAATAACCTTTAAGAATTTTCTCCACTTCATTCAAAGTCTCTTGCATTAGATTAGGATTTGTCCCATGTCTATCTGAGGAGCTGTCCAGGGATAGTGGTACCCATCCAGTCACAATAACAATCTCATTTGAACACTGCAGTTACTCCAATGACTAGTTAGTGAGTTTAGTTGTAAGATCCTGACAGCTGGAAATTAGCTAAATTCTGGAGTTTTTTTCAACTTTGTTAAAAGGCATTAAACTTTTTTTATTAATTTTTTACTCTGAAGTTATTGTGATCAAGTACTATCTGCTCAGATCTGAGTTTTCTCATTTCCTTCACCAGGTCTTTATATTTTAAATAATAGAAAGATCTTTTAAAATAAAGTTGGTATTCACTGCAGTAGCTTTTAATATCTATTAAGTGGAATTATTTGTACAAATAATTATATGGGATATAGAATCTATCTGATTTAGCTAATAGGTGCTAGGTTGTTCCTGTCTAAATGCCAGGTGTCCACTAAAAATATTTTATAGCTCCTCTTCTTCAGATTTCCAGAGAGAAAAAATATAATTAAAGGTTCATGGTTTGAGATTAGGACAGGTTTGCTATCATGGGCAGATTGATGTGACATGGTGAAATTAGTTTGATTTCGAACCAATGCAATCAGAGTAAGATAATGAGAAATAAAACCAAATCTTAGAAACACCTTTCCCCCTTACTCCTTTCTTCCAAGGCTCAACTTCACTCCTGGTTTTCTCTACCTCCTTCCCACAGAGGAATGGGGAATGGGAACTGCAGTCAGTTTAATACACACATTGTTTTTGCTACTTTCTCCTCATGGAGAGGAGTCCTCACATTCTTCCCTTCCATTGGAGACAATTCTCCACAAACTTCTCCAACACTGGTCATTTGGTCTTTCCCACAGGCTGCAGGTTTTCACAAACAGATCCAGCATTCTTCTTTAACGGGGTGCTGTCCTTCAGGCACAGACTGCTCCAGCAAAAGACCCCACAGGGTCACAAGTCCTACCAACAATCCTGCTCTAGCATGGACTCCTCCTTCCATGGATGCACAGGTCCTGCCAAGAACGTGTTTCAGTATAGAGCCACAGCCTCCTTTGGATGCATCCAGCTGCTCTGGTGTTGGGGCTGCAGGTGCATCTCTGCTTCCCCATGGGCTGCAGGGGCACAGCTGCCTCACCATGGGCTGCACCTCAGGCTGCAGGGGAATCTCAGCTCTGGTGCCTGGAGCACCTCCTCTGCCTCCTTCCACACTGATGTGGGCACCTGCAGGGCTGTTTCTCTGATGTACTCTTCCTTGTCTCCCAGAATGAGCCTGCTATTCCCTCCCTGACCTGGCTGTGCTATCCCAGACATGCTGCCACCATCACTGATTGTCTCAGCCTTGGCCTCATCTTGGAGGTGACTGACATTGGCTCCATAGACATGTGGGAAGCTTCTAGTAGATTCTTATAGAAACAACCCCTCCAGATGACCCAATACCAGAACCTTGCCATGAAAATCCAATAGAACAATCTAAACAACATATTTATACTGCCTGAATCTGAGCAGCATTGAGCATAATGAAACAGCTGGGGAATACCAGCGTCTGTTCTATGGTCACACTCTCCCAATCATACCAACACCTAGCTTGTGCTTCCATCCAGTATCATTTTCTACATCTTTCTTGCAAAGGTTTATGCAAAAAATCAAATAGATAAACAAATAGCGTTTCAGAAGTTTAATGGATTTAATGGATTTAATAAACATTGAAATTAATTATGTGACTTCTCAGGAACAATGAATGGATATTAAATTGGTGTGGAAAAATACCAATGCTCTGGATGAGGAATTCTGTTTGGATTTGTGTAATACCTCACACAGTGGTATATTCATCTTGAAAACATTGAAATTAATCCATAGTAGAAATAATTAGGCATTATTTTTTTTTATTCTATTTATTAATAAAAATAAAGGTATTGCAAACAGAAGTAGCAAAGGTGTATTAATAATGTCAAAGCTGCATTATTATAAACATATAATGAACACCTATTTTCTTGTCAGACTATAAAATATTAACTGAATTAATGTTTATTATCAGTGTTTTATTCATGTATTAATTATTTATAAGCTATGTGAAGTTCCATTTTATATATAAACTGCGACTGTCAATAAATTCATATAGCAACTGGAAGAAATTTAAATGCCTCTCCTACAGAATATAGTCATAAAAGGGAAAATGTGGGCCTTTTTAACATGTATCTTCAGAAACAGCAATTTTTCATTGGTGACATATCTGCTGTACTTTATTTTTGTTTTCTTCTTCTCAAAATCATAATAATTCTCAGGAGAAAGATCTTTTCTTAATAAGTACGGCTTGACATTTACCATTACATACATGATAGATATTTGAAAATGATCATCCATCAATGCTATGGCATCAAATTTAAACTTATTACCCATGCAAATAACTTGGCCTGCAGATTTCATCAGCATCTTTTCAAATATTCAGACAAACAACATAAAAAAACCCCAAACAGAACAAGATCAAAGCAGTTCTGCCCCTTGCTAGCATGAAAGAGTTGCCATACCAGTTAGAAGTTGACATACCTATTAATATAGTAATAAACATAAGCAAAAAAATGTTTAAATTTTTTGAAAACATTATTTTTTTTCTAGAGAATTTCAAATGAAATTTAAATTAAAGCCACTACAAAATAAAAAAGGGATGTTAGCTGTTAAAGGCACAACTTGATCAAAATCTCATGATGCTTGAAGGATAAGGTGAATGAATATTTATCAAAGTATTTTAATGTTTGCTATTTTAGCCAACACTTAGAAGACATACCTAAATAGAGTATTCAATACAAAGATTGGGGGATTTTTAAAATATTTTTTCTTGAATTTCCACAAATCCGAAAGGGAGCAGACAAGACTTTCTTAAAACATTTTTCACTTTTGAATCCAAGTGGATTCAAAAACTAGGTAATATTGGTTTCATGTGAACTGACAGCCTTTAAGGATTTATTTTATTCTGTCTCAGTTATCCACATTCCTTAGATCAAAATTTTGATCTGAACCTCTTTACATGTTCAAATGTACCCATGCATCTTTACATATCAAAAACCCAGTTCCTCCATCTCACCAGTCACATAGTTATGATAATCATATTGCTTACATATATGGTTGTCCCAAAGACAATTCATTTATAAATGAGAATGATGTACTTAGCTGAGTAAACATTTGAAAAGTATAGAATTCTACAAAGGCACATTTTAGTGTCCTCTTAAGTGATTTAATTTCCTGTAAAATCCAATTTTACCAGAACTCCCTTTGAGTCAGATTCTTCCATTAATGTAATGATGATAACAAAACTTTTTTCTTCAACAGAATCTAAAATGTCATTGCAAAGAATTTCTCAGTTATGGTCAGTCTGGAATGCATCCAAACTATCATGTTCTGGTCACTCTATTTCAAACAAGCCATCCACCAACAAACCTGTATTTAGAAAATGAGTGTTCTAAGAAATGGGACATGCCAGATTACTCCAACTTGACATCTTGATGACTTCTAAATTAAAGAATTTACATCACCCATAAAGCATATTTCCTAAAAGAAAAGGATCCTCCCAGTCATTACAACTGCTTTTAGTCAAGTTTGGGCATGTTTAGCAAAAAACACAGAACTTGCAACTTTATGTGACTATTTCTAACAAACCTGTTAGATGTGTTGTCAATATCTCTCAGCTGTCCAGCTAAGCATTAAGCTCCCAGAATAGGGATTGTTTCTGTGTTGCATTAAGTGAATGTGCTGAATACAGTGTTCTTTGTTATAAACACAGAAGATGACTGTCTCTGCAAGCCAGAATGAGAACTCAGACTCAAATGTCTGAGAGCCACAAACTTCTAGCTAAAGCAGTAGTAGTGGATCCCCTGACTATGTAAGAAAGTAAATAATATTAAAAATATAAATGTGATGTCATAAAAGAACTGCATGTTCATTATGAGCTACAGGAGAATCAGAAAATACAAAGGAATACAGTCTTGCAGAAAAATTATGAAGGAAACAAGGCATTCTTAATTTAGGTTTCAAAATTAACTTCCTGGAAGCAGAAGATTCAATGGTGAGTTGTATCAATGTCTTCCTTCGAGTGAAAAAATACTCACAGAGATTTCAAATTTTAACTTCTTCATGGTACTTCTGCATCTTCACACAGTGGTTGAGATCAGAGGACACCTCCAGAGCTCATGCAGTACAACCTCTCTGCTCTGCTGTAGTGGTGTCCACTACAGCAAGTTCCTCAGGGCAATGCTCAATCAGACTTTGAATATTTCAAAGGTAAGAGATTCCACATTCCTTCTGGGAAACCATCCTTACATTATTTTCGCTCCTTTATCTTCTTATGTCTAAATCCCATATTTCAGTTTGTCTAAATCCCATATTTCAGTTTGTGGGTCTTTCTTCGGCAGTAGCTCAATAAACATGATTTTGGCATTGTTAGTGTTAGATTATCTGATTAATATATAATTGCAGTAAATACAATAAGCACAGAATATCAGTAGTAGTACAACAGGTGACCAAACTCTTATCAGTGAAAATGAAGCATGCTTGAAATGACTACTTTCAATGTTTCATACCAAGGTGAGGCAACTAAATAAATCTCTTCAGAATTCATTACAATACAAAAGGAGTTATTTTCAAAGGAAGTTAAGGGTTATATTAAACAAAAATATAAGACTTTTAACTGTGGATAAAGTTTTCTTCATACCTGTATCAGTATTTTGTGTCATTTTGTGGGTACTTGAAAAGACAATGCTCTGCATTGATCTGTGCGGCTTATCTGTATGTTTTGAGTATTGAGTGTGTGCATGTTGGAATGCACACAGGTATTGCCAGCCAGGGCACAGCCCCACACTGATCTGCTGCAGCCTCACCTGCCAGCCAGGGGAAAGGACAAATCCATCAGTGCCATGAAACCCACGAGTTTAAGCTCTCTCTGACAACTGAAGAGAAGCTCTGTCCTGTGCTGAGGGGCTTACCCTGACTGGAGCTGTGTCAGAGAATGACTTAAAGAAAAAGGCCATGAGACATACAATTGAGAAAAAAGTAAAAGGTAAAAGTAAAGCAGCTCCTAAAGCAGTTCCCAGACTGATTTCTATAAACAATTAAACTCTCTTTATAAACAATAAAGTTCTCAAGCTGTCTTCCCATAACAAGCAGAACACTGTCTCTGAGAAAGGCTAGCACCCTAAGAACAGATGAAAAAGTTTTAAGAACACTAGTTCTGTTTTTAATAAACAATTGTAAGTATTCTAAAACAAAAGGAGTAGCTAAACTTTTCTCTGTTAGCCTATCATAAAATTAAATTACAAAATATACATGAAGTTCGTTACCATTGTTATTTAAAATAATAAGTTGATCAAAAAATCAGAATTCGATGCATTACCAAAATAGTCGTTTCTCCCTTCACTTCAATAGAGCTGGGCTGAGCTGAGCTGGTTTCAGCTCCTCCCTAAGGACCTGTTGCCTCCCCTGCTTGATCATGAGCTCTGCCAGTGACTCTGTGGGAAGGTTCAGAATATTTTTTCCATAGCTGCTGTCTAAAAGAGCCTCTGGGGTGGCTGAACATGTGAAGATTGTGGGAGCACCCTTGAACTCAGTCGTGAGCAGCCAGAGGGAATCAATCAGTAGTAACAAATTTTAAAAATACACCCAAGCCTCTTAAAACTAAGAAAACAGCTTTGACTCTGAATATCACACTCATTACCCTGAAATCCTCAGGATGTTGATGGCTCATGGTGACTGTTACTTCTAGTTCTTCAGGAAGATAGAGACCATAAATCTGAGGACCTGGAGGGACATTCCAAGGGTAGAACCTACACTGATTACAATGCACAAGTAACATGAAGTTTCTGTATAAGAATTATGTTTGTATTTTGGTAAGAATTTTCTATGTTAACTTTAATTGTTAGGCTGTTACAATATTAAATTAACAACCATTTTTTGGCTGCATATATGTATATAGTGTGTTTCCTTTTTTCTGGGCTAGAATATTAAACATACATATACCTAAAAGACTTCCATTTAGCACAGTACTTGGTCCACTTACATGTATATCAAACATTTGACTGATCTGACCCTATAACTTGTGTTTTTTCCTTTGGGAAACTATACTGCATTTTAAAGAGTTATTATACAAGTGAAAAATCACCCAGCCAAGGAATAAACAAGAGAAAGGAAAAAAGCTAACAGTGATAATCAATGTTCATGTTCTGGATGTGATTTTTCAGCACTTTGCTATTTCTGACCAGAATATACTAAATTTACTCTGTGAAGTGTCTAAGAATATCAAGTGTAGCTTGCTAAAGGGTGAAAGTATAGCTGCCACTGGAGGCCAACAAAAAACAGACCCACATCTTCACTCTTACAATTTTACCTCATTTCTGGTACTAAGATTAGGAAGTAACAACCAGTGGCAAATGAGACTGCATACTTTATGAGGAAGAAAGAAGCCAAAGAGTAATGTAATGTTTATTTTTCCACAGATTGAGGTAAAATGAATAAATAAAATATCTGTTTTTAAGGTAAAAAATGTCCATCTAGAGAGTTTCATCTCCACTGTCAGAAGTTTCCATCTGTATCATCACTGTTTGGTTTTTTTCACCTTATCCTTTCCATTTTCTACTCTCTGATGATAATTTTATGCCTCAATATGTTCTTTATTGTCCTTTTTCACTCACATTTTTTCAGCTGGTGTCCTTGTGTCTGTATATGTTGACTTCTCTGCATTGCTGTCTTGGATATCATTGACCAAAGTTTCTACAGCTACCTTAAAAAGTCTGTTTGTGCTTATACAGAAATCAGGTTTTGAGTGTTTCATACTTCACAATTCATATTTTACATTTCTTTTGACTCACATCTCTGGTGTGTTAACATACACTTGTTTTAGTTATGCCAGCTGTAGAAACATTGAAGAAATGTTTGTGCAGCACAATGCATGCATCCACGCAACCGGAACCGTGGGGAGGGAAGATAGAATTCCATCCCTATCTTTCCCTCTTGTGCATCACTTCAGAAGATTTCTTATATTGCGGGTGCTCAAGAGCTAGTTGAAAGATGAGATTTCAGCTGTTGAACTTGTGGGAGCACCAAAAATCCCAAAGAGAAATTCTAGGGTCCTAACACTCTCTGTGCTGGCCAAGGTTTTGAGAACTTAACATGCTTTTCCTTGTGAAGCCAGGGCAGTTACTGGTTGCTTGCTATGTTTGAAGAGCTCTTGTGGTGACATTACACCCCACAAAGGGAGGTGTCAACCCTGCAGGGTTGATGATTGCCAATTCACATACTCACCTTGCTATCCCATGTTATTCTATGAATGACTACTTTGTGAGGAAATAATGCATTTGTATGGAGAGTCCACCTTTTCTTGTACGAGTGGAACTGTTGTTTATTCAATTGAATAAGTAGCATTTGTATGCAGCCTTAATCATGAACATTTTGGAGATTGGCATCCGGCACTAAGTACAATCCTGTCAAATAACTGGCAGTGGATTAACTGTGACACCTAGAAACATGCCAGATTCTGACAGAATAAGAACTTGCTGTGTACCCAATGTCAATCATTCACTGAGTGCCACTCAAAATGCTTATCCTGTTAGTGATGACATCAATCTGCATTGGCATTAAAATGCTGCTGCCCTTTGAATACAGAATTGAAAGCAACAGGCAAAGCCCCAAAGTGCACTCATTTTAGCAGCCACCTATTCTTCCTTAAGAACTGGGGCTACCTCCTGTGCAGAGATGCTGCTTTATTAGTGAGCCTGTGAGTTAACCCAGATGTTTGCAAAAAACCCCCAAACCAACAACAACAAAAAAGCGCCAAAAAACCAAAAAATAAAAAGCCAAAAAAACCCAACCAAAAAAACCCCCCAAAAACCCAAGGTAACTGTTTTACACAGATTGCTCTACAGGCAGGCTCACTTGCAAGCACTCAAAAGTAATTTCCATCATGAACGAAAACTTCCAGAGACACTTAGGCCTAATTCTAGTTATATCCCAAGTTGTAGAAGTCTACCCATATTAATAACACCTAAATTCAACCTGAGGGGTTTCAGAATTTTAACCACCAGATGTTTAGGCTTACATTTACTTGATCTTCTCTTATCTTCATAAATCCTGCATTTCTGCCTGCACAGTGAGCTAACACAAGATGAACATTCCATTTTGTCTTTTCCTTTTCAGTCTGTCTTGTTCTATAATCCACCAGAGTGAGCATGACCTTGTGAAGTAGGAGATGAAGCTGGAAAGGAAATTGAACACTTCTCTGATTTCCTGGGCATGTATTCTAACTATTCAAAAGAGGAGCAGTTATGTAGCAGTAGTGATGGATAAAAAAGTGAACTGTGTTTTTTAAGTCCCTTACTTTGGAAAAAGAATCCAGTTCATAGTTGGCTAGGGGTCACTAATAAAAAAGTCTAAGGCAAATTCATAAGCTTAAAATAAAAAAAGGGCTAATTATTAGGATAGATGGTTTTCTCTTCATCTTGCAAAGTTACTCACAACTGAAACAATTAAAAAATACTCCTAAGCCTTAAGCATAGCTGGAAATACCCTTTTCCACAATGTTTCTCCTATTGGCCATGCATAACCCCTTGTTCAGAATGTAGAAGCCAAAAGTAGCTCTTTGGAGACATGTCTTCCTCAGGAAAAGACTTGGTGCTTGATCCCCTGAAAAATGTATCCCAGACACTGTACTGTGTTTTTTGTCTTTGAGATACAGAAATTGGGCATTTGTTTCGGAGAAATTATTTGTAGAATCAGATTATCAAATACTTTTATGAAAAAAGCTATCAGGAATTATATACTTCTTCTTCTGTTTTGCTCCAGTCACTAGGTAAGTGTCAAGTAGTGTATTTAGACAATACACACACCAGAACTTCTGTTCAGTTAGAAAGCTCAAATAGGGATGGGATTCTTGTTCCTCTGTCATGCCAGGAGGTCCTAATTCTTAGACATTTTTAGGCTCATTTAAGACATCTCAAAAAAACCCCCTAGTAATGACTTAATCTGGGCTAGCAAAGTCATATGAGCTTTCACTGTCACAGGCCAGACGTTTTCAAAAGGAAAGTAAATCTTAGACCATTAAATAGTGTCTCTTCTCATTATCAGGTACAACTGCATAAAATTCCTTTCAGAAATTTAGTAACCTCCACTCTAATACATTATTTACTCTACTTGGTCTTTTAGAAAACTATTTCAGAAAGAAACTAAATCTGAGGAAGGTCTAACAAGCCTGAAGCCAGGCCAAATGCAGGACTGAGGTGTCATGTCTGCATTCCGTCGTGCTGTGAAAAAGTTGTAGCTTGCTTAGAGTTGTCTGAGGTATTGGAACAAAGTCAGAACTGCTGTAAGTTTAAGCACCATTCAATGTGATAGTTCCATAAACTGAGCCTATTTTTTGTTGTTTTTTTATTTGTCCTTGATAATATACCTAGACAATCAGTTGTTCACAAATCTTGTATTAAACATACAAATCTCATAAGGAGCTTTAGCTTCTGATCTGAATCTGATAACTCCACTAAAAAAAGAAAAAAAAGAAGCCCAGAAAATGTTAGTTATTGAACTTCCAAAGTACTTTTCAGGAGCTGAGCATAGTGTGTGCAATACAGCATCAATGTCTCAAAAAGGCATTTTTCTGCTGCTGTCATGTGGAGGTCACTGTTTGCACTCTGGTAAATAGCTGTGATAAAACCTGAAGTATTACAGACTTGCTTAAAATTCAGCCAACGTGGAACAAGTGCAACTGTCAGCAATAGGAGGCCTTGAATAGCTGTAAAGGTTAAATATCAATTTGTTTTAAAAAAGAAGTCAAACTTGCCTCTCTACCATAAACTGCAAATCTGATGGCATTCAACCCATAACCCATTAACACTCCTGTCAGACATTTGAATTTAAAGTGTTTGACACCCCCCAAAGCACGGCACACTTTTATCAAAAAGAGATTACTTTGTATAGGGTTTTTGAATGCCCTCTTTTAATCTGAAAGGCATGTTCAAAATTTTAAAGGGTGTTAAATTTACTCAAGCTTTTATCTAATCTTTATTTTGTTATCAATGAAAGATTAAGAGATGAGAAAAAATTGGACTTGAAAATAGCAAATGCATATTAAAAACCATTTGTGGAAGTACAAAATGTTTGAATTTTAAAACTTGCAGTTTAAAATTGGATCCACTAAATCACAAAAATTAATATCACATCATCAGTGACAATAACAGAAGATACAGCATGGCTTTCTCTACCACTGCAAAACTGGAAAGTGTTAAGATCTGAAATCAAGCAGAATTTTACTTTTCAGTATTCAAACAAGTGAATGCAACATATTGACTATTTTTTTTAAAATGAGAACATGATGCAGCTTCATGCATTCATTATATGAGATATTTCTGATATCTGTGGAGAAGAAAAAAGCATTTCCTCAGCTCTTCACTGTTTGGGGGTTTTTGTTGTTATTTCTTACATTTTTGGTGAAGGCATTTGTGAAGGCATTTTACTGTATCTTGGTGGTATCCGCATTCATTGATTTTTCTGCCTTTGAAATCTAGAGAGAAGCTGAATACTTTATTTGGTGGATACTTTCAAATTGTAAGGCATTTCAAATTATCTTTTCTTGTGATAGAAACAGAGTAATTAAGACTTTTTTTCCAGTTGCTGTAAAAATTCAAGTAGGATTATTTATCTCTGATATGATTCCTGATTTACTTGGAATATCTTGATTCTTTTTATTATAAATTAATCTATTCTCTTTACTTAAGAGTATTAACCTATAATGCATACTGCTAGCAGCAGAAGTCTATGTTGCAGAGCTTCTTTGAACTCCTCAGACATATCAGCATGTAAATCTATATCTTAGATTAAAACTGTAATGTATATAATGCAAGTCAATCCCTTGGCTGCAAGCATGCAGATTAGAGCTTTCTCAGGAACAATACTATTATTCATGAACAGATGAGGAGCTGATACTTGAGTTCTTCCTGTCTGGACTTTTTGGAGAATCTATGCACTAAAAGGCTCTGCTGTGGGGGCAGTTTCCCATCTGTGCATCC
The DNA here is from genome assembly GCF_028551555.1 of Melozone crissalis. Classification (NCBI taxonomy): domain Eukaryota; kingdom Metazoa; phylum Chordata; class Aves; order Passeriformes; family Passerellidae; genus Melozone; species Melozone crissalis. Next base: position 10,081,477 of record NW_026535782.1, on the reverse strand, counting down.
ACCCATGCATGTGCTCCCGCATCCCTACCTGAGTTCATCCACCCAAATCCCGTCAGTTCCTGCCCTTCTGGACCGTGTCCTGGCTTATCCTCCTGTGCTCCGGCACCAGCTCTTCGCTCTGCTCTCCTCTAGGTGGCAATAGAGGAGGGAGAAATACAAAATCCTACTCTGGCTTGGAAGAAGCAAAAGAATGAGGATCAAGAGAAAGGGAGAAAGAGTGGAAAAATGGAAGGGGGAGGGGAAGCGATACAAAGAGTTCTTCTTTCCTTGTTTTCCTGTCTTCAAGAAATAGTAATATTCTCCACCATGTGCTATTAACCAGCTCTTTATATTAGCTTTAATTATCTGATCTTCCTTACAAGGGGTGGTGGAACAGGTTTTCAATCAGATCAGTGTTTTTCTCAGCAGTGGGATGAACTTCCTTATTGCTGACTTCAGACCTGACTAACCTTGCCATGCCAGAGAAGTACCAGTGAGCTGTGATGTCAGGAAATGCTGTGGAAAGACAGTGTAATATTTATATTAGCTTAATGGATTCATACTTTCTGATATATCTTAAATATAGCCTTGATATGAAGACTATTTAAAAAAATGCTGTTGCATGTGAACTCTGGAATCTTGCAAGAAAGTACCATTAATTAGTGTTCAATTTTACTGAACTATTTTGGGGGGAGGAGGGTTTACTCTTTTCTTGCTGATCCGAAGCCCCAATGACTCAATACATATTAAACCTATTTCTGTAGATTTTGCTGTGTCTTATGAACAGACAATTTTACATATAAGCAGTAGCAATTATCAATAATTATAGTCCACAGCTAAAGTGCTATTGTTAAGGTTCTACCAGTACTCCCAAAATACAATAAAATGTTAGTTTTTAAAAAAGTGGTTGGATTTCTGATAAGAACTAAAGCCAAAATAATTCTGCAGAGGCCTAGAATTAATTCTAATTCCTAACTTTTAAGGAGGTAAAACTTCAGAAAATATTATGAATGCATGTAAATAACTGAAAATATACTTACAGCATTTTTTTAAATAAACATCCCTTTGTGTTTTTCTGATGGAGTTGTGAAGTATTGTACACTATTAGATCAAAACGATATACAGAAATAAGGTAAGAAGGATGAGTCTGGAGCTTACATAACATTTCTACAGTACCTAGACACAAACATGGAGAGGAAACATCACAATAGCTACTCCTGCAAACAACTGTATTGCTAAGAATGATAAACAATGAGTCCAAAGAATGTGTTTATGTTTAAAGTTCATTTGTAAAGAGAGGCAGAGAAGATTGCAATCAGCCATTGTAGGATGGCATGAGCTATAGAAAGCAAGTTGCAACTTGTGCAGTGCATTAAGGATAAAGTTAAATCAGGTTTTTCCATAGATTTGAGAAGGCGTTCATACAGGTGTAATGATGCTTAAAGGGTACCCAGAAGGATCTCTAAATTCGGCAGTGAATTAACATAGAAATCTTGCTGTAAATCAGCTGCAGAAAATGGGCTACCTAGGAGAATATGTCTGCCAATGTCTCTCAGATTGGTAGGGTCAGAAAATGGTCCCCCAACAAAGAATGTTTGCCTGGGGGTCATGGTTAATGAAAATACTCTCAGATAGAGAGCTCCTGCACATCCTCATTCCTGCGTGTTGGTGATGTCAACTAAATATAGATGTAAATTTTTCTGATTCTATGATGATATAGTAAATTGAGTTTGAATACATAAAATTCATATTGAGAATTATGATTTTGGACTGAACAAACAAACATAAACTGAACATAAACAATAGTGATATAGAAAAGTACTTTTTAGATTTCTTCTTTATCAAGTTTCCTTTCCTTTCTGGACTGCATTCTTCAGTTTTACAGAATTTAGCTGTTAGGACTCTTTGCTCCCTTTCAGACAGGTTTAGCGTGCACTTCTTTAAAAAGCCTCAGTTTACTGCTCTGAGATTGCAGTGTTTAGAGAGATTTCCAGATGATATCTATACTGCATAGCCTTCCCAGTTAGGTCCAGCACGGGTGCAAGAGATGTGAGCCTAGAACCAGACTGTGAAGGTACATCATCTCACCTCCCAGTTTCATTAAGAGTGTCTATAAAAGATTTGTTTATCCTTCAGGGTAGGATCTGACTGTAGCAGAGCAGCTGGACAATATGAAAGATTGGAATAGAAAGTCAGTTACTGTCTGTCTTTCTAACACTAAATGCTATTGTTTTCAAGCTTTATTCGCTTAACTCTACAGCTTTATATGCCCAAGCATTACAGAAAGGTTATACTGTGCCTTTATGAGTGTATGTGGTAATTGTTGCTTTTGATGATCCCAAAAGGTAAATCAATAAAAAGAACATATCCCACTGGCTGAAGCAGAATCTTGTTAAATTAGTAAAGAAATGAACTCAAGTTTCTCCAGAAGGACATCATTGTGATTACACAGAAGTGTCAAAGCAAAAATCATGTCTTTCAGAGATAATGTCTTCAGCCTAGTAAAGAAAAAAAGTTATACACAGTCCTTACAAACATATGTACCTTGGGAGCATGTACTTAACAAAATTTTGAGCTTAAGCAGTATGTCCTTGGGCAGTCATTCTGCACATTACAAAATCTCTACAGAATGTGTTTGTATACTTATCTATGACAAGCATCCTAATAGACTTGCATGTGCACATTTATACCTTTACCTGTAAGCTAAACAGGATGGAGTGTTGGTGCGGATTGTTCACACTGTTTAATTCTTACCTTGCCCTCTGGTATTAGTTTGACCCTGATCAACTAGTTGTGTCCGAAAAATCCCACAGGGAATCTTTGAACTTAGTGCAGACTAGAGATTCACCCTACTAGGTAAATTGAGTGTGCTATTTAGGCATTTCTCAGTGAGGTAGAGAATTTGTCTGCAGGACCATGGGTCATACTGTGCCAGGAATTTTTGTCTGGCATGTGAATGCAGAATCATATTCAATCTGTGCACCATTATAACTGAAACTTTTGTCTATTTATTTAAATTGAGATATGCACTGGTCTTGTATTTTTAATTTAGACAAGCAGTCCTTTGCAAGTATTACAGCATTGATTACATAAGCAGATTCAGTTTCTCCTTCAGTTGAGCTTTAAAGTCATTCTTTAAAGCAGAGTAATTATGTGGCCTCTTTTGAGAGCTAGCAAATACCTATTAATTCAGCAGTATGTGTATATTGATCTTCTGATCTTAACCTATTCTGTTTATTGTCCTTTAACAGAATTCTTCCATGAACATTAGTGCTCATGAGAAAGTAGAAGAGAGATTTATGTTATCTAAGGAATTTACATGCCCATATTTAAAGATTAGGAGTCCGCATAAAGACATTACATCATTCCCACAAAAATTCTACTACAATGTGTCTGTGGATTTTATAATAAAATATAGGATAATATAGATGCACTCAACTAAGCATTTTTTTCTCTGTAAGCAAGAATAACTATAGATACACTGTATTCTCCATATAAATAATTAATGCAACATAAAGTTAAAAAACATTATTGAAATATTTAGATTTATGAACATATTTAGGTGCATTACCATGTTTTAGAGTAAAAGCTGTTATTGTGTATTTTATGCAGCATATAATAAAAAAATCTCAGTAATTTAGAAAAGTAGATATGAATTATTCTATGCTTTGGGAAGCATTTCATGACAGGTGATTGACAGGTCTAGTTCTGCCCAAAGCCTGTGAGCAAACTGAAGTATTCATTCTAACAGATCTGTGGACCGTATCACTTCAAGGACAGGCAGAAGGATATTTTTCTCACCACATTTTACTATTTCAAGGCATATCCTTGGAGGCAGAATGCAGCATTTTTCTGGAAGTGCTAAACCATTGTGCATGCAAAACTTCTTTGTCTTAAACAAACAATCAAGCCACAAATAACTAGAATCTTGCTCATTCTGCTCTCTTGAGTTATTTCTTGTTCAGTCTGGTACTACCATCATTTCTAACAAAGGAAATAAATTTGGAGCATGGCTTTGTTTTCCAAACAAGTTGGTAAATACCTATCAGATCTTACCAATAATATCAACTGTTTTGCCTTTAACTGTTTATGTCTTCCTTAGAAACATATTCAGGCTAAGGAAAGTTAAACTTCACCAAGGTCCAAGAAGACAGGAGGCAAAAGGGCTGGGCTGCAAAGGTAAAAAAATGGTTCACAGGATAAGAGTTGAGGCAGAAAATAATAGTAAGGATTGAAAGGAAGCTACTTTTAATTTTTCCTGCTATACTATCTGCCTAATATTTAATACAACCAGCCCTGGCTTTATTGACAGGTAGCTCCAGAAAGTGTCTTCAAAATTATACTGATTAATCTCATAAGGTGTATGTCCAAAATATAAGTCCAATTAATAACCCTACAAAAATATTTTAATTGATGATTATAATAAATAAGTAAATAGGATAGTATATTAAAGCTGGGATTTCTATACTGTTGGCTGTCTCAGGGAGATGACCTTCTAGCACAGTATTGCATATCAGTGTAACGTTCATATGCATTCATGCAGCTAGAGTAGATTTGTAATGATCTGCAGTGTTTAAAGTTCACTGCAGTTTCTACTGAAAATTAAAATTAAAAAAAGTTTTATTTTTTGTCTTTTTCCCATCACTTGATATTTCCATATTCTCTTAATATTCTTCTTTATGTAATGCTATAGAGGTTTCTCATTAGGAAAATCTCTTTTACTTTTTACAGTGCTAACTAAAGTGCTTGATTATTATATCAAGACAGAAAATAACTCATAAGACTTTAATGTATTACTATGAAGGGAATAGTGCTCCTACTCTTTGCAATTCTCTTTCAATTTTAGAACTATTAGAGAAGATAGCAAAGCATTGTCTTTGTTTCTATTGTCTTCATGATTCTCTTTGACTCCTATTCATCTTCCTTTAAAGCTTTTCCTGTTTTTAAACCTCAGAGACAAAGAAACCACTTTGCTTCTTTGTAGATGTGTGAGTTTAGGAAAAATATAAAGTAGCATTGGCATATATACATTTATTTGTTGAACAAAATGTGTTACGGACTTTCCAGAATAGGAACAAAACCAGCAAAGAACTGGTGTGGATTTTAATTTCTGCAAAAAGATAATAAAATAAAATCATTTTAGTAGTAAATATTTAAAATAATGTACATATGTTCTAGAATATATAATGCAATATATGCTATATAATAAATAATGTAATATGTATTCTGTAATGGATATAAATATTATTTTTGTATATTTTCAGAAATGTTATAACCCAATCATGGAATCTCAGAATGGCTGAGTTGGGAAGGGGTCTCAGGGGGTCATCTGGTCAAATGTTCCTGCTCAAGTAAGACTGCCAACATCAAGCTGTCCAGGACAGCGTCCAGTCAGTTTTTGAACATTGCTGGAAGCACTCTTACTGCTGTAGCTCAGGCTCCATTTGTCTTCTTTGTCACAAGGGCATTTTGCTGGCTCATGTTCAGCTAGGTGTACAGGAGAACCCTCTGGTCATTCTTTACAAAGATGTTTTACCAGTTTGTGCTGGTTCATGTCCTGCTCCTTTCCAGATGCAGAGCCTTGCTCACTTTGTTCAACTTTCCTGTTGAGAAATCTGTTGTCCCATTTCTCCAGTTATTGGGATCTCCTGGATGGCAGCATGACCTTGATGGCAAATCAGCATGCAAACCTCATTTTTGCATCCCCAGCACACTCATTAAGGGGACTCTGCTCCCTCATTCAGATAATGACATCAGAGTCCCATTTCAAGCCAACACAACATCAATATTATGAATGTAGCTCAATTGTTCAGTTAGAGTGAAATGTATAAAACATTGCACAAAATGTTGGACACCATGGAACCTTCTAAGAGTTGAGTACCTTCAGTGTTGACAACATGGACTCTTGTACTTATGGAACATTTCTTCTACATTTAGAGATATTATATATATCTAAGTATTTTCTAAGTAAATCTAGCATTGCTAAAATATAGGCTGCAAGGACACACTGTCAGCTCATTTTCAGCTTGTCCTCCACCAATACTCCCAGGTTCTTCTCAGCAGAACTGCCTTTAAAGAGCTCAGCCCCCAGCCTGTACTGGTACTTGGGATTATTCCTCCCCAAGTGCAGGATCTGGCACTCACCTTTTTATTTTATATAATATCTTTAACTTTCAAAAGAGTTTTTATAATAGTTTCATATCATATTATTTATATATATATATATACCCCTTATGTCATATATCTTATTCAATTTATCTATTAGTTTTATATAATTATCTACATATATATAGATTATAAAATAATTATAATAGTTTTATGTAATAGTTTTTTATATTAGTTTTTTTGAGAAGTGGAGCAAAGTATTTTATCTTACTATTTATAGTTTTGCAGGGTGAAAAAATGCATATTTGCATATTTTTAGTTACCCTCAGCAAAAGCAGATTTTAAAAATGATTACTTCCATTTGCAAAAATATCCTCTATTTACTGTAATTTTGTTAACTCTGTATCTGGCAGTTAAAACATGTTCATTAGTAAAAATAGCTGCTTTTCGATTACCTTTATTCATGCTGAGTGATGCCTTTCTTCAAATGGTGCTATTGACTACATCTGGTCTATTTTTAAAGTACTATTCAACACAAGGGAGAAGAGAGGAGTCAGATGCCTGATGCTCTGTCCAGGACAGTGAGTCTAAAGATGTGACATGAAATCCTTACTCTATTGCATTCTATAACAATTTTGTCTTTGACTTTAGTGAATCCAGAATTTCGTCCATTATATATACTTATTTCTCTGACTTCTTAGGAGTCAGATATTTCATTTATTTCTCCAAACTCTTTGCAGTCTTTCATCAAAGTCAAATACTAACTTCATTTACCACACACTAGAACCCTGCTGAATTTCAAGGAATATTTTCCCAGGCAGAAGTTAAGCTAAAGAGGTTAGCAGATATTTAGTTAAAGCACTACTTTGAGCTAACGGCTATGTAAGTATTTAGTATTCTTAAATTTAAACATGTGCTAAAGTTTACACTGAAATAGTGGTCTTTTGCTGAATTGAGTCTATGAACAGTAAAAATAAGTAAGAATCAGAATATTTGGAGGGTATGAGTTGACACAGGCAGGCAGCCAGGAAAACCAAAAAAACATGACTGAAATGCAAAAAGTAAATGTATTTAATTATCTCACTAACTGGAGGATCCCAAAGCAGCACCCAGGCAGAGGAAGATGAGTGGGAATGCCAGCACAATCCAGGAGCATTCTCTCCTGGGATCTGGTAAGGCTGCTGTTTGCATGCATTTCTTGAAGGCCTCTACACATGTAGTTTACCATCATACTCTGATTTCCCCTGTGCTTTTTATGATCCCCAAGACAGGGAGCTCAAGCATGCCCATGAGAATGCCTCCACAATCACCTGTTATCTTGACACAGAAATTTTACTTTTTAAAAGGGAGGATAACGAGCAGTAGGCATAATAAAGGGGGGTGCCCACATTTATTCTCCAGGCCTTGGCATTCCCAGTTGCAGGGTCAGTCGGGTGAATCTACCATCCTCCTTGTCATTCTTCAGCTTTTAACTCTTTCCTTCCAACAGAGGCAGTAAAATTTTGTTTGATGGCACTATCAGATCAAGTTTCATAGTCTGTGAATTGGAAGTGTCAGCATCCACTGAGCACATTAGAAAAGAAAAGTCTGTGCTAGAAATGGGACTTGGATGATATTCCAGTGTATATTCCAGGAAGATAAAGTCAGACTTTCTCTTGAAGTAGGCCTTGTTCTTTTTCCCCTTCTTTGTTTTAAACTTGTGTCCCAGGGCTCTAGTCTGCACTCCAATACCTACACAAATTCCCATGTCTCCTACCCTCTCCTGGACACAAAACAGAAGTCTCATGGCTTGCACCAGCTACAGGAAAGAGGAAGACACAGAGCCAGTCAAAAGCAATGGATTCTTGACTGTTCCTGATGATGTAGTCAGAAATGTGAGGAACTACAAGGAATTTCGTGTTATATCACCACCTCCTCTTCCACTGACAAAGGAAGAAGACTGCTTTGTCTTGTTTACACCTCTGAACCAAAACCAAGGAAATTCTGCATTAAATACCACAGCTCTAGCTGAGACTACTTGCCTTGTCTTTATCGAAGAGTCTAGAGAAGTGCAATGTCCTATGCTATATTCGTGTTTGTCCTTGACTATATTTCTTTTATTCCTCTTCAATTTAAGCCTCTGATTTTGTGGCTAAGATTTCTAAGATTGTATTTAATTAATCAGTAAGAAAAAATATTGCCAAAAAATATAAAAAATTATCATAAAAGGAAAACCTATCAACTATTCTAGGAATGCAGTGGGGAATTTTCTAAAAGAAGATTGCCTAATAAAACCAGAAAGATTTATACATATTTTATTCTGAAGGTATCTCAAAAAGTAAACACAACAATTAAATATTAGTATTTTTTGTAGCTTTTAATATAAATTTTTTACCTAAGCTGCTGCTGAAATAATCTTGTGAAACTTCTTTGAATGTCAGCAATTCTCTCAATCTTTTCAGTTTAATGAACAAAGTTAACATTTATAATTACTTATGTATGAATATAATTAAAAGAGTTAAATTAATAATATATGAGAGTGATTTTTGATGAATATATTCCAGAAGTGATAATTAGGGGAAGTACCAAAAACGCTATTATAATTTTTACACTGCAATTATTAAGCCATTCTAAAGCTCACACACTTTTTAAAACTGGTCCATCTTGTGAAAAATTCAGTGTGCAATAGCGAGACTGTTACGGTTAGGGTTAGGGCAAGTATTATATTTAAATTTAGGAACTGAAAAGTCCATAGATGCTGAAATAGTTGCTTGTTCAACAGAGAATCTTGAAATAATATAACCTGGGAATGACTTCCAGATGACCAGGTCATCTGGTTCAGCTGGTTGTTCAGAGGTCACTCTGGCCTTTGCTCTGCTGAGTTTCAAATACCTCTAAGAATAGAGATTCTACAGCCTTTCTGGGAAATCCTTTCCAAAGTCTGATTATACCCACGACAGATATTTTTCCCCTAATATCAGATCAAATATCCCCTCTTTAAAATTGTCATGTGCTTAAGTACAATGGACTGCTGCAAGCGCACTGGTACTGGAAATCTCCCATGCTTAAACATTTACACATAACAGATAATTTGATCCTTCAAAATGTAAGGTTCTGGAGCATAAAATCCTGGAAGTACTAACTTCTAACATGAAGTCATGTAAAATGGCAATAATTTCAATGTCTCCTTCTATATCTTGATATAGATGCTGGCTTGAAAAAGTAACACTATTTTGAAAGAATTGAAAATCTAGACAATGCCACAAGAAGGTGTTTAAAGTTTTTACGCTTCATGCCCAGAAGGGCTTTTATTGCAACAAAAATTTGTTTGCAGTTCTGGTCATTTGCACACAGGTAAGATGTGGTTCCTCTAGTTCATGTATACACAATTTCATGGGGTTCTTTCCCTCTTTTTAGCTTTTCTCTTCCTTTTCCTTAAACAAACATATTTAAATTCTTAAAAGCAGAAAATATTCCTTTTCCATTTTTTTTTTATTTTCCTTTTCCTTTTCATTTCCCATGAGTATGTAGTGTGCAAAGAGGACAGAGCCAAGAGCTTGTCAGTGATACCCAGTGATAGGATCAGAGGCAATGGGCACAAACTGAAATGCAGGAGGCTCTGCTTGAACATCAGGAAACAATTTTTCCCTGTGAACGTGACCGAGCACTGGCTCAGGTTGTCCCTGGATCTTGTGAAGTTTCCATTCAAAAGCTGCTTGAACGTGGTTATAGGCAGCCTCTTTTAGGTGAACATGCTTGAGCAGGGGGTTTGATGATCATCCTTGGTCCCTGCCAAGTTGAATAATTCTGTAATTCTGTGAAGCGAGCTCTGCTTAATTTAATGAGCACACATTTACTGCAGCTGGGCATTTAGTTCAAAATTTCCTAAGTATGAATTGTCTTATTCACACCTGTGTTATTTTCAAATGGAAAACCAATGCAAATGTCCCAACCCAGTTTGTTTTAGAGGTTTAATGCAAAAAATTTGTTTTAAATGTAACATAAAATCAATATGAAACAAAAAGGCAGAGGGACAAGAGGGAAATAATGATTTTAGCAGAAGATAAAATAGGATGCAATAGTTTCTAAGCTGAAATTTATACAAGGGCATTTAATGAAATCAAATTCATTACAGAGGGTGTAAGACAGAACTTATTAATTATTAAAGAAAATATCTAATTCGCTTGATGAATCTTTGTAAATTAACTGTTTGTGGCCAATGTAACTCAAAGCTGCCACTATAAAGTTTTACAACTTGGTTAATATTGGGTATCTGGCATTGTGTTTTTCATTATGGGACTATATCAGGGAAGGTTTAGGTCAATATTAGGAAAAGATTCTCCAACCAGAGGGTGTTTCGGCACTTAAACCATGGAAAGTAGTCACAGCACCAAGACTGTTGGAGTTCAAGAAGCACTCTAACAATGCTTTCAGTCACATGGTGTGATTCTTGAGGCTGTCCTGCACAGGGCCAGGCATTGGACTTAATGGTCTCTGGGGGTTCTTTTCAATTCAGGATATTGTACAATCCTATGATCATGTAAAAATGTGGGTCTTTAGGTGAGGTGTACTAACAAAATACCCAGCATAAATCTTCCATTGCCATCTTAATATGGTGTCCAGAACTGACTTTCCAACCTTGCAATGTTTTATTGTTAAGCAGGAGTCGTCAGAATAATCACTGTGTTTACTGGTAGGCTGTTAACTGCATTTTCAGTTGCTGTCATCCTGAAAAAGCATATTAATAGAAGTTAGAAGTCAGATAGGTATGTTCACATCTCTTTTATTCTTAATAGGCTAATTAAATATGCTAGCTAAGAAGGTATCACCAAATGCAAATAATTAGGAAAATCAATATAGGAACTGCTTATCCTATATGTATTCATTTTGCCCTGAAAGTAATTTTTAAAATATCTTTGATATTTTAAAGATCTAAATTTCTATGAGTTAGACATTGTCAATCAAGTACAGCAGCACTGTTATGAGTTATATATTTATTTTTTATGAGGCACAGTAGCCCCAAGACCTAAATTTGCTCTCAGAAAGACTATGCCACCCCACTGAGCTCAGCGTATTTGCACTATTTTCAGTGAATACACTGAAACCTCGGCCTGTGCTTTCTAAACATGAGCCAAAATATTTTCTGACTCAAATATAATAGAAATCATGATTTATTTTTCCTGTAGGCATGACTGCAGTAATTTTTATTTCCTTTAACATTCAGCAAAATACATTGGCCATCAGGGCAGTTTGCATGTGGAAAATCCCTTTTTGCTGCTCAAATGAATGTTTAAGTAGAGATGTGCCTCAAAATATACAAGAAGACCAAATATTAAGAATAATTTTATTTAAAAAGCTGTTTATAAAATTTTATTGAAATATGAAAGACAGGAGTCCAAGTTTCATCAGATTAAGAACTACTAATTCTTGATATTATTTTTCTTTGGTGAGACTTGTACTGAAAATGGGTGGCGGTAAAAGGTTCTGCAATAATTTTCTCTTTAGATGGTTATCTGTATGTGTGTTTGTATTTGTATCTTTATCTTTTCTTCGATGGAAAATAGAAGATTCCATCACACTGTTGAAACCAGGAGGAATCCAAGCTTTATATGAGACCAAAACAAGAAGAGGTTGCTTTAAAGTTCTGAATTAAGTATACTAATTTCCTGAGAAAAACATAATCTAAAACTTCTGAATTTTTCAGTGTTATCACACAACCACTAAGCAAAATTAAAACAATATTTAACATAATATTAGATGTACTATTACCAAAAATCTGTTCTACAAAACCACATTGTGGCCATGTACTTTCTTTTAGCAGGTGCAGATGGCAATATGAAAGAAAAAATAATTTGAAACAACTTACATTACATTATTATATTCTTTCATTAATGTTCCCAAGGTTTTTTGAGACCCAAAGATAATTAGTACTGAAGAAGTGTAAACCAATAACAACACAATCAATGGTGAACGCACAGAAATGACAGGTTTATGAACATATGGAAAGAATTTTTCTATACTAGATTATCCTGTGTTGAATCTAATAAAATATAGATGATTAAATTATTCTGATAGCTTCATAGGCTTCCTTCTCAGAAAATTATGATCTTTAAAAATTACTTTCAGATAAGACAGAAGAAACACCAAGCACTTGTTTTGTTTAATATTTTTCTTGCTATTCTGGTCAATGCTGTATGGAGAGCCAGCTTTAAAATACCTCAGTGCATTTTACTTATTTCCAGTACAGCCTTTCCAGATTGTTTCTCAACATTATAAAATGATGAAATTACTGCCTATGGAGAAACTATCAGAGGGCAAAAGATAGCCAAGAAATTACATTAGCTAGGAAGGAAACTTATTCTTTAATAAATGGCCTTTTGGAGGATAGACAGTTATGAAAGTTATGAAAATTTTCCAGTAGTGGTGGACTTATATTTTTCACTTCTACCTTCAATTCTCCATTTCCTCATGCAAATGATGGTGGAATTGAGCTTAATCTTATACAATTTTCCTAGTCATCTTCTCCTTTTTCTCAGTAGCTAAATAGCTCCAAATAAAAACCCAAGTTCTAATGCCATTATATAGATCTCAGAGACCAGGATGTGTATTGTGCATTTTGATTAAACTTTTATGCATAAAATAAGAGAGGCTTTCTGAATTTTAAAATGTAAATTGAGTACAGCCCATAAATTTTATCTTTGGTTTTTATTGAAGCATTAACCTGACATTGCCAAGTATTTTTGTGAAAGTCTCTTTTTAGAATAAACTTGTTAGCTTTATAGCAATTTTTTTCTGATCTAATAGTATTTTAACTTTGCACATACATGTATTCTAAGTTTCCATCATTTCACCATCCTCTCTAGTTTCTCTGATTTTTGATTCATTAGTAATCGAATAATTTTTTTAATTATGCAATCTTTAAATGTTCTATTTGTGTGTGTTTGTATGTTTGCATGAGCATGCATCACCAGAAAGGTTCACACAATCACAGAATAACTGAGGCTAGAAGGAAAATTTCAAATTATTCTGTTCCAAGCCCCCTGCTCTAGCAGCGTCACCCAAGGACAATAGCAAAGTTCCCAAGGACAATATCCAGACAGCTTTTGACTAGCTTTTAAAGAATTGGTAGAGTCCTTTAGATTTTTATGTTTGGATCCTTAAATTAAATATTATGAAGAAGCAAAAAACTTACTCAAAATCCTACAAACCTACAAAGTTTAATATTTTTCAGTGTCAAAGCAGTGAAAATCCTCTTAATTTTAGATTCCTGTCATTTATTAAATAAACAGTTCTGATTGAGTTCTGATGATTATTTGAATTAAATGAAAATAATTTTCTTTGCTCCTTTGCTATAAAAATTGTTCTCATACCCAGGCACTTTTTTCATATTTGCAGTACACTCATGATCAGGAAGAAAAAACAGCATATCTATCATTTTTAGTGGTTACTGCACCATGAGGAATGTTTTTGGTGTGAGATCTTTTCTGGCTTTGTTTTTGTACCCTCATGTTTTCTCTGATTTGTGCACAATACATAAAAACAAAATACCAGTTCAACATGAGAAATGAAACATACTATTAAATAGAAATATATATCTCTGTCTCTTAAGTGTCTTTTTAGAGGGTCTTATGGGGGTCCAGTTATTAAAAAATTTATGGATTTCATTTGAGCTATTGAACCACTGCTAAATCAAAGGCATTCTGTCTATTCAGTGAGAAAACTGACATTCTCTGTATCATGTTCCTTGTATTGCACTTTGATGAATATACTAAAGAAAATAGCAAAATGGGAGTTTGCAACTATCAAAACAGGTAATTAATGACAATACAGACAAAAGAATTTGTTTTGTTTTCCTTCCATGATGCTAAAGCTGACTTTGTCTCATTTCTTATTTCTCTTGTAGTTTGGTTAGGCTATTTACTTTTTTTAAAATATATGACATGTTAGTGATAAGAGAATCCAAACATTTGATTTAGGAAACCTGATCTCATGTTGCTAATTTACCTACCCAGAAACTTAAAAAAGAATTCTTTATATCAGTGATGTCAGGCTGAAAACAACCTTACTGTATTTTCAAGTCCATGCATACAGTCTGAAAGTCTGACTTCTGACTGAGCTTCTCAAAGACTTCATCTCCCTCTTTTTAGAATATGGGCTAAAAAGTCTGTTCTGGTTGTCTTGGATTAAATGCAGAGCATTCCTGTTGCTGAGATGCTTTTGATAGTTCCAGGCCCTTCTCACTGTCCACTGTAAGACAGTAGGAATTCCCAAAAGCTTTCTGAAAGAAAACTAGTAATATTTTTTCCCCAGAATAGAATTACTGAACTTTTCTATCAATAGGGTATTTAATAACATGTGTTAATTTTGGCTAGCATAGAAGAGAGCCTGATCATTTTTTAACTCTTTGGGAAACTGGGCTTTATACATCGACCAAGATAATGCTTTTTTTTTTCCTCCCCCAGATGTTGGTCTGCAAATACCTAAGAATAAAACCTCTATCTGGAGTTTCTGACAACAAAATGTGAGAATTAAAAATAACAGCAAAGTAGTAGAAGAAGAATTACTAATGTTTTACCCTGTGATCCTCTCACTGCCTACAGATATGGCTGTTACATTTGAAAATGAAATTATCCAGATTCCAAGAAAAGTTAAGAATATCTTTCTCTTCTTGCTTCTCTTTGGAGTAATTCTTTTAAGTAGCAAGTCTTCATTGAGATTTGACACCTTTATCAGGCGATGTTCTATTAACTGGAAATATCTTCTGACTTCTAATATGTACATAATTACTTTCTCTGGCAGTATTCCATTTAAAAGGATCCATTTCAGACTCAATAAAATATTTTCAAATCAATTGAATTGCAATTTAACTTAATCATAAGAATGGAAATAATTCCCTGACATTACAGCAGTATTTATGAAGAAACTAATTGTGTGTATCCCACTGCTAGTCACATTCACTTACATAAACAAACTGGAATATATTTCAGGTTGCCTGTATATATATCAATTTAAAAAAAAGTATAAAAATAACTCTGAGGTAAGAAAAACCTTGAATTTTAGCACCAATCTTTTAGCATTAATTTCTTAGTAGCTTTGATTAAAGCTTCTCCTATTTTTACCCAGAAGAGTCCTAATTTCTTCAGTCTATTTAATACAGAAAAAGATTAATTATATTACAGGTTGTTTTGAGAATTCATTGGTTTATTAGCTCAGTGCTCACTGAATGCAATGGTGGACTGCATTTCTGGAGTGCCTCTTCTTCTTCAGTTTATGTTATGAGGCAGTGACGCAAAAGGAAGTGTGGTAATAAATCAGAGAATTTGCCTGAAAACCACACCCTGATAAAAACTACTGTTGAGACTAATGTAGACACATCCTTTGAATTAGTTTTTTCTTCCAGTAAATCTTCATAGAAGCTGTCTGGATTTGAGAGTACTGAATAAATGTGATGCCAAGCAGCAGCAACACATAGATGAGAAAGATACATAACTGTTTCATTGATGCCTCTTTTTAAATATAAAACCTAATTTATTTAAATTCACATTTCAGTAAAATAAATGCCTTTACACTTTTACTCACAACAATATATTGGCTTTCCTTTTTCAAGCATAGGATGTAATGTGAGGCGCCCAGTGTAATAGCAAGGTACATTTAGAAACATGATTTAGAAAATGCTAGAAAGGAAGCAAACATTAAGTAGAAGGAATAGCCTGGGACTTTTTGTTACTGTTACTGAGAGAATGGCCTGAGGCCTCATAGCGTCTTTTCTTCTATGATAATAGAATTTGTAAAATTGTACTAAAATATTATTTGAATAAACATTTTCTGCTCTTGCTGTAAAACTCCAACCAAAACTTAGGTAAGATTACAGCCTATGAAATTTTCAAATGACTCGTGTTGAGATTTGGAGTATTAATTATTCAGAATCCATCTGTACTTGGGATGCTCCAGACCCAAGTGGGTTTATTACAGCCAGCATGCACACACCCTGCTCTTACAAAGAATCC
Source organism: Melozone crissalis (assembly GCF_028551555.1). Lineage (NCBI taxonomy): Eukaryota > Metazoa > Chordata > Aves > Passeriformes > Passerellidae > Melozone > Melozone crissalis. The sequence continues at coordinate 10,065,407 of NW_026535782.1, read as the reverse complement.
CAGCACAAGTGAAGAAACTAGACTGGTCTGTCTGTAGATTCTTTTTACAGCAGCTAGCGGAGCTTGAGTGTCAGAAACAAGAACTGAGAATAGTAAAAATATCTTTTCTAAACTAATGGTTGGCCTACAGGCTGTAAGGAGGACATGAGAAAAATTGCCTGTCCTCTTTTGCATGATAAAGAGCAAATGCAGAGAGACTGACAGGTGATGTGGGTTTCCAGAAAGAGAAGCAGCAAATAGTATGAGAATCCAGTGCAAAGTAATTAGTGTGGGCCTAATACAGCATCCTTACTCTCATACATTCTCACCTTATTCTCACCTGATTCTCATCCTTATTCTGTATAGACTTTATAGAAGACAAAAATATTTTGCCTTTTAAATCTCCCCTACTATGACAAGTGCTACAGGGAGGGAAAAAAGCTGAAAACAGAAATGCCAAGCATGCAAGCAAAAATCATACTTAAAAATTGGCATATGAAGAAATGGATTACATTTGTATTTGTACATACAGAATCAGTTCAAATTTTTTTATAATCTCAAATTATATTATTCTTGGGTTCAGACTTATAATATTTTATTTTCAATAAAGAACTCTCTATATATTTCTACGGGTTTTTTTCATGCCTTTCTTACCACTCCATTGTTCCATTGTAGGAACTTTTTTCTTTGAATTTCTCCCTATCGTGTGTGTTATACTTGTCTCTTTTTCTCCAAATCCCTTCCCTTTATTCTGTTGAGCCTTAGTATTCTCTTCTCTCAACTCTTTTGCTGAACTGCTGAATCTGTGAGGAGATAAAACAGATAAGAGGAAAGGAGCCAGCCAGCCAGGCAAAAATCCAGGCAGCTAGACTGGATCAGAGGCCACTTCTCAGCACAAAGGCTTTCATGTCAGTGCTTTTAGGGGCATTCACAGCCAGATGAACAACTCTCAACAATCTTTGAGAGTTTTGTCTCCTTCCCACCACATTCAACATAAGAAGTTTTCAAAAAGAAGGTACTTCTATTGGGTTTTCATGTCAGGGTTTGGTGGCGGGGGGCTACAATGGTGGTTTATGTAAGAAGCGGCTAGAAGCTTCCTCTAAGTCCGATGGAAACAGAGCCAACAGACTCCCTGAAGAAAGCACGACTGGCCAAGGCCAAGCCTATCAGTGAGGACGTAGCTGTATCTGTGGCATAGCACAGTTAAGACAAGGAAAAGTCACTGTACAGAAGCAAATTGCAGCTCCACAAGACAGGAATAACTCTGCAGACACCCATGTCAGTAGAAAGGGAGGGGGAGGAGTTGCTCCAGGCACTGGAGCAGAGATTGCCCTGCAGCCCATGGTGCAGACTATGGTGGGGCACGACCAGCTGTGCCCTGCAGCCCATGGAGGTCCTCGGTGGAACAGAGCAGCCATGGAGTATCCAACACTGGAACAGGAAAATGCATCCAAAGGAGGCGGTAACACCACAGAAACACCACGGCTTGGCTCCTGGCAGGAACTATGGACCCATGGAGGGAAGAACCCACACTGGAACAGGACTTGTGACCCTGTGGGGAGCCCACCCTGCAGCAGGTTGTTCCTGAAGGATTGCACAACATGGGAAGGAGGATCCTCACGGGAGAAGTCTGTGAAAAACTGCAGTCCTTGTCAAGGACTCACACTGGACAAGTTCATGGACAGTCTCCCATGGAAGAGGCCCCATTCTAGGGGGCAGGGGAACAGTATGAGTTGTCTTCCCCTTGAGGAATAGAAGTGGCAGAGACAATGTGATGACCTTACAGCAATCCTCATTTCCTTTTCCTGCTCCCCTGCCCTGCTGGCTGTAGTTGTTTAGAGAATTTGGGAAGAGAGTTAAGCATGAGAAGAAGGGAGGGGTGGGGGACAGGTGTTTTTAAGATTTGGGTTTATTTCTCAATATTTTACTTTGATTTGATTTGATTTGATTTGATTTGTAATAAATGCAATTAATTTTCCCTGAGTTGAGTCTGTTTTGCCCATGACAGTAATTGGTGAGTGATATTTTCCTGTCCATTTCTTGGCCCATGACTCTTTCATTATATTTTTCTCCTCTGTTCATTTCAAAATGGGGAGGGATAGAGCAGTTTTGGTGGGCATCTGGCATCCAGACAGGTTAAATCCATCACATCACTTTAACATTTCAATTATGTAATGATTTATACAGCAGTTACTGTCAGAGACATCGTATCACTTTTTTCATTTGAAAGAAATCCATATTCCACTCTTGTCTCTTTGAAATAATTTTTGTCCTCTGGTTAGAAATGATTCCTGATAAACTCATACATTGAGGGTCAATCCTTGCCCATAGGAAGATGTCAGCCTATCCAATACACAGGTTGTACTTATAATCTCATACCACTGCATGTTAGAGCTTTTATCCAACTTTCACAGCTTTTCTGAAGGTGTCAAGCTCATTCTCTTTGATTAGCTCTTGCTGTCTTTGACATATAAAACTGCATGACAGGATTTATGCCATACTGCAACAAGTACAGGTCCTGAATAAGCTGTAAAGTTTGATAAAAAAGTACAATTTTCAGGTAACTATACAGTAAACACGTACTTTATACCACAAAGAAATAACTATTGATGTGATCAGAAAATTACCTTTATTTTCACTCTCCCCTTTCCTTACACTTTAGTCACAAAAGAAAAGGCAGCAATGTGCACTTGCAGCCCAGAAAGCCAAATGTATCCAGGGCTGTGTCAAAAGAAACAAGGCCAGTAAGGTGAGGGAGGTGATTCTCCTCATCTGCTTTCATGAGACCCCACGTGGAGTGCTGCATCCAGGTCTGAAATCCCCAACACAAGAAGGACATGGACCTGTTGTCCATGGAGAGGAGAGCCAGGAAGATGACCAAAGGGCTGAAGCATCTCTCCCGTGAAGACAGGCTGAGAGTTGAAGCTGCATATCTTGCAGAAGGGAAGGCTCCAGGGATGTGTCATTGTAGTCTTCCAGTACCTGGAGGGAACTTACAAGAAAGGTGGAGAGAGATTATTTACAAGAGTATGGAGTTATGGGAAAAAGGGAAATGTCTTCAAACTGAAAGAGAGTAGGTTTAGATTAGACAACAACAAGAAATTCTTCACTGCAAGGTTGGTGAGGTACTGGAACAGGTTCCCCAGAGAAGCTGTGGATGATGCCCCATCCCTGGAAGTGTTCCAAGATGAGACTGGATGGGGCTTTGAGAAACCTGATTGATTGAAAGGTGTCCCTGCCCATGGCAGGAGAGGTGGGACTAGATGATCTTCAAGGTCCCTTCTAACCCAAGGCATTCTATGATTTGCAAGTTCATGAAAGGGAATGTGTCAGGTCTGAGTCCCAAGCAGAAAAAAACCAAAACCAGGGTAGTAAGTCAGGTTAACAGATGGGTCCCCTCAGAACCCACATTGGTACAGAGGGGACCCACATCTGCATTTACCACTTTCTCACGGTGCACATGTGTGTTGCAGTTTCTGCTGACTCTGATTTCTCAGACCTGGTTTTCTCCTTCTGACCTGTCACAGGGGCACTTAAAATATTCTGAACTTGCAGATCTGTAAATGCAGAAAATGAGGAGAAGAAGATGAATAAATACTTACCTTCTGCCTTCTCAACTGCATTTAATAATCTGTTAGGCTTTACCATATCTATTTTTACTTACTACAATAAATCTTGGCTAAAGAGTAAGAGAATTTGAAATTCCATACAGTTATTTTTTTGTGCTACACTGACAGTTATTTTGTTTTCTTTCTAGGTCTTCTTAAGTTTTGGTAAAGTTTTTTAGTAATATCAGGATAATACCTAAAACTCTGTGATTGATTTCTGTAAAAAATTGAATTTTTTGGAGGTAATTTTTTATTTTTTTAAAAATATGTTAGACAGTGTGTCCTTACTGAACAAAAGCTTTGTTAGCATAGAAACTCCTAAAGAAGACTGGAATCATGGTATGTCAGGATAAATGCATGAAGTTTCTACAAACTCCAGGACACTCTCCTGCTCTACTCTTCTTTCTCACCTTTGACCAGTTTTTGTCTGTGGTTATTTATGTGTTTGTTTGCTGTAGAAGTAGTTGTTAATCTGCAATCTGAAAGTCTACCCTACCGCCTGAACTTACAGCTTTATTTTTCTCTATGGTTCTTTCTCTTTGAATGAAGTAGTTTATTTGAGATATCATTTGGCAAATCATTACCATTTCAGAGTTTTCAGTTTATAGGTTAAAATCAAACTATGAATAGCATAGTGTGTCATGTGTCATATCTCTTGGAGGATCTCTATTACCATCAGAGGCTTGATGCATTAGGCAATGGATGACTGACTTACTTTTGATTGCTTTTTCCTGATGTAGTTGAAAACAGCTTTCTTTTTTTCCCCCCTCCAATATAAAATAGATTCATTATACTTCAATAAAGACAAACAAAAACAAAAGTGAAAAACTCAAGGTCATGAACAAAAAAAATAAACATTAAAAACTCCAGCATTCAGAAGTTCTTTTGATCTGTCAAGTGTTCCTCAGTATCCCCAAGGTTTTAAGTGATTGTTTCATTCACTAAATTATGATCTAGAGGATTCCTGGATATCCCCATTGCCTTTTATCCACTTCAAATCATTTTCCTTTATAAGCACTCCACTGGTCCCATACTTATGTCTGTGCATCTTTGGAACATTTCCATTATTAAATTATCTACAATCCATGATCTATTATTAAATAAGCACTGCTTTACTGAAGCCAAAACAACCCTATAGGCACAAAAACTTTTTAGTATAGCAGTGTGCTTGTAAAAGGTGACAGATGGGAACAAGAGCTACAAGGACAGTGCTGGACCCTACTAACCCACCAGAGATTGAATCCATCAATCAGAAAAAACCTATGGTAACAGTGTAAAGAGGGAAGAAGAGAAGATATCTCTCCCAACCTTTTTTATAAGGCCTTTTTTTCTGCTGTGCCTCGTGCTTTTATTTTCATGCAAACAGAGGATGGGGACACATTGTCTCTGCCCTTCTCATGGTAACATTTTGTTCGTTTGTGATTTACACTCTTTCTGAATTGATTGGTAAATATAGCATCAAGGAAATTATCTTTTCCTGCAATTTAAATCTCAGATAATGTCCCAGTCCTAATCATTGGATGTACCTGTGCAGGGTAACACCTACGCCATGGGAAAGTCCTTAAAGTTTCAGTGGGATTTGGAGGCTCTGGTAGCACTGTGGTAAACTTGAAATCCTGGAGTGAGATTTTATTTAAACTAATAAATTAAAATAAAAATTCAGAACTAATAATTGACATAAATATTAAATAATCTAAATTGTATAAAAATTAATTGGAAAACATAACAAATAACACAATGTCATAAGAAGAAATTATTATTCAGTCCTCTTTGTTCTCTTGCTTTCTCTGAGGTGTATGGGAAAAGTGAAGTCACTTTGCTTAAAGCTAAAATTCATTAAATAATAAATTATTCAAGTAGAAAAAGCTTTTTTTATTTTTTCTTCTTCAAGGATTAAATAGAAAATTTACAGCTTAGTTTTACAAAATCAGAACAAAGGATACAACTTATTTTCAAGAATTAAGCAACACCCTCTGTTTCTGATAATTTTGATAAACTTCTAAAATGCTTAAAGAAATGTTTGATATATGTCACCCCTACACTGAAAAATCTTCAACCTAGGTTTTTGCTATTTATTTTTCCTTACATTTCTAAAAATTTATCTTTTAAAAAGTAAGCATTCAGGTACCTTTGGTGCATGTGATTTATACAAAATTCATCACATTGCATATTTTTCTTGCTACTTTTCAAATGTTAAAAGTATTTAAAATTATATTGTTCCAATGCTATGGAGGTTCCTTGGCCTCCTTTCAGAGTAAAAAAAAATAGTATTTGGGATTAAGGAAGCAATTCAAAACGTCAATCATAGTTTCTATAGTGAAGGATAATAATATACAGATTTATAGAAAGTACTAAAAAATGGGAAAGAAGCCACATGATTATGCCAGCAGTATTCTCCATATTTCCATTGTATCTATCATTCAAAAAGGACTGCAGAAAAATTATTTACTATTTACCACAACAATTCAATGATACAGTGGTGTGTTTAATCATCCAGTACTCTTGCTCTGAGCCTCAAATCATACCATACTCAATAGAGTTTAATGTTCTTAATTTATGGAGTCTGACAGCACTCCATAGCCTTTGGGTCAGTTTGAGTCATATGCATACACTGAGAAATTAATATTTAAACAAGGTCTCTATATTGGAATTTAAAATACCTAGAAAAGAGCTGATCAAGTGTTCAGCAAAGAAGATAAAGCTGTAAGAGCAAATTAAATACTCGGACTCTAAGCCTTTGGAGTTGAAAATTAGAAGACTGCCTCTGTTCCTTAATTTCAGTGTGTTTCAAAGACATGGAATGTGTTGACCAAACTTTGAGTACATATACTCTTTCAAATCTGCTTGTAGGACTACTTCTCAAATTATGATTAATATTATTTGTATTTGTATGAGACCTTGATACCCGGACTCGCTTTTATATAATGTAGGAATTAATGTCTCAGAAGCCAATTAAAATCTGAATAGCTGCAACATTATTCTCAGCAAAGCGATGCACCCATATCACAACCCCATGCAGATTGAATTTATTAGATATCATAGTGCACTTGCTTAGTGAGCCACATGGATCCTAACTCTGCTCTTTTACACAGGGCTGTCCTAACTTTGGTTTCCTGGAGTTTCCACTGTTCATCCCAGTTCAAGCAATAATGATAAGAAACATTATTCCTTTCCTCTGCTTTTAGAATGGAGTCATAGAATTGCTTAGGTGGAAAATACTTATAAGATTGTGTCCAGTCATTAACCTACCACCATGTCCCCGCTTGTTCTTTAAGTATCACATCCACATGTTTTGTGATGGGTTGGCAATTTCCATTTACCTGGTGACCTGGTGGTGATTGACCACTTCCCTGCAGCCTCTTACAATAGCTGAACCCCATTTCAGTGAGGAAATGTTTCTTCATATCTAATCTAAACCTCTCCTGGTTCAACTTGTGGGGATTTACCTTGTCCTGTCAGGTTTTTTTCTGTGAGAGGAGACTGATCCCCAACTTGCTACAGCCTCCTTTCAGGTATTGCAGAAAGCAGTAATGTCTGAGGCTCCTCTTCTTCTGGCAAAATAACCTCAACTTTCTCCTCAACATCCTCATAAGACTTGTGCCCTAGCCATTTTAGCTTACTCCCAGTGGAAATTAAGCTTATGCAGAAATATATATTTGGGTTGTCACTATAAATTTTAAGTATTTCAAGCAGATTAATATGAACTTGAATGCAAAACAGAAATGCTTAATTTTTACAATTTTAGTGAAAGTTGACAATATGCCTAGGGGACACAGTCTGCTCTTATTCCTCTTGAGAGAAAACCAAAGAGCTCCAAAGGCCTTGTTTTGTTCTCTTTATATCAATTAATCATCGTAAATAAATCCAGACCAGCATCAGCAGTTAGGACAGGTCAGACCTGTGTGAACCCTCCTATGTGAAGCACAGAAGATGGGAGAGGGACTGGAAACACAGTATGAGACTGAACAGCAGCAGCAGTAGTCCAAGGAGAGCCCTAGTCAGGGGTAGCATCACACTGTTGGGGGAAAGAATGCAATTCTATACAGACTGAATTAGAATTCATCAATGTCACTTTTTACTGTATAGCTGACATAACTTCTTATTAAGAGAAAGGAGGTGTGAGTGACAGTGTTCTAGAAGGGAAACTTTATTTTCCTAATTAATTTTCAAGATGCTCAAACTATATCAAGCTATGTCTCTTATTCACTATTAATTATGTCTTTTTGTATCTTAATAGGTAAAGAAGTAGAATTGCTTCCAGTAAAATAAATTTCTATTTCAAATGGTGTAGGTTCTTTTGTTATTTCTAGTAATTCCTCACATATCTTTTTTACTTCTTTTTCATCTTTTTTTTTTTTCCTTTTAATGAAGGAGTTCATATGGACTGCTGTCTGTCCAGAAAGCAGGAATTCATGATCTCAGGGTCTTAGGTCTCCTACTGTCTATTGAATGTAATAACTCTCAGATTACCTCCCTCAATCAAATATATTCAATAATATTTATATTCTGGAGTAGACTATTGTAGGCATGAATCAAAAATCAATGTCTTATACTTTAATCAAGGTTCTGCAATTATGAAATTAGATTAAAATGAAAAAAGCTGCTCGCTTTTATGTCAAATTTTACTTTGACAGATGGTCTGCACACCTTTGGAATGCTTTACAACTTTCCACTTTCACAACATTTTGAGTCATACCTGACTGTTGTGTCTTGTGCAATGCAAACTGTTTACTCTACAGATGATATTGAAATGTTATGGGGATCTAGAGGGATTTTCACTTACTATTTTATGTCCTATCCAACAGGCAAATCACAGAAAGCTTTTTAGTTAGATGTGGGCATGTTTGTAGGCACTGGAGTCTCTGGCAAACAGCTCACTGCAGCTCTAGTTTAATCAGCTCATTCTTTGGCATTTACTTGCTGATTTCTTGCCTGAAGGGCAAACACTATCTTAATGAAGCACACAAGGACAAATGACTTTTCCAGGCTGTGATTAATTTTCACAAGCTGACTTTAATCACTGGTTAATTAATAGAAGATTTGTTGATTTACACAAAAACCAGTCATTATAAGCAGTATTATATCGATTTGTTTTTCATTAATTTAATGAAGTAACAAGCTTTTATTTAGAAATTAAATGTGCTGAAATTTCATAGCAGAAAGAATGATAATGTACTAGAAAAGAGTATGGCACCTATGTAGCTCATTGGGTTTGCCTGCTTGACCTAACCTTTTTAGAAGCAATGGATACAAATACTTCTCCAGCTCAACTCTGTCACCCCCTTTACCTACACTTGAAAAATGGGATTAACATTTTTTGCACTATTCACATCAATATTTTAATAATAAATTCTTAGTAGCAGTATATGACTTATAGAACAGATACGGCAAAGATCAAACAGAGTTCAACATACAAATGAAATAATTTAGGGAAATAGATAATGTTTTTATTATTATACCAGGAGCTGGAAATTCTTTTAAGACCAAATTTTATACACTGCATTTAACAACATAAATTAAATGTATTTTGTAGATTCTACAAAATACATAGCAATTGGCTTAGATCTGTTTGATGAGGCAACCTATCATGATGTAACAGGTGAAACCACAGCCAGAATCAGTGACAAAAGTCTAAAGGCAAACAAATTTAAAATAAAAGCAAAATACTAACCTTTAACATTTTTATGGGGTGATTAGTCTGGGAGATTGACTGACCTATCATCCACTCTCCTAAACAGAAAGATAATTGGCAGTCCGGAAGATTTAAAAAAATTGCCAAATCAATATGACCACAATACAGGGAATGTACTGGTAACATGTTCTATAACAAACATACGAGAATAAAATAATTTTTAGTCTTTTCTGGACATGGAATCCATTATTGTTGAAGCCCATTGAAGTTGCCTGATACATGACACCAAGTATTTTGTCAGTTTTCAGTATTCAATAAAATCAAATGAGCATTGCCTATGATACTGATACAGATACATTTTACCATAGTTTATACTATATTAGATTACTTTAATCCGCTTTCTATTCACCATTTCATGCTTATCAACTCTTTTCTGCACAGTAAAAAATCCAACTGACATAGATAGAAGTCATATAATACATATAGCAATGTAAGTGGAATTTATTCTTAAATTAATATTTTTCTTTTTCCCTTTGCACACAAGTATTCTTCTTTTACTTAGAAAGAGTGGAGGAATTGTAAAATTTCATTATTTTTACCTACACAGGGTTTTTTGCTCATGGTTTGAGGGTCTTTTGCTTGTTTTCTTCTAATAAGCTGCAGAAAAATATATCATTCACAAATATTTGGTGTACACGAAGTCCCATTCGTTTTATGACACCTTAAAGTGTCACATTGTATAAAATGAGGTATTCAAGAAAAACGATTATATAGATTCAATGTTTGCATGCTGAAATCTGGGACAGTTTTGACTTTAGCTTTTGACTCTCCAGTCAGAGTGGATAATGCTCACTTAATGACGTTATACCTGGGATTCTTCTCCACAATATCACTTTCCTACCAGTGGCAGCAGCAGGAGGCTGAAAACGCAGTTTAACACATACTCTGCAATAGCAAATTTGAATAGCTTTTGTTAGAGGGAGCATTACACTTCCACTGGGCACTGTGCACAATACTATTGCATAATGAAGCATCAATTAAAATGCTATTAAAATAAGATGTTATCCCGTTGTCTTTTAAATGATGTTATCTTGGCACTTCATCTGCCTAATGTCATCAGTTAGCACAGTAGACCCAGTGCCATTAAGGTTAATGTACAACATGTTTCTAATGTACACTAGTGTGTCATAACATATGTCAAACATGAAACCTGATCATAGTGATGATGATGGACTCACAAAGGAATACACAAAGAATAAGAAAAATATTTGAACTGACTCCCATCTGAAAGATTGCATTGGCACTCAGTCAAGTCTTGATGATTTCAAACTTCATCTAAGAACAAGGTAAGTAAAACTGAAATTGGAGCTTAAAGAAGTCTGTGTAGAGATGACAACAGACAAATAAATTCAAGGCCTAAATTTTTTCTAGAGTCCTCAATCACACCTCTAAATGCCAATGGATAACATTTTGTTGCAGCCCTCCCACAATAATTCACTGAAAAGACAGTCTCATTACAATGTATAGTAAAAGTGGCATCAGGTAAATTTCAGAATGTGCAATACAATCTCTCACTAATGATAATTACTGGGTAGTAAACTACATTTTCTGGGTGTTGTCAAAATTATTCTGTTCCTACAGAGTTAACAGCTGGAATAAAGTTTTGTTGGAATAATTATTTAAAAGCACTGCAGACAAAATTCACATTTCTCTGTTTTTCAAGACCACCTACAACTGAGATAAAAACTGAACTAAAAAGGCACATTTGAGTTTAAAGTTGCTGTCACTTCTTCTATTTGTGTACATGACACATTGAAAAATAACTTGCTGTCTTACAGCAAGTCAAAAATAAATTTTTACACATTTCTCCAACAGCTATAATCAATCAAAACATAGATTTGTAGTCAAAAGATTAAGCTCTTGATACATTTGAATTTTTTGCTATTGTAATAAATCTTTTAGTAAAAAATGGATACCTCAGCATAGTCTTTGGTGAAAAACAAAATGGAAAACATCATTTGAACTGCTAGCCAAAGTAGAGCTCAGATACCTTATCTAGTAACAATATTTAACAGTATTGTTAAGAATCTAAATATAACAATAGTTAAGGTCTACATGTAAATATTTATATTTTTTTAAAATTCCATATGGTATGAAAAGAGATCCCATGCTAATAGGGAGTTCATTGAGAAAAACAATATCACTTAGATATATTTCCTTGTAAACAGGAGTGTCAGATTTATTTGGATTATAACATTTTTTAAACAAATCTGGCTAGATTTTTCTCCTTTTTTCTCTGTGTTTTTGGGGTGGGATTTTCTTTGGGGTTTTTTTTGGTTGGTTGATTGGTTAATATGTGGGTTGTTTTTTGTTTGCTTGTCTGTTTTGGGTTTTTTTGTTGTTTGTTTGTTATTAAATCAGTGAGTGAAAAATTTTATCTGTTAGGGAATTATGAGTAAGAGTGGAGCTGATAAAATTAGATCTGACAAGGATTTTTCATTTAAATGAACTTGGACAGAATATTTAGAAAAATGCATGAAAAAAAGAGTATACTGTTAGTTCCTGTTCCAAAAGGAGTAGTGGCAAAATTCCCACTGCTTTACTTGGAAATAAGAGAAAAATATAACAGTGATGACTGAATTCTAATTAATTCAATATTTTCAATTAAATGCCTGGCAGTGTTTGACAGGTTTGTGAGACAATCATTCAGTTCCAATGTTATCCAAAGGAACTTTGTTTTTAATCCATTGCTTTAATGTACTTGAAAGGACATAGATTCCTGTGTCAAAACATCATTAGGTTGCTCATTGTGAGCCTTTAGAACTAGTATTCATTAAAGAAGGAAATCAGACATTCAGTACATTCAGCTTTTGGGTCACATTGTCCTTAAAACAAGAGATAAAAAATTGCTAAAAGAAAGAAAGCAAGATATTTTTGAGACCCTCATTTTCACTTCTGAAACACTGAAGAAAGGACCTTGATAGGCAAAAGAAAAAGCCAAACCCCTCAATCTACCTGAACTCACTGACCCTGAATTCACTAGTAAAACTTTCATGGGGTTTATCTTTTCCAAATATCTCACTTACTGGGATAAGTGTCCTCCTTACTAAGACTAGAAATTGGGAATATGATCTAACTGTACAGATAATTAATATATGGGATGATTTATATCACACTGAAATAGACATGAATTGCCCTGTTGAAGATTTCCTGTGTTGTCATCTAAGGAGACAAGATTGATAGCCAAGGCAAATTTGATATCTTACTTCCATATAAAAAACTTATACAAATCCTACCTTTTGTATTCTCAATAAAGTGAAATTTCACATAAGAAACAGATTTAGAATCTGAAATCTACATCCTTGTTAAAATGAATGTTTTACAGACATTTAGAGATTTTAAATACTTTTGCAAAACTGAAAGATAACTTTCACAGGAATACATTTGTAACTGTCATAACTGAAATATCCATAGGACTTGCACAAAGGAAATGCATTAAAACCATTTCACAATTATTTTCAGAACCAAAAATCTGAGATTGCTGAGCACTACTACTCAAGGAGTTCAGCGCTGTTAATCTTGATGATGATATGCCATTCAGGCTTTGCTGTAGTTCAGCCAGTCATTCCTTGCTTTCTATAGGAAAATGTTATGATGCAATATGGATACCTGAGAGAATACTAATCTGATTTTAAGTTTTAACCTGCATGAAGAGATTCCTGCAGTAAGTAACATTATTCCAGACATGAGAGAGGCAGTATGGATTTTAGGATATAGAGTGCTATGAAGCAATATTTTGAATTAGAGTTAATGAAAAAAGCCCCTAAGAAACAACTGTAAATTACAGAATTCTCCACCTGTCCCCTCACAGTAACAGTGATCAGGAACTATCTTCATTCCTCTGGCAAGTGAAGGAGAAAGAAGAGCTCCCAAATGCTTTGATAATTATCATTATCTTTTTTAATACATAATCATCTGGAGTTTGTGCCAGCAAACATTCATCACCCATCTGTGGCCATGCACAGAAGTTATCACAGTCTAAAAGCTGGTGCAATTCACTACTGGCTGTGTGACAGCTGGTTGGAAGACAGACTGCAGAAAAATCTGTGATCAGAGGAAGGAACCCAGGAGTTCAACCTACAAAACTTCCCTAAGCTGTTCTGTAACTCGCCACGGCAGATCAATGAATTTACTTGTAATGAACTGACTTTCCACCAGGCTTAGCATTTTGTTAAATAGAGTGACCTTTAGGAATTCAAGGCTGTGGACTCTCTGATCATTAATAAATTCAAAATCTAAGTAGAATTATATTTGTTTATTTAAAGGAAGACATGATTATAGTTGTCATATTGATTCTACATGCTTAACATGCATTTTATTAGACTATAACATACATGAAAAAATATATTTTTACCAAAAAAGAAATTAAAATTGGGATGAATTCTGAATCCTTCTTTTGAACAAATGCATCAGCAATTTCAAAGAAACATTTAAACCTATCATTTCCCTGATCAGCCTGATCTAGGGGATGACATCCCTGACTATGGTAGCTGGGCTGGAACTAGGTGGTGTAACATCCCTTCCAACCCAAACCATTCTATGATAGAAACACAACATTCAGATCTCCTGGTAAGCCTGCTCCACACAGAAAAAAAATACAACTTCCACAAAGGACATCTTTGTAGGTTTTGGGAATTCAATTAAAAAAAATTATTATTATATTTGGTATTCATTATCATTAACCTAAACTAATCTCTTCCTGGACTTTCATTCACTGGAGAGACATGTCCCTGCAAGGGAAGGCAAAATAGCAACTGAGCTTTATGTGGTCGGAACCACATTGTTGCTGGAACAACAATCTTTCTTTTGTCTGCAGAGAGAGTCAAGTGAGCTCACCAACATCTGGAAATGCCCCTTCTCTGCTCTCCCTCCTCTGTCTATGTGGGTCTGAGTAGTCACCAGTAGATTCATGGCAGTGGGAATGAACACAGAAATGCCACCAGCTGCAGCCCACCTTGGGGCAAAGCTCAGTACAAACTGTGTTTTTGGTGACAATTCAGATGCAGAGGTTAACACTGCTTACAGATGCAGAAGCTACGAAAGTTCATTTGTAGGATCAAAGCTCAAACCAGCAGGAACTACTTGGAGCAACAAAACCAAGTGAAACACTCAGAACTGAAAGGATCAAAGGGAAACAGGAGGGCAGCAGAAGCCTCACTCTTGAGCATGTTTCCAAAGTGATTTTTTTCATGACTATTTACTCAGGGGACCATGCCAACAGACAGATGTGGAGCCTCAGCTGTGGTGTGATCTCACCAGTGTTCATACAACATTTCTACTATCACAGTTTGATATTTTTAAACTCTAGTTTGAGTGGTTAAACTGGAGTTTTTACACTCAAATTCTGAGTGTAGGATGTATTTCTTTCCACTACCTTAATATCCATTAAATACTCGCCAATAATATAAGCATGAAATTTTATTACTTTTTCCTCTAGCAGAAACAGCAGTTTGAGCCAACAGTGCACTGATTTAATAGTCAAAGCAAATGATCCATTTGAGGTGAGTAGGATGTAAGTCAGCTCAAGATTTTTCAACTTGTCTGCAGCACGTTTATAAGCAATGACCGCTTCCACGAGGTTTACAGCTTTGGAGAACCAAAGCTCACACAGGCCTGAAAACTGACACCATCAATATCAAAAGAACAAAGAAAGCAACCTATTTGCTAACTGCTGTCTGAAAAATCTCTGCAGAATAAGCCATAAATATTTATGGCTGATCTGAACAAAATATGTCTCGGCAAATTTTCTAGAGCAAGAATTTCTGCCTTAGTTTCTTCAATTTTTTGATCTGTCACCTTTAAGTTTTAGGTAAATCAGTTCAGTAATGGATTTATTTGAAAAGTATAAACCACTAAACACCATTTTTTTGTTTTATGAGAGTTTAGACTTTACCATCTCGATCTCTGTTCTTTTCTGAAAAAAAAAAAGTTATTTGAACTGATGTTCATTTTTCTCTCTTTAATTCTTATTTTAGTTGTAGCCTGCAATTATTTACAATGAATTCCATTGGTCATATGTTGTCCTAATACCTACCTTTTTCAGGGCATAAGGTCTCATCCTTTACTTAAATCTGAAGTAACTTATATCTAAATAAACCGAATGCTATAAGATTAATCAACCTGAAAGACAGAAATAAATGAGAGATTCAACTCAGACACATGAATTGATAACTGAAATGGAAAAGTAAATTTTCTTTCCTTTTTTTTTTAATAGATAAATCTTCCCATTTCAAGAGAACTTGGATACAATAAATTTAGGACATAATATTAAATCTTAATATACTTATTTTTTGCTTAGCCCTGAAGATCTGTGGCATGTCATCTTGAGAACAGGACACAGTTTGGCCCTAGAAAACAATTTCTTATCACTAAAATGTAGCTAATTTTTTTAAATTAAAAATTTAACTTTTCCTTCTTTTATTCTCTTTAATACTGAAGATCATAGCAAAAATGCCTTCCTGTTTAAGATGTATGACTAGGAAGACTTATGAAAATTTTAGACAGGTATATCCTGCAATATCATTAAATTGTATTCTCTTTTGGAGGTATTTTAATTATAACTGCCCAAATACAAACAACCAAAGTCATATGTTGTTGGCAAGAGGAAACTTTCTGCATAATGTTTCATTGTTGGCAACTTTCTAGGAAACTTCTATCAGCAAAACATGATGATTTTCCCTTTTCCTCCCTCAATTTCAATATTAAAATACACTAGTAAAAAAATTTATATAATGAAATATCATGTATATATATATTTATAATTGTAAATTACCCAGAGATAAAATAAATAAAACTTTTTAATAGATTTTTTATAGTTCTTCTATTAAATTAAAACAAAATCCTAAAAAAAAATTGCAACAAAAAATTTCTTTATAAAAAAAGAAAAATACAACTATGAAAATATGCTTATATATAAGCATAAAACTTTTGGGAGATATCCACCTAATGCAGTGATACATTAGCTATAAAATTTATATGAATTACTGCAATATTGTGATACTTAAATTAATGTGAAGCTTTTACAGGTTGCTGATGTTTTTCATACAATCAGAACAAAGTTGAATTGCAACATTCAAAATCTAACGCATGACTAATAACTACTGACAACTATTTGGACTATTTTGGCAATATTGTAATAATTGCAATAATTATTACTGTGATTAATTCGTTAAAGTTAATAGGTTAAGGATAATTTAGAATAATTTCATTCCATGAGTTAGTTTTGTATATACATGCAACTTCAGAGAGAAAGAAAGTTCTGTACAGGTTGAAAAATTTCACCTTCGTAATTACATCAGTGGTATAATTCAAAACTTTAGAATCAAGATGGAAACAGTATGTTTCACTAAATGACTTTTAAGACCCTTTGATTTTCCTATGAAGCTATATGACAGCATGACATATAATATGGATCATTAGAAAATATAAGTATGTCAAATCAGAAATTCCTCTCAGCTTTGAACTTCTCAATCTATTAAAAATAGAATTTAGAAAATTTTTTAATATGACACTTCTACTAGATTCATTTTGCCATCCCTACATGACAACAAAAATGCATCCAAAATTTAAATATGAAATTTTTAAAGTAAAAAAGCTAAATTATTGAAGAACCAAGTATTGAATTGTGAGTCCATTTCAAGAGGCTTTCTCACCCAAAATATTTGAAGCATCTCTTACCATAATAAATCTAAGTGTGTGCTATATAATGGAAAACTCAGTTACACAGCATTTATCTTCTCAAGAACAATACCCTTCATGGCTCTCAACATTTTTTTTTATTAATGGGATATTATTATTGATAAATATAACCAAAAATATAGATAATTTTCACTTAATCACATGCACTCACTCTTCTATAATGTTTCTAAAATACTCTGAAATATGCTGACATTTTATTTATTGCATGGTTAGTTAAACTCCATGTAAAAAAAGTCCATTTTAATATGGGAGACATGTTGATCCTTTAAAACTCCAAATTTTATTTAGACAATATAATGGCCTCCTTGCCAAAATTTCTGGACATGTCCTATCTCTGTCACGGCTTTCAGGTGCAAAGGTCAGAAACAAAGGCCACATGCAGAGAAGCATGAATGCCACCTTTCATCTTCCTTTTGGTTTTCATTTTCCAACCTTTCACTGCATATCTACATTATAAATCAAGATCAGTCCCAGCCTCTGCCATTCACTCTGCCTTAAGACCAGCAGAAAAACATATATTCAGAAAAGAACACTGACAATGATTTTAAAATTTTCATAATAACTTTATGAAAGAAGACTAAAACCAATTCATCTGTGGTGCAGAGCCTTTCATCTTTAATTTGCCAGTCTTAATCAAATCTAATTCAGTCATGCCCCACAGCCAGTAATGTCTGATGAGTGATTTTTGGCCTATGAGAAATGAAAAAAATGGTCTATTTTAGTTGCCTCTAGACAGAATTATGTGTTGCAGAAAAATATGCTCAAATTTCACTGAGTGCCTTCAATGGAAAGATAAGGAGAACTAAGAATTTAGAAAAAGGGACCTGCTGGCCCTCAGTAATGCTTCCAGACAGAGGCTGAAATATATTAAGAGACTTCATATCAGTCTTATCCTTTTTGTACTGTTGCTATGTATAGATGCAACACCTGCTCAGAGGACTTTCACAAATACTAATACTATTCCCTTTAAGAATTTACAAATTTATGGGGAATGTTTATTTTATTGGAGAAGTGATTAGAAAGCGTCTGTGCCAGAAGCTGAATCCTGTTAGCAAGAATAATAATGGCAACAACTTCCCTAAAATATATTTAATTTATTAAGATTTTTTCTTGCATCTTCTTGTGGCTCTTTCATAGCAATTTAAGCAGCAGCCGTCTGAGTTCTAGAGCATGCTCTCTGTCAGCCCTCAAATGAAATTTCCAGCTTTTCCCAATATCTGTGCAGAGCCTGGATGTGTGAGTGTCTGTGTGGTCAGACACTGAAGCAGATGGTGTGGCTGTTCTGGGTCAGATCATTATCTCTCAGGGCTAGAGCAGCTGAGCAACCCTACCTGAACCACAGGGGCAGTTTGACACTGCCACATGTTAGGGTGGGAAATCTCCTATAATTGTAAGCCAAACTGCAACAGAAAATGTGCTGGTGTCTGCATTTGTTTGGGTATTTTAATCACTTGATTCTGCAGTCAAACCAGGCTTGAGAAAGAGATAACCATGTATAATCTTATCATTAAGCAAATGCTTAGTGATACCAAATACTCACGTTAATTCGTGTGTAAATATTTGACTTGAAACCTAATATTCATTTCACATTTTTATAAATGTGAAACACTAGGAATTACTGCTCTTAACTGTTACCTTTACTGACTATCGTTTTCTATTTTAAAATTACATTTTAAAAATAGAAAAACTAGAAATAAAAGAAGCATTTGCGTTCCTTACTCCTCTTTTTTTTCCCAAGCAAATTTTTTATAAATTCATACTTTTTAATTTATTACTAATGGATACTCAGAAAACTTATTGCAATCTATTTCTTGTTGACCAAAATCCACCAAATAAAAAAAATAATCTCTAAGACTTTCTTCATGTAAGAGATGACAAATTATTAAAAAGGTTCAGTAAATAATGTGGACATGGATCTTACAAAAACAATGAAATAGTAAAAAAGACACATTTCATATTTTTATATGTATGGGCAGAAATACATGGATACATGCATGAAAGAATGGATTTGAACAAGTCTAAATAGTTAATGTGAGCAGGTAAAGGAAAAGGAGATTTTAAATTGTAGGTTAAATCAGAAAGTTAAATATTTGTTCTGTCATTTTTGTCTTCTCTTTTTTTTTTATAATTGACCATTTCTGTTACCCTAATGAAAATATTAATATGTCTGGTATTTACAAGCAGCCTTGTAAATTCACTGCTCTGAGTTCAGTACCTTGAAGAATTATTAATGCAAACACTTGAACTCCCTGCTGCATTCCATCTAGTCCATTCATTAGTTTCACTGTTGTTTGAATTGCTTAAATTTTATTTTCTCTCTCAGAGATTGTTTGCTACTTTGAAGGAAACCTGACTGGGGGATGGAGCTATTCAGAAAGAATTCACACAGATCCTATTGTTTGGGAACCAATTTCTTTTGTTTACACTACATTTATTTGGAATTGTCACACCAGCACTGGCACAGCTGCAGATTACATAGTGATGTCAGGAAAGATGACAAAAACAATAGGCTTAAAAAATAAAAGCTGAAAACATCAAAATTCTCTCTTAGCCTAGCTGTGTTACAAAGACCTGAAGACTTTGCAAATAAAAAAAGTGAAAAACTATTATCTACTGCTATTAAGCAGGCCTTTTTTCTTAGAAAAGTTCAGAATGTCCATCCTCAATTAATTATAATAACATTTATGTGATTAAAAAGCACAACATTATTAATGTTTTATAGAAGTTATTACATTAAATATTTTTACGCCTTTGAAATAGAGATGGTGCTTAAATTCCCTGCTGGATTTTCAATGTGTTTCATCGTAATAACATGTTTAGTAATCAATGATCCAGGCTCTTCAACACTGTAAAAAAAAAAGTAACTGGAAGTGGTAGCCCCTGCTCTAGGGAGCTCATGGCCACCAGACAGACCAGGTGCTCAGGTGAGACAATGGCTGTGGTGGCACTCAGGGTGGGGACAAAATGGACTGACCAGGCAGGAGCATCAGCTTGCCACCTGGCCAGACACTTCCCACGCTTACTGTGATGGCCATGAAAATTTCATTCTCTTTGTAAAATAATTAAACTTTTGCAGAGATTGCCTCAGTTTAGTGACATTTAATCTCTCAGTCATTTCAAACTGTTGTAGTAATCCAGAACCAATCTAAAAGTCATATCACCATTCCTATAAATGTCATAATTACTTCTATCAATTATTTTCTGTTATGGTGCAAATGAATTGCAGTTTGGAGTAGTCTGCTTATATGTGGAAACATCATGTTCTACCTAGATGTTTTAGGCCACATAAAAAAAATCATGTATTTGTACTCACCAAATTTGAAAAAATGGGAAAAGCTGTGGTCCTGTCTATTTTGTTTAATTTGCTTTTAATATACATCTGGTAGTTGTAAATAATATCAGCAGCTACAAAACTTTTATTAAATTCCATTGTTTTTCTATGTGAAAATGCTGTTTATTAACACACGCACGCACACACACACAAATATTTCCCTTACCTAAAAATATAGATTAAACTGCCCAGTAAACTTGCATTAGAACATTTTCTCTTATTTTGTCATCAAGAAACTAAATTTGTTGCCTGCAGTGATACGCCTTTTGCTTCTTGTTTGTTTTGTCTTTCCTTTCAATGAATATTTGTTAGCTACGTCAGGTTTACACTCATGGGTAAAGGTATCTGAGAGGAAACACAGAGATGTTTCATTATTATTGTGTTTCAGATTTTCATGTTCCACCTTTCTCTCTTCTTGGTGTTTTCTTGGCTTAGACTATCCTATGCACAGCAGTGAAGTGAATCTCACATTATCTGCCCGAGACTGATGCATTACATTGACCAGCCAAAC
Organism: Melozone crissalis; assembly: GCF_028551555.1. Classification (NCBI taxonomy): domain Eukaryota; kingdom Metazoa; phylum Chordata; class Aves; order Passeriformes; family Passerellidae; genus Melozone; species Melozone crissalis. The sequence goes on along the minus strand of NW_026535782.1, from coordinate 10,044,588 downwards.
TTTTACATAATTTTTAATGCCTTTACATTCTTTCCCTTCTCTTTTCTAAATACTCCTTTATGCAGAAGTTTACACTGAAGATTAAATCATTAAAAGTTCAAAAAATATAAAAGGAAGTTATCAGAAGCTATAACTAGAAACCAGAACCCCCTTGGCTTCCCCTTAAACAGGAAAATATTTTTTAAAATATTTCTCCATTTTTCAACAGTTCTCAGAATCAGAGAAACATTTTCCTGTTTCTATTTTTCTAATAATTCTTGAAAAATATTTGTAACTTATTCTAACTGTACATTTTGAAAAGACATAAAATTAGCTATAGGTAGGAAAATGAACACTTACTAAGATCAAATGTGAGAGGTGAATCTATTCTCCGTGTAAAAGAATATAGCTGGGAAATTGGAAACTTATCTCATAGTTTCACATTATTTAAACAAAATTCAATTTTGAACAAAAACTTGCATAGGGAACATATTTAAAATATTTAAGATATTTTAAAAGAAACTACTTAGAGTTAACCTTTCAGCTTTTTTGAACTGAAAAAGAGATAGACACGCAAAAACTTAAATGACTTCTGAGAAGTGAAAAACTGAGGAAGATAAAAGCATGACGCTTCTCTGTAGGGAACAAGGAAATGGAAAAGTTCCCTGTAACTCTACAATTCTAAATATTTTGTAAGACCAGGACTTATATTAAAGTAAAGAGGTACTATGTGTGTTCCCAGGAGGTAACACTGCATTATATGAATGTAAGAAATTTTTAAATAAATAGTCATGAAACAAGTAAGGAAATGAAATTTGAATCATTGTTTTACTATCTTATTTTGGAGGTAAAATTCAAGAGTAGGGACTCTGCTATATCCTCTAAATCTAAAAATTTGGAATGAAAAGCTGTGTTGGCTCTTTCCAACAATGGTCACTGTAGGGACTTCTGAGAAATTATCTCTACCATGCCTGTCTGAATAGAGACCATCACCTTCCCTGCAGAGCACCACCTGTTCTCTTCTGCATCTCACCTTACACTTTCTGATAAACACTTTTCAGGGACCCCTAATAACTTTATGCGAAGTCTGCTACTTCTGTTACCTTCTTTTGGAGGAATTTGTGGAGCAGGAGGTTCACAGGAACCATTTTTTCTCACTAATATTTTCCTTTTCTGGCTCTACAGGCCTTCAAAGAAGGGTGTCACTCTGAGGCAGCTCTCCCACTGACAGCTCTCTCCTTTAGGCCCTGGGATGATAATGGTAAAGTGGAACACTTTTTTTACATCTATTTCAGACCTCTGATTCTTCCTAAAGCAAAACAGGAAAGGATGCTGGCAAGCTCTCTGACGTCAAGTCGGTGAATAACTTCTGTCTCAAAGAAGAGTAAAACTGTCAACTAAAAAGCCATCATAGGGAATTCATCAGTGAGATAGTGCACCCAAATTCGTGTTGGGCTGGAAGACTTCTTTACAAAGATGCTGGTCCTTGATTAGCTTTCAACAGAGTCTGTGGAGTACTTCTACAGAAACCGCTTCAAATGAATAAGAAAACAAACAGTCAAACAAGCACTGACTCCAGAAAAAACAGACTTTGACTAGACAGAACCAATCATGAACATTTTGCAGTTTTCCAAGGTAAGAGCATGTGAGGAAACACATTCCAAGAATATACAAATAATAAATGAGAAACAAACCAAAAAATAAAAACATTTTTGAGGAAATAAGCAATACAGAATGAGCTGGATTTGGCTGGAATAGAGATAATTTTTCTCCTTGTTGTTAGCATGGGACAATGTTTGGCATCTGTGCTGGAAACAGTGCTGATTACACAGGGATGTTTTTCAATCCTTGAGCAGGGCTTGCACAGGGTCAGTGAATTTTCTGCCTCTCACCTCACCCCAGCAGCAAGGATGGGTGTGCACATGTAGCTGAGATGGGGCACAGCCAGGAAAGCTGACCCCAATGACCAGAGACCCCTCCCATGCCATATGATGCTGTGGCCAGCAGTAAAATCTGAAGGGAAATAGCAGAAAGGCAAGGTGGAGGGAGGACACTTCTGGAGCTATGGCATTTTATCTTTCAAAGTGACTCTCATGGATGATGTTTTCTCAGGAGGCTGAGAACATGCCTGCCCATGAGAGGTGGCAAATGTATTCCTTGTTTTTCTTTGCTGGTTTGCACAGGGGGTTTTTTGGTTTTATTATTTTTTTTAACCTATTAAACTGTCTTTATCTCAACTCCTCAAAAGTTTTCTCACTTCTACTCTTCTGGTTCTTTCCCCCATACCACCAGGGACTAAGCAAAAAGCTATGTGGGGCTTAGTTGCTGGCTGAGGTTAAACCACAACACAGAAGTAAAGAAGGAAAGCCTAACTTCAGTGGAAAGAAAGATTAATTTAAAAAATAAAAATCTACAGAAATTTCAGAAGTCAAGATGAGGAGAGAGACTCAAGATATCTATGTAGAATATTTTAAAAGGTAATGATAAGTCAAAAATAATTTTGATTTGATGATATTATTTTAAATAAAAATTCTCAGCTGCCCATGATATACTACATTTTCAATAAACTTTTTTTGCCTGTTAATCTGCCTTATATATCTGAGATGTTGATAAAATCTTTTATTTTCACTATACTAAATATTCATCTGAAATTCCTATTTTCCCCCCATGTTTATACTCTCTTTACAACTCTTTGAACTTCTGTGTGGATGCAGAATTAAACTAGAATTTTCAAAAATATTTTACTTTAGGAGCTCCAAATGTCTAACACTTGCCTCAGAATATTATTAAAAGTAGATTCAAAATTATTTATTTCATTTCTAACCAAAATGAAACAGTTACACGACCATTCACTTATTTATACATTTACCAATATATGGTACCTCCATTTCCTGTGAAATGCAGGCATTCTTCTTGCATATTCCTATCTAGAGAGTCATCTATTGAATAAAACCTGAATAACAAAAAACATAATAGAAACTATCAAAATGCAGTTCAATGAGCTCTTGATAAATGCGATGTTCCATTAATTATTGTTTCTTCTTCTACAAGGATGCACTAATTAAAAGAATAGTAGCATACATGCAATCTCACAGATCTCATAGAAGTAATGTAACATTAATTCTTTTTCAAAATTCTTAGTTTTCAATAATACAATGACTGAGAATGCTGTGCATCTTACTCCTAGTCTTCATTTATTGATGACACGAACTTTCAAAGTCATGTTTCCCATCAAATTATTCTTCTTCAATATGATCCTCTGTATGCAGATCTAAATTTGGTAATTAGAAAATTGGTTATAGTAGTGAAATAAAATATGCTTGATTGATGCATCTAACAATCTGTCTTTGTATTGTGCTGTATTACAAATACTTTCCATTCCCATCATTAATTAAAATACAAACAATAAGTGTCAGTAGAAAAGCAACAAATCATAGTAACATCTTGAATATATATCTACAGCAACAGTGAAAATAAACAGTAGAGGTTAGACAGATATGAGTTAGCTTCAGAAAACCATAAGTTATTTTTCTCATGTTTTCAAACTGAGTTTCACAGAAAAAAAACCATTTTAGACAGGATGAAGAAAACTAGTTTTAATGACATTTTCACATCAGACATTCTCATTTGCCAGAATCTCTGATGATTAATATCTGATCCTCCAGGATACTGAATATATTTGGTGATAATCAGCCTCTTAACTCTCAGAGAAATACAAACTGCAAGAAGAGCCACTTACAGAGATCATTTTGTGTTTCACAGAATCAGGTCCTAAATGAGCTTTTCAATTTATTGGTTCCACGCCAGAGCATTTTTCCATTCAATGTTTATCAAGAACAGTTATTCATATTGAAAATGGTTGCACCATAGGATGTCATGCAGCTATAGTAAATAGCAAATAGATTATTCAATTACTCTGTACCAGCAGAGACAACAAAGAATAGCAAATATTAAATAAGTTCTTTGTTGCATATGCTTACTTTTCAAGACTTCAGCAGCATTCCAAATCTGTTAACCTTTCTTGTGGCTCCTTCTTTCTTCCAGAAAGGTTGTGTTTCTGACAAATTTGACATGGGCATGATAAATGAGTTGCATTTGTAGATGTTGATTATAAGGCCTGTTTAACTTGCTGTCCACCATTCCTGGCATGCTAATAGATGCCTGGTAGCATAAATAAAGACAATTCCCATAAACAAGTAGCAAATGCTGTTAATGATAAAGTGTATGACCTAAGATGCTTTCGGCCCCTGCACCACACAACTCATGAGCTATGCATGACAAATATTCAATTATATGATGTTTTAAAGAATATTAAATTATATTTTTTAAGATAGAAAATTTTAAAATTGATTCCAAGTAACTGAATATAAATCTGCCTTTTTTTCATTGCTATAGAAAAATTCTAGGTTAGAGCAAAATCCAAAAAACAGTTAGTCATGTAATTTCAATGGAATTACTTAGTGTCTTATCTTTTATTAGCTATAGCTTTCAGATCTACAGAGGTTCATGTTCCTTTGGTGGTTTTTAACAAAGCATTTTGCTAATTTTTTTAGGCAGCAGAGGTTGTAGAACCCTCCACTGGCTCTGAAAACAAATATAATATAAACTCTGTATATACAAATATAATATAAACTATGGGCTGCCAACCAGTCAGGTTTATATCCAAGTGACAATTAAATAAAAATTTCAAGATAAATATTCAGTAAAAATACGCTCAATGGAGAAAGATTTTTCTTCCAAAAACTGTATTTTGAGTAGTCAGAAAAACATCACAGATCAACTTTGAATGAAAGGACCCAGACCATGTGTTATTTTATAACAGAAAGGGATTGTGATCTTAAATCTGCCATAAAGCCACACTTTCTTTAAGGCTACACATGAAATAGTACTTACTAAAGGGACAGAGTGAGTTATTCACAGACAGAGTATCAGTGGAGTTCACTGAAAATTTACTGAAAATTAATTAACATGGGACAGATCAACAGCTCATGGTAATCACTGAAGAAGATAGAATTTAATATAATTATACAATAAAAAGAAGGAAGGGGACCTCAGTGATCTTCTGGTCCAACCTTTCTTGTCAAAAGCCCAGTCTAGGTAAAGTGGTCCAGCATCCTGTCCAGCTGAATCTAAAAAGTGTCCAGTATCAAGGAATCCACCCCTTCTCTTGGGGAAATTTATCCAGTCTCTGATTGCTGTCATTTTGAATTTTTTTTCCCCTTGTGTCTAATTAGAATCTTTCCAAAGTAACTTATACATATTGCCCTGTTTTTGACTTGTGCTTCCTTGTAAACAGAGTCCTCCTCTTTGTAGCCATCCTTTAAATACTTTAACATGGTGATAAGGTCTCCCTTAAGCCTTCTTTGCCAAAGGCTGAACAAACCCAGTCCACATGACAAGCTTCATAAGACTTTGATTATCTTTGTGCATCTTCTTTGGACCCTTTCAACCTGGCCACATATGTTTTGCATAGCAGGGACCAAAATTGTATGAAGCATTCCATGTGGTACCTGACAAGTGCTGGGTAGATGGGGATACTTTATCTCTGCTATGGTTGCTTTTTTTTGATGCAACCCAGGGTCCTGTTGGCTCTCTTTGCTGCAGAGGGTGACTGGTCATTCACATGGAAATTATTGTCTACCAGGATCCCCAGAACCCTTTCCACAGAGCTGCTTTCCAGATGGGTAGATCCCAGCCTGTGGTGCACTCCTGGTTTTCCCAGGTGCAGAACCTTACACAGGTCCTTGTTCAACTTCATAAGATTAGCCCACTATCCCAGCCTGTCTAGGTCTTCAAAGTGACTCTCCCAAATACCCACTTTCCCATTTGGGTGTGTTCTGCAAGGTTCCTCAGAGTTCACCTAATGCTGTCATCCATGTCACTTATGAAGATATTAGACAGTCTTGAAACCAGATCTTTGGAGGACCACCTTGTGACAGGCTTCCCATTTGCAAAGGAGCTATTTAGTTAGTTGGTATTGGGCTGTCCTTGTAACTTCAGGAAAGGAAAATATCTCTAGAATTCTCACCAGTCAGAGACATAGTAATCACAGCAGATATTTATGCAATTTGTTAGTAATATTGCATTTCTTAGCCCAAAGCACCTATAAAATAGTATCTGAAACTGAGTGGTGGAAAAGTAAGGAGTAAGAAAGGAGGAGAGGATGGGTTTGGGAATAAAGAGTGGAGATGAAGGGCTGAGAAATAAAGTGAAGATAGAATACCAGTTCAGCTATCCCTTTTCAAACTGTTTACTAGTACAGGCAGTCTTTGAAGTCAGTCCAGTCTCCTGTGTCTTTTCTCTGCTGGTGGACAGATGATAGATTTGCCACTGTGCCCTTACACCAACTGCATCCAGCTGGTTCTTTTTCCAAATGACCTCCTAGCTGTGCCTATTTGCTGTGTATTTCTAGTCCCTTGATGTTCCATTTATTCAGCCCTGTCATCTTCTCCTAATGTAAAGCTTGTGCTTTCCTGACAGGGGACGTCAGCATCAAAAATCTCTTTCTCTAAAGTATGACCAGTTGAATTTGTACTACGAATGTCCTTGCAGATACAGTAAATCCATGCTATTTGTTACCCTCATTCTTTATAATCATGTGGGATTTGAATATCATGATTAAGAGCAAGACTTTATTAAGACTATTTATAGCCAACATAGTCAATAATTCTGTGAAATAAAGTGTTCTGCTGGCTCTCACCACTAAATCCGTGTAGGTAGCAAAGACAAATGCAACCCCCACTGAAATCCTTACTATTCAGGTCACAATACATTCTTATAGATCAGCTCAGACTGGATTTTCACATGCTCTTTTATGCAAGCTTCAGAGCAGGATTTTGGGATGAAGCATTTCAGACCATATTGTTTCAAAATCCTTTTTAACATACAAAGACATAGAGTTTCAGTCTGCCATTTTAGTCTAAAATCATTGTGCTACAAGATAAAATTCAGATGAATAGAAAAATGTCTTAAATGCTGAGAAAAGCTAAACTATGGATAAATCTATACAGCTTGAAAAAAGTGTCTGATTGAACTCTTAATATGCACCATTACTTTTAGTGACATTAGATGACCACAGTTAAACTGAAACATTGACTAAAAGCTTTGATAAAACAATCATTGCAAGATATGATTGATACTAGACATAAGGCAAACAGGTAAGGTGGTTGGTGCAGAATATCAAAGCCAAATGGAGTAGATGACCTCGGAGGTCTTTTGTAAGCCTAATGATTCTGTGATTCTAACACTTTTAGATTTGTTTTCATACAGGTTTTCCAGTAGAAATATTCTATCAAATAGGCTTTACCTAACAGTCACAGCTGATAATTCCATTTGGTTTTGTGGTGAAAAGAATAGCATATATATGAATATAAAAGTGACCACAATAATTAGCCAAATGTTGACCTGAGGTACATACAAAAAGATGTGATTCCATTGGTCTGAGCTTTCCCCTTCTGTCTGCAACTGCTGCTACAGATCTGTGACAGATGTTAAACAAATCTGAGCAATATTAGATGTTTTCAGTGGTGATGTGAGGAGAAACAGAAAGAAACTCACTAAGACAAACAGTAGATAGATGATTAGCATATTGCCCATCCAGGTCTGCACACCAACTCGTGGCTTTAAGACCTCCTGAGGAGGCTGCAGTTTTTCATTGAGAGAGCAAAGAAGCAAAGTCACACCACAAGCATATCTTCTCTACATATCAAAGCCTTCAATTCACAGGAAACAGTGTTTTCTAAGTTCCTGGCATAGGTAAAATACACAGCTTTGTATCATATCCTTCAAAACAATGGGAAAAGCAAACAGTTTTCTCAGGATAAATGAAACTATATGTACACATACCATTGCCCATTGCTTCAGAATAAAATATTACTTCACTTTTATCAGAAGTCATATGACTGAGTAAAAAAGGAAAACAAAGGTTTTACAAGAAAATGTGTCAGAGGAGCTCCATTTTTAACCAATGACCACTTTGAATGGTCCTTTGAACCACCTTTGAACCTGGTAGCTGCGTAAGTTTTCACTAGCTTTATGGTCTATCTATACAGTCCCTGCCTCAACAGATTGTCAAGAAGGATGCTGTTGAAACCTCCTGTTGCTAAAATGAAGTGACTTCTACAGCCATCCCCTCATTCACTGAGCCAGTTACTTCACTATGGAAGCCAGTCAGATTGTTTAAACATGATTTATCCATGAAAAGCCACTTCAAGAAACATATAGGCAGAACTCTGGTGTTCTGAAATCACTATTAAATCCCATATATTTCTCTAGTTTTATATGCAACCAAGATAAACCTTAAAATAAAATTAGTTGATAAATCCAAATATGTTTAACAAAGATGGTGGGTGCCTTGAAAATAGTTTTATGCACTACAATTAAAGGTTAGTTTGTCTCTGAACCAAAAGTCTCCTGATTTTTTGAATGATTCTTGAGTCAGGTGGTGTTAACTCTTGAGTTTCCATATTTAAATATTGATAAGTGTTTGATCTGAGTCTATTGGCTGAAGAAAGATGTGTTTCCTTTCTGTCTTATTTAGTTTTATAAAGACTGATTTCCCTATAATATCTCAGGAACCATGTTAATCTCTTTGATATTACTTTTTACTGGTATATAATAGGTGGAAAAATATCCCTGCCACAAGTTTCCATAGAGATCTTATTCGTTTTTTAAAGTATTTTAGTTCTCTGTTGTTGTGAAGATGACAGTACCCTACCTTACTATGGAAGATGAGGGCTATCACTGAAAAATAATCTGTATGATACTAAGAAGTGAAATCCAGAAAATTCTTTTAGAATATTTACTTTTATTTATGAGGGTTATTCTGAGTTTTAATATAGAAATACAATTGGGCTTCTAAGAACTTTCATAGTCATGCATGTTTCAGAAACATGAATAAAAGATAGTAATTTAATAAAATGTCTTTATATACTGCAAGCAGTAAAAACTCATGAGTACTCATTTTTATTCTGTTTGAAGAGAACACTAAAAGACTGCTCACAGAAATTTCAGCAGTTGTCATCCAGCCCCTCTTGCCCATTGCCCCTGCAATGTTTGCACTGCCTTCAGTTCATAGACAAGAGTGTGTACAGAGATTAAATATCAATAAGAATTCTTTTCTATGTTCCTCCTTTCAGTACTATACACAGTGTCAGGATATGAGTTTCAGCTCTTTTATGGATTTTCATAGTTTCAGGGAAGGACTGAGATTAAGACAGCTAATGAACAAACATTTATGAGAATTAATTAGCAATTAAAAATCAATATCCAGCCTTTCAGCAGCCATTCCAGCTTTCAGGTGGCATCATGTCATGTAGCGCAAGCATCACCATTTCTGTCCCAAAACCACTATCCCAAACAGAGTAAGAAAGAATGGGCTAGCAGAGTAGAATATCATAGCATAGTGTAGATAGCACAGCACAGCATTGCTTAGCATGGAATGAAATAGAGGTTTTCCCCTAGTAATTTTCAGCTGCTGTTTTGCTTTGTTTCATTTTCCAGGCTAAGTAGGAAAAGATCCAGTTCTGAGTTCACTAATACCAACTTCCTTATTACCAATTCCTGACAGCATCTGGAAAATAAGACCCAAGTGCAAAGAGGATAAACATTAAAATAGATAAAATCATTCCTTGCAGTTATTAGCAGCAACTACCTAGGCATAAATTTTTTGCTGAGCATCCTGGAGCAAGAAATAATTAATGTTTTGTGGAGGGATAGAATGTAAGAAAATAAAGATAGTGCAGAAGGCAGTCTCACACCTGAGGAGTTGCAGCTGTACCAACCACCAAAGATTAGGGACAGCCCTGCCCTTAACAGGCCACAGCTGTGTCCTATAGAGAGACAAGTGCGACAAAAGAGTGGCTTAGCTGGGTGAGAAGGGAGATGGTGTTTGTTGGCTGTGAGAGGGTGGCAGTTTGTTGGTTGTACCGTGAAAAAGAAGGAGTTGGTGCTGTGAAGAGATGACCATGAGAAATCACCAAGAAGGTATGGGACTTTTGCAATAAGATGTCAAGAATGTTTTATTTTCTGCCTAAAGATTTTTTTTTTTCCTGCAAGAACTTAGAAAATCCGTTTATAACTGTTATTTTATTATCTAGAGTTACTGTAACAAGTAGCAGCCCTGCTTTGATGTCAGCAGCAATTCTGTTTCTTTCTGTCAAAGGTAAAATAAGTGAAATGCATTTGTAATTAAATAAATGGAAACAATTCCAATTATACTAATCTCTAATGATATGTTTATTGCTGTGGGAAAAATCTGATTTCAAGCCAAGTAAATAGGAATATTTGGATTAGTTTAAAATGTATAGGTAAGATCAGTATCCTAACTGTTATGAGAACTGCAATTACACTTCCGCAAAATGAAGAGCTTTGAGTGTTTGGCTTTAAGTCTTGCAGACTTTGTTTCTAGTAGGTTATTTACCCACTTGGTTCTGAAAACACCATTCTGAAAAAAATATTTTAGTTCATATTCCATTTCCTCATAGAGTGTGCCTGTGGAATTTTTCACATGCAACATAAAAGTCAAGTACTTGTTTATCCTGATGAGAATCTTTGCCTAATGTTGGGCCATTTTTTTCCCTAGAAGAATATTTCTTGACTGCTAGTTGGGGTAAGAAGATTATCAAAGAACCACAGTATGGATAGGGTTGGAAGGGACCACAGCAGATTATCTGGGCCAACCTCCCTGCTCGAGCAAGGTCATTCTAAAGCACATTGCACAGGGTTGTGTCCAGACAGTTCTCTAATATCTCCAGAGAGGGAGACTCCACAGCCTCTCTGGGCAACCTGTTCCAGTGCACAGCCATCAGAACAGGAAAGAAGTTCTTTCTCATATTCAGGAGGCAGTTCCTGTGCATGTTTCTGCCTGTTGCATTTTGTCCTATTGCTTGGATTATGCATCATTTATTTTCTTGATGGATTAAGCCGCAAAACAGGGTTTTAATGGGAAGTTGATTTGACCAATATTTGTCATAAACCCATCACTTTTTGCTTTTATTTGTCTAAAAACACTGGCCATTGACTACCTACTAAGGACCGAACTGTGACCTAGGTGAGTACAGTGTCCAAAGGTATTCAGCTAATTCACGTTTGAGGTACAAATGAATTTATTTGTGGAGAAGAATAAGATCCCTCACAGCATAATGAGATGTGTAAAAGTGCTGTCTCAACTATCTCACAAAAGAGTGTGACAAGTGCACACAGGGACACCCCATTGCTGCTGCATGGGTTAAGCACCACAGAAATAGGTTTGTGAACATTGTGGGCTCACACAGCCTGATGTGAGCCTTGTACAGAGCTGGCACATATGTGCCTTTACTGAACGGTAGTTGCCCATATTGAAAAATTTGAGAAAAAAAATCACATCACTTAGTTTTTAATTAGGCAGCACAGGATTGTACCATAAGTTTTATCAACATAACAAGGGTTCGCTGAATGATTTCTAAGGCTTGTTCACAAAAATATCTGTGCTTCTCATATTTAGAGATCAGCATAGATAGTATTTTCTTTTCTTAAAAGTATTATAATGATTTTTTTTTATACACAGAAAAGCACAGAAAAGTAGATAGCTGAAAGTTTATCGACATGTATGAGTCTGAAATACTAAGTATTTCAATATTTCTTCATTGAAGATAGGTAAAATCCTTCTAATTCTCACTAGGTTCATATTTGCATCATTAACTGTCTCTATACCTTTAATGTGTATTAGGGGTAAAATATTTAGGTACACCTAAAAAAGTCAATGAGGTGCTCTTTGCATCTTAGAATCTAATTAGAGATAAAATATAGTACTAAATGAAGTAAAGAAAATTGCTTGAGAACTATGCAAAATTTCCCAGGTGGAGGATATCTATGTAAATGCTTTTGATGTTTTTTATTTTCCCCACATGTGAATTTTAAAATGCCTACATTTAAGAACAAAAGAAGATACACAGCGAACACTATATTAACTCATAATTCATTATATAGTGCCAGCATTTTGCTACATCCACAGTTTATAACATCAGAGTATCACATTAAGAGCTCTAGGACAGGTGGATAAGCCAATAAAAGTTTATGTAAAGAGGAGGAAATGGCAGATGAAATGAATGTTGGCTTGTGGTTTAGCAGATTCTGATAGAGTCTAAAATCCAATGGATGTAAAGAATAGATTATATAGTTCATTGCCTATAGTGAACTTTTAACTTAAGACAGTGACAGCAGAAACAGAATTTTCTGAAGTACATAAATAAGAAGTTAAAAAAAATAAAAGGCTTTCTGCTGTGCTACCTCTTCTTTTCTTGGCAAGACATGGTAGCAATACCTCCTGCCCTGAAGAAATCGTGTCCTTTTCCATAGACTTCTTTCCATGAAAACGTGATAAATTTAGGGATCTGCTATAGGGAGAAGCCTACCTGTGGTTTTGTACCCACTGGGCTCTGAGTTCCAGAAAAGGTAATTACATGGGCTGTACCTAAGAACTGGTAGGGTTGGAAGCACCCTTGGTATGACAAACTGTAAGAGATTACACCATCTGTGTGTCTACCATTGGAAAATGCACACTGCTGCTGTCATACAGCACCACTTTCAATTTGCAATAACACTTTTAAAAACAATAAAAAGAAACTCCATTGGTTTTGTGATATCATAGTGTTGCAAAAGCAAAATTTTGGATTTGAAGCTCTTCATTTTGATATGTGTATATCTCACATCTCCACTCTTTATAGGTGTCCTATAACTTCTCACAATTACAATTTTTTTTAAAGACTAATTTCAATTTATCTCACAAGATGCACCCAATACTATCTTTTTGCATTGCAAAAAATTTTAAAAATTATGGTTTAAATAGGTTTCTATTAAAGTCATCATAAATTGCTATAATGTACTACTTTGTAAATCATCCTCTTACAAAATATTTTTATATGTCTCCAAAATAAGATTAACATTTCAATATGAGAAATGAGTTTTGCATTGATTTCATAACCATATATGGCATTATTCTAAAAGAAAAAAGTGCATTATTCTCCTATAAAATTCTGCTTTGACACATTTGCAATAACTACTTTGTTTTCAAGATGCTAGATTTTTTGACAAGAAATTAGTATACATTTATGTTGTATATTTAACAGTATTTCTTCTGAATTTGAGTAATTTGCTGAAGATCAATATCTTGAAAGTAAACTTTATTCAAAATCCTGTCATCTCTGCCTTTCATTGCAGCAGACAGATCTTTCCTGTTACTGGAAAATTTTTCATGCCAGCCTTATAATGAAGCTTTAAGTCTTCTTGGAAGCCACAGGTTTTAATCCATTTTTTCTGGTCATCACAGTGATTTATCACTCAAATGAATACCAAACATGTGAAAATATTGCTGTGGATCATGGGATTTTTTTGTCCCAATGAAATGAACGCTGGTATGAATATGCAGCAATTAGCGCAAAAGGTTTGTGCTTCCAAGGAAGGCGTTTTGGACTACAGGTGATCTTTTCAGCTCACTTTGAATCCTGGAATCTGCAATTCTGTGATTTCTAACTAGAATAGAAAATAGCCTGAAGAAGGTTGTGTGGTCAACACCCCAAATAAGCACAGTTTTTAAATCTGTTGAAGAACAAATGTAAAAATATTAGGAAAAGACTTTTAAATACTTTTTCAAGTTGCCCTTATCTCTTTGGGTAAAAATTTATTGTGCAAGTTTCAAATACAGAATTGATATCTACAGTGTGACCCTGAAGGAGGTATCAGAATTTGCCATCTTTTCTGTGTGCTTTTTCAGTTTATAGATAATTTTCTCAAAAGTTGATATGAAATGGGACCAAAAAGTTAGGGTGATTATTCCAAAAGAAATAAAAGGAATGAGTGGGGGAAGGAATAAGAAAAGAAGCGAAAGTAGCTAAATCGATGTATCTTATTTTGAAGTATGAACATTGTAGGATATAATTAAGTTTTAGTGTTCTCCCTCACATTAAGGATCCTTTTTCACTACTGGGTCCCTGCAGGTATCAAATGGGATCTGAGGTGACAATTTCTAATTTTATAGTTTTTCATGATGTTGAAATACTGTTGGTGAGAGATCATAAGGGAGAAAAGGATCTGCAAAAATTACTAGTAATATTACTGATAAGGTCAGATATTAAATGAAAAGTTCAGAAAACCCTGTGGTATTATGCAAATTAATTGAGAAATGACTGGAAAGCGTACTTCTTGTGCAGCTACCTGCTAATGAGAGGGGGAAGAGGCAATAAGTAAGCTGAGGGATTTGAACAAGAAAATGCATCTTCACAGGAAACCTGTCAAAAGCAAATTCTCATCACACAAGTTTCAAGTTCTTTATGACCAAAAGTTGGATTTCAATTGACTTGGAGAAAACTAGCGATATATAGTAGGCTCAAGAAGACCATGTCATCAATACATTCACATTAGTCTAGTGAGCATCTAGTTATAACATGTCAGACAGTCTTATTAGTGATGGCTCCTCAGTAAGAAAAGGTTACATCAACTCACAAGTAGGCTAAACAGCATTCTCTACACTTGCCAGCAATACATAAACAAAATGAGGAACTTGTTAATGCCACTACAGTATTGTGTGTTTACATTAAAAATAAATATTTTCTTGTGCATCGCACTGGAGGTGACCTGTCCTTGGCAGTTAAATGTTTCAGTGTGGTAGATATCCTCATAAATTAACAATGTGAGAAAATAATTTTTTAAGCTTTTGGTTTTCTAAAAAAGCTGGTGTAGTCTTTATTAAGGGAGGAATTATTTCTCATAAAGGCTGATTGCTTTTAGCTGTTTCCTTTATTACTAGGGAATGACATGTAGGTGAAAGCAAAACAAAGGGAACCAGCTTTTGTCTATGACCTTCTATGCTAAAATCAAAATAAGCCACCAAAAAAACAGCTCACCCAAACCAACAGCCCCAAACTGTCAATATCCTATTAGAGGCTGGGTTGTAAAGATAATTGCCTAAAATAATACCTATATGTACACATCATAGATATGTCCTCAAGACCTCAAAATGTACTTTGAGAGGTTTTGTTTTCATGTAACATTAGGAATGACAGAAAAATACAAACATTGTTGCAAAGCTGAGAGATACTCTTAGATAACACACATTTCTAGATAGATTTTATTAACTTCTGTAACATCTAAATAACTCTTTTTCTCTGTTCTAGAGAAGCTGATGTCATCCAGCAAAGCTGAGAGATATGATATCTTAAATTTATGAAGATAATATCAAAGTTAAGAGAAAAGTAAGGACAGTTTGTGGAGGTGGTTGTTTTATAATAATTGTTTTCTTTCTGGTTCAATTGGCAGTATGTATGCCTTAAAGAACTAATGATTAAAATTAGGTTAAGCAAAGTAATTTCTCTTTTGTTTAGTATTCTACGTATAAATACATACTTGAGAAAGAAAATATTATGAAGGTTTTTTCCTGTTACCTTTTTCAAACAGTTTAGTACTGCATGGTTTCTCTTCTTTTCCCTAACATAGTGGTAAAACCTCCTGCAACCTTAAAAAAAAAATTATTATGTAACTTGAACCTTTTAGTTTAAATTTTTGGAGTTTTTTTTTCCCCTTTATCTTGCTGCTTGTTTTCATGAAAGGCTTCAGAAATAAGTATTCTGGAGATTCTATTCATTTGGATTTGGTTTAGAATAACAGTTTTGAGTCTGTTTTAGTTTTTAAGAAAAAAGGTACTTTAGAGAATTATGAAAGTAATGAAGAAAAAATTGATATTTTTCTTTAAACCTGTCAGTTTTATGGTTGTTTAAATAAGTCTTAATGTCAGGCTAAAGGGCTTAATTTACATCAAACTGTAGGTGTTTTCTTGGTAGACCTAGAGATTTCCTTTGGAAACCTTCCCAAAAGGTTTCAGAAAGCATAAGTACATGCAAGATGATAAATTGTTTTTTTTTTCTTATATTGCCTGTAACTTTCTCAAAATATTTTATTAGCATTCTCATCTGCATTTTACAGACTCATGAAACAGAGATGATTTATTTGCATTTCATATATCTTTTCTTTCTTGCATTACTTCTTGTTTATTCAAAATTCTTTTATCAAAGCTTGAGTTAGGAGCAAGTCTGTGCAGTGGTATTCATAGAAACACTGGTAGAAGTCACAAAAGTAAAAACGTTTGAAGAGAGTCTGTACATCTGACTTGTAGATTGCTTAGCAAAGTACCTACAGTCATAAAATGAATAAGTAAAATTGGAAGTATGCATTTCTGAATTTTGCTTTGATTACTATTAGGTCTGAATTGAGTAATTATGTAATTTTTAGTTTAAAAAAGTTAATAAGGTCTTAATTTTCCTGATACAGACAATATGATACCATCTTCCTTTACAGTTTTATGTGTCATTTTGCTTAATGAATATTTACTTCTCAAAAGCCTGATTCTTCACCATTTCTGATCCAGAGAATGTCAGAGAAATTAACCTTTCTCCATTGTAATCCATTGATTAGGCTGCCCACATAAAAAGAATATTGCATAAATGTCAGAAATGTATTGGCTATGGAAACACTTAGAGAGGAAAAAGCTTTGTTGAATATGCTTATTTGTGAAGCCCTGTTATGATTTTACTGATTCTAAATAGAAATTCAAATGGCACAATAAAGAAAACAAGGTGACAGTATTTTCAGCCCTGAGCACCAGAAACCAGTGAAACAAATTGCTCATCCACTGTTGGGCAGCCATTTGTGAAATAGGTAATTGATTATTTAAAAGAAAAACTGTATCATAATGTCAGAACATGAGAGAAGGAAAAATCAAGGACCTTTGACAAAAGGACAAAAAAGTCACAGAATCAGCTAGGTTGGAAAAGACCTTTGAGATCACAGGGTCCAACCTATGACCTAACACCACCTCGTCAACTAGACCAGGGCACATCCAGATTTTAAAACACCTCCAGGGAACTTCACCACCTCCCTTGGCAGCACATTTCAATGCTGAATCACCCTTTCTGTGAGGAAATCCCTCCTAATGTCCAACCTAAACATCCCCTGACACAGCCTGTGTGCTTTAGTCCTATTGAGAATGCCTGTAAGTAGAGACTGACCCTCACCCGGTTACAGCCTCCTTTCAGGTGGTTGTTGAGAGTGCCAAGACCTCCCCTGACCCTTTTATCCTCTGGGCTGAACAACCCCCTTCTACTATATGGAAAGCACACTTCTGAGACAGGCAGAGCTCCTCCGACTCCTGCTGAGCTTCTCTCAGGACTGGAAGGGTGTAACTCCCCCCGTTTGTCTTTCATGCTCCCTAATGCTCCTTAGCCTTTACACTCCTTCCTGAATCTCTGCCACCAGACAGAGCAGCCCTGTCCCTGGTTCTCACACTGCACCAGGTGTCCCCTGCGTGGTTCTCGGTTATTGGCAGCAGCTCAGGCTCTCCCAGCAGCCAGAGGCCTGAATGTCTTAGTGCTTGGGGGCTCTGGCTGGCTTGGCACACTCGTGCTGGCAGCAGCAGCAGCATCAGCAATGGCTTTTGACAACTTGTAAACCATTCCTGGGTCTAGTCAAGTCGGGGGGGGAAAAAAAACCAACAAAACACCAAAACACCACCACCCTCCTAACACCCAGCCCCCAGCCGGAGCTGCGAGGGTGGCTGTGCCCTGCCTGCACACGTGCCTGTGTACACTGTGCACCACACCCCTGCTCACCTGCCTCCTGCTTGTGCTCACCACACCCCTGCTCACCTGCCTGCACACACTGTGCACCACACCCCTGCTCACCTGCCTGCTGCCTGTGCTCCCCACACCCCTGCTCACCTGCCCACTGCTTGTGCTCCCCAGGGACATTTCAATCGCCTGCAAATGGCCCTGTGACCACCCCTTCCCCACGTGAATGATTGGCAAGGGCCAGCGGAACAAGGATCTTTGGCAGGTACAAGCAAGAGAAAAGAAAGAATGGGGAAAAACATCCCAAGAAAGGAGAAAGGTGGCCTAAGTTTTATGTTTTGGACCCTGCGGTGACAAGGATAAAGTTCTTATGGTCTCCCTGTTCTGTATGTTACAGAATCACATAGCCACACGTTACAGAAATGGAAATGACACTTTTAGAAATGTTTGCAGTAGGTAAATGTAACGATTAATATATAATTAATCGTAATAACATTGTTCCTCATGCCAGTCAATGAGAAGAAAAAGCACCTTTGTAAATGTATCTATTATACTTACTAAAACCTGACCAAAAAAAAACCCCAAGCAACAACAACAACAAAAAGATTAAACATATGAAATGTTAAATAGCTATGTTTATTCAATACACTATAATGCACTCAGAGCAGTTCTGTACATTGTTTCCTTTTTGGTTTTTATAACTTTATTTTCCTGCATTTAGCTCATGCAGAGATCCCAGTGAATCATTTCACTTCTTTATAATTTTCCTATTTCTCCATATAACTCTCATATTTGTAGTACTTGTCTGGAAGGTGTCACCTCATAGCTGGAACACCTTCAAAGACTTAAGTATTCCATGTGAATAATATCCAGCTTATTATCAGAACTACTAACAAATCATTCTCACAATTAAATTCTTTATAGAATATTTTCTTTTGGATATTACAAGCACATTAAAATACACAAACTTTTAACATATTTTAGATGGACAAGTTTTCCATTAATACAAATATCTGCAAATCAGAGGAAAGGAGTGAAGTATGGTCAAGTGAAAAAACATGCTACCAAAGAAAATAATTTAGAACAAATCATAAAGACAAATGGCCACAAATAGTCAGCAGGGGATTGCTGTGTTGTGCTAGCATCTCTGTGGAATCTGTTACTGAAACCGCTGCTTTCAGCAATGACTCCTGTAGGACAGAGCAAGAGAGAAATGAGCTTGCCCTTTGCTGGGAGCAATCAGGTACAGGCCCTTCTTGACACATGGTAGTTAGGGCAGTCCTATTGTTTTCAATCAAAACAGTGATTGCTGTAGAAAGAGACATTTGCAAATTAAATTTCCCTTTCTATTTAGAGCACTGTAAATTCTTCAGTATCCTAAATGGGTTAGTTAAGTGTTGCAGTGTGTTGTAAACTGTTTTAAACTCCCGGACCCCTTTCCCAGGTGTGCCTGTATGCCTCTCCCTTCCCCCTCGCCCCCTTGATTTTCTTAATTTTGCCATTTTGTTTCATTACACACCCCTGCACAAATGGCTCCAATGTAACTGCATCTCTGTCTCCTCAAGTGCCTGTAACTTTTCCACTGTTCTCAAAAGAAAAACAAATCCCGGAAAGTCTAGAAGTTTTTCCATTAAAACAAAATATTTTTTTAATGTTCTGAGTTCTTGTAAATAGGTATACCCAAGAAATACCAGCCTGACAAGGCCTACATATTTTATAAATATTTTACCCTTCAACTTCAAGATTTGAAGAAAAAGAAGAAAATGGTTCTATTATGAAATAGAGAATGCAGAATTTCAAGGACTGTTCCTTCTTTTGAAAAAAAACATTATTTGAAGAATTACCAATGTAACTGATAATAGTTCCAGTTCCATTTATAATTGAAGTAGCTGCTTGAACAGCCTTCAGTATTATGCAAATGTGCTGCACTAGAAGAATTATAAAAAAGGCAAACTATGGGGTTTTATCTAATCTAAAAAAAATTAAGATTTTTCTGTCATCATGTTCACCATTTTTCTTTTGTGGTTTTACTTCTACATATGAAGGTAAATGAAACCTCATAATAACAGTAATGTCTATACTTTATTGTAATAAAAATACAATTAATTTTATGGTAATAATTATTCTGAATGTGTATTTCATTAGTTTACCAAGTAATTACTCAGAATTTTATATATTAATTGAGATACATTCAAATTTGTCTTCAAAAAAAGGATTAAAAACCAAAAAATTTTCTAAAAAACTATTTAAATAATATAGTAAAATAATACCTGCTTCTTGCCTAATGTTTTTCCTTTGAGTGCTGTTCATTCCTTTTATCTTGCTTTTGCAATTAGTCTTATAAGGATCAGAAGGTAATTGTGTGTTGACTCAAGAAAATGGTTATTTTTTTACAAAAAATTTCTGCAGGATAGATATTGCTCTATATATATAAAAGGCCATAATAATGAGATTTTTTAAAAATCTGTTTTTAGATTAATATTTGCTTCATATTTGAGCTGGTTAAAACAAAGTAGCATTTGGGATAAATTTAATTTTAGTAAATTGAAGTACTAAGGTAACTATGAGTAATTTAAATTGTAAGTATATATATGTAAATCTGAAGGCAAAGTATTTAATATTATTGTGTTTCCAATGTAGTAGAGTTTAGTATATATGGTTTTTATTTTGGCTGCAAGCAGTTTTATTACCTGGATAGTGTACAAAATGTAAATACAAGCCAGTTTCTCTTGGCTGTCTTCAAAATTTTAAGGTTAGAAGTTGCATGGTAAAAGCACTAAGTGAAGGGATGTTATCTGTTCTGGTTTTTTTCCTATTTTTTTAGTGACTTCCATAGAGTATTATTGCATGGTTTTTTAATTATCTATTATGAAAATATATATTTCTGATTTTGTTGTGTGAAACACTAAAAGATGACCACTGAAAAGGCCCAGCACTCTACAAAAACTGCAAACTTGGTTTTCCATTAACATTTTCTATTTTGGCATCTTAAAAAGAGTGGAAGTTGATTTCAGCAGAACATCCTGTGGGGAAATTAGTTCATTTTGCTAAAGTATCTTAATAATTACAGTGACATCAAGGTTAATTGCTTAATCTGTATTGCCATAGTGCAGTCCTGTAGAAATCCCAACACAATCTGTTCTATAATTAGTGCCAGAATACCCATATATAGAACAAACAGCGGCCTAAAAAAATAAATAAAAAACTCTGATATGATTAATAAATAAGATTTACCAGAGTGTGTATGTTTCTGTGTGCATTTTTATTTGTATACACATACATACAAAGAGAAGGGGTAGATTTCACAAAACAGAGGTTTTGCAAACACAGTATATTAAACCCTTGAGGAGATATAAATAGCTGAGGTAGAAAATAACTTCAAGCAAGATGTTTTATCTCCTTATTCTTTTCCAGCTCCAGAATGTAATTGCAAGCCAACACCATCACATTTGCATCAGGTCCCATGCTTTGCTTGTTCCATGTCAGAAACTAAGTGGTCAGAGTTTAAAAAGTAATTGTGAATATCCTTCCACTTCACCTTTTGGGTTAATTTCAATAACACTGCCTATTGCTGAGCTTACAGATTTGTATTGCTTTTGCACGCTTCATTAGCACACGATCCCATGTGGATTTATTGACTGCTCAGATTCTGAAGATGTGCCATACTGAGGGACAATGTGGTGCCCCTGATAACTCAGGATGACATGATGGTTCCCTTCCTGCTCTCTTCTCATTTTTGGAAACTGTGAGACCATTTGCACATTGCTCCTTCATATAAGTCATTAGTTCTTGCTGAATGCTTATTGCATCTGAGGCACAAGCTGTGAGTTACTCTGTGTTAGCTAATATAATTTTCAAATAACCAGACAGAAATCAGCAACTGGATCTTTAATAGTTTTCTGTGTCATTGATATATTTTCAAAATGGTTATAAGGATAATTTTTAAGGTGTTGACTAAGTATATTGCAACACACAAAAAGAATTCTGCTCCTAATGACCTTTAAGGAAAATAAAAATTCTACAGACTATATCTCTCCCATTTTTCCAGAAATTGGGATAAATAAATCACAGCCAATTCTAATCTCAAATATACAAATCTGAAAAATATGACAATGGAACAAAGCATTTTCTAACATCCTTTATTGTATTTGTACATCCAAATTGAAATGCAAAGTCTGTATCCATGAAAATACACACTTCTTAGACATCTTAATGTACACATTCCATTTTCAATGTTAGGGCCGGCACTCAAAAGCTGGCATCACTGTGATAAAGCCTGATAATAGTTTACTGCTTCAGATACTTAGACTTTTACTTTACGGGAGTTGATGAGGCAAAGTAGCTTTAATTTTAAAAAGGGGAGAAATATGCCCATACTGCTCAAGGGCATACTCTCCAAGGAGTGATCATTAAATAAGGAAACGTTTCCAATGACAAATAGTTTAAATTTTGCTATGTGTAAATTTCAAAATATCATTTTCAGTTGGCTTACCATCATCTATGTATTTATGTAACCTATTTGAGTAATTGTGAAGACATATATCTTTACATAATACAGATGTCACAGATAGATGCAGCTATGGAAATGCTTTACATTCATTCCTCTGAACTTGGCAAATTTTAAAATAGTCATTTTTTAAACTAAGACAATTATGTAGTCAAAAATAAAATAAAATAACCCTTTAATTTTTCTACATTTTACTTAGTCGTAGACTTTTTTCCAGTGCCTAATCATCTCCAGGGAAACACAAATTAACTCTCCAACACTTTCAGCCCTTTTAATTTCAATGTTTTTTCAAACAAACACCACTTTAATTTTGAACATTCATACTACACTATGGGAATTTAGGCAATTTACAAGGCATTTACCATAGCAGTTGAGAGACGGTTTAGAAATTTCACAAGAATCTCTTCCACCTCACCAAAAATTCTGTTCTTTCCAATCCCTGTAAAAAGGCAGTAAATCTGGTAAGTTTATTTTGGCAGTCAAACTGTAATTAGTAACATGCAATACTGTCAAAGAAGAAAGCTGAAGCTTAGCACAGCAGTGAGTCTGTACTTTTAGGTAATTGCAGCTTTCTTTTTCTTTTCCACACAAGTCAAAACATAAAAACTTACAAAAGACTGAGAGCCTAAATAATGCCCTGAGCTTTTAAGAATGTTTATTTTAAAGTGCTTGTAGCTGAATAATATTATTTGGTTCTCTGTTTTCCTCTCTTTGTCACCATAATTATTGCTTAGAAAAGTTTTATAGCTCATGAGATACCATGCTGATTGATACCAGGTAGACACAGGAAAACTCCTTCCTAGCTTTGTTGATTACTTACTGCAATTATTGAAATTTATTTTTAAAGTGCACGGGTCCATTTGGTTAGTTCTCTTTCAAAAACTTCTTTGTTTTTCTTTCTGAAATATATACAGGAGAAGCTGAAGTAAGACCTTGTTAAATAAGAATTAATTGATTTTAAAACTGCTAACAAGCTGATTTTACTTCAGATTTCTAACTTTTGATTAGAAGTGCCCATCAGACACGGGTAACTGTGCCTTGTTGTATGATTTCAGATTATGGTAAGAAAAAAAAATATTTTTATTCATTTGTTTTCAAATCACCAAATATTAGATAATAAAAGATTGATTATGTTTTTAAGAAATAGAAATCCACATTCATATTTAACTAATACTAAGCAAGTTTTTCGGTGGAACTTGAATGTACTACACTAAAGAATGTGTTTACAATGTTCTTTCTGCCATTTTCACTGTGAAAGATACCTGCTGTTCAGCCTTAAAAGGTCACATAGTCTTGTCTTCCCTGACTTAATCAATATAAACTACATGTCTCTGCATCAGAATAAACAGCCATTGCTGCCTCTTCTCCTGCTTCCAGATGAAGTACTGTGCTATTCTTGATCTCCTCCTGCCTCTGAGTCAGTGTTTTCCCACATTCATAGTCAGTGCATAGGGTGACTGAAAAGACAAAGAGAACACTGGAACAATGTTAATGCAGTTGCATATGACTGATTGGACAACCTCAGCAAAAATTGATCTTCCCATCACCCCTTCGAGTGCACTAATGTCATGTTGTTTTTTCAAAGAGACTTAAGTGCACTTGATAGACTCGTTCTCAGGTATTTCATTCTAACCTCAGAGGGAGTAAAGGGTAGGGTGATAAGCAAGGTCACTGGCTATTGAACTGAAATTAATTAAATGATGAATGGCCTTTCAAGATAATTATTATCATACAAGTATTTCAGCGCATTTCTGAAGGCCTCCTACTCAATACAGGATCATATTCAGCTGGGTTTTGATTACTTCCAAGGGTGGAGATGATACAACCTCTCTCAGCAGCCTCGTTCAATATTTGACCACTATAACAGCATTTTAGTTATGGTTGACTGGAATTTTCTTTAATTTATGCCCATTTATGCTTGTAATGTCCCTGGGTGTGACTAAGAATCTACCTCTATCTCCTTTACTCCTACCTATCAGAAATTTGTTGACATTTTTTCTATATGTCTCTCAGTCAGCCTTGCATGGATATTGTGGGGTGTTTGAAAAGGGTTGAGGGGTTTCTTGTTTCAATGCTTAATTGGGTTTTTTGTGTGTTTTCTTTGTGTATATATGGCTTGTTGTTTTTATTTCTCACACAGATTGCTCATGTTTTAGAATAAAAGTTACTTGCAGTCAGAAAATAAATTCTGAGACTGCATTATAATTATTCTATTAGATGTCAATGGAAGAGAAAGGCATTTACAGGCAAATTTCAGATTATATTTATTTTGGTTCATTGCATTACAGCTTTAAATAATTAAAACTTTCAGTCTGTATTCCTGTTGAATTTGGGAGTGTATTTAAAAGAGACTGGCATTTTTAGTCTGCTGTTAATTTTAGAAATTACTTTGACAGAATAGGGAACACATTTCTTTAAAATCATGATGAGAAGTGAAAACTGTAATTTAGATCTTTTCAGATCAATCGGTAGATCTGTTGAGTAATACATCATGTCTTTTGGAGTAATTGTTGGGAATATGTACAAGAGCACCTGCATAAATGGAGGAACTTTGCAAATATATTCCTAAGAAGTTTCCATAGACTTCAAGTATTAAGAAAATTGAGACTGACACATACATTTTGTTCTATCACTGCTTCTACTCCTCTAAGTTAGTAATAAACTTTTTCTCAGAAAAATAGCACCTATTTTTTGTGCAAGGCTGTTATTCACAGGTCCTTTCATCTCGAGGTGTTTTGTTAATCAGATATGTAATATAGTTTTGCAAACATTAGTAGCGGCAAAAAAGTATGTTTCACAGTTCCAGAGTATGAACTGGGAAATACCTGAGATCAAAGTTCTTGTCAGAGGAAAAGGATCGTATGTAGCATGAGATGAGCATCTTTTGGGGACCTACTGAGGCATAACTATTTACATCCTGTTTTGGTGTTGCTTCATTCTGGGAAAAAAGGGGGGTTATGGATACTAATAGATATGAATAAACAAGCTCAAATAAATTACTCTTTTTCTAGTTTGTTTGTCTGCTTTTACTTTTTATTTACTTTATTTCTTCTCAGTTAATTGAGGAGTACTGGGAGTATCTGCTGTTTTGTCAGGTTTGAAATCAGGACTATTATATAAAAATAGAAGGATTTTGAATGGGTTTTTTCCCCTCAAAAAATCTTTGTTTATAATAAATGAAGAGCACAAATTGCCATAGTTGTTAAAAGAAAAAGTAACAGAGAGATATTTCATGGTCTGAGTTATACAGAAAGTCTGACTAAACTATCTAATTATTTCTATCACTACAAATTTAAATCCATTATTGCACCTGAGAAGTCAAAGTAAAAAACTGAAGACAGACAAATGAGACTAATGAGAGGGCTTAGAATTTTCACAAAAAGTATCTCTTTCAGGAAAAGCAGCATCTTATAGTCTGTAATTTTCCCAATGTTATTTATCTGCTGTTGGGGTATTCACCTGATCTGGGTAGCTGGGCTGGAAAGCTGCACATGGAGGTGCAGACTGGGCTTGGGTGGGAGCCTGACACAAGAGGCTGTGAACTGTCAGATTTTGGGGGGATGAAGGGAACGAGGATGGGTGGTGCCAGCCAGGTGAATGGACCCATCTTTTGGATAGCAAAGGGCATGAAAAGGGGCGGCACTAGCGGTCAGGATGGAAATGGAGAGGGACAGGAGCGGGGCCCCAGGAGGAAGAGCAAGACCTGCGGACAGACTGTGAGGGTGTAAAAGCCATGGGGTTCCTTTGTTGGGGTCCCTCCTCAGCAGCAGCAGCTGGAGCTGTTTCTGTGTCGCTGCCCTGTGAATAAATGGCTTTATGGAATGAGACACCTGAGACTCTGCAATGGGAACCCAGGGGTCAGAGGGGTGAGGGAACCTGGTCTGCCTGGCTGGAGTGGGGAGTGCAGGGAGCCAGGGGGGCTCCCTCGGGCCCTGGAGCTGCTGCTGCCAAGGGGCTCCAGGCCCAGCAGTGAAAGCCTCTGGCCCTGGGACTGTGACTGCAGAGAGGCTCGAGAATGGTCACACTGGGAAGTTTCTTTAAGAGTTCCCTCATACAGCTTCTTATTTTCCAGCTTCCAGCAAAGAGAAGTGTCATCTAAGTTGATTAATCACACTGAAATCACATTAATCAGGAGATGATTCAGAGAAAGAAGTGACAATTAGCTTTCCTTTAGGCTTTGCTTTTGGTTGGTTGAAGTTAAATGAAGAAAAACCCACCGCCTGGTTTGGACCTCTCTGTATCTGTTAAAATTAGGTTTTGACTTCAACAGTTTGGTTTTTTTAAATTTTAATTTTAGAAATATATTAGACACTTAGGTACAGGTGAAATTAGAGGTTCACTTTAGAGGAGTTGCAATCTGTACTTGGAAGTTGGAAGTCTGGTCCTTAGACTTCTGTATCACACAGTCTCAAGTCACTGAAGAAATATTAGAGTAAGAGAAGGAGGGTGTATACAGCTAAGAAATTCAGGGCTAAAAAACAAGAAGCCAATCTAAGTTTTAGAGAGATGACTGTGCTGTTTATAAAATTAAAAAGGTTTGTTTAAAGAGAAAGTAAAAATGCAATTATAGAAAATAAATGACCAAATTATGAGTTCAGAATACATTATTAAGTTTCTCATAGAACATAATTATAGTTGTGTCATTTTCTCAGTTATATTCAAGGTTGTAGCAGCACTTGTAATACAAACCCTATATTTCAAGGGTTTACAACTTGGCAGCAAGAAATTTACTTAGCAGTGGAAATTAAGATACCAAGTGTCAACCGCAGAGCACAATATTCTACAGTGTTACTTATTATGCATGGGAGTGAGTGCAAGACTAAAAAGGACGAGGGCACTGGCTGGGCCAGAGGTCTGTTATTCTGGCACTACAGCTACAGTGCTGTGGATGCCTTCCCATCTTCCTAAAATTAGCATAAATATTCACCAGTAGGAATTTTAAAATGTTACTGTCTGCTATGATACAAAGCTCCCGATTTGGACTTTTAGGCAATGGAAAATAACAAAAGTAAATATGTTCCATATTTGTATCACCTTTGACAAGAAAGGATTATCTCTTTTTTTTTTTTTTTTTTTCTGGTTTTGTCTCCTTATTTTTGTTGCTAATGGTTTTGTGGATCTTTTAAAAATAGACATATTTTTTATACTACAAGGCATCTCAATTCACACTGCCTTATTTTTTCACTTTTCCTCAGAAATGGACATTTTAGTTTCAGTCCAGAAGTTTTCTATGTTATTTGATGTTTCCCCCTTGATTTTATTACTTTCTACACACAGAAATACAAATAATATGTTTATATTAAATATAAAAATAATATTTAAAAATAAGTGTCAGTCTTCAGTTAACAGCTCCCATTTAGCCTCTGTACAAAGCAATGCTGTAAAAATTATTCAGAAACAGAATCAGAATGATTATGTGCTTTCACATATTCTGCAAGTTTAACTGAAGTCCACAACTCAAAGAATTGCTGAGATAGTTACTCCTGGCTTCTAATAGTGTCACTCTACAAAGAAATTAGTTTGCTGAAGACTGATAGTACTGTATGCCTATAATCAATTGTACTGCTTGAGTAGGGGTCATTTAGGTTTTCAAGTACAAAATTAATTTCTTTAGGGGAGTGAAAGTATGTTCAACATAACAGGAACACTTAAATATTTACATAACAGAAAGACTTTAATTATTTTATAAAACTGACATTTCTTTTTGACATTATGTTTGGGACTTTTTTTTCCTATCATGTCTGTATTTTTTTTTTTTTTTTGGAGACTATGTCATTGCTGAACTATTAATTTCTGGGACTAATGTTTAGTTATTTATGTTTTAAATATTTGTATGGCTTTTAATTACTATGAGAAATAAGTTATCATTTTATTTTAACCTGATAGCTTCTGACTTCATTATTCAGTCTAGGATTTTGCCTTTATTTTTAATTCTCTGAACTAATTTTGTTACATATTTTAATCTTTTCAAATATAGATTGCAGTTATAAAAAACTCTTCAGAGAGACCTATCTTTATACAAGACTGCAGTATCTGAGTTTTATTGTTGAATATTAAAAAATCTGTTGTGCAGCACAAATAGACATGCAAATAAGCTTTTCTGTTGACTGTGCATATTATACTGGTAGCATGAAGATGTAATATAAACTCACTGAAAGTCAAAAAGCAAAGAGTTATTTAATCCCTGGCAAAAATATCTACAGAAATCTATAACATTTTACCAGGATTTCTTTCTTAGGAGCCCCCATCTGTCCCTATTTTATTTTTAGACCACATTTCAGCTGTTGGTTTTGTATTCATATGTGGTGTATCTCCTGCTCCCTCCACTTGCAAATGCAGTCACATATATTAGAATGCCTCACATAATGTGAATAGCATTCATAGAAGCAACAAAAAAATATCAGAACTACTTATTTGTTGTTCTACAAATAGTTATAAAAATGATGCAAGCTAAAGTGACAGTAAATAAAGATTCATAAATTTTGAAGACTGGAAAGCCTATTTTGGAAGGTTTTTCTTACACAAACCATGAAATTTAGAACTTAGCTTTTGTGAGAGTATGTGTGCAACCTATGAGATGGTGCTCTTCACTTTTTCTACAGATATTTTCTCAAAAAATAAAACCCACATCATGGAGCAGTTTTCTGCATAGGCTTACACTGAGCCAGTAAGATTGCATCAGGGAAGGCATCGTGGCCTGTGAAACAGGTTTCTCATTGAGTCAGCTTTGCAAAGGAAGTAGCTAAGAAAATTTTAACATTAATTTCTCCTTGATGGGATGGAGCTGTATGACTTTGCAGCCTTCTTAGTCATCATTTTGTCCTGGCAGCTCTTATAAGCTGTAGATATCATATTAAGGATTTTTTTTTTGTTGCGCTGAAAATATGAAAGAGACACACTCAAATGATCTACATAAATAAAAAAGGAATGATCTGTTTAAATTTGTTGATCTTGGTGGCTAGTGTGATTACTGCAGGTTTTCACCTGTAGTATTTTTGATGTTTTAGAAAATAACTTACTCTTCTCACTTGTTTACACAACTGGACTGATTAGATGATTCTGCTACACTGCAAAGAAATGATGAGTCCATAATTTCATTTTTAATGCTTGGGTCAGGATATTTGAAAACTGCAGAGTGACCAGTCATAGGAAAAAATAGACCTGAGCCATCCAAGTGTGTGCTGAGTCTACATTGCCTTCTGGTAGAATGTTTAGAGTTACATGTTTCCTTGATCTGAGGCTAAAAAGAATATAGCCCATTCACTGCATAAAATAATTGTATGTATTGTATGTAAATTTTCCTGCTAAATCTGATAAAATTTTCTGACATGTGTAGAATTGAATCAACAAAACACCATTTGCTGCCTAGAAGGAAGTTATTATATACTAGCTTAGAAGTATGATAGCTAAGGTAATTTGAAATCAGCTCATAGAAAACTATTTGAATATTTTTCCTTTGTTAAAGAACACATATTTGATCTTTTATTTCAGCTGTTTTGAGCCAGTAATAATTTTAGCCAGTCTCTCACAACCACTTGTGACCAGCTGCCTGCAGGATGTATCTCCATTCACCACCATTCTCTGGGCTCAAGCACTCAGCCAGTTTCTAACTCAGCAGAGTACATATTCTCCAGGAGAAAGCTGTAACTGAAACATGGAAGCAATGTTCCTAAAACAGAATAAAGCAGGAACGTTCAAACAACATACAGATCACTTAGTAAATATTCTATTAAAAAAAAAAGTAAAAAAAAATTTGCCACCCCCAAACCTCACAATCCAGGGAAGAAAGCAAAAAAGCAAAAGAAAGGATAAAGGGAAAAAAAACCCCAAAAACTCTGCAGGAAACCAAAATGTTCTTGGTAAATACCAGCACAAAATACTGGTGTAATCAACATTAGAAAAATTGAAGGTGTAGTTATCACACACTTTGATCAGCAGCTATATGAAGTGGCTGAGAGGGTGTTGTTGTATGGATATAAGCAATCTCAAGCACAGTGTGTTTGCTAATGTGAATTCTAAATATTTTTACTGTCTTAGGAGGCCATTCTCATTCTGTCAAGTCAGTTCCAGAAACTGGCCCAACAGTCTCTATACTGACATAAATCTATGTAGGCAAAATGCTTTGGAGGTTTGCAATGTATTAAACCTGGATTCAATCCACAGAGCTGCTGAAACTTCCTGTGGTAAACCCTCTGCAAGCAAATATGACTTCTATTTCCCATTGAACACTTGCTGGATTGCATAATTGTGCACAATGATCTTCACACCCTAAAACTGATTTTCTGCTATGCTTGTGAAGATGTGGAAATAATTTTAAAACACGATTGTATCAGCAAAACCTGAATTCTGCTAATAAAAATAACAACATTAAAGGAAAAGTCCTGTTTGAGAAAGATGTTGGCTCACATAATTGACAGTCAATCTAATAGTCATTATGTGTTATAGAAATTTTAACCATTTTAAGTGAGAGATATTTTATTCAAAGGCTTAAAATTAATTCTTATACAGTAAGGGAAACATTGAGAGATCCTGAATGAGGTTAAAGGATTGTATCAGGTTTTAAAAACTGCTGCATTTGCAGCCATCCGTTCATGAACTGAGAAATCACTTGCAATACTTGATTTGTAAAGGAAAATTGTTCTTTTTTTTCTTATTTTATGTGTTCTTGACACCAAAGAGTGCTACTAAATATGACATGAATCTCAAAACATATGCAGGTCTTTTCCACTTTAAATGTGAATTTATAGGCTGGTCACAAGGTACTGAATGATTGACAATCTTCTATTTTTTTAATCCTGCATTTTTATTGCAGATAGAGAAGATTCCAGACTATGCATTTAGTCTATCTCCTTTCCTGTGCAAACACATTATTTTGAATATAAGTAAGAACATTTGATGCTCTCTGTGCAAGGGAAGTTCTCTAAAAGGTACTCTAAATAGCAATGTCTGAGACCTATTAGAATTTCTATAAGAGCTGCTTTTAGCAAGTCCATGTCAAGTCAGCATTGGCATTTTACCCTGCTGTGTTACTTTAATAATCTGCAACTCCAATATAACTAATCTGCATTTCTACTGCAAACGCAGTCTGAACTAGTAGAAGTGTCTCAGCAGGTTCAGTGCATCAAATGTGTCCTTCTCTGGAAACTGAAAATTATAATTTCTTTTTATATAAGACCAGTTTACAATTGAAATAAACTATCGTCTTCATTTTTAGACAATATTACTGCTTTTCAAAAGAAATAACTGATTGTAGTTTTCTGCAAATTGCCATAGCTATAGAAGAGCTTTTGCAAGGAATGTCATCTCAATGACAATACATAATGCTCAGGTTCTACAGGATTGCACAGTGTGATGTGAGAGAGTTAAAATATTTTTATGGATGACTTATATGTGTGCAGATAATGGGATTGATTAAATGAGTCTGGTATATGAAATCATGTAGATCATGCAAGTCAAAACAGGTGTTCTTCAGTCTTGAAGTCTTTGTGAATATGTTTTGTAGGCTGCAGATGGAGCAAATGCAACTTTGCTGTAGTCAGTTGGAAAATTACTTTTGTCTTCACCAATGAGCTTTCTTTCTGAACAGCAACCTTTCAACAAAACATTCACTGAAAAAAATATTTTTGTAAAAAAATATGTGAAGTATCTCCATCTGTCTTTCAGGTACATTGATATCCTATTCTTTCTTAACGACCCTTTAGTTAAAAAAAAAATTACTTTTCATTAGTCTTCATTGATATGTTTTACATTTCTGTGTAAATAACAGATAATGGATAAATGCCTTCTGGTTTGTATTCTGGCTATTCTTGACTGACAGCCCAGTAAATAAGTATCTCCAGAACATAGTCATAGAATATCTCAAGCTGAAAGGGACCCATAAGAATCATTGAGTCCAACTCCCTGCTCCTCTAAGGACTGCTAAAAATAAATACTATTATGAAGTCCATTGTTCTGATGCTCCTTAGACTCTGACAGGCTCTGTGTCATGACCCTTCTCTGGAGAGCCTGTTCCACCCTCTCAGCAAAAAGTTTTTCCTAATGTCCAACCTGGACTTCTCCTGATGCAGTTTTGTCCTATTTCCTTGTGTCCTACCACAGAGAGAGAGAGATCAGCATCTCCCTCAGTGCTGCCAACCTTCAGGAAGTTGTAGATGGAAATGAGGTCACCACTCAGCCTTATCCATGCTGAATAAGCCAAGTGACCTCAGCTGCTCCTTGCAAGTCTTGCCCTCAAGGCCTTTCAGCATTTTGGTCACTTTCCTCTGGACATACTGTGCACATGTCCACTGTGTAAAGCCATGCTTACTAAAGCATATCTTAGAAACAGTAATGTTCATCATCCCTTGCAAATGTTGGAATCGTAGTGATGAGGTGAATGGTTTTAGAAATTATTGACAGAATTTCCCCACTCTTCTTCATGCTGTAAAAAGTTGAGTTACTGTTATGATCATTGTAAAAGTCTCACTGCCTGTGCTAGAAGGCAGCTCTGACATGCCACTGAGAGC
Organism: Melozone crissalis; assembly: GCF_028551555.1. NCBI lineage: Eukaryota > Metazoa > Chordata > Aves > Passeriformes > Passerellidae > Melozone > Melozone crissalis. Next base: position 10,012,003 of record NW_026535782.1, on the reverse strand, counting down.
CATGTGCAGAGAGAATTTCACCACTTTTCCTCTTTACCTATGAAAAGCCTCAAGATGCCTTTTGGGCTTTTGCCAATTGTGCGTACATGTCATTTATCCAAGAAAACATATACTTTTCCTTTTACTCTATACTAAGATGTTACAGTGATTATGAATACCCAAAATCTGTAGTGAAATGCTGATGTATATAAATCCCTTTTAGTAAACAGTGCAAAAAAAGTAATATGCTCAGAATTTATTGCTCTTACAACTGCTTACCATATATCCTAGATATAAATATATAAGTGAGCAAGGATGTGAAGAAGTTTAACAGGTTCACTTTGAAAATTATATAATCTTTCACATGAAGTTGTGAACCAAAACATTTCAGAGTTCAATGTATATTTGAAATCAAATGGCTTCAAAATATGAAGATGTTGAATACGTCAAGTATTACGTATTTTTTTAAAAAAGTAATGTAAATCCTCAAGTTCTCAGCAGCCCATGCTCAGGCATAAATTATATTTGCAATTAAATTACAACTTCATCCACAACTCACAACCATTCAACTTTTGACTATAAATGAAGAATTGGGTCACATGTGGAAGATGTTAAAAATGTTTATTCATTATCTTCTTTCTCTGTTATTGAACTCAATGTCACAGTGATATTTATTCACTCCCTCGTTGGTTTAAGACTTGCACCAGAGGATTAGTGTGTTGCATGATTTCATAGCTGGATTCCAAGTGGATGCACAATGGCCAGGATGTCTAAATGTACACATCCTCTAAGTGGGAAGAATGCTATTTTAATATTATCTCAGTAAAGAAAGGCTATCTGTTTCAGCAGAAGGCCAGACTTCTAACTATAAATGAGAAAAAAAAAAGTTGAAAAAATACAATAATTTCTTCTCTTTTAAACATTATTTAAGCTATTCTAAACAGAACAAATGGCAAGCAAGAAGATGTTTTGTGCCTAAAAAGACAATGACATAATAAATGATATTTTGTTGTGTCTCATCATGTTTATTTCTTCTTTCTTCATTTTAATATCAATAATTTAGTCTTCACACAGTATAAATGCTTGTGTTAATATGGCATTGCTTGCAGGCTAATATTTCATGTATGAATTATGAAACATTCATGCTCTGGTGGAGCTAAACTTGATATAAAAATCATATGAATTTTCTACAACAAAGTTATTGGAAAAGGAGATTATATAGGCCAATTAAAAAAATGCCCTCCAAAATATAGAGTCATGCTTTCTTTTTGCCAGAAGATTCTGATTCTAAATATTATTATTAGAACTTGAAATTAAAAGTGTTACTGTGTATTTATACTGACAATTTTAAGGTACAACATTCTAATTATATTTATTATTGCTCTGTTAATTATTTAATACTATTTTGATCATTAGTATAAAAGTAAGTGCCAGATAGTTTTAAAGAACATATTATTTTAAAGAAACTGCTATATTATATAATGGCAAATTTTTTTGAGATATTACTTATTACACTACCGTTGTTCCAGTGAGGTAGGCACCATGTAAACATCATATGAAATAGGAATTATTTGCTCCAATGATGTCAGAGATTAAAAGACCATCCCAAAATCAACATTTTTTGAAAAAAGCATGCTCTTCAAGATGTCTCAAGTTATTTATTTCAAATTGAAGTCATACAATTAACTTTTGTAATTCAACCCACCATCAATAGATTTTTAGTCCTTTTTTTCGATAAATTATTATCTGGTGGTAGTTATTAACTAATACAGTTCTTGTAAATACTTATGTTTTTTTTCTATATTTACTTTTTGGATATTTTTAATAAGTAGATTTTATCTTTATATCAGCTGTATATATTTATATCAAATTCAGTATTTCTGATTCAAATTTCAACATTAAGTATTTAATGAATTACAGGGATAGAAGTTTAATGAGTTAGAAAATTATGATATAGCCTAAAATTTCACCTCCACTACATTAGCTCAAATCACTCTTCCCAAAGTTCCAATTTCCCTATCAGAAACAAGAGGGTAATTATATTTACTTGCAATAAATAGAGCAGTGAGGCTTTGTGCTATTTTGTGAGGAGCTTTAATTTCATCAGATGGAAGGAATTAGGGAAACAAACAGAAATTCTCTTGCAATCTATAAATACAATTGAGGAAAAAAGAAATAAGTTGCCTCTGCTACAAGGTGGTGAAGCACAGACATGGCCAGTTTTGTGGTGTAGCTTTGCGCTGCATATTCCCAGAAAATTCTGCCTGGTTCTTGGCTATTTGTGTCCCTAGTTCCTTGGCAATGGTCAGGATTTTGGATATTTGCTGCTGGAGGTGGTGTATCTTCTTTCCATGAGTTAGGTGTATGTGTCTGCGTTTGTGAGAAGCTTTCTGTTGCACCTCATCCTGTCCAGTCACTCACTGTAAAAAGGCCATGCATGCTACCAGTGACAATATTACAGGAAATGAGTGAAAGGCAAAGTAGCCTTTTACTACAGCTTTCACTCTTCTGGTTCTGTGCCAGTGGCTGTGCACAGCAAGTCAGGCTTGCCCTCCCAAAAGTGCTGTGATATTCATGTGCCACAATTCCTTGATGTCCAAACCATAGGAATCTATAGGGCTCTGCTGTCTGAAAAGAATGAGTCAACAGAACAACCCAGGACATGCTGTTTTAAATTTACTTGCTGAATGAGGAGCACTAAAAACTGTTTAAAGATCATTTTAAAAGGTTAAGACAAGACTCAAAAGACAGATATCTATCTGAATAAACTCAACATCATTTAGGAACTTCTGTTTTAGCAAGTATAATTTAGAAATGTTGTTGCTTTATTATTCTAATTCTTCATTAAACTCCCCATTTTATTGTGTAGAGATTGTCATATGCTAACAGCTGTTGTTTGAACCTCTATGAAAACATCCCAGCAATATTCTTATCCCATATAGTCCTGCATAATAGTTAGTGAGGATGAAGTTATTCTCAGAATTTTCATGATTATGGCTTTTCCAGCCTCCCAAACACACTTTAGGGAAGCACAAGCAAGACTTTTTCTTGCCAGTGGGGAAGATTAACCCTGATGGACAAATGCATATCTTCAAAGCAGATACTAAAGAGTGTAATGCAATTTAGTCACCTTCTTTCTTTTTGTGTGCTTTTCATAAACATATACTAAATAATATCCTACTGAAAGATATGTTTATAAACATATTGGGAAAAATCAATTGCTTTGAATTTGACAACTATTTTTTCAAGTTTTTTGTTTCGATAAATTTTGTTGAGAGATAATAAATTCCACTTCTTTTATACAGATATAAAAATAATTGAAGTAATTACAGGATCAGCTCATAAGCTCTCAAATGGAAAGTCAGAGCTTGGAGCAAAACATTATTGATGAGGATCCTGGTCTTGAATAAGTTTGTAAACAAGGTATTTTTTACTTCCTTTTGCTGGGATAGCTAAAAATTAAACATTCTATGGTGCACCACAGTTTTTACAGCTTTGTTTCACAACTCTTTTAAATATCATATTTAGTACTAACATAATTTTCATTATATTGTAAGATGGTAATATTTCAGTATACCAGTGCCATTTTTCTAAAGATAGATAATTTCATTTAGAAAAATTTCAATTTATTTTGGTTGGCAAGAGTTTTTTAACATAGTGCTTAGTGCTAGTCTAGTGCCAAAATGTTTCTACGTAGAAATGAAATTAAAACCACACTGTGGAAAGTTTCAAAATTTTATTTTGAATCTGTTCTCTGGTTATTTCATAAAAAACCTAAAAATATTATAGTTTAGTGTATGATATGGTGGCAGTATTTCAAAATAGTACTATATGAAGGAAGAGATTACATTGGAATATGCTTGCACAAGGGAAAGAAAAAAAATTTATGCTATGTTAGAAGACAGAAATAAATGGGAATTCTACTAAAAGTAGCAAAAGGCTATGGTATGAGATGTATGGTTTAGACAAAAATACTGGCTCAGGAGATAATGAAGGAGAAGTATGCAGAAAATACAACAAAATGCAAGTTCACTATGAAAAGGTTGTGCGGAGAAATATGTATTAGGATTACATTTTTCTTCCCTTCCCTCCACCCCAAGTCTCAGTTTCTGTAGCACTATCTTTATCTCCATTTAACTTTTTTAAAATAAAATTTTACTTGAGAGAAAAAAATCTATGCAAATACGTTTAAATGCAGACTTGAATTTCTTTCAAAAATTTCAAAGGCATATGACAAATGCAAGGAATATTTATTTGAAAAATACTTAGAATTCTCTTTTTATAGTTGTTATTTTTCCAAATAGCTGTTTTTGAATAGTTGGTTGAAAATAGATTTGTCTGTAATGAATGTCTGATGATTTTGCTTTTTGATTAACCAAAAAATGTTTCATTTAGCTTCACTTCATTTCTATAAAACCATATGATGATCATTTGTGTAAGCTGAAGTTGAGAAAAAAAGTTCTGCACATTAATGGAAGTGACAAAAACAAATTTGGGAACGGCATGTGGAAAGAGGTAGGTTTTTCTGGTGTATTATAACTTTTTTTTCACTGTGAGTACCTTTATGTCGCCTCAGACCAAATTTTGGAAATAATATTATAAAGTTCCTATACAGCTCAACAGCTCTAATTACCACAATTCCTTTTCTTTTCCTTTTTTTTTTTTTTTTGGAGAGCATAACAAAGCACAGGACTGAAACATATATTTTCCATTGCTACTGTTGGAGTATTTATGTAAGACATCAGTCTTCATGTGCACTGTGTTGCCAATAAGGTAAGTGAACACACTATCTTAGTTGTGGGTAGAATATAGGAAGCAGAGGAGAGTAAGAATGAATACATTAATCAATCAAAACAGAGAAAAAGATGCAAATGATCTTGAATATTTTTACATAGTTTGTGAAAGGAATTCTAGCAACATTTTCCTCCCCTACTCCCAGATTTAATTCTCAAAGCTGTCCCAACTTAAGTTTTGTTCTCCCAATCCTCTGTGAAAGCTTAATTCTGCATGGATTTTATACTACAGACCGAGAAAGAAAAATTACATCTGAGAATCACAGAAGCCAATGAGCTAGCTTCACACTGCAGGGTTCTAGAAGTTCTTAATTTAAACTATGAATCACTTTTGCCACAGCTGAAAGGCAGAAACTCTTAAAGAAGCATCCTTTGGGGGTAGTTCTGCCTTTAGTTCTGCACTGTATAATTCAGACATTTGGAACAAGTTAAGCATGTGAATCTCTGATGGTGGCCACTGCACCTAATACAATTGCTGGTTATCCTGGCAGGTTAAAGGAAACATGCTTTTCTGCCCTAAAGTCTTCATTCTAATGTTAAGTCCCCTTTAAAAGTAGTGAAAACTGATGCCAAAAATTACCAATCTGGATTTGACTGGGTTTGTTCTTTCTCTTCTTTTCCACTTCTGTTTGCAAAGGTGAATATGGAGACAGTGTTGGGAGTACTAATTCCAAATGATTTTGGAAAGAGTAGTTTATGTTTTTTTAGATTACTAGATCTGCTTAATAAAATGAGTTTTATGCTTTTCTCTCATGCTTCAAAGATAAAAAATTTAAATTGTAGTATCTATGTATTCTTATGTACGGTTGAGAACATCAGGTAGATGATTGGTAATAATAATTTAAATAAGGCCAATGCAGAGGGTGATTGAGAGCAAGACCTCAAATTGTACCATCATTCAGTAGGAGGCTAATGCCTCTCAGAATGTTCAAAGGCAGCTACATCAGTGCTTGCCAAATAATGTAATTCAGGCTCTCTTGGAGCAGATATGTATTAGGATTCAGTCTTAGATTTGTGTCTCACCTAAAGTCTGGCCTTAAACAGAATCAGGACTGCAGATAGCATGAAGATTTAATATCCAAAGCTTTGGATTGCTAGCCTTTCTTTAAAAGTAAAATTAATTATCATTAAATTAATTTTTAATTTCCAATTTTAATTTTTATAAATACCTAACTAAATAGAGTTTAATTTAAAAATCAAATTATCTGAATCTACATGTCAGTGTGTGCTCATCAAAACTTCAAAATCCTTCTATATCCCTGAAGGACATAATCTCAATATATCTTCCCTTAAGGTTGTGATTAAAAGCTAGTGGCAAGAAAGAAAGTTTAGATGTGTGGGCAGATCCTACAAGATAATAAAATCAATGGGAAAGAGATCTACTTCATTTTACTGCCTTTTTCTATAAGGCCAGAGAACACTTTCTCCACTTGTTTTTGATATACTTTTAATTATGTGAACTTTTTCATTTCACCCCTCTCCAAAAAAAAAAGACATATAATAAATCATATTAGGAAATTCAAAATTCCAAAACCCACACAAATAAAAAAAGAAATTTAATGAATAAAAAAATCTTCTAATAGTAATTAAACATATTTTTTTCCTTAGGAAACTTAAGTTAAAGACAATAGTGTTTTCCTCCTGAATTCTCATCCCCATTAAAAATATCTTACTAAATATATAGTTTGTCCATTAAGGTAATATGTGCACACTGCAGATTTTACAAATTAGCTTTTCTTTTCCTGAATGCAGAAAGAAGTTTTTTACTATTTTTCCATGAGCATCGTTGCAACTGTAAAAGTATTTCTTTTTTCTGTATATCGAATTACAGTCATTGCCAAAATAACACAAAATGGCATGCCAAAATCTTTACTAGGCATTAAATTATAAAAATTTTATTATTTATTTTAAAATTATAAATAGCCCCATCAAGAAAAACTGTTGACTGACAGTTTCATTAAACTAATGAAATATTTGTAGGAGGTTTATGAAAAGTTCTCACATGTAAGTTTTAATGTCTTAAAGATTTTACATTTTTGAAAGAATTGTCTTGACAGCGATGTTTTGAATTTTAATTATTTCTTCTTTAATAATTCAAAATTTTTAAATTTTGAAACTTAATTATTCAATGATGAAAACATGTATCAAGGAAATTTTTCCCATAATAAACAGTTTCCTCTTTCATACATGCAAGAAAATTACCTCCCACGATTAATTCATTTATTCAATTAATTTAAATAGAAATTCCTTTGTAAATATAAACACCAGTTTTCAAAAATGAGATGTATTTTCATTTTACATCAGGTATTTTTTAAGGTGTCATGAAATGACAGATAAAATTAGATAAACTCTTAGCAAAGATATCCATCAAGAAGTTAGTCATATATGAATACTAAAACATAAGACTTGAAAAGCATCCAACTGCTAAAAAAAAATATAATTCCCATTTCTTATTTCAGTACCTCTGTCTGGAGCCCTCTTGAAGAAAAATTTTTCAATCTGAAAATTGTCTGGTTTCTTTTACCTGAACATAATTATGTAAAAAACTAAAATATTTGTGATAATGCAACTGTCTCCCCTATGGAATTAACTGTCTTATAAATTGACACCAGACTTGCATAATGGTTGGGGTTAGAAGGGCCTCTGATTACCCAGTCCAAGCCTCCTGCAATCCTGTCTTTGCTCTAGACCTATCCACACATCTCGGTGGCCTGAGACTTCTGGGAGAAAACCTTAACAGTAGGGCCAAGGTGAAGGAACAAGCTGAGATATTCCATGACTCCAATTCCTCTGGCACCATCTCCCCTGCCCCATACAGCCTGGGGGCCACATTTTCCAAAGTTCCTTTTACTGCTGATTTACCTGTAGAAGCCCTTCCCACTGCCCTTCACAACCTTTGTCAGATTCTATATCATTTAGCCTCTTAAATCTCATACCCACATGCCCAGACAGTGTCACTATATTCCTCCTTCCTCCACATCTTTTGTTTTAACTTATGTTTGAGTTGAGGATGACTTTTTTCATCCATGCAGGCCTCATGTCACCTTTTCTTTGTAATTGAGTGATCACAATGGACCATTCTTGATCCTGAAGGTGAATCTATACACAAGAGCATGACCCCCATAAAACCCATACAATAAACCAGCATTCTTCACTCCTCCTTCACTCTGGCACCATCTGCTATTGAACTCTAACAAGTAGGTTTCTGAAGAGAGGCTGAAGTCTTCTCTCTAAAGCCCAGAGCTCTGATTGTGTTATTTATCTTTTTCCTTCCTCTCAGAAAGGAAAAAGGCTCTTGTGGTGTTTTAGAGAAGGTCCAGTCAATCTCTGTAGCACCAGGGATGAGACAACTCACAGCTCTCCATCTTCTTTATTCTCAACAGAAGAAGTCAATCAGCCTGCCCATCTCCTGCAGACAAGAAATATTCCTCCTTGCCACAGACATTCCTTACAGCTCTAGTGCTGAGCTGTGTCCTCCCCCAGAAATTTGGTCTGGGCCAAGTCTCTGATGTTACAGGCACGGCTCCTGCAGTGGCTGTTCTGCAGGGCCTGATCCCCTACCCCTGTCCTGAGCAGAGGTCCTGACCCCTCTCTGCACAGAAGGCTACATCTGTTAGGTGCTTCTGTGAGCCATGCTCAAAACCCAGATCTCATATGGCTCCTCCCTTGTACCTGCTGCAAGGATGCCTGACCATTCCTCACCAGCAGTCCCCTGTTGTCAAGGGCAGCTCACAGAGCTTGTTAGAAGGTGCTGGAGGCTGGTACTCACAGCACCCCAAGGTAATACTTCTCTGTCAGCAGCAGGCACTTTGATATTTCTCAGAGACCTCCCACAAATTTTACAGTGATCTTGGACAAAGTTCCCAGAGGACCTAGAAGACTGCAAAGCAGAGCCCAGGAACTGCTCCACAAACTGCTCGGTCTGTTGGCTTTAAAAGTCCTAATTGCTTTAAACATAGGATGAGGATAGATAATGACCACTGAGATCAGATATGATTCCTGAAATGGACTGCAAATAAGTGTCATTAGTTTTAGAATAGCTGATGATTTACATGCTTTATTAGATGTTTTTGGTGTTTTATCATGTAGAGTGAAACATAATTAGAAAATAACAAATGTTGTTCTCATTGTTGCTGCTACATGCAAGTACACAACAGAAGAAATAGTATGACATGATGATGATTAGTCTGGGAAATTCTAATGAAATTGTTATTCAAATAAGGGTCAGATTTCTTATCCATTTCCTTCATGTAGATGAGAAATGTCAGGTTAAACAATGAGCTATTTATATAGTATACAGCTTGGATCATAATCACTAAATGGTGTTTGGAGCCAACATTCAATAATTTTAACCTCTAATGAGATAACACTTTAAAGCTCAAATCACATTGTACAGTTAGGGAGAAACATGGACACACACACATCCATACACTCATGCTAGAAAAGCTGCCAGGGGAATTGCTTTTCTAAAAAATTCTGAGAGACATAGGTACACCATTTATCATTGTATGTGCCAATAAAGAACCACTCTCAGTTTAGCTGGATAAAAATTCTGCATTTTAATATATTTTGAAAATTTTGGCATTATATGTGCAAAGAAAGTAACAGAAATCAGGCAGGATGTAATTACAGAATTAAAATAAGTATACTAACTGTAAATCTAACATTACAGGTGTCCTGCAATACTGCATAACTTAGCCAGGAAAAATTAATCATCCTTTGAAATATATTATGTTTATATAGGAAAATATGATATAGAAACTATGCATTCAAGATAAAATGTTGTATGGAAAAGAAACCGCTAGGATCTGGAACAATATATTTAAAATAAAAAATCTAATGATTGTTAAAATAATCAGAAAATACATTTGAAACCACTGCCACATCCTCTCTGGACATTATTTCCATGACTTCAAATGAAGCTAGGCCAGCAGAGAATTTGCTTCTCAACAGTTTTTTAAACAAAGGTGATAATTAATTCCTGCAGTGCTGTTACCAGACAGATCAATTTTTCAGCTTGTATATGCCTTAAGAAAACACATCCCTAAAGAGTAAAAGAAAGCTACTAAACAAACTGACATAATATGTAATATGTAACTTTTCATTTCTGGATGTAATTCAATTGAAAGTTGAAGTACAATTAGCTAGCGGCTTTAATAGCATTATATCAATATATTTTTATCTCTCTTTAGGACACTTTTTCTGGGCATTTCTCAATAGACTGTATCTAGTAATTTAAATGTCATTCAATAAGTTTTTGGTTGGTTTTACAGCTATGGCATGAAACTTAATTTTCTCCTTTTTCACTACCTATGCAGAATTTTTATGGCAAAACTTTAAATAGTCCTATGGCTTAGATACAAAAATAGCTAAATCCCCATAAAGTACATTTCTTAGCACAAGTCCACCAGCTCTGGAAAGGCAAATTATGCTATATGGAAAGCATTGGTGTAAATATGATCTCAATAAATTAAAAATAGTGGCTCCTGATGCAGATATCCAAAGTCAATAGGCTTTCCCTGATCAGCCCTGCTGCTACCTAGATTAGACTTCTGATAGCCCTATAGTTTCCCTACTTGCTTCCTGACAGAATCTTTTCTGACTCACAGAGGCAGGGACATCCTTCTAAATCTTCAGGAGTCCTTTCTGACAGCTATTGTTTAAAATCTAGAGAAGTTATCAGAATATTGATTTCTCTGAAATAGAGCTGACATGTTGGGCTTAATCTGGTTATATAAATATAGTAACTAGTGGCACGTGAGATCCCCTTGGTTGTCTTATCTGCCCTCTAGTTGTCCTAACAGGCTACAGATCTCCTGAAGGTTGTGAAATACTATGAACAACTACTGTACTATGAGATATCTCTGATAATCTATTGCATCTCAAATAATGTATCTCTTTGTAAACAACTAAATCACACTCATTGTAACATCATAGCTCATGTACCTTCACATGTAAGTAAATCTTTGACTCCAGGCCTGCCTGCCTTGGTTTACTAGCTCTTGCTACCTTATCTTAAAAGCATGCTGGTAGACAATGAGATCTCACAAATATGTGTGATTTCCATGTTCTTTTGCTGAATTAAAATCACATCAAAGAAAATCTCTGCACTCCTAATAATTAAAATTGGTATAAAATTATGCAAGTATTAATTTCTGATCTCTGAAAAAGTCATGCACTTCATGTTAAATCATTGTTATTTGAAAAACTAAAATGTTCAGAACTACTCATGTGCCATGATAACTCATTTTTTCTTTTTTGGGGAACTCAACTCATGAACTTCCAGTCAAGCCACATCTCATCCTCCTCTGCCTTCTGCATTTGATATCCACAGAATCTATACTGCAGTGTTTGCCTCAGGATGTAGAACCTTTTAATTTTCATTTTTAAACTGTGGGAGAATCTCTGCTTTGGTGCCTGGAGCACGTCCTCATTGTCCCTCTTCACTGATGTCTGCAGCACTGTTGAGAGAAACATATTTTCATTCCTATCCTCAGCTGCTGTTGCACAGCAGTATTTCCCCCTTCTTAAATGCATTACCCCAGAGGCACCAGCACCTTTACTCATGGGCTCAGTCCTGGCAAGCAGCATTCCCACTTGGAGCCAGCTGGCATTGAGTCTATTGGACACTGGGGAAGATTCTACTCAGCTGCCCAGTAAACATGTGAGGATGTAACAGTAAATGCTTTACGCCAGGGAAATTTCTATCCTTTCTTAAAATCAATGAAGTCTTTCTTTCCTGAGTCCTTACTGAGGTACTGTGTTCACAGAATATTATGTTTGTTTCCTGTAGAGAATTTTGTTTGGGAAAGATCTCAATATGTGGCTACTTCCAAGCTTCCTTGGGGCTTCAGAAAAGAAGTCTCTGCTTTTTTAAAATTACAGAGGGTAGGAGTAGCAGATTTGCTGATTTCAGAAAATAGAGCAATAGCACTACTGAGAAATTCTGTAAAAATTATAGCAAAATAGCTTATAAAAAGAATGCATGCCATTTACACATTATTTATAGCTTTAATAAGAACATCCAATGCTTTAGGATTCAGTTAAATAAATTTTCTCTATTGGAGGGCAAGCGAGCAATGCTAAATCTCTTAATTAAATTCATATGGAGTTTCTGTTTGTTTGGTTTCGGGTGTCCCATGTTCTGGCCCCAGTTTATTTATTTTGCCACTTATGTTAAAAGAGACACTGGGACTTATAACTACTGAATATTCCCTGGCTGCAGGAAAAT